>NC_084839.1:94570166-95177166 GCF_033115175.1 Lepus europaeus
GGGGTCAGGGTGGGCTCTTCTGCTACATCTTCCTGTTGGGTTCCAATATGTATGCAGTCAGAAACTTTGTCCTACTAAGGAACACCTGGTCCTGGGGCATATTTCCTGCTTTTGGTAAATTTCCACCATGAGCTCCATGGGCAGGGGTCACTGGTCACATCCAACATCCACATCATGGCCAACACAGCTTCCATGTCCCCCTCCTGCCTGCATTCCACTGCCTGACTAGACTTACCAGAACAGATAAGACTTAATCCTTTTATGGATAAATATAGCACATTAAATATAGCACACCCACAGAAAACCACATGAAGTAAAAATGCAAGGTCCAATGGGCTACTGTAATGCAAACGCTCTCAAAACCACAGACCTTGTGGCCAGTGCTATGGCGTAGTGGGTAAAGCCACCGCCGGTAGTGCTGGCATTTCATGTGGCCACAGGTTCGAATCCTGGCTGCTCCATTTCTGATCTAGCCTGGGTGCCCGGCTATGGCCTGGGAAAGCAGTGGGAGGTGACCCAAATGCTTGGACCTCTGCATCCACATGGGAGATCCAGAAGAAGCTCCTGGCTCCTGGCTTCAGACCAGTACAGCTCCAGCCATTGTGGCCATTTAGGGAGTGAACTAGCAGATGAAAGACTCTCTTCTTTCTCTCCCCCTCTCTCTCTGCCTCTCTGTAACTCGGCCTTTCAAATAAATAAATAAATCTTAAAAAAAAAAATACCTTGCTTGGCATCTCAAAAGCCCCCTCTGAGATGCCATCTCCCCCTCTCTAGCACTCTCTCCTTCCTGTTTTGGCGTGTGAGCATGGGTCTGTAATTACTATGATTCACTTCTCTTTAAAAAATATTGATTGATTTTCCATTTTTATTAGAGAGAGATAGAGACCATTGTTCCATCAATTGGTTCATTCCCCAAATACCCACAACATCCAGGGTCGGGCCAGGCTGAACGGCTGAAGCCAAGAGCCTGGAACTCCATCTGGGTCTCCCGTGGGAGTGGCAGGGATCCAAGTACTTTAACCATCAACTGCTGCCTCCGAAGTTGTACAATATCAGGAAGCTGGATCGGAGGAGGAGCCAGAACTGGTCACTGTGATATAAGATGCGGGCATCCCAGGGGACAGCTTAACTGCTGTGCCAGATGTACGCCTCTCTGGCTTCCTCTGCCTACTTTTTATTTTTTCATGTGTTCAAGCCTTTTACCACACTGGCTCAATGTCCATCTCTACTTTTCTTAGCAGTCGTTGTGGGAGAAGCCAGGTCTCCTGTGCTTTGTAGTCTCTATGGCATGGTTTCTGCTGATTGCACTCCCAGTGCAGTTGGACCTGCTTTCTAACCTCTGTATTTCCTGTAATTTTGTTTTTGGACCAAAATATCTTCTTAATTGCATCCACTCCTTGCTCAAGCAACAATGAGCTTCCCTGAACGCCTCTGTGGGGCTCTCAGGCGAGGTGTGCAACCCAGGAATGGAGGCGGGCAAACACTTCCTCTAACCCACGTTTGCTTAGGGCAGGAGGTTCCAGGAGGCACTCCCACCAAAGCGTCATCATCTCTGTGCACATGCGCACTCATTCCCCTGTCTTCCTAAGTCCCTCTCGGCCCAGCAGGTGCCGCCTGCTCTGCCCCATTCCCTCCACAAAGCCTCTACTCCCTTCACTTACAGTTGGAAAGTGTGTTTGGGTACAGCTTGAGTGTGTATCTCAAAGGCTGTGTGTTGGGAGCTTGGCCCCCAGTGCGGTGCCGTTAAGGGGCGGCGGGACCTCTAAGAGGTGGGGCTTGGTGGGAGGCTTGCATTGATCGCTCCTTCTCCCACCTGTTCCCACCATGAGGTGAGGCAGCCAGGGGCCTTCCCCAGAGCTGGCTCCATGCTGTTTGGACTTTTAGCCACAGGAACTGTGGACTAAATAAGCCTCTTCTCTTTATAAGAACCCGGGCTCAGTATTTTTGCTATAGTAACAGAAAACAGAACCCATTCCTAGCTGGAGGGAGAAGAAGGATTGGAAATAACGCATCTCTGCTGGCTTTGAAGACTGGGGGAGGGACCACCAGCCAAGGAAAGCTGGCCGGTTCAGAAGCTGGAAAAGACAAATCCTCTAGAGCCTCCAAGAAATAACACAGCTCTGCCAACACCTTGGTTTTAGCCCAGAGAGACCTATGTTGGATTCCTGACTTGCAGAACTCTAGGGGCCAGCCTCTGGGTTGTTGAAGCCTCTGACTTTGTGGTGATCTGTTAACCACAACCACAACGGGAGCCCATCCCATCTGGCTGTGAGCGTCCACCGCAGTGAATGGTATGGGTCTGCCTTGGGCTGAGTTCAGCAGTCACATCTGAATCTCCCTACGCCTTAGCCTGTGGTCTGGTGTGGACATCAGAAGTGCCTAACCAAAGTGGGGTGAAATAAGGGGGAGAACCATTAACTCTGTTAGGAATTCAACATGCAAATTATGTAATACGAGATTAAAACAAGTGCTCTTTACACCATCTTGATTGTATTTCTCAGGCACCCTAAAAGCAATATTACACGTTTGCAGAGATCATGAAAAAAACCGCTTGTTCACTTGGGGAGCTTGGGAAAGTTTTAAAGCCGTTAAGCCTCAGTTTTCTTATCAATCAAATGGGAACGCCTCCCTCCCTGGGTTGTGAGGATTAGACAATGGACTTGGCAAGTAGGACACAGTGAATGACAGCTATTAATAACTCGAGAGTTAAAGCAATCACTTACAACACAGGTTGAAATGCTTGAGGCCAGAAATGTTTCCGATTTTGGAACATTTGCATATGCATAATGAGATGTCTTGGGGAGGGGACCCAAGTTTAAATATGAAATTCATTAGCTTTCATATACATCTGATATGTATAAGCTGAAGGTAACTTTACGCAATGTATTTAGTGTGCCTGGGTTTTAGCTGTGACCTGTCACATGAAGTCAGGTGTGGGATTTTCCACTGTGATGTCATGTCAGCGGTCAAAGTTTTGGACTTTGGATTTTCAGATTAGGGCTGCTCAACCTGAATAACATAGATAAACAAGTGCATTAAAAATCATATTTATAAAAAGGGGCCGCACTGTGGAATAGCAGATAAAGGAGCTGCCTGCTGTGTGGGCATCCTATATGGGCACCAGTTCGAGTCCTGGCTGCTCCACTTCCGATCCAGCTCTCTGCTATGGCCTGGGAAAGCAGTGGAAGATGGCCCAAGTCCTTGGGTCCCTGGACCCATGTGTGAGACCTGGAAGAAGCTCCTGGCTCCTGGCTTTGGATCAGCACAGCCATTGCTTCCAATTGGGGAGTGAACCAGTGGATGGAAGACCTCTTTCTCTCTGCCTCTGTCTTGCTGTAACTCTGCCTTTCAAATAAATACATAAATAAATCTTTTTAAAGATTATGTTTATAAATAGTTGATTTTTACCCCACATCTTTCAAAAAAGCATTAATCATTGCCTCTTTTATAGGAAATGCATGAAATGTCAGTGAGATACTCTGAAAAACTCAGACATCCTTCTTGTCCTTAATCGGTTTGCCATCTTGGAATATCACATGAACATAAATTACTAGGAAACAAGGTACTTTTGGCTAAAGGCCCCATCAGAGGTACGGAGACCGAGAGGGATGCCATGGAGGGAGAGCTTTCTGCGTCCTGAGCAGGGAATGTGCTTTGGCAGAGAGGAGGGCCCCAGACCACCCGCTGTTATTAAACCTCAGGATCATTGCTCACACACAGCCGAGTTTCATTTTGAAATTCTCATCAAATTCACAGATGAAAGCTGTTCTGAGCAGGTGCACACACAGAAAGTGCAAAAGGGACCACATCCCAGCAGGTGTAAGATCTAGATTCTTCCCGGTGAACTTACCTGCTTCTTACAGAGGAACGTGACTGACAAAGGCACCGTTCTATTCACCGGAGCTGGGAGCTGGGAGCTGGGAGTTGTTTCACACTTTAGGATGGAACAAGGACGTAAGCCTCAGCCATTTCAGGTTCTTGTTACCCCTGCCTCCTTTCAAGAGACCAGTTCAGTTTCACAATCTGGATTGTCCCCCCACCCCACCCCCTGCATTCTTCCCCAGGCTTGGAAGCCAGTGGACCAAACCTGAAGAACCAGTAAAGAGAAGCTCATCTCCGCCTATTGCCTCCCACCCCAACCCCAGCCCACCTAAGATATAAAAAGGCCCGGCCTGCTGGGGTCCAGACCTCTGCCATGTGTTCCCTCTGAGCATGATGGCTGTTGGCTTAAACTCTATGGATTTATTTTCTCTGAATAAATTCGGTCTGGGTGTGAGTTCGTATTCCATCTCCTCTCTGATCTGCGCCCTTTTTCTTACATTTGGTGCCCCATGTGAGGAGGCACCAATCTTCACATTTTCCTTACATTTTCAAACTCTTCCCTTTTAAAATACGCATATAAGGGCCAGCACCATGGCATAGTGGGTAAAGCCACCGCCTGCAGTGCTGGCATCCCATAGGGGTGACGATTCGAGTCCCGGCTGCTCCACTTCCGATCCAGCTTTTTGCTATGGCCTGGGAAAGCAGTGGAAGATGGCTCAAGTGCTTGGGCCCCTGCACCCACGTGAGAGACTAGGAAGAAGCTCCTGGCTCCTGGCTTCGGAACAGCCTAGCTCAGGCCGTTGCGGCCAATTGGGGAGAGAAGCAGCAGATGGAAGACCTCTCTCTCTCTCTCTAACTCTGACTTTCAAATAAATAAATCAATCTTTAAAATATATAAGCATATAAGCATTGACTAACTAGATACTGAGAACCAGGAGCCCTCATCTTTGGAAATCTCCCTCCTCAGTACTTGACTTCTGCAAAAAAAAAAAAAAAAAAAAAAAAAATTAACAAATGCAAGAAAACAAGTGAATTTTATTAGCTCTTTAAAAACAGTCTTAGCATGTGGCTGGGACCTAGTGCAGATCCCACCCGACCTGCCACCCAGTTAGCACTGTAGAATCAGGATGCATTCGTAGCGACAAGAGTCATTATAAAGGCAGCCAACATCAAAAAGGACCCATTTCACTCTCTGTACTAGGCTTTCCAAGGTGCCATATCAGCCTGCAAAATTTATTCTTGAAAATTTTTAATTTATGTTCCAGCTGAAGGGGCTTTCTGGTTAATCCCTAAGCAACATGGAAATTTGATTCAGCAGAACAGCTCCTTCCTGAGGACTTCTGATTAATTGACGGTTTATTGTAGCTAACAGAAACGTCTCATATGTGATGTTCACCTACAGGCAGATTTCAAACTGGAAATTTGAATAAAATCCTCTTAGCTTTTCTAAAGTTATTGCGCTCTGTTAAGATGGTGCCTCTCTGAAATTCATTCTGCTTTGCTGCTCACAATCAGAAACAATTTGAAATTGGGCCATTTTTATTTTTCAGAGCCAGCAGCCTCCATGTTCTAAAGCTATGACACGCTGTGTCTTCCACCACCATAAATGTGCTTTGACAAACTGTGAGTGTTTAAGTTTGCTCCCATTCCTTTTCTGTTTTAACATGAAATTGCACTCAACGTCATAGTGTTACTTCATCCTTTTTTTCTTTTACTTAAACAGTTAGAGAGTGCATGACTGCTTCCTGAAATCTTGATCATAATTCAGAGTTAGAAGTAGGAAAATGGGATGACCAATACAATTGGGGGGTTATATATGCACCTTAATTATTTGTCATTGTGATTTATTTATTTTATTTTCATTTTATCTGAAAGGCAGAGAGAGAGAGAGAGAGAGCGAGCATCCATCCATTGGTTCACTCCCCCATCCCCAAAACGCATCCAACAGGCAAGGCTGGACCAGGCCAAAGCCAGGAGCCCAAAACTCACTCCAGGCTTCCCTGAGTGGCCAGAAATCAAGACCTTGAACCAGCCATCACCTGCAGTGTGTTAGCAGAATGCTCTATCGGAAACAGAGGAAACAGGGCTGGCATCAGGCACTCTGACACGAGCTGCAGACTTCCCAAGGGGCAACTTAACTGCTGCACCACAGGCCCACCTCTGTAACTGTGATTAAAAAAAAAAAAACCATGTCAGTCGCGGAGAGGGCAGTTTCCTGGGTTTCTAGCCTGCCTCTCGAGTGGGAAGAGGTAAGGAGGGAGTCCTTTGTAGTCTGGGTGAGAAATCAACCAGGGTCTTAAGACTCATCGGGCTGCCCCTTAACCCCTGCTAGTGCAGGTAAGATGAAATACCAGTGAGTCCACAAAGTCTCCCCACGAAGCTCGAGGTCCTCCGTTCCCTTGGACAAACTCTTATGGTGTGGACATTCCATCCGTCAGGGAACATTTGTGAAGACTCTGGGCAGAGGGAATTGACTGTGGAGTGGTATAGGGAACTTGACTCAGAGGCTGCCCTCGGGTGTGTGCTCCCGCACTCAGATGGGTGGCACAATAAAGAACAGGCAGGCTCCTTAATCCATTGGACTCTGTACAGCAACCTCCCCCAGCTTTTCTCTTTCTGAAATCAGCACCTTTACCTTTTAGATACCAAACTCTCAGGTTCTGTTGGAGGCTTGGTTCCTAATCTCATTGGTCCCTCCACATTCAACCAGCTGCAAATTTCTTTGGGACTCTCCCCCTCAATTTCTCCTCCACCACGACCCTAGCTGTTCTGGGTTCCTATCCTATCTCCATCCTATCTGGGTTGTTACCCCTTTGGATAACGCAAACTTATGTTTGCTCTTCCTATATTTCTATTGCATTCTTAGGCACACGCACCACGAGAGCTATCCTGACCCCGAGCTGAGCCAGATGATGGCCACATGTAACTGCCTCATCTGCTCAGGGACCTTTCCCAGCATCCTCTGCTCCATGTATGCAAATGAACCTTGCCTAGTCCCCGTTTCCCATTTCCCCTCCCCTGTCCTCCGAGTTGCAAGCTTCATTCACTAGGAATTTCCTCTCTGCCTATCTCCTGCTTTCAAAAATCTCACCGTTGGTGTCATTCAGGAGATTTGGTTGCAAGACAAGGAAGTGCCTCTGGCTACCTTAAGCAGAACAGGAGATTTCTACAAGGCTATTAAGTACTCTGCAGGAAGCAGAAGGGAGAACCTAGTGCTGCAGACACCTTCTGGGACCCCTTCAGGAACAGCAGGTGCAACCTTGTCCCCACCCCCTCTTTTGCACCCTGTGAAGTCACTGCATCTAGAATGGGAGAGTTCTATTGGCCAGTCTCAGGAAACCCCACCCTGCCTTCCCTAAGGTTTAGGTAGGGGCTTCCCTAAATGAAGGAAGGGGTTGGCATAGGGCAGCCTCCCACTGTGTCATCTCTCAAGGTTCCTGTCTAACGCCAGCGCTTCCTCGGATGCTCAGAACCTGTTTTCTTTGCTACTTTGGCCTGTGAAGCTTCACATTATATTTATCTTTGCACTGGGTTTACCCTTCCTCTTCCACCTTTCCTCTCAACTTCTCCCAAATTATTTTCGTACTAATTTGCTTCCCTCTAGTCTGGATTATTTCACCTGCTCTGCTCACTTCCAGGCCTTCATTGGTGCGTGCACCAAATTAACGAATCCTGATTGACTGCCATAATGCCTTTCCAATAGAAACACATTAGATACACTTAGCTGAATCACCGGTTAGGATGGGAGGTCTCAGGAAAACCCACACGAGTGTTGAGCACGTGCCAAGCACACAGCTGAGACATATTTACATGATCTCATTTGATCCTGGTCATTTTTTAAAAAAGATTTCTTTATTTACTTGAAAGTCAGTTACACAGAGAGGAGAGGCGGAGAGAGAGAGAGAGGTCTTCCATCCGCTGGCTCACTCCCCAGTTGGCCGCAACGGTCGAAACTACGCTGATCGGAGGCCAGGAGCCAGGAGCTTTTTCTGGGTCTCCCACGTGGGTGCAGGGACCCAAGGACTTGGGCCTTCTTTCACTGCTTTCCCAGGCCATAGGCGAGAGCTGGATAGGAAGAGGAGCAGCCAGGACTCAAACTGGCACCCATATGGGATGCTGGCACTGCGGGTGGTGGCTTTTGCTGCTACGCCACAGTGCCAGCTCTGATCCTGGTCATTCTTTGCAGGAGAGTCGGCCCTTCTTATCCACAGGTGCTACACCCACTCAACCAATCATAGATAGCAAATATTTGTGTCTATCCTGAAAACATACAGACTTCTTCATGTCACTGTTCCCTGCGTAATCCAGTATGACAACTATGTACACACCATTACACTGTATGGGTACTGCAAGTCAGCTCTAGATGCTTTAAAACATACGGGGGATGTGCTTAGCTTATACGCAAATACTGAGTGTCCTCAGAGTTTGGTACCCAACGTATCCAGGAACCAGTCCCCTAGAGACACCAAGGGAATACTGTAGCATCTGAGAATCAGAGAGCTTAAGTGACCAGTCACAGGTTTCTGGGTTGGCTTTGAGACGCTGAGGTCTGCCAAGGACAGCAGCTGCGTCTGCCTTAGCTTGTGCTTCCCGTGAGCCCAAGGGGGGAAGACAGGGGCCTGCACAGAGCTCTGAGCAAGGAGGAAAGGCCAGGAGGCAGAACTAAGTATGACTCAGTGAAGCATGGTGGCGACAGCAGGGCGACAGAGCAAATGGCCATGGCAGGACCAGAGCAGAGAAGCCTTCGGAAGATAAATCATAGGGTTAATGCTGGAGCAATTTTAGGCGGAAGGAGTATACTTTTTATGCTTTTAGTACTTACTTATTGAAGGTATTTTTATAGTAAAACAGATAGGGACACACTAAGGGATTAGAATGCATTTTTAGAGAAAAATCCAGGTTTCAAAGAAATGTCTCCCTATGTTGGGTCCTGGGGTGAGCTAGTCCCCCAGAACCTGTGACTGTGACCTGATTTGGCCAAAGGTCTCTGCAGCTGTGAGAAGTCAAGGATACTGATGGGAGGTCCCCCTGGATGAGGGGTGGGCTGTGAATTCCACGAGAGGTGTCTTCGTCAAGAGAGAGAAGAGAGAGGAAACACAGGGTCCAGGGGTGTGAAGACAGAGGCAGAGCCCACGGCAATGCAGCCACAAACCAAGGAATGCCTGGAGCCAGTAGACGCTGAAAGAGGAGGAAGGATCTGCCCCTCTAGCCTTCAGAGAGAGGCCAGCGCCCTGGTTAGAAATCTGGAAACATAAACCCTTTTTAATGACCTGGGTAGAAGTAATTAATTGAGGCAGGCCAAAAAAACTACAGCAGACCTCCAAGGGCTAAATTCTCCAGGAATTTAGCACACATCTCCCTTGGAACACATGTTCAACTCTTCTGCCATCAGAGGACTTTTGAGGGGGACTGGGCAGAGTGATGGAGAGCCACAGGAAGTTCTCCATCAAGGGAAAGGGGAAAGAGCAGGAGTGTTCCCGACAGTTAGGGTGACACTGGCATCCAGAAACTGGGAGACAGTCGGAAGGCAGACATGGGTAAGAATTGTCAGGACTTGGGATCACTGGGGTAGGCTGAAAGGGACCCCAGGGTCTTCTCCCTTCCCCCGGGGAGAGTCTGGGAGTGGGAAGGAAGAAGTCAAGGTGGCAGTGAGGTTCTCCAGGGAGCAGAGGCACTCGGGGAACTCTGGGCCACGCCTGAGGCTGTGGGAGAAGCTGGTTTGGAAAGGAGATGAACTTATTCTGATGGTGGTGACCTGGGAGAAATGACACTGCCCACAGGAAGTGCAGGCAAAGGGGCTCACAAAGGCTGCAGGCAAAGTCCAAAGGGCAGGTGTTGGGATCAGTGGTGCAGATGCTGCTTGGGACGTCCACATCCTATGTGGGAACACCTGGTTTGAGGCCCAGTTCCTCTAATTTGATTCCAGCTTAGTGCTAATGTGGACCCTGGGAAGCTACAGATGATGGCTCTGGTGTTTGGGTTGCTGCCACCCACGTGGGAGGCCTGGATAGGATCCCAGTTCCTAGCCCAGCCCTGGCTGTTGCAAGCATCCGGGGAGTGGACCAGCAGATGGAGGCTATCTCTCTGTCCCTCTGCCTTTCAAACAAAAACTAAATAATTTCTTCTTAAAGTTCAGGCGGGTGGTTAACTAAAAAAAAAGTACACATCAGACTAAAAGCTTGATTGCTTTGGGAATCGAGGAGGAAGACAACAGACCTCCTATAAGGAGAAAACATGGGCGGGCCAGATGGCAATAGGACCAAAATCAATCATCTAAGATCAACGGAAAGATGATGGAGTTTCAGGAGGTAGAAATGCCATGTGCTTCAGCAGACCCCCCTGTAGGATTAAGATGGAGAAAAAGTTTAGAGAGTGGCATCAGTGAGTTTTTCAAAGAATCAGAGGAGGAAGAAAGAACCATGATTGAGATTTTACAAAGCAAACAAGTGAACATCTGGGCCAATATTGCTCTACCTATCTGGAGTAAGCCCATTGAAATTTGGGCCGGGCTACGGACTGGAATTCTGCTTCCTCACTCCTAAGATGAGGCTTGCACTAAAGGATGAGCTTTGATAGCTTCTTTCCCAGAGTCAAACAAGGAGGCTGTCCTGAGCCCCAGATCTTGACCTTGATCTCTGTTTAAGCTATTGCACCTCCTTCCACATACTGAGCTATTCAAGGGTGACCTGTTGCCAAGGCGTGTGCTAGGTACTGTTGGAGGTAGGTAGATATTATCTCCCCATTTCACAGACTTGAGAAAAGTCAAGAAATCCCTGTGTGAGGTTACACAGGTCAGAAGTCCACAGTCCAGCAGGCCACTGATGACGGAGCTCCGGGGACTCTACTTACCCATTCTTGGGTACTTTGGGGGAGGGAGTCAATCAAAGAATGTTGCCTTGCCTCCTTGGGTGAAACAATACTGTTTTCCTGAAGATCAGAAGCCAGGAGCCGAAGAAAGCAGCTCACTGACACGGGTGCAGGCGATCCCACGAGGGCTTTGGAATCCTTGGAACATTAGGATTTCCTCTGGGAAACCATGGGGAGAAGGAGTTTGGAGAAAAGACATCTGGACTCTTCCGGAGGGAAGCTCCTGTCTCTGCCAGCTTCCAAGTTTGTTTACTGGGCCACACAACTCCCGGGCGGGGTGAGGCTGGGTGAGCCGCCCGGGCCCACTCCTCACGGCACCCGCAGCGGCCCAGGGGCAGGCGGCTCCTGATTGGGCTCTGCTCCCGGGGCTGTGCAACCCGACTCCCGGCGGCTGGAGCGGGCTTGCGTGCCTGGGAGGCAGCAGAGGTCGGAGTTCCGCTCCTCCCCTTAGGAAGCGCCTCCGCCGGGGACGAAAGGACTAAAAACGTGTCTGGTTGGGAAAGTAAACAGACGCAAGCCAAATAAAAATAAAAATGCCCGCAAGCAATCACAGGGAGGAAGCGACATTTTGCTGGAAGTCACTTTTCTGATGGACCACAGGCCTGCTGCGCTGAGCGCGCCGTGGGAATGCTTCCGGGGGGGGGGCGGTCTCCTCTCCATCTCGCGCGTGGCGGTAAGAGAATTAAACAAACAACAAAAAGAGCACGCGAAGCCCACCCGGCCGTCCTCCGGGGCTGGAAGTGAATGCCTTCATTTTTCCGGTCGTCCCCACCCCGCCCCCGCCAGTGCGGGCGCGGGGACCTCGCCTAGCGCTCGGCGCCCGGGCCTCGCTGCGCCCCGCAGCGCCCCGCAGCGCCGCGTTCTCCAGCCCCGGGCTACTCCGGGCGCGCTCCGGGGCCGGGCCGCGGGGCTCGGCGGAGCCGGGGGCGCCCCCAGGTGGGGGTCGGCCCCCGCCCCGTGCGCGCGCGGGCCCTGGGCCGGCCCCTGGGCGGCGTCACGGCGCGGCCGGGGAGGAGCGAGGGCGGACGAGGAAGCGAGCGGCGGAGGCGGGCGTTGCGCGCCGGGGGAGGGTCGCCGCCGCCGCCGCCGCCTCCGGGAGCTTCAGGCCGGAGCCGCGCGGCCGAACGGGCGGCGGGCGGCGGGGAGGCTCGCGGCGCCCGGGCCGGCGGGGTCCGCCCGGCGGCAAGACGCGGGAGCGGCGCAGACAAAGAGCGGCGCCTGGGCGGGCGCAGCGCGGCCGCCGCCGCCCCGGGACCCGCGCCGCTGCCCTCCGGCCTCGGTGGGCGGCCCGTGGCGAGGTAAGTGTGTGCGCCGCAAACTTGGGGGCGCATTCGGCGGAGTTGGAAGCGCAGCGGGGCCCGCGGGCCGGGACGCGCCCAGGGAGGGGCTGGGGGAGCGGGGCCCCTCCGCGCTCCGCCGGTGCCCTCGCCCCCGCCGCGGCCTGGGCGCCCTCCCCACCGGCTGTGGGCTGCTCGGCACCTCCAGGCTCCGCACCTTCCTGCCCGCCTTCCGGGCCCCCCACCCCACCCCCAGGGGCCGGCTTGGGGGCAGGGGCGCCCTCAAAGGGTGCGCGGGCGAGCAGCTGGGCAGGGGCCGGGCGGCGGGGCCCGGGGACTGGACACCTCCGGTGCGCAGGGAGTGCCCGGCCTGCGGGACGGACGGCGGCAGGCACGGGGCCGGGGCCGGCGTGGGACCGAGCGGTGGCCGCGGTCGCCGGGGGAGGAATCTCCGGGTCGCAGGGACGCGGGGGGTCGCGATGCGCCCGGAGAACTTAACTGTGTGTTGATTGCAACTGTTTCTGATCCCACACAAAGCTGCTGTCACGTCGCGTGAGGGAGGGTCGTCGGCCGGGCGCTGGGCGCTTTTGTGCGGGTTTTAGGCTCTGCGCCCTGCCGCGGATTTTCAGGGCGCCCTTGGAGCCAGCCACTTGAACCAAAGTTTCTCCCAGTCGCTCTGCGTTCAGGGCGATGGAACCACCAGGGGGTCCTGGAAAAAACGTCCTGTGTGACTCCGAAAGCATCGACGACGGCTGCCGCGTGGGCGCCGTGTGGGCTTCGCATTGTGTGGGTTAACGCTGTACTTTGTGGACAATGCCGATCGCCTGGGACGGGCTGTGGGCGGAGGCTGGGGGTCACTGGCTGGTGGCCAGCAGGCACCTGGCTTAAGCCAGCCTCCTCAGGACAAAGCAGGGGCGCGTGCAGAGTGGACCTGGTCCCCTCCGACAGTTGGGGGTGGCAGTGCCTCCCTTATTTGGCCTTGTTTATTTGGCCAACAGGTTTGAGGCTTTGTGCCAAGTTTGCATGTGCATCATGGGGTGAGTGGGCCCCAGTGTGCCTCCAGAAGAGTCTGCACCATCACCCAGGCCTGCTCCTCGCACTGACTCAGGGAGGGGCTGAACCCAGAGGGAGGGGCGGTGGGCGTGGCTTTCTGGGGACCCACAGGTAGGGAGTCCCCTCCTGGCCCGCCCCAGTCCTGGCAGTTGGGGAAGGGTTTTTGTGTAACAGTGAGAACCAATCCGGGGCTGTGTTTCCTGCTGCTGTTTTTGATTAAGTTACCTACAGAGTTGTTATTTTTTTTTCCCCCAAGTCTTAAAAGTGGTGGAAAATGAAATTAACCTGGGCTGCTTTAACTTATCAAACCAGATCTGAGCTGTGCCTCAGAACACGCCCTTAGTGCACTCACCACCTGTGCCCAGATGAAGGCTTCCAGCGTGTGTGTGGTTTATGTGAAGAGTGGCAGGCAGAGAGCACAGGGAGACGAGGTCCAGGAGGTGGGGGGTGCAGGTGCGTGGATGTTTGCAGCAGGGTTTTTCTGAGGAGGGGCGGTCTCCCCGCTTGGGAAGAAGTGACCACAAGGGCAGGTCCTGCCTGAGTAGCTCTCCCCTTGACACGAGGGGAGTGGCAGGGTCTTGGTGGCCTTGTGATGGTCACTTGAGGGTGAGATGGGAGCTTTAGGCAGTGCTGGGTTTGCTCCCCTGGGCTTGGAGAGTCTCAGCTGCTGTGTAAACACTGGCAGTGATCCTGACAGGCGGGTGAAACTGACTTGGCAAAATTGGCTGCATTGTAATCTTCTTGGCCCAGTTGGGAGAAACTGACCCTTTTTAAATAGAGGCGTTGGTGGAAGGTGCATTTCCAGTAGCCTGGTCAGTTTTCAGGCTTTGAGTAACATGCTGGGTACTTAAACCTTCATCGCGGCTGTTGGACCCTTGTCATGTTCTCAACCTCTGCCATTTACATTGGGGGTAATCACGCTTTTCCAGCCAACAGCGGATCTTAATGTACACAGCACTTGAGAAATGTACTATCATCCATAGCAAACACACAGGAGATCTTCCTTGCACATGCAGGGACCCAGTAACCTTTTACAATACCCCAAGCTTCCGTGATTGCACAGAATGACCTGAGGTCCTTTTGTTGCTTGCATTAACGTCGTTTGCTCTGGGGAAGACCGGGCTGTGTTGCTGAATGGGACACTCAGGCTTCTCGCCGCTCAGACTTGGCTTGCGGTGTGTGCTGGGGAAGGAGGGCTTACGGGTATGGTTCTCCAGCATGAAAGCGGAGGCTTGCTGACGGACAAGCTCGAAATTGCTTGCGCGAGCTGCAGGGGAGTGTGGTGAGCGATGTCTGGGAAAATTAGGAGGCTGACTGGTTTAACCAGCCCACTGGAAACTCCCCACAACTGCCCCCAGAGGCGCAGGAAATTTGTTTTCTCATCCTTCTTCTCCGAAGGGACTGTGCATGGGGATTGCAGATTGTTTCTCTTTCCTAAAATGAGTGATGGAAACATTCGTGGTGCATTTTTCAAAAGGCCTTAGCTAAAAAATGCCATCATGTGTGTTGTTAAAAGTCTGAGTGGAGGCAATGAGAAGGAGGTCAAGACCGCCTTGGAACGGGGTTACCCACAGAGTGCGGCTTAAAGTAAAAACAACGTCTCGGTTCTTCAGGCTGTTTTATCAGCACAGTTTACGAATTCAGACTTTTTTCCACATGTTGACTTCTGAAGGGCAGAGCAGCGATAGCAAGTTACCCCTCTGCCTACGATGTGAACGCACACGCATCCCGGCATGTGGGTTCCAGCCTCAAGAACCAGGCCCTGAAGCCATAGAAACACAGAGGTGCTTTCTGATGGACGTGGCAGTGTCCCGGTGGTGCCAGGACACTGGCGTTGGATTAAAGCTCCGTTCCCTCCTGGCTGGGGTCTCCAGGTCGCACCAACCCCCCAGGGACTGTTTTCCATGCCTTCCCTTCCCCACACCTGACCGGCTCCCTTCCTGCTAGGTGGAGACTCCTCCTTGGAAGCTCCACTCACAGCACTTTCCTTCTGTCTCTGATTGGATGTTGGTGATGTTCCTCCTTGTGTTGCCACTTAGTACAATCCCTTCTGCATCCTGGATGTGCCGCAGACACTCACTGATCCATGCCAGTTGTGTTCTGAGCTTGTGGTGGGGGGGCTCCAGGTTCCCACGCAGATTTCAGCCCTAAGAGACTTCCAGAATCCTTGTACCTCTGCTTAGAACCTCTGTCACCTGTGCATGGCTTTGTCCCCAGTGTGCCCAGAAAAATGGGAGACTCCGGTCTGTTGGCCTCTCCCTTTGGTAAGTTCTCCGTCCAATGAATTGTTTATAGTCTTGAAGCCAAGCTTAAAGCAAGAACAACAAACAGAACCTAAAACAAACCCAACTGTATAACCAGCTGGTGGGCTGGCCGAATGTTTTCCTTTTCTATCCATGTCAACCGGAATTGGAAAGGCTAGGCAGAGCCTTGGTTACCCTGGTTTGCTACGTTGATTAGTGTCACCCACTTCTGTCTTGTTTGTATTTGTGAAATTTTTCAGAAAAGCAGCTTCAGGTATGCTCAGAACTTAACTGCCGTTTGAGCGGTCCTAATCTGAAATTCTGAAATGCTCCCAAATCTGAAACTTTGAGCCCCAAGATGACACCACGAGTGGAAAATTCCACACCTGACCTCCTGTGACAGGACACAGTCAAAAGGCAGGTGCACTAACAAAACTGTGAAGAATCACCTTCAGGCTGTGTGTCCAAGGCGTACATGGAACATAATTGGATTTTGCGTTTAGACTTGGGTCCCATCCCCAAGATATCTCATTAAGCATATGCCTGTATTCCAAAAAGAAAAATAAAAAATCTGAAGCACTTCTGGTCCCACACATTTCAGGTAAAGGAGACTCAACCTGTATTTTTGGGATAATTCTGTAGAGGGAGATGCTTCTCCTGGCCAGTTGTTAACAAAGACCTAAAATGCCAGAAGGAGATAAGAATAACATACAAACTTCCGGATGATAATTTATCACCTGCAAAGTCCGTTGCATGGCAAAAGCAGCACATTTAACGTTTAAATCAACATAGCATGCTTGGCTCTGGCCTGCATTTCTGGGTCAGGAGACTAGGGCTCAGGGCCAGGGCCACCGACTCCAGAACTTTGTCTCAAGTCTGTGCCATTGCTAAGTGGACGGCAGATGAGACCCCCCAGAAAGTTGCTGGGGCAAGGGTTGATTTCCTTTGTGGCAGTGGATGGAGCAGGGTGCTGCAGAGCTTGGGTGTGTGCCTTGGCCAAGCTACGGCTGTGTGCAGATCCTGCTGGGAGCATGCGTTGGCTCTTTGAAGATGCTCTGTTGGAGGAGAGGCGGGCAGGGGCAGTTGCGGTGCACCTGTGTCCTGGCTCATGGCTGTGAGCCAGTTTCCCTGGGGTGTCTCCGCGGGTGGGTGAGTGGGTGTTTCCGTCCAGTGTGCGTGTCAGTCTGTTCAGGCTGCTGTAATGGGTAGCACAGATTGGGGGCTGGCAGTTCTGGAAGCTGCAAGTCCACGATCAGGGTCCCGGCAAGGTTGGTGTCTGATGAGGGCCCACTTCCTGCCTTGCTCTCTTGCCTGTGTTCTGTGCACACAGTGGGGGAAGCCAGTGGTGCCTTTTCCTCTTCTAAGGACGTCGGTCTTATTGGATCAGGGCCTCACCCTTATGCCTTCATTTAACCTTAAATATCTCCTGAAATGTCCGTGCTCCAGATACTGTTGGCCCTTGTATTTGTGGGCTCTGCATCTGAGGATTCAACCAACTGTGGATTGAAAATATTTTTTTAAAAAATTGATTCCACTGAGTAGACTTTTTTCTTTTTATTCCATAAATAATACAGCATACCAACTCTTTACATGGTATTTATGCTTTATTAGGTATTATAAATAATCTAGAGAGGATGTAAAGTACGTGGAAGATGTTTATAGTTTATATGCGAACACTCTGTCCCTTTATATAAGGGACCAGGACATCGGTGGAATTTGGCATCTGCCTGGGAACTGGAACCAGTCCCCCACAGACAGCGAGGGACAGCTTGCCGTATAGTCCCTTCCGTGTTAGGGCCCATGGTAGGAGATTTGTGGGATGTGGTTGAGTCCAGCGTGGAACTCTGTTCTAAACTCAGGCTGATTATTTGAGGGGGTCCTGTTGGCCCAGCATCACAGATCTGGTATCTGTGTGTGTGTGAGGATCCCCACTAGGGATGGTTGCAGAGCAGGCTGAGCAGGGTGAGTCTCAGAATTGCATACGCGCGGGCAAGCTGATTGGAAGGCTTGCTCAGGTTCTAAATGGGGGCAGGGGGATTCTGGATGAAGGGCAAAGTAGAAAAGGCGGTGCCCCAGGGAGGCCGTCCCCATGGGGCCTCCGTGACAGCGCAGTGCCCGCCCCTTTGTGGCTGCCCTGGCCACGGGAGTGAGTGCCCCTTGTGGGTTGTGTGTGACTGCAGGAAGGTGTCTCACCAAGACCACTTTGCATGGTTCAGGTTGATTGCAGGCGCAGTGTCTTATCTGACTCGCCCCCGCCCCGCAGCTGCAGATCTGTTTGTTCATTCAGTGGTTGGCTGGTTTGTGACTTTGTTCATTCATAGATGGAGTAGCGACTTCTTGCCAGTCACTTCCACCTGAAGCTCTTGCAGGTCTCCACGTACTTCATCTCCTGACCCTCATGGCTACTCAGCTGTTTCCCCTGTCATTGTCTCACTTGGTGATCCTTAAATTCTCCCTCACCTCCAGGTCCAGTCTACACCACCTCCTGAGCCTGCATCCCAAAGATTCCTTCCACTTCCACTTTCACTTGGGTGTCAGTTTTCTAACACTCCTGCCAACCGTTCTGCTCGCCGCACCCTGGCTTTCGGGTCTGGCCAGATCTGCCCTGAGTGGTGCTTTGTTGCCCTTTATAGATGTCCCATGTTCCCATGCCCAAGTGCATCATCTTTTTATTTTATTTGGAGATTTATTTGTTTGGAAGCCAGAGTTACACAGAGAGAGAGAGAGAGAGAGAGAGAGAAAGATCTATCATCCATTGGTTCACTCCTCAGGTGGCTGTAATGGCTAGGCTGAAACCCCGAGCCAGGATCTTCAGCTGGGTCTCTCCCATGTGGGTGGCAGGAGCCCAAGGACTTGGGCCATCTTTCTGCTGCTTTCTTGGGCCATTAGCAGGGAGTTAGGTCGGAAGTGGAGCAGCTAGCACTGGAACTGGCGCCCACATGGAATGCCGGCACTGCAGGTGGTGGCTTTACCCGTTGCACCACAGTGCCAGCCCCCATCAGTTTGTTTTTAGAGACTCCTGTCCATTGAGGTGGTGCACAGTATCCCTTGTGACAGGGGCATGGCCACACCAGTATAGCTTTGCATGGAACTGTGCACAAACCTGGATCTCTTTCAAGGCAGGGAAGAGAGATTGCATGCACAAAATGGTAGGTGTGTGTGTTTGAACTTGGAGTGTTTCCCTGCAGTGCACTGGAGTGATGGTTTGTCAGGTGCAGGGCTGTCCCATTGAAATAGAATGCAAGCCACCAGTGTATTTTAAGTGTTCTTGTAGCCACGGTAAAATATAAAAAGAGTGGTAATATATATTCCGCAGCAAATGTGTGCTTCAAAAAGTTCATGGACAAATAAAATTAAAAGCTAAGTTTGTTTTGATGCCAAAATTTTGAAATCTGCGTGTAGTTTTTCATAATACATTTTCTCTGACTTGACGGCCCCTCAAAATATTTTTAAAATATTTTTGTTGCTACATGCAATGAATATAAAACATGATTCATGAGATAATTTATGGGAAGTCTTGGAAATTCAGTGTGGTAGATACTTGGCACACGACTCCATTCCCTGTTGCTGGATTTTGAGTGGACATTAGCTCCAAGTGGCTAGCGGTTGCCACACTGGACAGTGCTGCTCTATACACTTTTGATAACTTAAGCTTCATTCATCCTATTTTTTTTTTTAAAGATGTATTTATTTGAAAGGCAGAGTTACACAGAGAGAGAAGGAGAGGCAGAGAGAGGTCTTCCATCCACTGGTTCACTCCCCAATTGGCCACAATGGCCCGAGCTGCAGTGATCTGAAGCCAGGAGCCAGGAGCTTCTTCTGGGTCTCCCACATGGGTGCAGGGGCCCAAGCACTTGGCCCATCTTCTGCTGCTTTCCTAGGCCATAGCAGAGAGGTGGATCATAAGTAGAGCAGCCGGGTCTCGACCTGGCGCCCATATGGAATGCTGGCACTGCAGGCGGTGGCTTAACCCGCTATACCACAGCGCTGGCCCCCATCCTATATTTTTTATCGTTGAGATAGGTGAGTGACACAGTGGGGAACGTCCAGAATCCGTGAAATCATTTGGTCTGACCCTGCTGAGGCAACCACTGCAGGCGGGACTGGCATTCACAAGAGCTGGAGCAGGCTAGCTTTTAAACTGATAATTCTGTGTTTGTATGGCCCGCGAACGATGTTATAAATATCCAAATGGCCCTTGGCAGAGAAAAGGTTCCCAACCCGTGATTTAGAGTAACAGTGACGGCGATTATTATTGTGCTTTCTGGGGAAAGGGATCACTTCTACAGATGTAAGGAATAACTCATATTTCTTGGACTCAGTTTTAGAGTACTCAAATCAGATTTAGCTAAACATGAATAGATATAATCAACATACCTTTCACAAACACGTTCTACAAATATATTCAGAATGTGTTCTGCAGGTTAAGTTGCCCGTGTATTGAAATAAAACTGTTTTGGGCATGAGTGTTGAACATATTTCTGATTGATGCTAAGTAGTTCACCCATAAGGACAGAGCTAAAATCATACTTCTTTTTAGTGATCATTAGCTTACACACACACACACCAGACATTGTAATTACTGTTCTGAGCACTTGCACAGGATGATAGCTCACAGACTCTCCTAAGAGTTGAGTGTGGTACTTTCCGGCTTCGTCTTGACGGTTGTGGCAAGGGAGGAGGCACTACTGCTAAGCTGGCCTCGGGCTCCACAGCCAGCAGGGGCACATCTGGATTCCCTCTCCAGCTGCCTGGCTCTTGAGTATCTGTTATCCGCCAACCTAGGTCCCTGGCCCTTCAGCAGCTATATCTGGAAATACTGGAGAGCAGAGCCGTAGGCTTTTGTTGGAGTAAAGGTTTGAGAGACACTGATGGAATTGTCCTGGATAGGGCGCGGAGCTTGGGTGCAGGTCCGTTCTGGGGGAACGCACACCAGCCAGGCGGTGGAGGCCTCCCTGGGTCTTGGGAGGACAAATGAGTGGTTGGTAACAGTGCATGGTCGTCGAGAACCGTCCTGGGTACCGGTGGCCATTCCTCCCTGCGGGCCTCTGTTGTTGTGTCCCTTCAGTGGGTGGTCTTCAGACTGCCAGACCCTCCCATCCAGAAATCACCCCCACCCGGCCTCCCTCGGAGATTTGCCTTGCTCATGGTTCCCAGGTGCCCTGTGTGGGGCCAGGCGTCACCCTTTGAGAACCACTGCTGGCGGGACTCGCAGGCCCACGGTGTGCAGAGGACTTTCTGTTGTGGTACAGGTCGAATCTCCATTGTCAGAAGTCCTTGGGTCCCGAAGCGTGTAGGGTTTCAGATCTGGGAATATTTTCTCTCCGTAACAAGACAGAGGGGACCCCAGCCTAAACACGAAATTCACAGATGTTTCCTATGCAGTGTGCCCTAAGTCATACAGCCTGAAGGTAACTTGAACAATACTTTCAGGGCGTCGGCATAGGGCGTGGGCATTTCAAGTGCAGCTGGTCACGCGAGGTCACGTGTGGATTTTTCCGTTTGTGAAGCTGATGTCCGTTCGGATTTGGGAGCGTGTCAGAGTTCAGATTTTTCAGATTAGGGCGGCTGAGCCTGCAGGTTAACTGAAGCCTGGCCTGCAGCACGGCAGTGTGGGCCCGAGCAGTGTGCCAGGGCCACGCCCCGTCTCCACCTCAGTGGGGACCAGGAAGCAGGAGTGTTTTTGTGTTCTTCCAGTCAGCCTGCACCTTTGTGTAGCTGGGCTGCCTCGCTCGGGCCCGTTTTCACCTGCTGCTACGTTTCCTTAATGAGTCACCATCACTCACGTGAAGGGGGCAGGTGCTTGCTGAGAACCTTGGAGGGGTACCCAGCAAATCCTGGCCCTTTTGACTTCTGGGATGAGCTGGAAGAATTCAGAAGTGGCCAGAAGACGTTTTAGACTGGATTCTTGGGAGACAGCTGCTCCCCTGGGGGCTGTGACACTGGCTACCATCGCAAGTGAGTTCTGTGTGTGCCCGTTCATCCCCAGTACGTTTCCATGTTGGGGGGAACCCCAGGGACCTCAGGAGTTTGGCAGCTCTCTCCTGGAGCGGAGGGGACCTGGCTACAACCATGAGTCAGCCGTCTTGTTGGAGATCAGGATTCCAGATGGGCTGTTTAGATTTGCCGTGCGCGGCCTCTCACATGGGCAGCGCTGGATGTTGCACGCTCCAAAACTAGTAGCAGCAAAGATTTTGTTATTCAGCTGGCTTAACCGTTCTCGCAGATGGCAGGGGGTGGGGAAGGCAGGGGCGGCTAGAGAGAGCTGTGTCTGAGGGTACCCGTGCGTCTGTGGTCCTACTGAAATCCTCAGGCAGGTGCTGTGGCCATCGTGGGGGTCCAAGTCCACCGTGTCCCTGTCGGCTTTTCCTTGAAGGCTGTGCCCCAGTTTAACAGGGTGTGCATTTTGTCAGGGGGTTTGAGGGTCTCTCGATCAGCAGGTCTGCTAATTACATCACTGAGGAGCCTGGCGCTGTGGTGGTCTCACTCTTCTTGCCTGCTGCCTGCATTTTTAAGGACCCCCACTTTACAAAGCTTGTATCGCTGTTTTCACTGCGTGTGTGTGTGCGTGTGCAGTCTGAACTGGTGATAGCTTTTTTCCTGATTGCCATGAGTGACAGAAGTCAGTTTGGGGACATTGACTGTGTGTGTGCACGTGTGCATGTGTGTGTGTGGTCTAAACTGGTGATAGCTTTTTCCCTGATTGCCATGAGTGACAGAAGTCAGTTTGGGGACATTGACTGTGTGTGTGTGCACGTGTGCATGTGTGTGTGCGATCTGAACTGGTGATAGCTTTTTCCCTGACTGCTGTGGGTGATGGAAGTCAGTTTGCGGACATTGACAGTGTGTGTGCGTGTGTGTTTGTGTGTGTGCTTGTGTGTGTGTGTGCGTGCGGTTTGAACTGGTGATAGCTTTTTCCCTGACTGCCGTGGGTGACGGAAGTCAGTCTGGGGACATTGACAGAAAACCACACGCTGCTCACGTAATTTTAAAAAGACTGAGAAATATCAAGGGATCATTTTAGCGGCGCTTTCAGGAAACTTGATATAGGTGCATAGTGAATTTTTGGCACATGACTTTTTTTTTTTTTTTAAAGAAACAGACTTAGCAGAAGCTGGCAGTGTAGACCGGAACCAGATTTTCTTCCCGTTACTTTCCATCCTTTAGTTCCATGCCGTTGGTTCTACCCGCGACGTCTCACGTACACTTACTTGGCGCAGTCTCCCGCGTGCAGACTGTTCATCCTGGGGTCCGCTTCCCTCTGTCCTCGCTACCTGCTCTCAAATGGATTTTCCTTTACAGCTGTTAGTTCCTGGCTTCCTAGGACCTACCCGGGATGCAGAAAACTCACTTTTCCTCCAGCGCTGCCATCTGTCTCGCTTCAGTTCCTTGCGTATGGTTTTCCTTGCTAGATCTGTTTTACTTGGTTCAGTAGACCAGACCCAGTGGTGACGAGGAGGAAGCGATGACGTTAGTGTCTAAACAACAAAGTCAGGGTGTCAGATACTGTTGTAGTCTTCATTGTGAGGCTTCCCGGGAAGAGCCGAAGGCTGTCCCATTAATCTCCCGTGGATTGAGTGTGTCGCGTTTCCTGTGCTGCTTTTGAAACGTACTGTGCGTGCACCTAATGTAAGCTCAGCCTCCTGTCTTCCACGAGAAGTGGGTGGGTTTTTGGTGAGTGTCTCTAGGCGGTCAGAATTCCCTGTCTGAGGTGGAAAAGACACGGCCATCACACGGCGTGTTAGTACACGCAGTCTCACACCCGTTTTTGGATCTTACTTGCTGTTAGATTTGGATTAGGAAGTATGAACAATTCGCTCTTGCAGCTACACATAGGTTTTTCAAGGTTAATGTTTTTAAAAGCTTACTTGTGACTTGGAGCTCCACGCAAGTTCACTTATGTGTGTAAGTTGGTAGTTCTCCACCAGGGCAGTTTTGACCATGTGGACATTTGGCACTGTCTGGAGACATTTTAAAAAATGGATTATTTGAGACACACACACACACGCACGTGCGCGCACACACACACACACACACACCCACTGGATGATTCACTCCCCAAATGCCTGGGAATCAGGAATTCAATCCAGGTCTCCCTCGTGGGTGGCAGGGACCCTGACTGCCTGAGCCATCACCTGCTGCCTCCCAGGGTGCACAGCAGCAGAAGGCTGGAATTGAGAGCAGAGCTGGGGCCCGAATGCCAGCACTCCAGTACGGGCATGGGTGTCCAGTACCTCAGCCACCGTGCCACACACCTGCCCCTGGAGACGTGTTTGCCCTGCCTGGGGGATGCTGCTGGCATCGAGTAGGTACAGAGCAGAGCTGCTACCCACAATCCTAGTGTGTACAGGACAGCGCTCACGTCAGAATGACCGGGCTCAGGATGTCAGTATTTTATGTAACCTTTGATAGAAGTGGATGCTGCTCTGGTTCTCTGTGGTACCTGTATTCTTTGGCACCGTGGCCTGTTGGAGAGAGGTTTTTTTTTTTTCCATTTTAATAAACTGAAAATACATCGCATTTAGGGGTCTAAACACTATTTATACACGTGTACCTTTGCATACACCAAGGAGAGACCTTGGTGTGACTGGAGTCACCTGCTCTGTGTTCGTCAGTCAGTGTAGAAGTGTGGCCCGCGTCGCTTCATCTGATCCAGTGTGTTTGACCCTTACACCTGTGAAGTGCTGGCTTTCACAGCAGACACTGTGCTGTGAGTTTGAGATGGGGTGGGAGCACCCTGATAGGGAAGCCATGGGGGCGGGGAGGGCTTCATCCGTCACTTTAATAAATAATGGGTTTCCAGGTTTGATTTAACCAAGGACATCTGTTTTCTTAGCAGCCTTACATCAGTGATTGTCAGTAGAAAAAAAAATGTTTTTGTTCTTCCTAAAGTGTGTAGGATTGGAGGCTGAGCGCGGTCACTCTTGAGTTGGTCACATATGTTAGCTTTTGAATGTTTCGTTTCCTTCTTTGTGTCATTCTAAGACTCTCAGGGGAGAGAGGACAAAAATACCACAAACCAGACCCTGTGCAGGGAAGGGGAAAAGGAAAATTCTAATTTGGCTGTCTGTGGAGGTACCCATTAGCTGGCCTGGAATCTGATGTTGATGTCTGAACAGTTTTTCCTTTGTAAATAGAAGGTTCTTTTTTGATCAAGCAGAATATGCCTAGGAATGAGGAGAGCTGCCAATTAGACGTTTCCTTGGGTTTATCGCGATCTGTTTTGTGTTAAATTATTTCCTGTCCATTGCTCCTCTTTTGTCTGTTGCTGGTTATCTCCCCTCTTCCTGTTCTGTTACTGGGATGAACTCAAAGTTGGTACTTTGCAAAAGATTTGAACTTCCCTTGGTGGAGATCTTTGAAAGTAGCATCCGTCTTTTCCCCACGCTGCCCATCTCATGTGGACTTAAAGACCTCTGAAGAATTAGGGGTGGCTCTTGAGACAGGCTCGGCAGCTGTGGAGTTGTGCTAAGAAACATCTGATTCTTGGGGCCCATGGGAGGAGGGAGGCCCATGTGGTTAATCAGCCTTCTGTGCAGGAGAGGATGCGGGTCTCTGGAAGGGAGCTATGCTGAGTGGCCGCGGGGAGACATCAGTGTCACGTCCCTCTGGGATGTGGGGGCCATCCTGGACCCCCACGTGCATGGCTCTGTGTCGCGGTACAGAAATCTCCCGTGAAACCCTGGCCTGTCTGCAGTGGGGCCTTCAGGAGCTGGATGAAGACTGTCGTGCTGAGAACCGTGTTCATCGCCCGTCTCACAGTTGAACTTCATGAATTGTGATGGCAAGAGTAGACACATGGATTGTCCTTTTCCTGTGCTACTGATCGGGCTACAGTTGCACAGCTTATTAACCGGCCTCGGCCGGCCTCGGCTTTGTTTTCTGTGGAGGGAGTGGTTGCCACTCCTGTTAGGATGTGTTGCTCTGTCCTCTCGTGTGTTAAAAGGGGGGATGGTACAGTTCTTTCACTGCAGTGGATTGCTTTTTTCAAAGCAGCCGCGAGTGAGCTTGGATGGTTGATGTTGGTGTCTGTGACTTTTTTTTTTTCTTCATTTTCCTCTTCTCTTTTTTTTTTCATTTATTAAACTTTTATTTAATGAATATAAATTTCCAAAGTACAGCTTATGGGTTACAATGGCTTCCTCCCTCCCATAACTTCCCTCCCACCCGCAACCCTCCCCTTTCCCGCTCCCTCTCCCCTTCCATTCACATCAAGATTCATTTTCATCTGGCTGGGAGAGTTTGAGGGTGAAGCAGTAGGAGAAGCTGCATTGTTGCTCCTCACTTGACCTTTCTGGGCCCTGCTTTCACTGAACGGTTTCTGCCCCAGATGCTCTTCCCACAGCTGCCAGCTGCCCTGGGAACACCAAGGGGAACCAGACAAAGACCTGCCCTCAGGGAACCTCCAGGCCAGCTCTGGGTTTTACAGGTCCACCCTCAACTCTGTTCTTAATTAACAAGTACAGAAAGCCACTCTTGGCTACCTCCTGTGTGGGGGAAGCCACTGTGGGCAGTGCGGCCCTTGCTCCGCCAAGGCCTGGTGGAATCCATTTCCTGTATTAGAGGGAAGGATGGTATTTTCTTCAAGGTCCTCAGAAGCCCCTGGAGTGGGGAACTGTCACTGGAGCAGAGCCGTTCCCGCATGCCGGTCATCGGCCCCAGCCATGGGGCGACAGCTGTCCGCCCGCCCACACCTAGGTTTGCCACTGCTGTTCCAGGGCCTGGCTGAGGGTCAGGTTGAGTCTGCTCATGAGGAGCACTTGATTTGGGGGTCCACTAGTCTGTGATTTTCAGATAATGCAAACTCTACGTATGTGTTGTTTATTTTCTTCCCTTTTTATACATTTTGTAGTTATTTCACTTATTGGAAAGGAAGAGACGGAGTGAGTGAGGGAGAGAGAAGTCTTCCATCAGCTGGTTCACTCCCTAAAGTATCCAAAATAGCTGGGGCTGGACGAGGCCCAAGCCAGGAGCCAGGGGCTGGAGCTGGATCTCCCAGGTGGCTGTCAGGGACCCAGGTACTTGAACGCTCACCTGTTGCCTCGCAGGGTACACGGTAGGAAGCTGGAGTCGTAGTGGTGCTGGGACTCAGACCCACGTGTTTCAGTCTGGGGTGCAGGCATCCCAGCTGGCGTTCTAACCCACTCCTGCGGTTCATTTCTTAGGACCCTTACCTCTGAAAAACCAGTGCACCTCCTCATTGCTGCTTTTAACGGGTGCTGGCATCAGGTAGCCCTGCAATACTTCCTTATTTGGCTGGTAACAGCATAAGTACTTCATGCCTTCCCATTTTAATCTAGAAAAGGTTTGTTTACTCAGATAACTACTACTTCGGGATTAGTAGTGAGTGCTGCCAGTCAGGCCTGCCTAGTAGATACTTTTTCAAGTTTGTTTTTTATCCCACAGACGGTATAATTTTATTCATTCCTTTGGAAACTTAAGCTGTTTGTTATACCATTATGGATGTACCATTTTTTGTATTTTTTAAAATGCAGTGTTTTACTACTAGTTGAACAATACCCTATACCTTGTGCGGTTGTGTGAGTGCAGCCTGTTGAAATCCTTGCTTAGTATATACTAAGTTGATCTTCAGTATACGAAGGTAATTAAAAATGAAACTCGATAAAGGGCGGGATGGGAGAGGGAGAGGGGAGGGCCACGGGAGGGAGGGAGGGAGGGAGGAAAGGAGGGAGGTTGGGGGGGAAGCCACAACAATACAAAAGTTGCACTTTGTAAATTCACATTTATGAAATAAAAAAAAAAATAAAAAAAAGAAGTAACTAACACACACACACAAATAAATAAATAAATATAGTCATGGTATAGATACTCCAGTTTTTCTTAATTATGCTAGTTGTCTTGTTAAATTACATATAAGCCTCCCCTGGTATAAATTAATTCAAATTATTAAAAAAAAATGCAGTGTTTTAAATTGTTGACGTCTGCTCGTTTTTGAAACCATTTGCAAAGGTAGACTGATTTCAGTGCCTGTTTTTAAACTCCGTTTAGCATCTGAACATACACTAATTATAGTATTAAACACAAAAAGAATCATCCTTAGTGACTTGTCTTGTTTCACAGTGAACCCGTCTGCATTTCTTTTAGCTTTTGATGATGTAGATTAGTATGAAATCATTTTTGTGATATACTATAATGAATTAGTGATAGATTATAATTAATGCCTAGAGTTTCAAATGAACCTCAATTGAGAATAATGAGAATTTGAGATGTGAATTTTGTGATGCATTTTGAAAGATAGACTGAGTATTGCAGGTTCTTGGACCTTTAGTAGAAGAGAAAGTGCCTGTGTGTTCAACAAGTCTTTGCTGAGGTCCATTCAAGGGAGCAGAATTTTGTTTGTTGAGAAACTCATGAAGTCTACCATTTTACATATTCAGGTTTACATATAATGTGCTCTCTGTTTGAAGAATAGCCAAGCTTGTATTGTTTCAACTGTGTGATAACTTTTATAACTATACTGAACTAAGCTGATCACTAAATGTGTTTATCTGTTCTCAGTGTTTTACTAACTTCCAGAGTGCTCTGTGTTGGTAGTGGGTTAAGACTCTGCCTGTGGTGCTGGCATCCCATATGGATGCTGATTTGAGTGTCAGCTGCTCCTCTTCTGATCCAGCTCTCTGCTGTGGCCTGGGAAAGCAGTGGAAGGTGGCCTCAGTGCCTGGGCCCCTGCACCCACATGAGAGACTTGGAAAAAGCTCCTGGCTTTGGATTGGTCCAGCTCTGGCTGTTGTGGCCATTTGGGGAGTGAACCAGCTGATGGAAGACCTTTCTCTCTGTATCTCCCTCTCTCTGTAACTCTGCCTCTCAAATACATCTTAAAAAAAAAAAAGTCAACCATGTTATGCTATGCACCTGTGTATTTATTTATATGACATATGTAGAGAAACACATATCTTTAAATACTTTTTAGAAAAGTTTCGGGGCCAGCGTGGTGGCACAGGAGGTTAATCCTCTACCTGTGGCGCCTGTATCCCATATGGGTGCCAGTTCTAGTCCCAGCTGATCCACTTCCGATCCAGCTCTCTGCTATGGCCTGGAAAAGCAGTAGAAGATGGCCCACGTCCTTTGGCCTCTGCACCCACATGGAGACCTGGAAGAAGCTCCTGGCTCTGGGTTCCTGGCTTCGGATCGGCGCAGCTCCAGCCGTTTTGGCCATTTGGGGAGTGAACCAATGCAAGGAAGGCCTTTCTCTGTCTCTCCCTCTCACTATCTGTAAGTCTACCTCTCAAATAAATAAATAAATAAATAATTTTTAAAAAAGTTTCAAAGCAGTCCAGAGAGTCTCCATAGACAACATTGGTAGATTGCCTTATTGTTAACTAAAGTCCATACTTTATTTTGGAGTTTTGTTCTTTTTAAGAAAAACTACATTGACTTTCTGGTGTCCCTTTTCTATCCCAGGCTCCTCATTTCATTCCGTCCTCCCGCCTCCCCGGCTCCCCTGGTCCATGACAGGCTCTCTCTCGCCTGTCCCTGATTTTGATGAGCTTGACAGGTGTTTTGCACATTTATCCCTCAGCTGAGCGTCTGCAGATGTTTTTTTCATTCTCAGAATGGGTTCTGGGTTTGGGGAGGAAGAGCACAGAGATAAAGCCTCCTTATCTTGTCATCAGGGGTGCATCTGTCAACATTATCAGGGTTGACGTTGACTCTGGTCCCCTGCCCAATGTGGTATCTGTTAGGTTTCTTCCTGGAATCACTTAGGAGCATCTCTGTGAGTGGCAGATGCTGGGCGGAGCCCCTTGTCTGTGGACGAGAGCGAGGGAGGTGCCTCAGTACATCTTCCAGAACAGTGTCCTGCACATCACTGGAGCCCGCTCGGGTCCTGCCGACTCCGTCTCCTGGGCTGGGTTGGTCTGTACCTCTTCCGGTTGAACAAGTTCCCTGGCTGATGCTGATGTGTATCCAAGGTTGAGAACCTTTGGCATGTGGACCCTTCTTACTCTTCTCTCCTGCTGCCCCGAGTCAGGGCCCCACCTGCTTCCTTGCGGTCACCTCGTCCTGGCTGCCCAGGACACCCCTGCTCTCAGGGCGTCTGTGGCTTTAACTGTCTCTGGTGGCTTCATCAGAGTGACTGTCTTCGGATGAACTCCAGATCATTCCTTTGCTCTGTGATGAGCCAGCTTTGGATTGAAAGTCTTTGGGTCTTGTAGAGTTGAGAGCAGAGAACCTTGCAGGGGGAAGATTGGCCTGGCCAGAGCAGGGATGCTCTTTTTTTTTTTTTTTTAAAAGATTTATTTATTTATTTAAAAGAGTTAAACCGAGAGAGAAGGAGGGGTAGGGAGGGAGGGAGGAGAGGCAGAGAGAGAGAGGTCTTCCATCTGCTGGTTCATTCCCCAATGGTGAGAGCTGTGCCGATCCGAAGCCAGGAGCCAGGAGCTTCTTCCAGGTCTCCCATGTGGGTGCAAGGCCCAAGGACTTGGGCCATCTTCTACTGCTTTCCCAGACCAAAGCAGAGAGCTGGATCGGAAGTGGAGCAGCCAGGTCTCGAACCAGCACCCATATGGGATGCCGGCACTGTAGGCAGTGGCTTTACTCACTACACCACAGTGCCAGCCCCAGGGATGTTCTTAAACGCTAGGCTTGTTGGAAAGTGGTTTTGTCACTTGTGTGAAAAACAGAGACAGACCGACCTAAGGAGACACCCAGCCCCTAGTGGACTCTGCTCAGGTTTTGAGCAAATTAACAATTGTTAGCAGATTTTCATGGGTTCTGGTCTTGGCCAGTGCTCTGTGCATTGCACAGCCATCAGCTTTGGGGCAAGCATCGTAGCTGAAGTGAGAGGGTCATGGCGTAGGGAACTTGGAGTCTGTGGGTGGAGTGCATCTTGGGCAGTGCCAGAGGAAGCCGTGGGTCGTGATGAACCAGATAGGGCTTTGGTGATGCATTTTGAAAGACAGACCTAGTACTCCAGGCTCCTGGGCCTTCAGTAGAAGAGAAAATGCCTGTGTTGAGCCAGTCCCCATAGGAAGCAGCTGTCCCAGGTGTAGACGTGGGCCAGCAGGCCTGTCCTCTGCCCATGTGCAGCGAGAGGCTGCAGGTGCACCTGTGGGCAAGGTGGGCGTGGCTCCGAGGGCCCCCTTTTCAGGTCGTGGCCCACTGACCAGACAGACAGTCCTGAGGATGGTTTTGAGAGAGCGTGGTTGACTGCAGGATGGTGTGATTTGAGGGTGCGGGTGGAGGGCCTGCTTCCTGCCTGGTGTGAATAGCACTCAGGGCAGTGCATTTTGTTTGTGAACATAAACATGTGCAGTGGCTTTTTTTTTTTTCTCTCTTTTTTTGAGCAGGTTCTTCTTTTCTATCTGTGTCTCTGAATTACAGTATAGTTCGTGATTCCTGTTTTTACTTACAGATTTCTGATACGGTACATGGGCGGCCCAAGCAGAGCCTTAACAGCTGTGCCAAACGCCCACCCCTGATCTGCAGATTCTCCCATAACTTTTTAATCAGACTTGTCCTTTCTCTAAAATTTTTCCTTGACCGATGAAATACTGCAAGCGTGCGTTTTGTGCCTTTGGGTGGGAGAGTCACTGGTCGTGGAGACGAGGACTCCCACATGGCTGGAAGACATCGAAGGCACCGTTTCTGGGGTTGGCTGCCCGTGGGGTTTCCTCCCGACAAGCACGTGTACATTCCATATCTCACGGTGGCACTGGGGTTGGCCCGGGTGATTGCTGAAGATTTCCTCCAGCTGTGGAGTTGAAAGAGGCCTTGCCCAAGAGAGCAGGCAGCAAGCAGTGGGCAGAGCATCAACCCTGGAGGACTTGGGTCCTGGCCTGGGATCCTCCTGTCGGTAGCCATTCCTGATGTTCACAGCGGCCAGAGAACTCTTGCTTTGAACAAGGTTCAGCCTCACCTGCTGCCTCGAATCTGTGGTCTCTAGGGATTTACGGAGTCAGGGTGCCTAGAGTCTTGATGTGATAGAAGTCCTGAGTGAAAGGACTTAACCCAGGACCCCTGGTTGTGAATGGATGGACTTAGTGGGGTTCATGAACTTGGGGTGGAACAATGTACATTCTTATTTCTACTAGTTTACTTATTTTAGGATATATTTATTTATTTAAAACTCAGAATTGAGAGAGAGACAGAGAGACAGAGAGACAGAGACAGAGAGACAGAGAGACAGAGAGAATAGAATGATGTTCTTCCATCTGTTGGTTCACTCCCCAATTGGTTGCTGTGTTCTAAGTTGCTTTGGCCGGGCTGAAGCCAGGAGCCTAGAACTTCATCTGGGTCTCCCAAATGGGTGGCAGAAGCCCAAGCACCCAGGCTGTTATCTACTGCCTTTCCAGGCACATTTTTGTTTTTTCAAGATTTATTTATTTATTTCACTTGAGAGGCAGAGTTAAAGAGACAGGGAGAGACAGAGAGGTTTTCCATCCATTGGTTCACTCCCTAAATGACCACAATGGCTGGAGCTGGACTGATCTGAAGCCAGGAGCTTTTTCCAGGTCTCCCACACAGGTGCAGGATCCCTAGGACTTGGGACATCTCCTACTGTTTTCCCAGGTCACAGCAGGGAGCTGGATCGTAAGTGGAGCAGCCGGGACTGTGACCACATGGGATGCTGGTGCCACAGGAGGATACTTAACTTACTATGCCACAGCGCTGGCCCCTTTCCCAGCCGCACTAACAGGGAGCTGGGTTGGAAGTAGAGCAGCACATACATGATTCTAGCTTTGCAGGCAATGGCTTAACCCACTGCGTTACAAAGTTGGGCCTGTTTTCACCGGCTTTTAGCTGGTGTTTAGTATTTCTCATAGGGTGACTGTAGGTGGTAGAACCCACAACTTCCACAGTCAGAGAAATGGCAGCTGTCTTGTTGCGCATCTCAGAGTTGCAGGTTTGTTGAAGTGCGGTCTGCTCTCATCATCACTATGAAGTTACGGTAGTTATTAGACATAATGCAACACCTTTTTGTTTCTTGTGTTGATCAAGATTGGGTTCCTAGCTTCTGGCTTCAGCCTGGCTCATTCCTGGCTGTTGTGGGCATTTGGAGAGTGAACCAGTTGGATGGAGCGTGTCCCTCTATCTGCCTGTCTCTGTCTCAAATTAAAACAATAAATAAATAAGAAGTTAAAAGAAAGCATCTCTGTCTCACCAGCCTGCTGGGGGCGGGGGGAGTGCGCAGCAGAGGGTGGGGTCTGGCCAGGGACCAGGTGTCACCCATGTGCTATGGAGGAGCAGCGGATACCTAGGCTGAGGCTGGGGATTGTCTGTGTGGGCATAGCAGAAGAGTGGTCGGATCTTATTGCCCCACAGAACGCTTTCCAGTCCCTCTGGGCTCACAGAACGTCCCCCAGGTGAATGAAACAAAACCCGCTGTTCTCTAAAAGAAAACCAAAAACGGATTTTATTGAAAGCCATTAAAAAGCGAGTTACTGTTTTTATAAGTTTTAATTATTTAAATCGTCATAGTGGGGAAGTAGCTATTCAATTTATTAGCTAAAAGAAACCCTGGCATAAATGTGTGTTCTGGGATCCATGGTTATTTAATGTTAGCGCAGTTAGGTTGTGGGTTGGGGTTTATACCAACTTCCAGTGTTAGGAAAATGTCAATGACTTCAAAACAGTCTCTAATGTGAAAGAGTTTTGACTTTTCTGGCCTCGGGGGTGTTGTGGCAAAGTGCTCCTTGGAGCTTTTGACCCTGTGTTTAAAGAATGTGCTGTACACCAAGAAAATAATTTGGAAAAAGAATTGGTGCGTGCATGGAGCGCGCGGTGCCTCCGCACAGGTGCAGCTATAAATACCGGCTGCTAGAAATTCCCTTGACATGATGGGCTGAGGGAAGGCACGTTCTTAGAGTATTCATGCGGTGTTATTAATAGCCTGTATTTACCGAGCACTTGATGGAGTTGCGCATTTCCCTGTGTGCTGATTTGATCCTCTGCAGCCCTGCAAGGCTGTCCTTAGCCCTGGGTAAGGGAGGAGGAGGCCGGCTGAGAGAAGCTGGGCCCTTGAGCCCGGTGCTGGTGCCGGTGCCGGCAGCTTCGCCTGGGAGCGTTTTCACCTGGGGGTGTGACACTTGCTCACCCCGTGCAGTGGGCCCTTATCTGGGCTGTGTGGGTTACTGGGAGCCTGCAGGCAGGTAGCCAGCCCGCATGCTTGCTTATTTTAGTGCTGCAACTTCAGTGGAAATGCTTCTCCCTGCGCAGCTGTCTGAGCCTGGAGTGTTTACCGGTGGCTGCCCTCTCAGAGCTGAATTTCTGCAGTAGCCTGCGGCCTGTGTCAAGGGTCAGCCATGGGGCTGGCGCTATTCCACAGAAGGTTAAGCTTTCGCCTGCAATGCCGGCATCCCATATAGGTGCCGGTTTGAGTCCTGGGCTGCTCTACTTCTGATCTTGCTCCCTGCTAATGCACCTGGGAAAGCAGTGGAAAATGGCCCAAGTCCTTGGGCCCCTACACCCACGTGGGAGACCTGGAAGAAGCTCCTGGCTCCTGGCTTCCGCCTGGCCCAACCCTGGCCGTTGTGGCCCTGTGGGGAGTGAACCAGCAGATGGAAGATTAGATCTCTCTTTATCTCTCTCCTTTCTGTATCTCTGCCTTTTAAATAAATAAATCTTTTTTTTAAAAAAAGTTCAGCCACAAAGCTGCCTCAAAAGGTGATGGTCTGAGAGTGGGAAATAACAGGAAGACCCCAACCCTTTGCCTTGGTGTTCTCAGTTGGGGTTTGTAGCACTTGGGCCATCGTCCACTGCTTTCCCAGGCCATGACAGAGAGCTGGATTGGAAGAGGGGTAGCTGGGACTCAAACCGGTGCCCAGATGGGAAGCTGACACTGCAGGTGGTGGCTTTACCCACCACACCACAGCACCGGCCCCCAGGAAGAAGCCTCCTGTAATCTCACTGTCCTGTAAGAGAATTTGCAGTCTACCTTGGTGACTGCTTTGTAGGATGTTTTGTTCTCAGTGTCACCATTCTTTTCCCTTCTGTTCGTAATCTCTGTAACTTTTTTCTTCCCGTGGGACATCCTGTAGAGATGACTGTGTAAATACAGTCTACAGAGCTGGACATTTTGCTCTGGTAGGTGAGGTGCATACCATCTTTATGTGCACATTCTTCCCGTGGGACATCCTGTAGAGATGACTGTGTAAATACAGTCTACAGAGCTGGACATTTTGCTCTGGTAGGGGAGGTGCATACCATCTGTCTGCGCACATCTGTACATCACATCTGTCTATATATGCGCTGTGCATGCACCTCTCTCAGCATAGTTCTCTTTCTCGCGCAGCCGAATCGCATCCCTGGCATCTGTTCCTGAGAGGGGCTTCAGAGTTCATGCTGGGAAGGTCTTGGTGGCCTCTGCCCGGCCTTACCCTGGTGGGTTGCACAGGGTCGCTGTGTTTTCAGTAATGCAGACTCCGCTGCCTGGACAGGCGCCCTCCGACTAGCGCTTGGAGGAGTCTGTTGTGGAGGGTCACGTCTCAGGGTGATGATAGAGCAGCGTCACTGCAGCTTTGAAAACAAATCCACAAGAATGTGTGCACACCGTGACTCCTGTGCCCTTTCTTCTTCTTCTTCTTTTTTTTTTTTTTTTTGACAAGCAGATTTAGACAGAGAGAGAGAGAAAGGTCTTCCTTCCGTTCACCCTCCAAATGGCCGCTACTGCCTATCCGAAACCAGGAGCCAGGTGCTTCTCCTGGTCTCCCATGTGGGTGCAGGGTCCAAGCACTTGGGTCATCCTCCACTGCCCTCCCGGGCCACAGCAGAGAGCTGGCCTGGAAGAGGAGCAACCGGGACAGAATGCGGTGCCCCAGTCGGGACTAGATCCCAGGGTGCTGGCGCCGCAAGGCGGAGGATTAGCCTAGTGAGCTGCTGCGCCGGCCTCTTGTACCCTTTCAAACCGTCAAACCTGCTGACAAACCGGGGCAGGCGTGGTGTAGCGGGTAAAGCTGCCGCTGCCTGTGTCTTGTGGGTTTCGTCCCATGTGTTGGCGTACAAGTTTGGTTCGTGTCATGTACATCACTGAACTAAACATAATCTGCTGCTAACTTAATCCCTCTGCTGATACTAAATGGCTTACTTGTGATGTCCAGTGACAATTTAGAAGCTTGAAAGTGAGTTAATTTGCACAATTTGACTTTGCCCGTTCAGTTTTGTTCCAGTAACAACGTAGTATTTTTTGTGAAAGTGTTGTATTTTGGTGCACTGACGGTAGCGTTTCTTGAGGAATGTCTGTTCCTCTTCCTGATGTGGAACTGGGCTTGGCTGGCGACTGCCATGTGCTGCCTCTCTGGCTCTCGTCCTCTTTGTGTGTGTGCAGTTCTATTAGAACTCGGCCAAGCTCGGCCGCTTGTATGTTGTCTGAGGCCGGCTCCGTGGCACAGTAGCAGACTTGAGTGGCCATATGGCCCACGGTGCCTGAAATATTTATCAGGCCCTTTCCGGAAGGAGCCTGCCAAGCCTGGTGTGCCGAGAAGGGCAGGGGTGAAGCGGAAGCTGTTCCACTGGAATCCCTACGCTGCTGGTTTAGTGCTGCCAGGTTTCCGTGCCCACCTTTGGGATAGCCGCTGTTAGGGCAGAGATACAAGTGGTCCCTGGCGCTTAATAAGCAGTATGAGGGTATTTCAAAAAGTGCGTGAAAATGGAATATTTTAAAAAATTAGTTTATTTTGGTGCAGAAAATAATGAAGCTCATGCATAGTTTGTTCATGTTATACGTTTTCCAAGAATTATTTATTTATTTAGAGATTCATTTATTTGAAAAAGGGGGGGGGGCATCTTCCGTCTTCTGGTTCACTCCCCAGATGTCGACAATGGCGGAAGCTGGGCCGGTGCAAAGCCAGGAGCTAGGAGCTTCCTTTGGGTTTTCCCACATGGGTGCAGGGGCCCAAGCATTTGGGCATCTTTTGCTGCTTTCCCAGGTTTACTATCAGAGAGCTGGATTGGAAGTGGAGCAGCTGGGACTTGAACTGGCACCCATATGGGATGGTGGCTTTGCAGGCAGTGGCTTTACCCACTATGTCACAGCGCCAGCCTCTCCATGAATCTTTAAAAAATTATATTTATTTGAAAGGCAAGGACAGATGAACGGATGGATGGGTGCATGATGGGTAGGTAGGTATCTCCTGTCCATTGATTCCCTTGCCAGATGTCTGTAACAGTGAGGGCTGGGCCAGGCTGGAGGCAGGAACTCCATCCCAGCCTCCCCTGTGAGTGACAGCGACTTAGGTACTTGAGATCTCACCTGCTGTCTCCCAGGGTGAGCGTTAGCAGGAAACTGGAGTTGGGGATGGAGCTGGGACTTAATCCCAGGCGCTCGGAAAAGGGAGGCAGCCGAACTGCTGCGCCAAGCCATCCACCCCTCCACTGACTTTTTGAAGGTCGATTGCATGTGTGGGTTTCAGATATTTTTTGTGCCAAGATAAACCTATGTTTTAATTCCATTTCCCAGGAATTTTGGAAGTATGCTCCTTTTAGTTCCTTCCCCTGCCCTTTGTTATATCCTCTCCTCTCATCCTCAGGTAGTTGCTGGTTTCTGCTCCACAGTTTTGAGATGAAAGGTGGGTTTCAGTGCCTGGATTTTTAGAAATGAAGACCTCTCTCGACACTGTCCAGTAGAAATGGAAGATAACCCACAAGTGGAGGCAGGTGTACAACTTTCAATGCCATTTTAACTGCAATAAAAAAGTAAAAAGAAATTGATGAATTTTATTAATGTCTTAGTGTAATATAACCAACATGAAAAATTAATTACTTTTTTTTGCCCTACTTCTGAGTCCAATATGTATTTTGTTCTCATACATAGTGTATCATGGCTGGAATTGTAATGTCACTCCACCCCCTCCCTCTTCCTCCCTCTCTTCCTCCCTCCCTCCCTCCCTTCTTCCTTTCAGTCTGTTTGGAAGGCAGGGGTGGGGGGGGGCTCAGAGAGAGACCTCCCATCCACTGGGTTATCCCCACAGTAGCTAGGGCTGGGTCAGGCTAAAACCTGGGGCTGGGGATTCAGTCTGAGTCTCCGACGTGAGAAGACGAGAAGACGAGTCTCCGGCTGCCTCCCAGAGTGCGCACTGGGAGGAGGCTGCAATCTGGAGCGGAGCCAGGACTGAAACCCAAACACTCCCTTATAGCATGTGAGCATCCCAAACAGCATCTTAACTGGCCCCTGCCACATATTGAGTTCAGTGGCCACATGTGGCCAGTGGCCACCTTGTGGACTTATCTCTGATTCTGTGGTACCAAGTACACATCCTAGGGTTCGGTTCAGTTCTGACAGTATCTACTCAGAGTTGGTGCAGAGCTCAAAAGCTTGAAGGGCTCTGTCCCACAAGACGGTCTCCATTTCAGATGCCACTTGGAGGCCCCAGGAGCCATGTGCTCATCTGCCTGACCACCCGTACATCAGGAGTGCCGTGGTCCCCTCCTCAGGGTTGATGATTTGCTAGGAAAATTGCTCGTGAAACTCAGGAGAGCACTTAAGCGTGTCAAGGACGAAATTACAACAGTTTGGCTTAAAGACTTTAATTGGCTTTATTTTCAGTTCTGGAATCAGGCAACACTTCGTGCTATGAAACAGAGCGGGTGTTTGCAGGTGCCACAGTGGAAGTTGGTTTTGTAGACAGGGAAGTACTGAAGAAAGCAGAAACAAAGGAGAAGAGGCGATGGGTTGGTTCCGAGTTACTTCCCTGGTGTGGCAAGACAGAAGGATGGAAAACCAACTGATGGCTTAACAGGAGGTGACTTGGAGTTTCCTGTTTGGTGTGAGGATTAAGGAACCTTGTGATCGTGCCAGTAGAAACTGGTCTGACGGGGTGGTCTCTTCCTCCTGGTTTCCTGGGACGTCAGTTACTTAGTTCTGCTGCTGTACCCCGGAGGTAGCCAAGGTCAACGCGGAGAAGGAGTTCTGACAGCTGCCTCACCGAAGGAGCTAGGGAGCCACGTTAGCATGGGCGAGTCCGTTTTCAGTTCTGGTCTGCTCTGGTGCTTGATCCCAGCAAGTGGCCTCTTGTAATTTCTCTGCAACACTTCTGGTAAGGGTTGCTTAGAAAGGATTCAGACTCAGGGGCAGCCAGAAGGAAGCAGCGCCCAGGGTGAGGATGGGGAAGAGGCCGCCGAGCTTCTGATCCCAGTGTGCTCCGCCGCCCAGAACTTCCCACGGCTCCCTGAAGGGTTTTAAATAACCCAGTCTCCAGCCCTCCCTTCCCTCCCAGCGGTGTGGGTGGAGCTGCAAGTTCCCGCCCTCTGATCACGTGGCTGGTGGTCCTGGGGATGGGCTCTTTCCCCTGCCTCTCCAGGGACCCACCCTGAGCCCCCTTGTGAGCCTTTCCCCCAGGGAGCAACAAGACTGTCCCCTCATTCAGGAAATTCCAGGGCTTCTAGGGGCTGGGTGCCAGAAAGCAGGAACAAAGCCCACAGAGACTTGGTGTGCTTCTGTCGCAGCCTGTTCTGGGAGGCAGCTGATGCCTTTCTTGTTTGCCATTCCTGCCTACCCTCTGACTAATCATGACTCTCAACAATGCTGGCAGGCCCCTCCCCCCTGCTCAGGAAGCCAGTGCAGTTGAAACGGAGTAACATTTCTAGGGAAGCCTGGAGATAAGGACTGCTTAAATGTAGCACACAGATTGTGACCCTGCTCAGAGAAAGACGGAAGACAGGCGCTCCGGCTGTGGGTTTTCTAAGAAACGGGCTTTTGGTGGGTGAGCCCAGTGCCCGCTGCGCTCGGGAAGCAGGGGGTGAGTGAGACTGGTCTGGGGCGCAGGCCCCATGGGTTCCTGTAGCTGCGGCCCTGAGGAGGCACCTGCCTAGGGACAGGCAGGGCTGGGCAGTGCATGTGTAGAGCCTGCATTGTCAGTGAAATTCATGGAGAAGGTAACAGCAGAGGAAAAGTAGGATTTTTAATTTCTCAGTACAAGTTTTTGGCCTCTTTTTTTTTCCTTGAATGGTGTTTCTGTATTTTTCATGCTTACTTTTGTAGCTTTTTTTTCTTCTGATTTTGGATTTGGGATTCCTGGAGCCAGAAGGCCTGGGTTTGGATCTCGGCTTCACCACTGGGTTGAGATGTGGGTCTGGGCTTGGTTGCCTCGCTGGAAATGGGTTGTTGTGTTGATTAAAGTGATCTTAAACATGCAGAATAGTGGCTGGCATGTTGGCTTGCCTTCATAATGATTCTAGCGGTAAGTAAAGAAAAGTATATTGCAAGAGTGTGTGCGTGGGGGGGTAGATGGGATTGTTTAGGAAGCCGTGTAAGGGGGGCGTGATTACTAAATGAGTTTCCAAGAATCATAATTTTAGCACATTTATTATTCGGGGTATGGCTTCCTACAACATCATTTGAACTTGTAAGGGTGCGACTGAAATTTCCACTGCAGTGTACACTTGGGTTAGAGGCAGACCGGTGGCTGTATCTGATACGCAGATCTCTTTCCAGAATGGCATCTGCATCTGACTTTGATCTTTCTGAGAGATAGTTGCGTGTCCATCATAAAAGGCAGTGTTTCTCTACAGCAGGGAAGACCCTTCGCTCACTGTAAGGTGGATGTGTGTGGGTGAGTGTGTATTTCAAGTCATTTCCATGGAAGTAGATGGCTACAGAGCATCTGTCATTTCCAGCATAGGTGTTCTCCAGATAGACCATTTGATCTGTAAAATGATCACGTTGTAGCAGTTTGGTCAGTTTGGTCATAGATGGTATCTTAAAAGGCCACAGTCCCTCATGTGTGGATGTTGGTATTTAATAATCTGATTATTTTTCATCATATGAAAATCTGAGGTTTTTTTTTTTTTGAACAGGTCAGGAAACTGTGTTTCCTTCAAACATAAAAACTATGTTTGAAACATTGTTTTAAGCCTTTTAAAATATTTCAGATATTCAAGGAAGTCATCTTGGGTAGTAAACTGTATTGCATTGAATAGTTCGCTATTCTAGATCACTTGTCCCTCGATTTTCAGGGCTCACTGCTCTGTTGCTAAGATCACTGATCCTGTCCCCTTTCACATTTTTCATTGACTTTGTTGGAAACATTTCAAGAGTAGTTTCTTATTCTTTTTCCCGATATCCTTTAGGTAAAAAGCAATGTTCTTTTCTTAGGACTAAAACACAATTTACTTAACGCTAACGTTTCTCAAATAGAGGCTATGGAGCCTTGTTTTGAGTTTATAAACTTTTCTAGAAAACGCATGTTGTTTGAATGGTGCTGGAAGCTGCTTCTAACCTTTATCTTCTGTGTGTAGTAAAAGCTCCATGGGTCTCCGATCTTCTGTCTTGCACCAGACCAATTCCATACTCGCCTGTTTTTCCCTGTAGCTGTTTCCAGGAGCTTCCTCTGCCCACGTGGCCTCCCCAGGGCAGTTAGAGGCCTGGTTTGCATTCCCTCGCTGCCAAGTCTTCAAAGCCAAGGCATCCTGGACAGGTGCAGGCTCCCTGCAGCCTAGACATTGCTTGACAGTTCCACCCCGTAAGCTGTTTCCCTGCCTGGGAAGCGGTGGGAGCTCAGGGTCAGGGCTTCTGAGCTGAGGGCTGTGTCTCACGGGCAGCAGAGGGGATGGTGCTCAGAGGAGGCCGAGAGTGGCTGGCCAGCGATCGCTGTCCGTATCTCCTGCAGCAGCCTCTCTGAACCTCTTGGAGTCTCTTGATCTTCTTGGCCCTGAGTTGAGAGCCAGGGGCTGCTTTAGATTGTTGATTTTTGCCTTTTCAAGGCTCAGCGGAAACACTCAGCTAGCGACGTCCCGAGGGAGAGCTTTCCAGCCCCTCCGGAGTGAATGGCAGGTGTCCCCCCTGCCTGCCCGTGCTCAGTCAGGCCCAGGCCCAGGCCCAGGGTGAGGACCACATTTTTTCTGTCTTTGCAAGGACGGCAGGCTTTGTGCCAGGTTTCACTTTGGCTGCTTTATATTCTTTTTTTTTTTTTTAAGTTTGTTTAAGGCAAAGAAAGATCTCTTTATTTTATTATCTTAAAGATTTAATTTTTTTGAAAGGCGGAGTTACAGAGAGGCAGAGAGAGAGAGAGAGAGAGAGTTCTTTATCCGCTTGTTCACTCCCCAGATGGCCGCAGTGGCCTGAGTTGCATCGATCTGAAGCTGGGAACTTGGAGCCAGGAACTTCTTCCAGGTCTCCCATGCGGGTGCAGGGGTCCAAGGACTTGGGCCATCTTCTACTGCTTTCCCAGGCCATAGCAGAGAGCTGGATCAGAAGTGGAGCACCTGGGACTCGAACGAGCTCCCATATGGGATGCTGGTGCTGCAGGTGGCAGCTTTACCTGCTACGCCATAGTGCCCGCCCCCGAAGATCTCCTATGCACAAATGCACTCTAGAGACTGGACTGGATCAGTTTGAGCTGGGAGCCAGGAAGTCAATCCAGGTCTCCCACATGGATGGCAGGGACAAAAATACTTGAGGCATCGCCTGCTGCCTTCTGGGGTGTTCATTAGCAGGAAGCTGGATCAGAAGTAGAGAAGCCAAGACTTGACCCAGGGACTGCTGTGGGCGTCCCAGGTGGCATCTTTACTGCCTGCCCCCGTATTCTGTCTTTTAGGTGGTCATCCAGTCACACAGACTGACTTCTCCCAAAGTCCAGCTCTCTTCCCCTTGGCATCGGGATCAGCCTCGTGTTTTGGATGCATCGTGGAGCATTGAGCCGTTGTGTGTAACTGTGGCCCAGCATGGCATGGCAGTGGTCAGGGCGAGAAAACAGCAGGTTCATCGGCCTCTGGCCTCCCAGAGCCCAGGGTGTTGCTAACCTGTTAGAGTTGTCCCCAGGACACCTCTGCCAGGAACTGGCTGCACCATGAGTGTGGTCTTGAGTCTTCTGGAGCCTGAGCCTACCTGTCCTCCTCTGCTTCCAGCTCCCGTGGTCCCGCTGTCACAGGGCTTTCCTGGCCGTCTCCACCACTGTCCTCATGTCCAGCCTGTGGGCATTCACCCTTCCTTCCAGGTGCCGCCCATGACCCCAGCAGGTGCTGTTTGCTTAACCATGCTTTCACCTTGTCACCCACAAAGGTGGTTGTGTGTCTATCTGCCCAATACTGGGATTCATTCCCTTTGTCCCTTTGGATTGCAGCTGCCTGCTCCAGGCAGACCTGGCTCCCCGCCCTCCAGTCTGCAGGGAGGTTCCGGTGTTCAGGCTGGTTATTCAGCCTGGAACCCGGACTCTGTACCATGCCCTCCGTTTATTACCGTGGATTCCACTGGGTACGTAACTCCAGTTTCAGTAGGAAGAACCCCCATGGAGTCTGTCCTCTGTGCCTCTTCATACATAAGGTCTTGGCTCCGCCTCCCTCAGCATCCTAAACAGCTCCTAATACCCCTGGCTCAGCCGGCTGCAGGTGGAACGTGTTACATTGCAGCTGGTGTGCGCTGTGATGATTGTACTTGCTCGCGCTGTTACTGATGTGCTGTGTGGTTTACACCTACGACGACTGCCTCTGAATGTACTGAACCCTGCGGACTCTTCCTGTCTTCATCCCCTATAGATGCGGTATATCAGCTGTTCACGGGGCGTCTAAGTTGTAACAGATAGTATAACTAATGTGGCGTTTTTTAAAGTATAAGGGAGGCTGTATATAGATTATAGGCAAATACTGTGCCAATTTATATAAAGGACTTGAGCATCTGAGGATTTTGATATTCCAGGAAAGGTTCCGGAACCAATCCCCTACAGATACTAATGGACAACTGTATGAGTATATTATCTAAAAAGCTACTTTTCTGGGGCCGGCATCGTGGTACAGCAGGTTAAGCCTCTGCCTGCAATGCTGGCATTATATATCTGCACTGCTTTGCGTCCCAGCTGCTCCACTTCCAATTCAGCTCCTTGCTAATTGGCCTGGGAAGGTAGCAGAAGATGGCCCAAGTGCCTGGGTCCCTGCCACCCACATGGGAGACCTGGATGGAGTTCCAGGCTCCTGACTTTGGCTTGGCTCAGCCCCTGCCACTGTGGCCATTTGGGGAGTGAACCAGTGTGAAAGATCCCTTTCTCTGTCTCTTCTTTTCTTTCTATAACTCTGCCTTACAAATAAACAAATAAGCCTTTAAAAATAAACAAATAAAAAAAAGCCACTGTTCTGTTTTTCTGTTTTGAGTTGTATATTTATCTAAAGAAATATGCCTTTTTTTTTAGATTTTGGACTTTTGCATATGCATGTTGAGATAACTTGGGGAAGGGACCCAAGTCTAAACATGAACACATAAATATAAATTCATTTATGTCATAAACATTTTACATGCATAACCTGGACATAATTTTATATGCTAGTTTAAAAGATTTTGTGAATGAAACAGAGTTTATGGTATAGAATTTTTCCATTTGCAGCACCTTGTTAACATTCATAAGGTTTTAGATTTTTGGAACATTTCAGATTTGGGATTTTTGGGTTGAGATACATATGTATTTGGGAGACAGAGATTGAAAGAGCTCATATCTGCTGGTTCATTTCTCAAATACCTGCAGTGGCTGAGAGTGGGCCAGGCAGAAGCTGGGTGGTGGGAACTCAGTCCAGGTCTCCAGCGTGGGTGGCAAGGACCCAGATATTTCAGGTATCACCAGTGCCTCTCGAGGGTCTGCATTAGTAGGAAGCTGGAGTTAGGCTCTCAGGCCAGATAGCAAACCGGTACACGGACATCGAACTGCTAGGCCAGACGTCTGCCCCTCATTTTGGTATTTGTAACCACAATCTAATTTTTAAAAGCTAGCTTCAAATTGGCTTTGTTTGCACATAATTGGGTTTCCTCTGACTTGCTTGTGGTTTTTTTTCCTTCATTTATGCTTGTAGCACTTTGGTCCTTTCTTGGTTCCTTTTGGGGTTTACCATTACTTGTGATTTTATGGCTTAACTGAAGTGGGTTCAGAATAATCCGCTCATCACAACTGTTTGAAAATTAGCTTCCTCTCCCTACCCTGGCTCCCTTCCCTTTGTCCCCACCTCTGGAGCTCAGACCATGACTCCATCAGCAAGGAGCCCCTGGGCTCTGGAGCTGCCCTGCCTCTCTTGGATTCTTTTTTTTTTTTTTAAAAGATTTATTTATTATTTATTTGAAAGTCAGAGTTCCACAGAGAGAGGAGAGAGAAGGAGAGAAGTTTTCCATCTGCTGGTTGACTCCCCAGATGGCCGCAACGGCCGGAGCTGCGCCGATCCGAAGCCAGGAGCCTCTTCCGGGTCTCCCACCTGGGTGCTGGGGCCCAAGGACTTGGGCCATCGTCTACTTCCTTCCTGGGCCATAGCAGAGAGCTGGATCGGAAGTGGAGCAGCCGGGACTAGAACCGGCGCCCGTATAGGATGCTGGTACTGCAGACGGTGGCTTTACCCGCTGTGCCACAGCGCTGGCCCCCTCACCCGGATTCTGTTGGTCGGCAGCGTTGTTTTCTGTGTGCACCAGCTGTGCTCCTCGTCCCTTCATCTGTAAATGAGAGGATGGGCTAGTCGGTTGTCAAAGTTCTCTTTTGGTTTTGTGGTTACCAAAAAGTGAAAACAAAACAGTGTAGGGCATATTTGTTTATCATGCGTTGCTTAGGGAGTCAGTGACTGCCACCTAGGAAATAATTTGAGAAAATGCACCCACTGTGTTTAGGCTTGGCCGGGGTGGTATGACACTGAGGACCCCTCACTCTAGGCCATCTCTGGGGGTAGGGAGTATCCAGGGCCTTGCCTGGGGAGCCCCTGAGGCCTGCTCTGCCATCTGAAGTTACCAATGCCTCCATTGCCTGCATCCCTTGGTGTGTGTGTGTGTGTCGGGGGTGGGGCAGGATATTCCTGCTTCCCTTTAAGCCAAGGCAACCACACATCACGGATTTTCCAGAACACTCAGTTTTCTACCTTTTGCCCCTTATTCCCACGAGCATTCCAAATATATTGGAATTTCAGCATTTGCCGGAAGAAGGTTTGGGGGAGGGATCTGGGCTCTGTGTCATCTTGCATGTGACAGGTGCAAGGTGGCCGCCCTCTGAGGTCTGCAGGCCCCTAGCTGGGGGCCAGTGCTGCTCCCTGTGCCTTGCCACCTGCTGGTGTGCTTGCTCGTGGAGGGCTGCTGCACTGGGAGTGTCCTAGGTTGCCCCCTGGCTCAGCTGGGGATCTCTGTTGACATTTTTGAACATGACCACAGAAAAAGAAACTTGGGGATTTTCTGCTGGGTTGAGTAGCTGATGGTGGCAAGCAGCCGCCCGCCTTTTCTAGCCGGCCCAGCTGGTTCCAGCTCAGCCACCCCCAGTGTGATCTCTGCCCAGGCTCCCGTCAGACCATAGGTGACCCTCAGAGGAGTGACACAGCCCTCTGGTTACTTCCTGTTTTGAGTCAACTGTGGATGACTGCGCTGACATCAATTTTTAGGTAACCTCTGCCTAACTCCAGCCTTGCTGTTCTTACTCACCTCTTGGGGCTTCTGTTAGTAAGTAGAAAAATTCTTAGGTATTTCCTGCAGGTGGAATCTGGTAGAGAATATGGTCACAAAAAAGGGTGAAGAGCTTGAGGGGCCAAATGCACAGAGCAGAAATTAAGAAGGCAGCTGCTGTCCTTATATGCAGGGGTCAGGAGAGAGGCCTTAGGCAGAGAGACAGAGTCACTCTTGAAGCCCTGGTAGGGACTGTCTACCACTGCCAAGTGGGGAACCAACTTGTGCCTCTGGAAATGCTGCTGTTCTGCATCCAAGGGGAGATTGGCCACCGACATCCTCGTCTTTGAGTCATGCAAAGTTCTTTCTTTGGAGCCAGAGCTGGTGAGTTTCCCCAGCTTCCTTGTTTGCATCCCTGCCTTTTCTGCCTGCCTCTGAGGAGCTCTAGGGAACAGACCTCCCCTTGAGCAGCCTGAAGCAAGAGAGATTTGTGCTGGGGACAGAGTCTGTCAGGAAGGTGGGAGGGGTGGGGGCAGGGACATCCGGCCTTACAGAACTGGCCCTAGGGCCTGGGACCCAGGAAGCTCCCTTGCTTGTCACCTCCACCCTGTCTGCAAGGCACAGACTGGCTGTCTCCCAGCATGCGTGGGGCCCAGGGGCCACCACCAGCACGCGTGGGCCTGAGTGTCCAGCAGAGGCTGCAGTCTTCTGGGTCTGTTCTAATCCCACCCCTTGAGGGAGGAGCTTCTTGGACCCAGCTGTGTGAGAACACACCTGCTCCTTGTGCTGTCATTTTAAAATTTATTTATTTGAAAAGCAGATATATGTGTGTGTGTGTGTCTGTCTGCTAGTTCACTCCCCAGATTGCCACAGTGACCAGGGCTGGGCCAGACCGGACCCAGGAGCTTCTTCTGGGTCTCCAACATGGTTGGCAGGGGCCCAAGCACTCGGGCCATCTTCTGCTGCTTTCCCAGCACATCAGCAAGGAGCTGGATCAGAAGTGGAGCAGCCAGGACTTGAACTGACATCCACATAGGATGCCAGCACTGTAGGCTGTGGCTTGACCCATTGCACCAAAGAGCTGGCCCATCTGTATATGTTTCCTAAACTCAAAAATTCATTAATATATTAAAATTAAGAAATAATACGGACATGGTTTTTATTAAGAATAAAGAGGGGGGACTGGCAATGTGGCATAGCGGGTAAAGTTGCTGCCTGCAGCGCCAGCATCCCATGTGGGCTCCGGTTCTAGTCCTGGCTGTTCCACTTCCGATCCAGCTCTCTGCTGTGACCTGGGAAAGCAGTAGAAGATGGCCCAAGTCCTTGGACCCCTGCACCCACGTGGGAGACCCAGAGGAAGCTCCTGGCTCCTGGCTTCGGGTGGCGCAGCTCTGGCTGTTACCAGCCATTTGGGGAGTGAACCAGCGGATGGAAGCCCCCCTCCTCCCCGCACCTCTGCCTCTCTGTAACTGCCTTTCAAAAAAAAAAAAAATCCTTAAAAAAAGAATAAAGAAGATGCTTTATGTTGATTGTCCTTTGATTGTTGCGCAGAGTTGTTAGCTCTCAGAATGCGGCAAGGCCCTGCTGTCCCCACCACGCCACATGGTGCAGCTTCCTAGCTGACCTTGGTTTCCCAGAGCAGGGGACACAGGTCAGTGTAGACCCTGCAGGGGACTGCTTATGCCTTGTGCTTGGCCCTGACCTTGTGGTTGGCCTGGGAAGACAGACTGCTCCCACACACTGATGTAAGGTTGAGCTCCGACTTCATTCTAATGCAGGTTTTGAGCTGGTTAGTGCGTGGTTTAAAGTACCTGCACACACATATGCACAATCATTACCTAGCAGGCATCCTGTGTGCCAGGTGGCAGGATTTCTTAGCCACAGGAAGGAACACCTGATTTGAGAGAGGCATCATGGGGATGCTGCAGGCTCCATGGGCTTGTGTGTGGCCAGCCCCCTCCCCCTTTCTTACGTGGTCCCTTATGGATGACCATGCACTTGAGTGAATCCTCAGGACTTCACCTGTTATGCTTCCTCAGTTGTTAAGCCTGCTTGTCCCACTTGCTCAGTGTTGCCTTTTCCTAAATCTATGGCATTATTCTAACTAAGCATATTTTGGATGCACTAAAAATGATGCACTCTTTTTTTAAAACTTTCTGACTGCAAGAATGAATCAATAGATCTTGTACATTTTTGGTAGGTTTTTGTTTGGGAGGCAGAGAGCAAAAACGGGTGACCCTTCGCCTGCTGGTTTACTCTCTAAATGCCCACAACAGGCTGGGCTTTGGGCTGGGCCAAAGCCAGAACCCAGGAATTCGACCCAGCCTCCCACTTGAATGACAAGAATCCAGTTGATGGAAGCCATCACCTGCTGCCTCCCAGGGTCTGTGTTAGCCAGAACCTGGAGTTAGGAGCTGAAGCAGGCTAGTGAACCAGGCCCTTCGATGTGGGACACTGGCATTTTAACTGGTGCTGTAGCTGCTAGACTAAATATCTGCTGTGGGAGACTTTTAAAATTTTCCATATTAAAAGTACCTAGTCATAAATATTTAGATGTCTAGCACCTATTTTTTTCTATAATAAAGCTTTTAGATATTTAAGTTTTATCTAAAGGACACACACTGTTTCTCATTTTGATTTTTTAGAAAAGATTTATTATATTTATTTGAAAGGCAGAGTTAGAGACAGAATGAAAGAGAAAGAGATTTTCCATCCGCTGGTTCATTCCCCAAATGGCTGCAATGGCCAGGGCTGGGCCAGGCTGAAGACAGGAGCCAGGAGCTTCTTCCAGATCGCCTAGGTGGGTACAGGGGCCCAAGCACTTGGGCCATCTTCAGCTGCTTTCCCAGGCTCATTAGCACGGAGCTCTGTCGGAAGTGGAGCAGCGGGACTCAAACAGGCGGTCACACGGGATGCCGGTGCTGCAGGCTGTGGATTAACCTGCTACGCTACAGCGCTGGCTCCTCATTTTCATTTTGTATCTGGGTTTAAAAGCAACGCTCATAATGCCAAGTGTGCGATCACTGCCGCGAGCTTTGTATTCGTCCCAAAATTCACGTGGAGGTCCTACCCTGGAGGTGGTGGCATCAGGAGGTGGAGCCCTTGGGATGGGACTCGGTCTCGAGGGAGAAACCCTCCCACCTGGGGTTGGTTCTTGCTCTCACAAAAGAGACCCAAGAGAGAAGACCCTATGTGCTGCTCTCTGTGCACCTGTAGGCGAGCCCCCAGCCCATGCTGCCTCTACCGTGGTCTTGATCTCAGACTTTAGCCTGCAGGACTATGAAGCAGCTTCCGTGGCTGGCAGGCCTCCCAGCCTGGGTGTTTTGTTCCGGCAGCCCTGACAGGCTGAGACAGCCTCGGGGCCTGCGTGACTGGCCCTCTCCTTTCTCAGGCTATTGCTCCCTGGGGCTGTGGTCCTCCTGCTGTCTTTCTGCCTCCACCCTCTCCTGCCTGCCCTCAGCCTCTTTTGCTGCTGGGTTGTGGGGGGTGGAGCTGGCTTTCTGATGGATAGATGTCATTGTTGTCATTGCTCCACTTCTCCCCTTTAGACCTTGGGCTCCCTGTTTTTTTTGGAGGATACTCTCGGCTCTTTGTGGTGGTGGTCAAAGGGCTTTAAAAATCTGACGTTGGCTTTATCCTCTCAGACTGTGCTTTCAAATTCCGTAAATACGACTCTGCTGGTTCTTTCCCACTAGGCTGTATGCTTTCCCATGTACACGCTGTCGCTGATGCCTGGGCTGCCTTCCTCGCCTCCATCCCCACCTCCACCTGCCTCCTTCCTCCTGCCCCCTACAATTTTTTATTTTAACTTTACCGTGGTATAAAAGCAATGCTCATTCAGTAGAAACTGTCGTTCATGTTGGATTTGGGCTAGCGTTGTGCCGTGTGGACCTGTCTGATGGTATGGAGTAGCAGCAGCCACAGGCTCACAGAGACAGCACGGACGCCCTCCAGGGCCTTGCATTGCTGAGCTGTGATGTGCAGTAGCTTGAGTAGAGTCCATGCGCTTTCGACTTAGGATATTTTTTTAAAGGAATTTCATTTTATTTAATTAATTAATTAAAAAAAATTTTTTTGACAGGCAGAGTGGACAGTGAGAGAGAGAGACAGAGAGAAAGGTCTTCCTTTTGCCATTGGTTCACCCTCCAATGGCCGCCATGGCTGGCGCACCGTGCTGATCCGATGGCAGGAGCCAGGTGCTTCTCCTGGTCTCCCATGGGGTGCAGGGCCCAAGCACTTGGGCCATCCTCCACTGCACTCCCGGGCCACAGCAGAGAGCTGGCCTGGAAGAGGGGCAACCGGGACAGAATCCGGCGCCCCAACCGCGACTAGAACCCCGTGTGCCGGCACCGCTAGGAGGATATGTTTCATTGCTGTGTCCGTTAGGACACAACCCCATCGTAAATTGAGTCCTTTAGTTTTCCCTGTAAATGCTTGGAATTGAGGTTAAGTACCTGCGGGTGCCAGTTTTTTGGGTATTCAGTTGATAATAACCCGGTCTCTTGAGCTAAGCCAGGGGAGGGCTACAAGACAGACCTTATTTCCCGGGGTTGAGATCTGCTAAGCTTTGGATAGCATTTGGCTTTCCAGCACACGCAGAAGGCTAAGTCCCGAAGTCGTGGATTGATGGTATGGCTGGGGCATGATCTACTTACGGTGTCCGGAAGGTGGGCCCAGTGGCACTGGGGATGCACCCTTGGAAGATCGTTCTTTGGGGAGGTTGACTGGGAAAGCCCACGTCCCTGGCTCGCTCGCTTGCTCTGTTTTCTGGCTTGCCTTGCGTGTCTTCCTCGCACGCACTCTGGCATCGCCAGCTTCCACTCCCACCAGCCGGCTGAAGAAAGGGGACGCTCCCCAATCTCCAGCTGTCAGCCTTCAAATCCCAGAGCCAAAGGAGACTTCTTCCTTCATCGTATAGGTGTAGCGAGAAGCTGACGGACGCAAAGCTGTCCCCTTTCTCGCTCTGCTCTTGCTGTGACTGCGAGAAGGTGCTTTTGGGTCTCTGCTCTCTGGCGAGCCTGCCACCAGGTCCTCTCTCTCCTCACCCCACTTCTTGGTCTGGCAGTCATCAGGCAGGTTTGGCCGGGCCAGGGACTCATGGTGGCCCGTGCGGTTGCCATGGCTGCTTACCGGGCACATCTCACGTGTGACGTCCCACCTGCGGTAGGGGAGCGGAGATCTGTCCTGTGTATAGGACACCACAGTCCACCTTCCACTGCTTCCACACCCTCCACCTGGGGTGACCACCGGGTTGGAGGTTTGGAAGGCCTTGGGAAGCGGTCTCTGTGCATGAGCCCTCTGAACTGTTACGGTTGACTTGGAATCTGTGCAGAGTCCTCCGTCAGGGGTGGTTGTCCATTCTTCAGCTCCCCTCAGGGCGGCATCTTTTTCAGTACAGTAGCGGCCCCCTCTTTGCCCCTGTGCAAAGGGGCCACATCCCAGGCCTCCAGCGGATGCCCGAGACCATGGATAGTTCTGACTCTGTGTTGTTTCTACCTATACATACCTCTGGTGATGTTTAATTTATAAAGCAGCCCAGTAAGAGAGTTACAGTGATAGCAATAAAGTACAATGCCGTGATAAAATTGCCAGGATCGTAGCAGCCTTACAATCAGGACAGTAATGAGTCTTGTGCTTTGGGACCATTAAGTAACCTAGGGGTGAGCTGGACACCAGCCCTGTGAAACCTCCGCGGTGCATCTGATGACCGAGATGTCTTCCGAGTGACAGAGGATGGATAGCCCATACAGCGTAGATACGCTGGACATAGCGGTGGTGGGCATCCCCCCAGCAGGGTGGAGCGGGATGCTGCAAGATTGTGTGGCCCCACTCAGGACAGTGTGTAGTTGGAAACTTGGGATTGCTTATTTCTGGAATTTTCTGCTTGCCGTTTTGTGACTGCAGTGGACCCTGGGTAACTGAAACTACAGGGCCGGGGTGGGGGGGACGGCTGCAGTTCTCGTTTCTTTATGCTTTGTTGGACGGGGTCGTCTGCATGTTCAGTGTAGCTGTGTTGGGTGGTAAAAGTTGATCATTTCCTGCAGTGCGAGGATCCTGTTCGCTGCACGTTTTAGGCGCAGAGGTCTGCGGCTGTGTGTCGATGCCTTCATGTAAGGCCCGCAAGGGGAGGCAGGAGGGGACCCCCGGCTGTGCTTACAGTGGCTGCAAAGCCTGAGCCTTTCTCAGATGGCTTCAGGTTGTGTGCCCTGGCATACTGCCCCAGTGTTACATGCGACAGGCTCATCTGGGTGAGGGTAGCAGGCTTGGCGTGGGCAGGAGCAGCGCCTTTGTTCCAGATGTCGTGACAAGCCCCATCGGCAGCTGCATGGGTCGTTTGCTCCCTGCAGCCTGGAGGCCCCAGGGTGCTGCTTGTTGAGTAGCCGGGGTGTAGTTGTGGAACAGAACCAAGGTGGGCAGCCGCCTTCATGGGACTTGTAAGCAGGTAAGCGTCACGGGCGGCCTGAGCTCCGGAAAGCGCCGTTCGCTTTCTCTTGAGTTCTGCTTTGCTCTCTGCAGAGGCCGCTGGGAAAGAGGAAAGAGCCCACCGCTCAGCTGCTCTGGCGCTAGCCCCGGCTTCCACTTTGGGTTTTCTTTGAAATGGTACGCAGTCATGCCGAGAGGGAACGTGATGACAGTGAAATTGTTCCTGGCTGGATCGTGGGTGGTGTCCTAGCCCCTCCTCTTGGAGACCCTTGGAGGAGACTTCCTAGAGAGCTTCCTTCTTGCGTGTGTGTGTGTGTGTGTGCGCGTTACGAAAAACTAGGTTATTCCAAAACCAGGAAGTTGGGCGGTGTCTCCCACAGATGCAGGCTGGCAGTGGCGTCAGCCCCTGTGCCCCATGGCGCGTGCTCAGAAATGCTGACGGCTGCTTCAGAGACCGACCTTGTCTCTTGTCTCTTCCTGTAGGGGACCTACTCAGGTCTACATACTTTGTAGGGAAAAGAGGTTTATTTAGCTCATAGTTTTGGAAGCTGAAAGTGCACGATTGGGTGGCTCCCTTTGCTTGGCTTCTGGTGAGGATCTCATGACAGATAACATATGGTGGAAATACATGGGAGACTAGGAAATCAAGTGGCAAGACAGGAAGTCAGAAACTGGGTTTGCTGTTTGATAAAACAACTCCCCCTCAAAGAACTCAGGAGGGTCCCTTGAGAACTACCTAATCCCCTTCCAAGGGCAGCACCCCTAAGGGCTCGGTTACCACCACCCCCAGGCCCCACCTCTAAAGGTTCTCCCACCTCCCACCATCACCACCCTGAGGATGAAGCCTACTGCATGAACCTTTGGGACACGCGGTCAAACCATATCCATAGCACAGCAGGGCTGGCACTCATGGCTTTGCAAATAAGATCCTGGCTTTGTGTTTTCAGGATCATTTAACATACCAGTCACGGGCTAGGTACTTTATTCCTGTTGATGGTGAGGGTGAAGGAGAGAGTGGACATGGAGGTGTGGATCATCAGGTGGGTGGGATGGCTTGGGGTGAGGGTGGGGGGCAGAATCCAGCGTCAAGCTGGAATCCAGAATCAAGCTGTTGCTGGCTGCTCTGCTACCAGTGTTCCCCAGTGGAAAGTTAACAACCTTGTGGAATGTGTGGAGTTGGCCCCAACGCCCAGCAACCAGTTTCGGATAGTGCTTGGTAATCTGTAGTGTTCTATATGTTACATGTTTTATGGGTGAGATTATGTATGTTAGTGAATGTTATTGATGCTGATAATGTTGCTTTTTATCAGTGTTGAAGTTGGATTTTTCAAAGTACAGGCCTCACTTGAGAGTCGTTTTAGATTGACGGTAACGTTGCAGAGAGAGCAGAGTTTCCCGACACCCCACACCCTTTTTCTCTGAGGTCCATGCCTTCTGTTACTACCATGGGTGCATTTATCTCTGTTAAGAAGCCAGTGATGTGTGGTTTTTAATACAGACTCATTGGAGAAGATCTTCTATTGATTTTCCCCTGGTAAAGCCTTTAATCTTACCTAAGTGGTTTTTTCTTTTTTTTTTTTTTTTAAAGATTTTATTTATTTATTTGAGAGTTACAGAGAGAGGTAAAGACACAGAGAGAGGTCTTCCATATGCTGGTTCACTCCCTAGATGGCTGCAATGGCAGGAGCTGTGCCGATCTGAAACCAGGAGCTGGGAGCTTCTTTCGGGTCTCCCACATGGGTGCAGGGGCCCAAGGACTTGGGTCATCTTCTGCTGCTTTCCCGGGACACAGCAGAGAGCTGGATTGGAAGTGGAGCAGCCGGCACTAGAACCGGCGCCCATATGGGATGCCAACACTGCAGGCGGAGGATTAACCTACTGCGCCACAGTGCCGGTCCCCTAAGTGGTTATTTCTTTGGGTCTTTCTTGAGAGCACCGAATAGTCCAGAGAGCTTTGGAGATTGTGGTCATTGAGTTTAGTGGGGACTGTAGCTTGCTTTGCCGAGAGGCGCAGTCACTTGTCTGATCACGAGTGTTTTTGTGTCATCGATCACGTGCTACAAGCTGAGACTTTATGCTTCGTACAGGTTGGGCAGCCTTGCTAATCTGAAAATCTGAAGCTCACCGGGTGTTGACATGATGTCACAAGTGAAAAATTCTCCTGACTGCATGTGATGGGTCATTAAATGCAGGGCACCAAAAATATTGTGTAAATGTGGACATGTGTTGAGGTGGATAAGATGCTGCTTTTGGAGTGGCTGATCCCATATCGGAATGTGTGGATTCGGGTTCTGGCTACACTATCAATTCCTGTATCCCGCTGAGGCACACCTCAGGGGGCAGCAAGTGCTGGCTCAGATGAGTGGTCCCTGTACCCACTTGCGAGACCCGGATTGAGTTCCAGGTTCTGGTGGTGCCCAGTCCCATCCATTGTGAGTGTTTGGGGAGTGACCAAGCAGATAGGCAATCTCTCTTTCTTTGCCTTTCAAATAAAGTAAATAAAAAATTAAAAATGAAAATACTGCGTAAAATTACCTTCAGGCTGTGTGTTTAAGGTATGCATGAAAAATGTGGGGCCGGCGCTGAGGCCTAGAAAGTTGGCACTGCCTGCAGTGCCGACATCCCATTCGGGTGCCGGTTTGAGTCCTGGCTGCTCCACCTCCCTGCTAATGCACCTGGGAAAGCAGCAGAAGGTCGCCTAAGTTCTTGGGCCTCTGCATCCGTGTGGGAGACCTGGAGGAAGATCCTGGCTCTTGGCTTCGGCCTGGCCCAGCCCCAGCCTTTGTGGCCAACTGGGAAGTGACTAGCAGACGGAAGATCTCTCTTCCTCTCTCTCTCTCCCTCTGTAACTCTGTCTTTCAAATAAGTAAATGAATCTTAGAAAATTGTGTTTTAGACCTGGGTCCCAGTCTCAAGATTTGTCCTTGTGTACAACTAAATGTTTGTGGAAAATGGAATTAAAATATCTACTTATTTTGGGACAGATTTTTAAAAAAGATTTATTTATTTTGAAAGAGAGAGAGAGAGAGAGGGAGATCTTCCACCATCTGCTGATTCACTCCCCAGGTGGCCGCAACGGCAGCACTGGGCCAGGCCAAAGCCAGGAGCCACAGGTATCATTTGGGTCTCCCACATGGGTAGCAGGGGCGCAAGCATTTGGCCCATCTTCCTCTGCTTTTCCCAGGCCATGAGCAGGGAGCTGGATCAGAAGTGGAGCAGCTGGGGCACTGACTGGCAGGCGTCTTTGTGCACATACTAGAGTACTTTAAAAAGTTCATGAAAATGCATATTATGAAGAAATTACATGGATTTCAAAAATTTTGTACCAAAATGCACTTGTCTTTTAATTCCAGTTTATCTTAAACTTTTTATAGTACATTGGCGTGGGCAAGTATTCCACAATCTGAAATATGAAACACTTCTGGTTCAAGCATTTCAGATAAGGGAGACTCAACCTGTGTAACTTTGCAGTCATTTCAAAGCCCCTGGGAAGAGAAGTGCTTGGCTCTTTGTCCATAGTTTGGCCTGATACCAGCAGGATCCTCTGAAGAGCAGCAGGACTGGAGGCATTGGTAGACCAAGCAGGAACCTTCCGGAAGGGTGGCCACGGTCTTGCCTGGGAAGTGGTCCTTGAATTCCCGGAAGCTAACTGCATTAGTTTCCCAGGGATAGTGGAATGAAGTACCACAACCCTGGTGATTTAAACAGCAGACTTACTGCCTCACAGTCCCAGAGGCTGGACAGCTGAAGTGAGGGTGTGTGGCCAGGGCTCTGCTCCCTGCCGAGCCTACAGGGAGTCCCTTCCAGCGTCTGGTGAAGGCTGGCATCTCCCCTGACCCTTGGCCTTCAGCCACATGGCTCCAGGCTGCACCGCTGTCGCCACGTGGAGTTCTCTCTGTGTCTGTATCTTCACGTGGCTGTGGGTTAAGGACTCCAGGGTGTCCTGTGATGACACTGGAGCTCATCGCGTCTCCAGCAGCCGTCTTTCCAGGCTAAGTCACACTCTGGGATAGTAGGACTACAACAGACCTGTTTTGGGCAGACACAGTTCAGCCCACAGCCGTAGCCTGCCCGGTCCCCCCAAAGTTCACGTCCTTGCAGAATAACACTTGCACCATCTCAGCATCCTAAAAGTCTTACCACATTGCAGCAGCAGCGCGTCAGTCCAGTGTCTCGGCTGGACTTGAGTGAGACTTGGTGTGGTCTCCCCATCCTCGCACGGAGTTCTTCCCCGTCTGGGAGCTGTTTGGGGGGCTAGAGGCGGAAGTTAAGGGGCTAGCAGGGCTGTGCTCTCTGTGACAGCTCATCTGGGGATCCCAGCCTTGCCTCTTCCTGCCTTTGTTCTTTGCTGAGCGGTCAGCCTGCCCCTGTAGATGGATCTGGATCTGCTCACAGTGGCTTCAGGGCCCCGACCCAGCGTGCCGTGGTGATGATGGCCGCAATCGGGGGGTGACGGGACCTTTAGTAACTCTTCCTCAGTGGCCATCTCAGCATAGCCTGGGCTCACTGCAAAGTGCTGGCGTCTGCTGAGCCAGGGCCAGTGCAGCCGCTCGGTGGCGGGTGGTTTTTAGGAGACTGTGACTGTGCTGAGCCACTTGGGGTGCGACCTGGTATCTTCCAGTGGGAGGTCAGCCTCCTGCCCTCCAGAAGAGAAAACCTTTGGCCCATTCGTGAACCTGTTACACAGTTACTTGAGAGCAATTTCTTTTTGTGCAATTAGCAAAAGACTGCTTGGGCTTGTTTCGCTTTCCTGTCAGTGGGCAGGGTGTGGAAGCTGACTCATGTTCTGATGGCCTTTGGGGGCGTGTCCTGCTATGCCAATCACTGTCTTGGTTACACAGGGTCACACAGACCCCTCTTGTAGGCCCCTTTCTCTACCACATCAGCTGTGTTTGGGCTTTAGCCACACAGGCCTGTGACAAGAGCTGAAGATGTATGTTGCCTGTAGTTCCGGAAGAAGCGGTGCCTGTGTGAACTGCCACTCTGTTAATTGATGTGTGGCGATGGTTCAAGACTCCACACCTTCTTTAGTTCAACTACAGATTTTCTCAGGCTTCCTGGGTGATGTCGGATGAATGCCTGGAAACCTGTATCAGGTGTGCTGAGGGTTGTGTTTGCAAGTTGGAGAGGTCCTAGGAGGGTCGTGTGTTTTGCATTAAAAAAAAAAAAAAAAATCTGGCCAGCGCCGTGGCTTAACAAGCTAATCCTCTGCCTTGTGGCACCGGCACACCGGGTTCTAGTCCCGGTTGGGGCACCGGATTCTGTCCCGATTGTTCCTCTTCCAGGCCAGCTCTCTGCTGTGGCCCGGGAAGGCAGCGGAGGATGGCCCAAGTCCTTGGGCCCTGCACCCGCATGGGAGACCAGGAGAAGCACCTGGCTCCTGGCTTCGGATCAGCATGATGCGCTGGCCGCAGCGGCCATTGGAGGGTGAACCAACGGCAAAAAGGAAGACCTTTCTCTCTGTCTCTCTCTCTCTCACTATCCACTCTGCCTGTCAAAAAAAAATAAAATAAAATAAATAAAATAAAATCTGGGGCCAGCACTGTGCTGAAGCAGGTTAAGGCCCTGGCCTGAGGCGCTGGCACCCCATATGGGCACTGGTTTGAGACCTGGCTACTCTACTTCCGATCCAGCTCTCTGCTATGGCCCGGGAAAGCAGTAGAAGATGGCCCAAGTGCTTGGGCCCCTGCACTCACATGGAGACCTGGAAGAAGCTCCAGGCTCCTGGCTTTGGATTGGCGCAGCTCTAGCTGTTGCAGCCAACTGGGGAGTGAACCAGCAGATGGAAGACCTCTCTCTCTCTCTGCCTCTCCTCTCTCTGTGTAACTCTGACTTTCAAATAAATAAATAAATCTTTAAAAAAAAAATTAAAAAAATCCTTTGAAAAATTTATGTGAATTGGCAGAGCCAGAGAGAGCTATCATTGCCTGGTTCACTCTCGAGATGCCTGCAGTGCCCAGGACTGGGCTAGTTCGAAGCTGAGAGCCGGGAATCCAAGCTAGATCCCCCGAATAGGTGGCAGGGACCCAAGTGCTTGAGCCATTTCCTGCCGCATCCTAGGGTCGTCTTTAGCACTTGAGAGCCAGAACTGGGATCTAACCCAGGCACTCAGCCATGGGACACACACGCTCTTCCAAGTGAGGGTTATGTTTTCATTGTGAAAGTCCCCCAGGCTCAAGGCGTGAAGCCGACCTGCCTGTGATCATGGGCGGAACCATTGCTGCTGTCCACGCAGTCCCCACACGGGCCCACTTTTGCTCCTACATCCTGCTGCCTGCTGCTTCCTGCCTCTGCTACCTGCTAATGACCCTGCCCAGCCTGTCCTCTCTCCCTGATGGTCTTTGCTGGTCTGCAGCTGGTGGGTGAGAAGCCGCGTCCATGTTGTGTGACGCCTTCTGTCCCTCCCATTGGGCTGTGTGAGACCCCGTCTACACTGCCTCATACAGAGGGGACGCTTGCATGTCTGTCTATGTGTGCACCTGCCACAGCTCCTGGCTCCTAGTGCGGGCTTCTCTTCTCGCTCCCGGGCCCCTTGGGTGCTCCCACCTGTCCAGGCAGCTGCCCTGGCACACGCTGTGTGTCATTAAGGATACCCGGGTTTTTCTGCTGCTGGCGGGCGGACCCTAAAGAAGCAGTGATGGACGCTGGCCTCCTTGGGCTCCCTTGCACAGCCTCCTGAGAAAGCCGGCCCCTTGGCCAGTGACACGCTGCTCACGGTTCTAATCAGGTATTCCTCACTGTAGCAAGTGCTTCAGAGAAGCCACTGAGGGCAGCTGCTTGGGCTCAGTCCACGACTGGGTGGGGCTGTTGGTTTGGCACCTGCTGAGGCTAGGGGTTGGCAGGGGTGGACTGTGGGCAGAGGAAGGGTCATTTGGGGACCCAGGAAACAGAAAGAGCAGCTGCAACCCGACTCGGCCCTTTTCACCACCTGCTGGGGGGCCAGCCTCAGTGACCTAGCACCTCCCACGAGGCCCACCGCCTGAACACCCTCCCCTGTCTTTGGGACCCAAACGTGTGCATGAATGGGGAGCCCACTGGACAGATGCTGGCTCGTCTCACAGTGGGAGGTGCAGCTTTGGGGCTTTCTCATTAGGGAACAGTTAAGCCAATAGCCAGGGTTTGCCTTGTCCGCGTCTTCCCCAGGTCGGGGCTCAGACTGGCCTGCCTGTGTTGCTGCTGCGGTCCCGGCGCTGCTGGGCCCAGCTAAAGGGAGAGAGAGAGGACAGAGAGGGCCCTTGGGTGTCTGTGGGACAGACTGCTTCCTGTGAGACAGAGACCAAGGTTCTGGGCAGGGCCGGGGTTCCTGCCGAGCGAGGGGAAGCCTTCCTGTGTGCGTGCTGTCACTGAGGCCTGCAGCTTCCCTGTACCAACATTTCTTGTTATTATTCCCTAAACAGTACAGGGTAACAGCATTTTGCACAGAATTTATACTGTATTCGTCTGGAGATGTTTGAAAGCAAAGGGGAGGATGTGTGTGTGTATAGATTACATGCGCCATTTTTAATAAGGGACTTGAGCCCCTGCAGATTTTGGTCCCTGTGGGGGTCCAAGAATGCAGGACATTTCTCTCTCCTCTATGTCTGTCCCTCTTGGGTTGCTCAGCTGTGAGCAGCGTGTGCCACGTGACCCTGGCTAAGGCCAGGAACCTTCCAGCAAGTGTCAAAGGGGGGTGGCCGAGCCAGCCCAGTATTCTCGGGACCAGAGTCTTGCATCCAGCCAAGGCATCTGGGGACAGCTCAGGGTTGGGGAGCAGGACATGAGCAGTGGAGGTCTAGGGGCAGTTGGTGGGCTGCCACAGGCCCTTCCTGGTGGCTGCTGGTGTGTGGGTAGGGACTGAACTTCGGGCCAGGGTGCTGGACCTGTCCCATGTGTTGGGCTGTCCTCGTGCTGTACTGCAGACCCCCCCCGCCCCAGCCTTGGCTCCCCTGCAAGACAGTGGGTCACTGGCAGAGAGGAGAACTGCGCCTGGCCGCTGCTGTTATTCTTGGGGGTGGGTGGGAGTGGGGTTTCAGAAATGAAATTCACTCCAGGAACGGAGGGCAAAAGATGAGTTCCCCAGAGAGGAACTAGGACTCTAATGATGGTTGGAGAGGTGGACCGGGGAAGAAGAGACAGCTTTAACGGACTGGTTACCCAGCCTGGGAGCTGCAGAGGGAGGGGGCAGGGTGAGTGAGAGGAGCCTCAGGGTCCGCTGTTGCAGGTGCATGTGTACCCCCTGTGGTAGCCTTCATGGTGAAAGGCAGAGCTAGCCAGCACGTTGTTCCCTGTGCTGAGGTGGTGCCATTGCTTTGTATTTAGTGAAGAACAGCTTGATGCAGACTTGAGCTGTCTGAGCCCTTTGCAGAGACGTTGTCCACCCACCTGCACCTGTCAGTCTGTAGCACTTCCCACAGCAGGTGTAATTACTGGGAGGCAGCCATGAGTGGGGCGTAGTGGTGAATTTTATCCATCTTGTTCCTCTGAGGATTGTAAAATACATTACCGTGAAGCAGCTCAATAAATAGTCCAGGTGATAGCCCTCCATAAGTACGTTCAGCTTGTATTTTTTCTCTAGGAAGAGAGTTAAAATGAAGACCTCTGCTCTTTTCCAGAGTGGAACAGCAGAGTAGCGGGTTGCCTGAGCCCAAGGACGATGTGCTTGCACGCACGGATTTCACAGCTGGAAGCAAGGACTCTGCTTCCCAGAAAGTGGGCATCGTTTTTCGCCTCCGTTTATTATCACCACCTTGTGCAGCCAGAAATGTCGAGCTATTTGCGATTTGTAGGACAACGTCGAGCGCCCCCTTTTCTATAGAAGATAGACTGCTGCTGCATTTCTGGGGTTACCTTGTAACTCTCTGGACCCCACTTCAGTTCATGACAGTTCTCCAAACAGTGACACGCCACCAGCACACGACATGGTACATGGTGTGTGCAGAATGAAATTCATTTTTATCTAAAAAGCACTGACTGTGTTGATACGATTTTATTCAAGAAACAAAAGCAACTTCCAACTGCTGTTTCACTTCTCCCAAATGCCTGAAATAACCAGGACCGGACTAAAGCCGGGAGCCAGGCAGGGACTCCACCTGGGTCTCCCAGCTCCTTGAGCAGCTGTAGCCTCATAGGGTCTGTACTGGCAGGAAGCTGCCGGGGCTGCTAAAACCCAGACACTCCACTATGGCACTCAGGTGTCACCATTGGCCTCTCAAACCAGGCACACGCCCACCCCACCTGTGATATCCTTAATAGGAATTTGCTATCCCTGTCCAGCCCCGGAGTTTTTTCCAAGGGTCAGTCTTCCCATCTGCTGATCTGACTCATCGTCATACAGGCTCGGGGCGATCGGAAGGGGGTTAGTTTGTTTCCACGTCAGTCTACTCAAAACTGCCTTTTCAGACCCATAAATGATTGTGCTGGTTTTATTGAAGGGAAGGCTCCTGTTAAAAAATCAAGAAACATTTGTATTTGTGTCATGTGCCGGACACTGCTCAGGAGACACCCTGGGACCCTCCTGGGTCCTGCTGGGGACAGAGTGGACAGCACGGAGAGTTTTCTGAGTCTTTGCCTTGCTGGTGAGCGTGAACGTGTGTGTCTCATTACTGTAATAGCAATTGCCGGCATTTACATGGAGCCCCTCTTCTCACCGAGCCTGGTGGAAACTGGCAACAGCGAAATTGCAAACTGAAGGAAGGAAGTTTGCCTCTGGAGAGACAGTGTGTTTCCTCGCCCTGGGGCAACAGTCCAAGCTGTTATCCCAGGAGCTGAATGATCCTAGGTCCCTGACGCTTTGATTTATTCTATTTGAAAGAGTTGCAGAGAGAGAGAGAGAGAGGGAGGGAAGTCTTCCATCCACTGGTTCACCCTGCAAATGCCTGCTGGGGCTGGGACTAGGCCAGGCTGAAGCCAGGAGCCAGGAACTCAGTTTGGTTCTCCCACATGGGTGGCAGGCACTCAAGCGGGTAAGCCATCACCACTGCCTCCAGGCTGTGTGTTTGTGGAAAGGTGGAGTTGGGAGTAGAGTCAGGACTCTGTAACCTGGGCCTGCCTTCAGAATAGCATCTTGATGATGCTACGAGTACACCCAGAGACAGGAGCAGCGGTTCAAGTCTCAGCACACATAGAGCGGAAGCAGGAAGACCTCCTCTGAGCCGCCCCCAGCGTCAGCCCGGTTGTGTCCAGAGTCTGGGGTGTATCCCTGGCCCGAGACCTGTCTGCCTTTGTGCTTTGTGAGCCGGGACCTGGGGACCTCGGGCACACACAGGGTCACTCTGGGGCTTTGTGGAAAGTTGGGGGTCGGATGCCTGTTTCCTAGTGAATGCGCATCTGCTCGCCTGTCTCGCCTGGTGCCTGTCTCACCTGGTGCGCTGGAGGGCAGAAGTACGGCTGGGGGCAGGGCAGTAGTTTGGCTTCAGAAGATGCTCTGGGAAGGCACCTGTCACTGAGCCTGGGCCCTCCTGTGCCCCGAACGTACTGCTTTCTGTTTTCACCCTGTCATGTATGCGTGTGTATGTCCATCCTTGGGCCACCTGTCGATTTCTCATTTTCCTTCTCAAGGCCTTATTTGCCTTCCTCTTGTGTCCCTGCCACTGCACATCTCTCTCCCCGTTAATAAATCCATTCATCCATCCAGCCCTTTATTGATCATCTGTTCTGTCGTGGGAACCCTGATCAGTGCTGTGGATGGAATTGCCAATCGCAAACAGTGCCAGCCCTCCGTCCAGGGAAGAAGGAAATATGTGTACAAATGGCTCTGATGCCAAACAAATGGCACTCATTCTGGGTCCGTGTGTTAGTAATGGTCCTCGTTACCCGGGCACGTGCCCCTGCCAGGCTCGGCTCTCAGCCCCGGGAGCAGCAGCGAGCGGAAAGGTTGGGTGCAAGGCGAGACCTCGGGCCAGCTGGGCTGCGTGGGAAAGGTCTGTGGGTTTGGAGATGTGGCCTCCAGCCTTGGAGCCGGCCTTGGCCTCTGCTCAGGTCTCTGCTGTTTTCCCACGAGATGTCAGGGGGGGCCTTCAGCTCAGGACCTCGTCCACAGGTTGGGAGAGGGAGGTGGACGTGAACCCAGGACACGTGAGGGTGAATGGAGTCAGTGGTGCCCTGCAGCCCTGTCCCCAGTGGCTGCAGTCCAGCCTGACCCTGCTGGTCGCAGGATGGCGCTTCCATCTCCACGGCCGTCTTTCACTTCTCTGCCTCCTCCCTGCCTGGACTAGGGCCTCCTGGCCGTCCCGCCTCCACTCCCTGAGCAGCTGCCCTCGGGAGGGTTCCCCGCCACTGCTGCTCAGCCCCTGACGTCTCTGGTGCTAACAGCGCTGTCCCCAGAGGGCAGAAGTCAAGCTCGCTGGAGCTGGTGCCCGGCAGCCTCGGTGCTTGGAGGTCTCCGGGGGCCTGGCAGGCATCGCACGCTCCTGGTTCCCTCCTGGTTGGGGCTTTGTCTCTAGTTCTCCTTGGCCTGCCATTTGGTTCGACCTCTCCTCGGTCCTGCTTATAGCCAATCTGCAGGCTGTGGCTCCAGGCGGCCACCGCCGTCATTCCTGCTCTACTGCCTCAGGTGCACAGCCCTGGGCCACTCGTTCTCTCTCTCTTCCCTGGATGGCTTCTCCCTCAGCCCAGCCCAGCCCAGCCCAGCCTCCGCTGACTGCTGCACCTGCCACTGGCTCTGGAGCTCATACGGCGATGCCCCGGCCCCCACGTGGCTGGCTTTGGAGATGGGGCCTCTAAGAAGTGGTGGAGGCGAGGGTGGGGCCCACGGGAAGGGGGACCAGTGTCCCTATGAGAAGAGACACCCTGTCAGAAGAGGCTCTCTGTCTCTTGGCCAAGTGTGGATGCGTGAGGAGGGGCCTGTGACCTCGAAACAGGCCTCGCCGGACACTGGATCTGCCGTCGGCCTCCAGAACCTGGAGAAGTGACGAGTCTGTTGTTTAAGGCTCCTGGGCCGTGGGCTTTTGTTGCAGCTTCTGAGCTGACGGAGGCCTATCGCCTTACTGAGTCCCTCACTGTGGTGGAGACACTGTCTCTTGGGGCGTCGGGGTGCACCAGGAACCACTCCACCTTCCCTGGGGGTCCGTCCCTGCTGGCCAGGCTCCCTCGCGCCAGGAAGAAAGGGCCTGCACTTTCCTTCACGACAGTGAGGGGCTGGCGTTGGGAAAGGAAGGTTAAAACCTTTTTTTTTTTTTAAGAGAAATCTTCCCGTCTGCTCGCTCAAACACCAAGTTCCTACATTGGCCAGGGCTAGGCCAGGCCAAAGCTATGAGCCAGGAACTCAATCCAGGTCTCCCCTGTGAGTGGCAGGGACCCAAGTATTTGAGCCATCATGGCTGCCTCCCAGGTGGCTGGAGTCAAGAGCTGGGACTTGAACCCGGTGCCCTTCTGCAGGCATCCTAACTACTGAGTCAAATGCCATACCTCGGTGTTGTAAGTTTGACCTCTGCCCAGGTGGTGAGATGAACTGAGCCTATGAGAAACCCAGGTGTAGACTCCTACCTCGTAGCTCTGGGGCTGTTTGCTGGACCACGTGGCCCTGGGAGGCCCTGCACTCACTCACTCCCCTACTCCGTTCTCACCCTGCAGCGGCTTCCAGCCAGTGACAGATCACTGTGCCACCTCCTTGGCTTGCTGGCTTCAGGATGCAAAGGTGAGAGAGTGAGCCTAAGGGTTTCTGAAGCTCGACGTTCTTTACACTTTTGTGTGTTTGAATCCCTAGGAGAGGTTAGAAGTGGGCTGTTGGGAGGAAGAAGACCAATTCTGAATGAATGAGTTATTTTAATGAATGACGTAAGTTGGAGACACAAGTCAGAAAGCCAAGGTACACTCACTGTCATTGCCTTAAAGGCTTTTTGTACCCTGGGAACTCCCACACCAATCAGGTGCACCTTAGTGGAATGAAACCATTGTTTGAAAAGAGAGGGAAATGGAAATTCTTCTCTGTGTTTCTCTGAGCCCTGTAGAGATGATGGCTTTCCAGTCCCCTGCCCCCATGCTTAGGTTCCTTTTTTCCTCTGGTCTGTGTACACGTGCTCTTTGATTTATGATGGGGATACATCCTGATGGACTCCCAGTGAGTTGAACACATGGCCAAATGGAAGATGCATTGACTCCTAACCTCCTGAGCATCGCGGATTAGCCTCGTCCTCCTTAAATGCGCTCAGATACTTACCATAGTCCACAGTGGGTAAAATCACATAGCACAACGCCTAGTTGATAAGAAAGTGTTGAGCACCTCGTGCAGCGTATGGGATAGCTTGCCCGTAATCACAGGTGGCACAGCACCTGGCAGGGCATTGGCTGATGGGGGAGTTGAGGTTGATGCTGTCCAGCATCACCAGATGGGATCGGACCACATAGCCCCAGCCCCGGAAAGGGTGCACAGTCAGAATTCAAGCTATGGGTTCCAGAGTGGGCATTGGTGCAAAGGTTACGACTGCTTGGGACGCCTCCCCCACACCTTACAGCATAGTGCCTGGGTTTAAGTCTGTCTCGGCTTCTGATCCAGCTTCCTGCGAATGTGCACCCCCCGGGAGGCAGCAGGTGATGGCTCAGTACTCGAGCCCCTGCCTGCCCCCCCCACCCCCCGACGTGGGAGACCCAGACTGACTTCCTGGCTTTGACCTGGCCTCTGGCATTTGGGGAGTGAACCAGTGGGTGGAAGATCTCTCTGCCTTTCAAATAAAACGAAAACTAGACAACCAAGTGCAGTGCCCACTGAACGCCCATCCCTTTCACACCATCACGAGGCTGAGAGATGTGAAGGAGAATCATCGTCAGTTGAGGACTGTCTGTACTTGCAATCAAGCTCTATGCAAATGGAATTTTCTCGATAATAAGGATAGATATTCTGAAGCTCTATGACTTCCTTCCCGCTCCCTTGACAGACAGTTTAAGTGATGTGTCTTATGTGTGTATCTGTGGTTGAACTATTACAGTTATTATCATAGGTCACTTAGATGCTCCCCTGTCCCATGCAGAACTTACAGCCTGCTAATGTGCACCCTGGAAGGCAGCAGGTGATGGCTCAAGTATTTGATGAGTCCCTGCCCCCGATGTGGGAGTCAGGGGGCCTTCTCCTAGGATTTTCTATTTTTTAAAAGATGTGTTTGTTTATTTGAAAGGCAGAATTACAGAGAGGCAGAGGCAGAGGCGGGGGGCGGGGGGGCTTCCACCCACTGATTCACTTCCCCAGATGGCTGCAGTGGCTGGAGCTGAGCTGATCTGAAGCCAGGAGCTTCTTCCAGGTCTCCCACATGGGTGCAGGGCCTCTAGGACTTGGGCCATCTTCTACTGCTTTCCCAGGCCGTAGCAGAGAGCTGGATCAGAAGTGGAGCAGCCAGGATTCGAACCAGTGCCCCATATGGGATGCTAGCACTGCAGGTGGCAGCTTTACCCACTAAGCCACAGCGCTGGCCCCTCTTAGGGTTTTCTGATTTTCTTTGTCTTTTTTTTGGTCAATGTTCTTCATTCATGGAATGCATAATTTTCTACTTTCCCTCCAGTCCTCTTCTTTATTCTTAAATAGCTTAAATAAATTATAAGCCTCTCTAATTCAATACTCAGTGCTTTACGAAGAAAGCCATGTGCATCCTGTTGTGTTTTGGACTGGAAGACTGTGGTCAGGGCAGTCAGATGTGCTGGTTTGAGTACTTCAGCATGTATTCTGCCGGCACTCGGGTTTTGGGGCTTCTAAGTGGGTATGGACACACCCTTAGTTAAAATATATTTCGACTGTGATCTGTTTCGTGCCTATTTTCTCTGTCGGTCCCCTTCGCCCGTCCCATCTCCAGCCTCACTCGTGCACAGATTGTCCCACCCATCCCCTCTGATTGACAGGGACCCTGGGCTCCCATGGGGACATTGAGGCAGGGGCTGCCGTAGTTTGTGCCCTGGAGCCTGGGTGTTGAACAGTGTCTGTTTCCATAAGGAAAGGATTTGCCTCCTTCTTCTAATACTAGTAAACGGGTCTTTGCACGTGCAGGGAGTGTTTCCCTGCATCTTCCGGATGAAAGTGATTCTCTTGCTAGACGGCGCCCTAACAGGGACACAGGTGAGCCTGGAGCACCTGTTCCAAGGCTCTTAGTGTCCCTGTGTCAGCTGCGAGGATTTCACCCTGGAGTTTTTCTTCTCCGGAGCGGACTAGCTCTAGGTTTGCGGGGGTGCATTTTACAACATTTTACAACACCCTGGGTTTGTGGGGTGGGGCTGGATAATTTGGGGAGGGTCTGGTCAGACGTGTGAGTAGTTGTGATGCAGTAATCCCCAGCAGTGCCCGTTGCCTTGCCCGGGGGTGGACGCTGTGAATTAGTCTGAACAGTGTAGTACATTTGTATCCTGAAGATAAGCAGAACTGGCTTATCTTCAAAGCATCTTAATTTTTATCTCTTCGGTATGGAATGTTGTTTCCTGTGTGTAGAAGGAGAAGAATTAGAGGTTGATTTGTGAGCCCCCAAAACCTAGCAAAGCATTTCTCCTTCATGGGAGCCCATAAATAGACCTGGACGTTTGGTTGTGCAAGTGAACCACTGCGAAGCGGTGCTCTTGTCATTAGGGTTTGTTGATCGAATTAAAACAACAGACTCTCATCTCCACTTCCTGCAGCTTGCGTAATTGCCTACTGCCTATTTTTAGTCCATCGGGCCCTGCTGACTCCCAAGTGGGAACCACGGGTGAGCGCTGGGCTTCGGAGTGCCGTCAGCTGTGGTGAGGGCTGGGCGCCTGGCCACCTCCGCCACTCGCTGCTTGTTACTGTACCCACCTGAGAGGGGCTGTGGCCGCAGTTTCTCTCGCTTCTCGGCTCAGGTGGAGGAGCTGTGGTCAGGCTGGTCTGTTGGAGCCCCTGGCCTGAGGCCTCCCTTCTCTGCACACCTTGGGGCGAGGTGTGCACAGGGGGAGCTTGTCTTTACTGGGCTTTGCCTCTTTAAGACTCCTGGTCAGGTGGTTGTCTTGCATGGGCAGTGCCTGGTAGGACATCAGGCCTGTGAGTTGTGCCGGAGGAAGGCTCTTGCTGGCCAGCTGGGCCCCGCGTGGCTGGTGCACAGCACCCTCGCCCCCACCCCCGGTGTTGATCGGGAGCCAGCCAGAAGCCGACTGTTCTCTCTCTCCCGTCTCAGGCAGGAATGGACCACGAGGCAAGTGCTCTCGGCGTTAGAACTCGACGGGAATTGGGTTAGCGCCCAGGCCCAGGCAACTTGGGGGCTCTGAGAGCCGTGGATGCCTGTGGGAGCCGCCCCGAAACCCCAGTGGCCCGGCCTCGGCCCTTCCGCACCCTCGTTTTCTCCTTCGTTATATGAAGGGATTGGCCTGGAAGACTCTTCCTCCTTCGCTGCAGGACTTCAATTCTAGAAACTTGTCACGGAGTGTTGGCTTCAGCTAGAGAAACCAGAGGAAGTGATGGATATAAGTCACGCTGACTGCACGTGCCTCCCTTCTGGTTCCTCCCCCGGGAGAAGAGTGCCAGGTGTGAAGGGGGCTGGCTGATTGCACTGTGGCTGGTCTACACACACACACACACACACACACACCACCCCCCGTCCCCACTCTTGTAGCCCTCAGCAGCTTGCCCAGTACACACATGTGCATACGTATATGCACACCTGTGACTGGTCTACACACACGCACGCCACCCCACCCCCTCTCTCTTATAGCCCTCACTAGCTTGCCCAGTGCACACATATACACACACACCTGTGGCTGGTCTACACACACGCACACCACCCCACCCCCTCTCTCTTATAGCCCTCACTAGCTTGCCCAGTGCACACACATACACACACACCTGTGGCTGGTCTACACACATGCCACCCCCTCCCCACCCCTGCTCTTGCAGCCCTCACCAGCTTTCCCGGTACAGACACGGTACACACATGTGCACACACACACACCACCCTCTCTTGCAGCCCTTACCAGCATGCCCCGTCCGGCAGTTCTCTCTCTGTGTATATCCTTGGGATGTGGTCCTGGTGTGTTGCATGTTTACCCAGCCCTCTGATGTGTTCGTTTGCCACCTGTACGCAGCTTCTCCAGAATGAGGAGTGTGTGTGCTGACCCTGGCCTCTGTGTGTGCATGCCTCATATAGTTGAGTTTTCAACTTTGGTGATGCAGCTGTGGTGGATCCGTGTCACGTGACACAGCTGCCGTGGGGAGCTGTGTTTTGGTGGGCCACGGAGCGCCTCATCTCTGTTTAACATCTGATACATTCACAGGGCTTTATGGAGTGGACTGTTTATTAGGGGTGGCGGGGGGGAGGGTCAATGGAGGTCAAACTACCAGAAAGCCTTTCCTTTGGAAGGATGTTAAATAGGAATACGAAGGCAAAGGCAGGATTTCAGTGACTCAGCATTTTGGGTGGACCCTCAAGAGCAGCCCGATGCATGATGAGCCTGTCACACACTCTCTACGGACTCGTCGGAGACCGTGCCCAGCCCCCTTCCGCCCAGTCTTGCCTGGAGGACAGGAGGCAGGGAGGAGCTTCTGGAAACTCTGGGTTCCCGTTGTCTTGGCCTCGTGCTAAGGAGCTCTGTGCCCTGGGTGGGGGCTGCTTTGCTGCCTGCGCGAGTGGACAGTGGCTGGCGGCCTCCTTGCCTCTGAGCTGTCAGACTTTATGGTGGTCTCGACTCTCACTGTAAGATGCGATTGCTTAGTTATCAGGTAATCATGTTCAGTGGAGCTGTGTGGGTTTTTTTTTGTCTAAAAATTATTTTAACTCTGTATGGCACAGAATGGTAATTCAATACATGAACAAGTGGTGAACAAGATTAGGTTCATTATTGTTTTCACCTCCTTGAAGAGTAAATGCAATTAAAAAATAATATTTATTTACTTGTGGGCATTATGGCGTGGTGGGTTAAGCTGTGGCTTGTGAGGCCAGCATTCTATATCAGAGTGCCAGTTTGAGTCCTGGCTGCTCCATTTCCAATCCAGCTCCCTGCTGATGTGCCCGGGAAAGCAGCAGCAGATGGCCCGAGTGCTTGGGTCCCTGTCATCCATATGGGAGACTCAGGATCCTGGCTTCAGCCTGGACCAGCTGTAACTGGTTCAGCCATTTGGGGAATGAACCAGTGGATAGAAGATTGATCAAAGATGTATTTATTTATTTGACAGAGTGAGAGAGAGAGATCTTCCCCCTGTGTTGTTCACTCCCCCAAATGGCCGCAGTAGCTGGGGCTGGGCCAGGCCAAAGCCACGAGCCTGGAACTGGATCCTGCATGGCCAGCAGGATCCCAAGCACTTGGGCCATCTTCCACCGCTTTGCCAGGCATATTATCAGGGAGCTAGATTTGCAGCAGAGCGACTGGGACTCAAACCAGTGCTCTGATATGGATGCCAGAGTGGGGGCTTAACCCTCTGTGCCATGATGCAGGCCCCTTAAATTTTTTTTTAGATTTTATTTATTTATTTGAGAGGTAGAGTTACAGTGAGAGGAAGAGGCAGAGAGAAAGGTCTTCCCTCTGTTGGTTCACTCCCCAAATGGCCGCAAGCCGGAGCTGCGCTGGTCCAAAGCCAGGACCTTGAGCCTCCTCCAGGTCTCCCACGTGGGTGCAGGGGCCCAAGGACTTGGGCCATCTTCTGCTTTCCCAGGCCATAGCAGAGAGTTGGATGGGAAAAGCAGCAGCTGGAACAGAAACCAGCACCCATATGAGATGCCGGTGCCGCAGGCGGAAACTTAGCCTTCTGTGCCGTAGTGCCGGCCCTGGGAGTTTCTTAATATTACCAAATGCTTAGCCTGGTGTTCAGATTTTCCCAACTGTTTTCAAAATGAGTATTTACAACTTGGTTGCTGAAATTAAGATCCAGATGAGGTCCATGCATTGCAGTTGGCTGATTTCTTGACTTCTCTATTCTCTGGTTTTTTGTTTTTCTCCAATTGCTGATTGACTTGTCGGAGAAGCCAGGTCTTTGTCCTCTGGGCTTCCCACATTCCCGTGAGCTGTGCTGGCAGCTGGTGGAGATGGGTTTTCTGGCGGGACTGTGTGTGCTTCTGCCAGCAGGAGGCAGGCGGGAGCCGCTGGCTGTCCAGTGCCTCCAGGGAGGGCTACCGGACAGCGACCTCCCGGTCCCCTCTCCCCTGCACTTAGCAGCCAGGTGAGGCCAGTGCTCCTCAGCTGTCAGCCTGTGGTTCAGTCTGTACCTGGAAGCGTTCCGAGGGGGTGGTTCTGCTTCCCCAGCATCTTCCCAAAGCCACCATGGATTGTTTTTAAGATGGAGGTGGTCTGTGATTTCCAACTTAGCGATGGCGCCAGAACGCGATGCCGTCAGTAGGAACTGGACTTGGAGCAGGGAATGTGGGTCTTCCCCAGGCTGATGCTGTGCGGTCTGCTCTTCCGTGAACTCGGGCTCCAGGTCATCCCCATGGTCCCACGGGTCAGGTGCCCTTGGGGCTCAGTGTGGGCTGTGCTGCTCGGCTAGGACATGCAGGGGGTTAGGTGCGTTCAGCTGGTTTTTGACTCGGGGCTCATCAGGACACACCCCTCTGGTTAAGTAGAAAAACGGCCTTAGCTGTAAAGTGGTGGTTTGAAATACTGCGGAGTGCCTTGATCCATTCCGGCGGGCTCCTTGCTGCTGCTCAGAGAGCTGCCCCTGTGTGGCAGGAGGCTCCGCACTCATCAAAGAACCATGGCTCTGTTGGGAGGAAGTGGGGTTTGAGTTGGTCACGACTTCTGAGCCTTTTTTAGCAGACAGCGGATTTTTTTGTGTGGTTTGGTAACGCGGTCTGTTATAAGTTCACACTGATTTTTCTGATTCAAACTTAGCATTGCAAAGCATTTTATTCTTTGATTTTGTATCCTGTTTTCTGCTGGGGAGTCTTTGTCCTAGGCGCGTTTACATAATTGCCTATTTGCTTAATTAGTCTACTCTATTTATACACAACACATGCGGATGTTTAAGATCACTACCAATAGTATTGCCAACAGGGTGAGTAGTGAGTACAGCTGAAGCCGTTTTTGTCCTTAGGGTTTATCCCACACGGGAAATACAGTCAAATGACTCTGTCTCGCAGTATGCAGGAAGAATTCCTCTCTGTGTTTATACCACAGCTCAGTCTATGATTTAGTGTACTTATTTCATCTGCTTTTAATTTGGAGGCTTTAACTGAGTTAAGGTTGGGCTGCAATTAGGTAAACTATTTACCTGGTTGCCATGCCAACCGAGGTGTCCTTGGAGAAGCTTCCTTGTGTGTTACTGCCCTCCCCGTTCTTTTACCACTATTTTTCACAGATTTTTTTATCCTCCCTCCTATTTTTATTTATTGCTTTTTAAAAAAGATCCTATTTTTAAAAAAGATTTATTTATTTAAAATTCAGAGTTACAGAGAGAAAGAGGGAGAGAGATTTTCCATCTGCTGGTTCACTCCCCAGATGGCCGCAGTGGCTCAGACTGGGCCCGGCCGAAGCCAGGAGCTGCTTCTCTGTCTCCCACCTGGATGCAGGGGCCCAAGGACTTGGGCCATTTTCCACTGCTTTCCCAGGTGCAGTAGCAGGGAGCTGGAATAGAAGTGGAGCAGCTGGGACGTGAACCAATGCCCAAATGCGATGCCGGCACTGCGGGCAGCAGCTTTATCGGCTAAGCCACCACGGAGGGGATTACTGGCAGGTGGGCAGCCTTGCTGCTGCTCCTGGTAAGTGGTTTTGTCGTTGATGGCGTGGAGGAGAGCTCTGGGGGTCCGCGTAGGCTCGGCTGACCTCGGGCGTTCCTATCATCTCCCTTTGGTGTCTTAGGAAATGAGAGGATAGTCAAGCGCTGCATAAGGACATTGGCTCAACCACAGACCACACAGGTCTCGTAAGAATATGTCGCCGAGTGATGTCGCAGCTAAGTTTGCGTGCACACACCTGCTGTTGCACAATGGGAGACCAGCAGATCTCAGCCCTGTTAGGTGGCACACGACTATCGCCAGGGTCGACTACAGTGAGTGAATAATCACCTGCTTTTCATGTTACGGGCTACATAGATAAACACAGGTGAATGAGGGCACGCTCCCTTTTCTTGTGTGTGTGTGTGGAGGGGCCGGGGGCCTGCAGGGGCATTGGCCATGTGTTTCTTGGTGGTCGCAGGCCGAGACCATGGCATGTGGTCCAGGACTGGGTATCTCAGTGCCTCCTCTGACGCTGGAAGCTGTTGGTTTCAGATCACGGCTTCCGCTGCTTGCTCTCTCCTTTTCCCTTTTTACGCCACAGGTGAATTAAATGAATAGAGAATAATTGATCATTCTTTTTTTGATAAATGCAATACAGATTTGGTCCCATGGGAAGGAAATAAATACCCACTACATTTGTTACAGACATAAATGTTGAAAGTTCATGGGTTTGTCCACCTTCTCTGGGGCTGGTTTTATAGAATAAGGGTTTAAGCTCATCACTTCTGCACTTGTCTGTGCTCGGTCCAGTGTCTTAGTTGGGGTGAATGTGTTTCAGGATGCTGGTTACAAACGTGGTCTTTTAGAAATGGACTTAGCCATCAAAATCCCCTTTCTGGCTTTAACTTGATATCGCTAAGACATAAAAATTGATCATCCTTTTAGGGCTTTGACTCCCAGCTTTCCCCACTAAGTTTTTTCGGCATCTTCTGCTACCCTTCAAGAAAAAAGGTGACATTGATTCCAAGTCTGTCTTTCTGGCCAAATTCAGGGTCTTGGAAAGGACTTATCCCCACGTCCTCCCCTGCACTGGTTTTTTGAAGGAGCCTTTGGGTACTGACAGGATTCGGAAGCTTTGATTGATTGATGGAGGGAATGACAACCTGTTTGTGCTGTTGCTGGCTGGGGATTGTTGAACTTCAGGTTCTATACCAGGAAGGGACTGCCTGCTGTGTAGTTCCATGTTGGGCAATCCAAGGGCAAAAGTGGCTTCCCAGCTGTTGTGAGGAAGAAGAGTAGGCATGCCCAAGCAGCCTGCTGCCTGGCTGTGGGGCACCCTGTGCACATGGGAGGGAAACAGGTGGATGGAGAGGCGGTTGGTCCTTCTTGCTGGGTTTCTCTGAGGCCTGTGGAGTGGACGTATAGTTACAGGTGCTCCCGAGGTGGGATTCACTGGGCTTCTCCCCACGGAGGCTCAGTAGCAGGTGCAGCCTTTCCTCACAATAGGCAGTTAAAGCAAAGCGCCCATCTCAACGCCTCCTGTGAGCTTTTGCTTCCCTCTCCAAATAAGATGCTTCCAGACAAGAAAACCCACATGTACATTTAGCGCTAAAAACCCTTTCGGCAATTTGATATGGACTCCGCTTCTCAATTCATGATTCTGCAACTTTTTTTTTTAAGCTGCTGGCACTGACGACAGATTTTTTAAGCAGCTTAATCATCCGAAGGAAGATCTGACTGTAGGATGATGAGCCGTATTAATCTGATTCAGTTCATTTCCTAGGAGCACAGAATTATAACTACATTTTCATTAATTTACAGTTCTGATCCATCTATTTCAGAGCCAGTATTAAATTACCCCGTACTTCCAGAAGTTGTGTTTTTGAATGTATGTATTTTTTTAAGGCTTAATATTCTGAAAGGAGTAGGAGCAGATGTTAACTTGTAAAATCAGTTTTTTCTACTATTTTTGTTTTGTTGGAAAAAATTTTTATTTGAGAGTAATACATAACATAAAAGGGGGTTGGGGAGGCAAAACCATATCATACCTCATGGACGCCCCCCCCCCCCCCCCCGTTCCAGAAGATCCAGTTGGCCTCATCAGATCAAGGTTTCCAGAAAGTTCTGGATGCATCCAGAATGTACTGGAAACATCTAAGTCCTGGGTTACCTGCGTCATTGTCTTCTAGTTTTCTCCCTTTTAATAAAGTGAAGAGATGTCATCACCACAGTTTAGCCTTTGAAAGCAAATACGATCACTGGATTGTACACATTAAAGGGTGAATTTTTAGTATGTGAATTACACCTCAGTTTAATAAAATGTGACCTTGGAGTTTGGGGACCGGCTTAGAGGAAAGAAATAAGCGTTTGCAAATGTGTTTATCTTGGTATTATCGGCTGTGAAAAATGAGGTCCCCAAAGATCTGTGTAACTTGAATTAAAATTAAAAACTCTGTATGGATTACTCGGATGGGGAGCCCGTGATGAGCCTGCCAGGGTTCCCGTAATTAAATTCATGTGGGCAGTGACGCTCAGCATAATGAGGGTAACCACGGCAGCTTAACCAGGCAGCACTGTGGAAGTTCTGTGTCTTTGGGGAATACAATACAAGATGTTCTTGCCTTTGTCTTCTGAGTTACACAGTAATGAATTGTTGGGATCTATTTAGAACATAGGTGGAGATCCTTTTATTTTTTTTAGATTTATTTATTTATTTGAAAGAGTTACAGAGAGAGAAGGAGAGGCAGAGAGAGAGGGAGAGAGAGAGGTCTTCCATTCGCTGGTTCACTCCACAATTGGCCGCAATGGCCAGAGCTGAGCCGATCTGAAACCAGGAGCCAGGAGCTTCTTCCAGGTCTCCCACATGGAGGCAGGGGCTCAAGGACTTGGGCCATCTTCTACTGCTTTCCCAGGCCACAGCAGAGAGCGGGATCGGAAGCGGAGCAGCCAGGACTTGAACTGGCGCCCATATGGGATGCTGGCACTGCAGGTGGCGGCTTTACCCGCTACACCACAGCGCCAGCCCCGAGATCCTTTAACTGCTTGCCTCACATGGCTGTTCAGGCTGTCCCAGTTTGGAAGGTGTGACCACAGTGCCCTGCAGAGAGGTGTGCAGCCGTGTATCCACCCTCAGTGAATGAGCCTGCTTGCTTGCAGGCTCGCTTGGTGTTAAATTTTTTAGCATCCAGTTTGGAAATAAATTTGGATTTACAAAGAACTGCAGAAGTAGTATAAAGAATTTCTGTCTACCCGTCACCCGGCTTCCTCAAATGTTAATTTGAAGTAACCACAGCCCAGTTATGAAGATCAGAAAGCTAATCTTCCTATAGACAGTGGTTGTCACTTTGCTGTCTGGTCTCTGAGAATCTGCCAGGTGGCAGGTATGCTCCTAGCGTCGTCTTATTCCGTGTTCACCTTTTCGTGTGTTTGGAACCGGGTGTTCCTCCTTGCTTTTCCTTTGCCCTTTGTTTTCTTGGTTTGCTGCTCCTATAGTCTGTCTCAAGGAGCTCTTAACTTTTGAATCTGCCTGTGATGTGTTTGGCATGAGAAGTAGTTTTTATATTTATGTAGCCAGATTCATCCATCGTTTATGTAAGGTTTCTGGGTTTTGAGTCATCGATATTTTTTTAGAAAATTCTCTCTACAAGGTTATAAAGGATGTCTTCCATATGTCCTTCTATGTTTTTTACCCGCCGTGGAAATCTTAGGTGCATTTTGAGTTTACGCTGTTGTGTGGTGTGACGCGTAGCTCTGGCATTCTTCCAGATGGCTGTCAAAGTGTCCGCCGCCCTTACTGGGAAGTCCCTCTTCTCCCAGCTTTAGTTTATTAAATTCCCAGGTACGTTTGGGCCTGTCTCCTGTGGCCTTGTTGGCTAACGTTTCCTCAGTGTCTCTCGTTGTGTGCCACACTGTGTTAGTCAACTTCCTACTATGCTAACAAATACCCGAGGAGACTGACTTTACAAAGAGAACGTTTCGTTCGTTTAGCTCACGGTTGTGGCGGTTCAAGGCCACGATCAGGTGGCCCCGTTGGCTTGGCATCTGTTGAGGGCGGGTGGTGGATGGCAGTGCTGGAGCCAATGTGCAGGATTCCCATGGTGAACCAAGAAGTTTAGAGAGAGTCTGGGACCCACTCAGGGTTTTTTATAACCACCTTCTTGCCAGAACTGTCTGAGGACGGTGCCCCCAGTAACCTGCGGATCTCCTCCTAAGTCCCACCTAAAGGTTTTACCTCCTCCCTCTGCACCATCTGATGTAGGTGAGAAGTCATACGCTACCTAGGCACCATCTTGTGGGCTGTATGCATAGCTAAAGAAGGCAAGTTAAGGATGCCCGGGCGGTATTGGATTGAAAATCATGACCATTTTTGGAAAGTGTGTGAGAATTCCCTGCGGTTGCTTTTCTTAAGTTTCCGGTGGCAGAAAACCCCTCACTTGGAAGTGCTCTCTGTGTTCCTGGGATGTCGTCAGCCTCCTCCTTGCACGAGCATTGCACAGGGCTCCTCACTCGTTTCCTCCCCGGCAGCTGCTTCGTAGGAAGCAGGATTGGCGCAGTTGGTCAGCCTGGCTGCCCTGTGCCTTGTGACTCTCCCTGGCGTCAGCCGGAGGGGCAGTGAGCGCACACAGGGTCACGGCCGAGGGCTCCCTCTTCTGACCGTGTGACTTGTGCTCTGTCCACTCTGTGAATATTGTCTTCCTTCTTAACTGTGATTGGGGATAGCAAGGAGCCACCGTGTTAGGAGGGAGCGTGATGATGTGTGGAGAACGCTTAGGGCCTGTCATGCTTGTTGTTTCGTCAGTGGTCATCATTCTGATAGGTCGGTGTCCTTTCCCATTTGGAGCACAATGCAACTTCAGTACATAGGTGCTGAACTTGAGGCTTGGGTGCTGAAGGCCAAGGATGATTGGATATACAGTTATCTCCTCCATCCCCACCCCAGTTCATGGGAATATATCCTAAGACCCCTAGTGGATGTGTGAAATCCATAGGTAGTACTGAACCCTGTGCAGTATTTCAAATGGTTTGTGGGAAAGTGGAATTAAAAGATAAGATTAGCAGTGGGTGTTCAACCTAGTGGTTAAGACACCTGCACCTCGTATTGTAGTTCCTTGGTTTGATTCCTGACTCCAGCTTCCTGCCACCCTCGTGGAAAACCTGGATTGGGGCAGGGGCTGTGGTGTAGTGGGTAAAGCTGCTGCCTGCAGTACTGGCATCCCATATGGGGTCCAGTTTGTGTGCCGGCTCCTCCACTTCTGATCCAGCTTTCTGCTATGGCCTGGGAAAGCATTGGAAGGTAGCCCAAGTGCTTGGATCCCACATGGGACACCTGGAAGAAGCTCCTGGCTTCAGATCGGCACAGCTCCAGCCATTGTGGCCATTTGGGGAGTGAACCAGCAGATGGAAGATCTCTCTCTCCCTATCTCTGCCTCTGCCTTTCAAATAAATAAATAAATCTTAAAAAAATAAACAAACCTGGATCAAGTTCTCGACTCCTGACTTTGGTTCCAGCCCAGCCCTGGCTGTTGCAGGCATCTGGGGAGTAAGTAGTAGATGAGTGATCTCTGTGTGTCTTTTTCTGTCTCTGAGCATCTCTCTCTGAGCAGCTCAGTTTTTTTTTTTTTTTAAAGATAGGTTTATTTTGCTGCAAACAGAAGTACCCCTCTATGTACCCGGGTTTTTTTTTTTTTTTTTTGTATATATTCATGCCCACGAATAAGTTTAACTTATAAATTTTTTATAGTCAGAGATTAACAGCAACTAGCAAAATATGACAGTTTTAATAGACTGTACCAAAAGTTATATGATTACCTCCCCCAAGAATACCTTTATTCTCCAGTACTATTTTTGAACCATAGTTAACCGTGGATAACTTGAAAACTTAGGAAGCCAAGTGGGGGATGGCCGGAAATGGCGTGTGTGTGTGTATGTGTGTGTGTGTGATTGACACGCTGAGTTCTGAAGTCCCACTGGGGAGGGCATTCTGGGTTCTCAGGGAAACCAGGCGGTGTGGTTTCAGCGTGTGTCTGCCTGAGGTCGGACCCCTTCTGGGCGTCCCCTCAGTCTGTGGTGTGAATGTGCCTTCTTGCCGTGGGCCCTGCCTTCTGACGTCTGTCACTCTGCAGAGGACCCCTGTCTGCTGGGGCCCAAAGTCTGTGCTGGCGGCTGCTATCACACTGGTGTCTGTGGGGCCCCCGCCCCGGCCTTATGTCTGCTGACCAGCTCGCTGGACTGTCCTCCCTCTTCCCCATTCCATTTCCTGCACACGGCACCTGTGTCATATATCAGACACAGTGAACAGAAAAGGTTGTAACCTTGGGTATCTTAACCAGAGTGACAGTGCGTGGGAGGGCACCTTGGCCTGTGCTGGCTGAGACAGAGCAGGTGGGCGGCCTGACATTGGGGAAAGGCAGGGGGCAGCAGTGCCACAGGCAGGGACCTCCACCCCATGTTGTCCTGTCATCTCCCTGTGACAACGACCACCACGGGGGGTTGTTCCTGGTCTCCCTCACCAGGTCCAATTCAAGGTGAGGACAGGGCGGTGGCCCTCAGCTCAGTCCCCTTTTATGACAAGTGGCATTTCCCTGTGCTTTATGGGGGATGAAGTACTGTTTTCCTTGGGCACCAGCTATGTAGGTGGGACTCTGCTGGGTGCTTTCCGTGCCATGATGTGGTCGATGCAACAGTGCTGCAAGGTAACCCTTTGCAGGATGATGGGCTCTCCTTTTTTTCTTCCATATGTGGGCAAGGAAACAGCTTTGGCGATGACAGGTCGTCTGCCAGTAACTGAGTTTCCTTCCAGAGCTGGTGTGTGTTCACTGAATCAGGGATCGGGCCCTCCTCCCTGCATCTGGAACCGTCAGGTGGGTTGGTGGTGATAGAGCACCGTCTGCTAGTTCCGTTCGCCTTGAGGAGGGCCTCAGGTGCACATTGTCCTTGGGCATAATTGACAGCTTGGATGCAGACCTGGAAACCTGCTTCTCAGAGTTGCAGGTGACGAATGGATAGGGCGTGGGGGAGCATCCGGGATGCAGGTCGGTGACGCTGATGGATGAAATTGGCATGGTGAAGCAGAAATGCACACATCTCTCTCCCCCAGAGGTCGCGGTGTGGGCCGGATGCCTCCGGCGGAGGTAATGCAGTTGCTGGGCATCAGAACCCACAGTTCTGTGCTCTGTAGTGGGCGCTGACGGGTCTCACCCTCACTTCTCCTTGGTGGGCACTTGCTGCCCAGTTGTCGGGCTCACCTGCTTCATGGGGGTGAGATGGACATCAGCTTTGTCCCATGTCTAGTGCCATGCTCCGTGCTAGTAGCAGTTCCCCTTAAATAGTTGTTGAACTGCCTTGAAGCCCACCTGGAAGAGAGAATGGTACTGAGATGGCGAGGTTTACAAAGCATTGTCACTTTTCAATTAGGAGGGTTTTTGCTTGGAGAAGTCTTAAGACGTGTTCTGTTTGCTCTAGACTGGGAACGGGAGACTTCTCTCTAAGATGATTCCATGCTCTGAATGCTCACTCTGCTTTGTCTTCTCTCAGTGTTTTCCATCTGGGCTGTTGTGCAGCTGGCTGAGCCGCTGCGTGCAACGCTGGCATCCCATATCAGAGAACTAGTTCCAGTCCTGGCTGCGCCACTTCCCATCCAGCTCCCAGCTGATGCGCCTGGGAAAGCAGCAGAAGCCAGCCCAAGCGTGTGGGCTCCTCAACCCACATAGGAGATCTGGATGGAGTTCTTGGCTCCTGGCTTCAGCCTGGCTCAGTCCTAGTGTTTGCGGCCATTTGAGAAGTGGACGAAAGATCTCTCTCTCTCTCTCCCTCTCTATCGCTCTGCATTTCAAATAAATAAATAACCTCAAAGAAAGGAGTGTTTGAATTCTAAGATATTTGTGGATAGCAGACATCTGTTTTAGAAGTTACCTTGGAAGAGTTCAGCTGACTTTTTTTTTTTAATGAAAACATTCTCTTGCAGCAGATAAAAGAGCGCTGTGCTGCTGTGTGCTCTCCTGTTTCACTTTGGCTCCTCACAAGGGGGTTGAGCTCCTAAAGAAGACAGTGTCTACGCTGTGCCTTATTTGTGTGCAGAGTCTGTACGTAGCAGATGTGCATAAATTTTTATTGAATAAGTGTGACTTTGACTTAGTTCTGCCCACAAGGTGACTGATACCATCTCCAGGGCAACGTGGTCTCTGAGGTTGAGTGGCAGCTTCAGAATAATGTAGTTGGGACGATGCAGAACCAGGATCAGTATGCCAGTTTATTCCGTATTTTTTGAGAAACAGAGGAAGTGAATATGCACCTATCTGTTGGTTCACTCCCCAAATGCCCGCCACAGCCCCTTGGCCTGTACCAAAGCTGGGAGCCAGGAACTACATCCAGATCCCACGTGTGTGGCAGGAACCCGTTACTTAAGCCGTCACTGCTGTGTCCTGGGGTCTGCATTAACAGGAAGCTGGAGTCAGGGGCCAGAGCTGGGCATGGGACCCAGCTGCTCCAGCGGTGGTCGTCGGTATCTTAACCAGAGCCTGAAGCACTAGGCCAAGTGTCCACCCTTGTATCCAGTTTAAAACAAAGTGGACGGGGTACTTGGACAGGTGGTTGAGATGCCCACATCTCACTATGGTGCTTGGCTCTCCAACTCCTGACTTTCACTTTCTGCTAACACAGACCCTGGGAGACAGCAGTGATGGCTCAAGTATTGGGTCCCACCACACATGTGGGAGGCTGGGATTGAGTTCTTGGCTCCTGGCCTTGGCTGGGACCAACCACCTGCCCTTTCAGGAAGTGAACCAGCAGGTGGAAGCTCTTTTTCTCTGTCTGATAGCTAGATAGAGACATACATACATACATGCATACATAGGCGCTCTTTTTTTCCTTTTTCATGGATAGATAGAAACAAGCAAGCAAGGAAACAAAGCAGGGAGGAGAGAGGAAACCGAAGTGCTTGCAGATCATTTATTAGGGTTAGTCTTCTTTCAAGCTGCCTTGATATTTAAATTACAAGAGTTCTGATAATAAGGATCTCTTGAATTGGCCCCTCTTCATTTTTTCCTCTCTACAGCAGGGTATTGTAACTGGATTTCTAACCACTTAGAAACTGCAGATGTTGTAACCCCCAGGTCTTAGCTGGAAGCTGTTTGGAACTGAACAGGCCAGGAGCCTCCCTGTTTTGGACTGTGTGGTTAGAACAGTCGTAGTTCCCGGCTGCAGTAGATCTCTGTTTTGTGAGTTGTCCATCTGAGTCGGGAGTGCAAGGTGGAGGGGTAACACAGATGGTTAGCTGACCCTCTGCCTCTCCACCAGGCACCGACTTTACTTTTTTATTGGATACATTGTATGCATCGAGACACAGACAGCAATGAATTTCTAGATTTACCAATTTCAGGGATGTACCTAGAGGGTAGAATCGTGAATTCAGAGTGCTTGAAATCTCTTCTTGACCCTGATTCTTCCGTGCACAGAACTGCATCCTGGAGCCAGGGCTGATCATTTCAAAATGCGTGTCAGTGAACGGCCGAAGCTGTTCTCTGATGCTTACGATGAATAGGGATTATCTGGGAAACCCCGGCTGGACGAGGGAGTGAATTTGACTTTGCGCCAGATGGTTGCTGGAATGTCTTTTTTTCTCCCTGTGCCCAGTTAAAAGGCCAGGCATGTCGATTTTTGTGCTCTTGTCTGTTCTCAGCGTTGGAAGTGCTTACACAGCTAATCTGGCGTTTATGATAATTTCCACTTCTGAGCTCAGCAGGGGGCTCTTTGGGGATATCCAGACTGAAATGACTTAATTGGATTTCAGCCCAGACCCGGTGTTTGAATGGCTTTGTGGATGGCATTGATTGGGCAGCTGCCATAGGAAGCCATGGATACTTCGAGTTTTAGAATTTGGTGGCACTCCTTGATTCAGTCCCGCTCATTGCTCATTTACTTAATAAATGCAATACTCAAGAGGGGTGCGTTTATGTTCCTGAAATGAAGAAGTACGGCGTTGGAGTAGCACAGTGTCTGGTTCCCCTGTCACCAGTATTTAAAGCCCTGCGGTGATATTTCTGGGCTGGCTCAAAGGCGCCACTGTGGGAGGGAACGTGAGCCTCTTTGATTGAAGACTGGAGGAAGAGGATTCTGGGCTTCCCGTGGCACCGACTGCCTGTAGGGTATCGGGCAACGGCAGCAGGCGTCTCAGATGTGATCACGCAAGCACAAGCTTATTGAAAGACTTTTGTTATTTATCTGGAGCCTGCCTTGTGCCTCGCTGTAAGACCTGCACGGGAAGAGGCTGAGGTGAGGCCCCTTCCCCAGGGACTCTTCTGCCTGCGTCGTCCTGCAAACGCGCGTTTATGATCTTACACCTTGGTGGCTTCCACGGGGATGGGGGGTATCCGTCATGGCGGAGTGATGGCCTCAGATTGGGCTGGACGGCGGTGGCACGTGGCTGTGACAGGGGCTAGCATTTGGGATAAACATGTTTTGATGATTCTGTGGCATCGTGAAACAGCCAGGTAGAGTTTGTGACCAGCAGCATTGGAGTTGTTCTTCAGTTGGAATAGTCACAAATTTGTTCTGTGTAAGTTAAAGTTTTATTAAGTATTAGCTTTTTAAATTTCATTTATCGTTTTTAAGTTAAAAAACTAAAATGTGATCTCCAGAACTTACCCATTTTGTAAAAGATTTTTAAAATTTATTTGAGAGGCAGAGTTAGAGAAAGAGAGAGGTCTTCCATCTGCTGGTTCACTCCCCAGATGGCTGCAACGGCCGGAGCTGGGCCAATCCGAAGTCAGGAACCAGGAGCTTCTTCCTGGTCGCCCACACTGCTGCAGGGCCCATGTTCTTCTGCTTTCCCAGGGCAGAAGAGCTGGATCAGAAGAGGAGCAGCTGCAGGCGGAGACCTGTCCTGCTGCGTCACAGCGCCGACCCCACAACTGACTCATTTTTATAACTGAAGTTTTATGCTGATTGACTAAAGTCTCCTCATCCCCCAGCCCCTGACAGCCATCTTTGGCTCTCTGTTTCCGTGAGTGCATCACCTTTAGCTTCCCCACACGAGTGAGTGCATGCCATGTTTGTCTTTCTACGCCTGGCCTGTTGCACTTAGCATAATGTCTTCCACGTAGTCACAACTGGCAGGGCTTCCCTTTTGGGGCTGAATAGTATTCCACTGCCTTTTCTTTATCCATTCAGTAACCATCAGTGGACACTCACATGGTTTCTATATCTCTATTAGCTTTTTTTTTTTTTAAATGGGATATTGTAAGTATCCATTTCATCCCATATTTTATGGAATCTTCTGGAATGCACTTTTGGGCTATCATAATAGCTCTGTGGGCATCACGCCTACTCAGGAATGGGGGAAAGGAACTAAGTTGCTTTCAGAAGTGAAAGAAGACAGTATGTAGTGAGTTTTTTTTTTTTTTTTTAAAGGTTTATTTATTGTGGCCAGTGTTGCGGTGCAGTGGGGTAAGCCACTGCCTGTGACACTGTTACGGGAGAAATTATTGCTACTTCGGCTCTTTGCCTCACATGGAAGAAGAATTTCCAAGCGGACAGCAGAGAGATTTAAAAGGATTTATTAAGGTCAAAGACCTGCAGCCAGAGCGGCGGCGTGGAGGGGGCTTCCCAGAGAGGAAAGAACCCCAGAGGCCCTGTAGCACTGGGGTTTTTAACTACCATCTCAAAGAAAGAAAGAAAAAAACTTGACAGTGAGATTGGCATTCAGTTACCAGGCACTGACAAAACCCACCAAAAGCCCTGATTCTCTGTTGTGTCTGGCCTGCTCAGGATGAAACAAAAGACCATTCGGAAGGGGGGGAGAGGTAACTTGTTTTCACTGTAAGCCGTGAGATCAGGAAGAGCTCCCTTGCTGTTCTCAGGGTAAATTTGGAGATGCTGAAGGAAGCTGGGCGGCCTGTTTGTTCTTGCTAAAGATAACATTTTGGGGGGAAGGAAGCAAATATTTTACACCCCAGTTTCCGGTGGGACCACCCTGACTGCCTATTAGCCCACCTGACTCCTCACAGCACCAGCATCTCAGATGGGCTCTGTTATGTTTCCTGGATGTTCCACTTCCCATCCAACTCTCTGCTGATGCACCTGGGAAAGCAACAGAAGATGGCCCAAGTATTGGGCCTGTAATCTACATGGGAGACCCAGATGAGGCTCCTGGCTTTGGCCTGGCCCAGCCCTGGCCATTGCAGCCATTCAGAGAGTAAACCAGCGTGTGGAAGAGCTCTCTCTCTCTCTCTGGCTCTCCCTCTCTGAGAGAAGCCAGGAGCCTGGAACTCCATCGCGGTCTCCCATGTGGGTGGCAGGGTCCTGGGGCCATCTTCTTAACCCACAGCTTTGTCTGCTTGCTATGAAAGTTGCATCCCCTGCTTGATGTCCTGTTCTGATTTCCTAAGAGACCAGTGGATTTCCTGGAATACAGGCAGAGTATGAGCAGCACTTAGGATTGCCGGAATACTAGACTCTGCATCAACCCTTCCTGTGCACTTGGGTACACTGCGGCCTAATCCTGAGTTAATGAGAACCTGGCCCCCACTGGAGCAGCGCTGAGTGTTTCCATCTGAGATGCTGGGGGGTGTGTGCGCGTGTGTGAATGGCAGGCATTCCCGATTTAGCCTTCTCCTCTCTAAAATTAAAACGATGGCTCTAAAATAACACCCAAGGGTGCTATGGCAGGGCAGGGGAAATAAAGTTTTTGAGGTTTCTGGTTTGGCTATTGCTGGGCTATGGGAAAGCCCTCAGATTGATAGAAGACAATACAAGTGCTCTTTGTAGAGAAAAAGATACATGCTCCCTGCTTAGGAAAGCATAGGGAAAAAAATGTTTTAGTGGCTTATGACTAATAGCAGTGTATAATGTGACCTAAGTATAAAATGGGTGGTTTGGGGGCATGAAATGCCACCCTCCCTGCGTGGTTTGAGAACATCTATCCACCACACTCACCTGCTTGGATCGGTGAGGTCACGTGACCAGTGCTAGCGTTCCCCCGACCCCGCACAAGCTCATTTGACCCATGAGATGGTTTTTCAGAACCTATTTTCTTCAAAACAGAAAAACATGAGATCCGTCAGGCCTTTTGTTTTGTAGCTTTTAGCCTTTTTTTTTTTTTTTTTTAAAGATTTGTTTAATTGAAAGAGTTACAGAGGGAGAGACAGAGAGACAGCTTCCATCTATAGTGGCTGTGCCAAGCTGAAGCCAGGAGCCAGGAGCTTCATCTGGGTCTCCCTCACAGGTGCAGGGACCCTAGGACTTGGGTCATCTTCCACTGCTTTCCCAGGTGCATTAGCAGGGAGCTGGATCAGAAGTGGAGCTGCTGGGACTCGAACCAGTGCCCGTAAAAGATGCTGGTGCTGCAGGCAGAGGCGTAACCTACTATGCCACATCACCAGCCCCAGTCACATTTACTCCTAAGTTTCATGTACTTCTCTGCATTGGAAACATGGAGTGAGGCTTTTCCTTATTCTGGAAGGCCCTCCAAAGCCTAAGGCGAAGTGCTGTGCCCTTGGCTCCCCTGGAAAATCCCCTTTGCAATTGGCAGGCTGAGGAAGGGCAGAGGAGGAGGCCGGCTTGGTTTGTTGCTTCATTTACTGAATCTCTGACTGACCGGGCTGCTCTCAGCACCACGCTCCAGGTCAGTGCTCTTGTGAAAAGTCTTCTAAGGAGTCCCTCAGGGCCAGCCAACTCCCAGTTGGCCGGAAATGCCAGGGCCGGGGTGGGGGTGGAGGGGAGCCTGTAACAAAAGCCTAGGAGCCCGGATCCCCAGTGTGCAGAATGCCACTTGTCCTGCAGGGCAGGCCGCCGGATGCTGGCCCTTGAATGAAAACAGATTTAAAGAGACACACAGGAAACTGTCATTCGTGGATATGATTTGAGTAAGTGAGCTCTAGAAAGATTTTTATAAGACAGTCAGCCAGGGTGCCAGCCGGGTGTGAGATTTCTATTAAGGGATCATTTTCGACGTGATAGCCAGGTTGCGTTTATCTGTTGGGGATAGGTGCTGAAGTGTTTCTGGGCAAGACTGCGTGTGGCCCTTGGTTAGGCTTAAAGCCTGCTGGTGGGGGCTGGAGGGGTTGGCTGTGTACCTGTGGTTGTTGAGCTTGGGGTCCAGGGGGCTCTGTGTTACAGCTTGTCTACTTTTGCATGCATACTGTTCCCGGTCACGGAGGGGAGGGCGGTTGCTGGAGCGAATCTCATGAGTTCTTTTCCTCAGCTTAGTATAGAAATAAAAAGCCAGGAAACAAAATGCAAAGAGGCAGAAACTTTTATTTGATTGGCAAGTGATAGAGATCCGAGAGGAGAGCAGGCGGTGTGCCGGAGCGGGACACTGGTTTTGAAAAAGTGTCCTGTGTCGCTGTCTGTTCACTGGGTTATCCTACTGGGTGTTCCCATTGGACAAGGGGTTTCACATACATATGCTCATTGGCTTGGGGCTCAAGGAGATAGTGGGGGTCTCCTGAAGACTGTCTCCTTAGGGGCTTAGCCCCCTCCTCTGCTGGCTCAGGCTGGAAGATTGTAACTAACGTGAAGGCCTGGTTTAAAACCGCAAGGTCACACAGGGTCTCTTAGAGCCGGTCCAACTCCCCAGGTGCTCAGCCCCTTCCCCTGCCAGCTCTGGGTGGAAGATTGCACACACCCTGAAGTTGTGATTTAAAGCTGCAAGGTCGCACATGCAGCATGAGAAGCTGTTAGTGGGGGAGATGCCAGTCAGCCTGGAGACAGGCTTTCCAGCCACAGCCGACAGTTTGCTTGTGAAGGGGCCCACGGACTCCAGCCCCCGTGGTCAGCCTCATAAACATTGCCATTAAAATGCAGGTGTCACAACTGTGTTGCAAGGTGGTGGATGCTGCCCTGGGGCTTGCCCAGGGGAGGACTTTGTGGGTAGGAGAATGAAGGGTGTGGCCGGAAGGTGGAGACTGTTCTGTTCTGGAGCACTGGAGGAGAGAGCTGGGGCACGTGGCCCAGGTTCTTGGGTGGTTCACTCGTTCTTGCATTTGCTCAAGGTTTCCCAGGTTCCTGAGAGCCCATGGCTGACAGTGTGGCCATCACAAAGCACCCCAGACCAGGTGGCTGAAATAATGGGTGGTTGTGTCATGGTGCTGGACTGTGGCATGGGCAGGTTGGTGTCTGCTGGGGCCTGGCCACAAGGCTGCAGGCTGTTACCTTCCCACAGTGCCCTCACACGGCCTTTCCCCTGTGTGCACGCCTCTGCTGGTCTCTCCTGCCTCTTAAGAGGATGCCAGTCCTGTTGTACTAGAGCCCCACCCACACTGCTCACATTTGTTTCTCTTAATCGTCTGACATCCTGATCCGAAGGGCCGGGGAGCTGGGACTTCAGCTGTGACTCTGAGGTTGAGAGGGGTTCAGCCCTTGGAACAAGGGATCTACAGGACCTCACAGTGCCATCAGTGCTGTTTAAGGGAGCCCAGAGGGAACAATACTTCCCCCACCCAGAAGTCATCCCTGGGGTTCTTTTGAGACCTTGCTCTGTGGAGGGAGGGAGCTCCTGGAGAGGATAGGGTTGGGGGGCCTGCTATGGTTGAGCAGGCTCTGTAGACGGTGGGTGCTGGGACTTGGAGCAGTGGTGGAAGGCCGCGGGAGACCAAGAGGGGGCCCTGAGGCTCAGGAGTTGCTTGGCAGTGGCTAGGAGTGTGGAGTGGGGGCAGAAAGCACCCCCAGCCCTCCCAGGATGACTCCCAGGCCTCAGCTCACAAGACGACACAATGATAGGATGGGGGAGAGGGGTATGGAGTTACGCAGAACGGCTTCAGGATGCTCCTGGAAGCGTGCAGTGGCGGGATGATGTGGGTTTTCCGCGACCTCGCTGATGCCCGCTCCCACATGGTAGCCTTTCCGATCACCCAGTATGCCCAGGTTATCTCACCAGAGAATCCACCGTCTGTCTTTCCCTCCCTCCCTTCCTTCTCCCTCCCCTCCCGAAGGGGCTTCACAGCTCTTACTCAGGAGCCCGTGTTAATGGTTTAAGTTTATTTTTGTCAGCACGCTATTCCCCAGTGTCACAACCACGTGGACACCCGCTAAGTCCTGCAGGTACTTCAAAAAGGAGGCCGCGAGCCTTTGAAATGTGGTAGAAGGAGTTAGGCTGCCAGGTTTTGATCTGCAGCAAGGCTTAGATGATGAAAATTACACCTTAGGCTGGGGGCAAGATCTTAGGGAAACACCTGTGAAGAACCTGTAAGGGGGTGGAACAATTGTGTTTAAGAGGCTAGCCTTGAAGATGTAGAGAAGTTTTTTTAAAAGATTGATTTATTTATTTGAAAGGCAGAGTTAGAGGCAAAAAGAGAGAGAGAGAGAGAGATCTTCCATGCACTGGTTCACTCCCCGGATGGCCACAATGACTGGAGCTGAGCTGATGTGAAGCCAAGGAGCTTCTTCCAGGTCTCCCACGCAGGTGCAGGGGCTCAAAGACTTGGGCCATCTTCAGCTGCTTTGAGGGGATAGGGGTGTTTGGTGGCCGAGTCAGGTGTGCAGTCCTGTCGTCCTGACCCTGTAACCTAACCTTGCCACTTTCTCTCATCTGCATTTTTTTTTAAAGGTTTATTTATTTTATTTGAAAGAGTTACACAGAAAGAGGAGAGGCAGAGAGAGAGAGAGAGAGAGAGAGAGGGAGAGGTCTTCCATCGATGGTTCACTTCCCAGTTGGCTGCAACGGCCAGAGCTGAGCTGATCAGAAGCCAGGAGGAGCTTTCTCCAGGTCTCCCACATGGGTGCAGAGGCCCAAGGACTTGGGCCATCTTCTACTTCTATTTCAGGCCATAGCAGAAAGCTGGATTGGAAGGGAGCAGCCGGGTCTCGGTGCCCATAAGGGATGCCGGCACTTCAGGCCAGGGCGTTAACCTGCTGCGCCACAGCCCCAGCCCCTCTCATCTGCATTTTGCTTCTTGCTGTATACACGGTGGACTCACTGCCTGCAGTTTTTTTTCTTTCCTCAGTCCTGGAACATTCACAGGCAGAAATCAATATTCCAGAATGTGGAACCATCCGAGCTGAAGACCTGAGCCATTGCTTCCTTCCTCCCCAGGCGCCTGCCTGGGCGCAGGGTGATGTCCCTGTGGCTGGTGAGAGTTTGAAATTCGTGCTGTTGGGCTTTTTTTCCTTTCCATTCTCGTTAGCCAACTTCTACTCAGCCTGATCACCAGCGGTGCTCTTTGGAATTGATAGGATTCTAGCCCAGAACAGACAAACCTGATGCTTTTCCTTTTCAGGACTGTAGAAGTCCTGCTTGCAGTGGGACATTGTGGGATTGTTTGGAAACCAGCCCGTGGACTGGGGCCATCTCCTCGCCGTGCCTGGGAACCTCTGCACACGGGGTGATAAGCAAGGGCTGAGGTCATGTCCTTGGAAGCCCTTGATGAGCGCAGCCAAGTTGCCTGGGGTTGAGCTTTAGCCAAGCCCGTCTTGAACTTTAGCCAGACCACTCCTCGAGTCTCTTGGAGCTTTATTCAGAGTCTGCAACCAGCACTTTGCCAACTACAGTAAACTTCGCCTACAAGGGGTTCAGCAGGAACAAACACACTGCCCCTGGTTCTGCCCAGGTCTGCCTGGTGGCCTCACTGTGCGGTGCTGGCCAGGCCGACACCTCCAGACTGGTTCTGAACAGCAGAGAGCCGCGCGTGGGCCCCGGCTGGGCCCTGGCTGGGCCCTGGCTGGGCCCCGGCTGGGCCCCGGCTGGGCCTGGCTGGGCCTGGCTGGGCCTGGCTGGGCCTGGCTGGGCCGAGGGGGCATTTGTGAACTCCGAGCCCCGTGCTAATCTCACACCTTCTCTTTTCTTTTTAATAGAAGAGACAGTTGCCTTCAGCTCAGCCTGCAGGCCAGGGGATTTGGGACTGTCATCTTGACGTGTTTTATGTAAGGGGCAACACTTGAGGAAACTCATGGAACTCATGGAAAATGGAATTAAAAGATAATATTTATTTTGGTACAAAACACATGAAATCCATGCAGAGTTTTTATGTAACAGACTGTTTCCATGAACTTTTTTTTCTGAAGACCCCTCATATGCATGGATTTCAGACTGTTTTTGGTTTTGTACCCAAATAGCCTTCTTTCTCTCTCTCTCTCTCTCTTTTTTTGACAGGCAGAGTGGACAGAGAGACAGACAGAGAGAAAAGTCTTCCTTTTCCGTTGGTTCAACCCCAATGGCCACTGCTGCCGGCGCACTGCGCTGATCCGACCAGGTGCTCCTCCTGGTCTCCCATGCGGGTGCAGGGCCCAAGCACTTGGGCCATCCTCCACTGCACTCCCGGGGCCACAGCAGAGAGCTGGACTGGAAGAGGGGCAACCGGGACAGAATCCGGTGCTCCGACTGAGACTAGAACCCAGTGTGCTGGCGCCGCAGGCAGAGGATTAGCCTATTGAGCTGCGGCGCTGGCCTGCCTTCTCTCTTTTAATTGCATTTTCCACGAGCATTCTGCAGTACCCTTGGGTAAGACCTTGTCGTGACGGACACCGGGTGCCTAGGCTGTTCATGTTACTTCCCCAGGAAGATAATGTCCCTCAGCCCTGACTTTGCATTGACAACTGAGACAGAATGGTGCCACTCTCTGAAGATGAGGTTGTGAGGTGGCCCGACACAGCCAGACACTGTCCCTACTTGATGTGACAGGTGCAAAACGGCCTCCCAGGGCGTTGGATGCTCCAGACAGGTAGCTTCAGCAGACACCATGTACGGAGTATCCTGGGTTCTTGATCTTTTATCTTTTATGAGGACCAGTACAGGCAGAGAGCCGGCGCTGTGGCACAGTGGGTTAAGCCGCAAACTGCAGTGCCGACGTCCCATATGGGTTCTGGTTCAAGTCCTGGCTGCTCCACTTTCAGTCCGGCTTCCCGCTAATGCACCTGGGAAGACAGCAGAAAATGGCCCAAGTGCTTGGGCTCCTGCACCCACATGGGAGACCCCGATGAAGCTGCTGGCTCCTGGCTTTGGCCTGGCCCAGCCCTGGTCGTTACAGCCATTTGGGGGAGTGAACCAGCCGATGGGAGAGGTCTCTCTGCCCCTCTCTGTCTGTAACTCGCCTCGTGATTAAGGCACTAATTAAGATGCCCGTCCCCACATCAGGGTATTTGTGTTCAATTTCTGGCTGCAGCTCTGGACTCCAGCTTCCTGCTGGGCAGAAACGGGGAGGCGCTGGTGATGGCTCAAGTGACTGAGCTCCTGCCAACCTTGTGGGAGACCCGGATTGGATTCCTGGTGCCCAGCTTTGCCCTCCACCCGGCCATGTCTGTGGTAGGCATTTGTGGAGTAAGCCAGTGGCTAGGAGCCCACTCTTTCTCTCTGTGTGTCAAATAATATCTTAGTTAATTAAAGGAAAACAACAGGACAGAATCAGAGGAGTGTGTGTCCACATTCGGCTGAGGGCTGGCGGTGGTTTGTCTCGTGAAGGTTGGGGTGGCGGCAGCTAAGGCGAAGCTGCAGGGACCGATGCAGTCCTTGTCCCCAGCTCTGTTTCTGCCAGGGACAGGTGGGGGACGGGGGTCCCCTGAGCTCTAGGAAGGGTGACGTCCCTCTTCTGGGCCATCAGCCAGCTCTGAGGCGGGTGGAGCCCTAGTGCCAGCAACATCGACCCCACAAGGCAGTGGTCGTGGGCTGGTCCCAGGACACGGGGCATAGCCCTCTTGTTAACCCCGAGTGGCTGCACTGGAGTGAAGTGCCTTAGTTGTGAGTGACAGCAGCACGGGCCATCCTATCAGGTGCTGACATGTGGAGGAAATGGCCCAGGACCACCCGGAATACACTGTGCAGGCACTGGGGATTTGGATAGGGCTGGGACAACTTGCCTAGGGGTCCACACCAGACCCTGCACCTGGGACAGCTCGTGCGGTTGTGGGTGTTGCTGCACAGTGCCTCTCCAGAAAACCTCGCAGAGCCCCACGGGTGTGGCGCTGTGGTGTAGCAGGTAAAGCCACCTCTTACAATGCTGGCATCCCCATATGGGTGCCAATTCCAGTCCCCTGCTAATGCTCCTGGGAAAGCAGTGGAAGATGCCCAAGTCCTTGGGCTCCTGCTCCCATGTGGGAGACCTGGAAGAGGCTGCTGCCTCCTGGCTTTGGCTGCCATCTGGGGAGTGAAGCAGCAGATGGAAGATCTCTGCCCCCTCCTCTCTCTCTCTCCCTGTAACTCTGACTTTCAAATAAATAAATACATCTTTGACACACACAAAAAAATCTCAGTGTTCCAGTGAGCTTGGACAGTGCCTTGGGTATTGCAGCGGTGGAGTTTGGTCTAAATTAAAGTGGAGGAAGAGGTGCCTCTCCCTCCTGCTTGTTTGTTTGTGGAGCGAGATGCGCAGGATGCCAGTGGAGAATTTTTAAAGACGAGTGCATGCCTCCTTCATATTCCCATCTGCCTGAGGCCGGCGGTGTAGGAAGTCGTGGAATGAATCCCTGGGCCTTCTACCCCTCCGGGTGACCTTGGACCTGATGGGGTTAGCGTGCAGACGATGCCGGTGTTTTGCACAGGGCTTCTGCTTTCCTGGGGAGCTGGGAATCACAGGCTGTAATCAAGAGGTTTTGAATAAACCCCACATTCAACAGAGGCAGTGGGCGGACTTCAGCTAAGTCCATAAAGAGAGAGCTTGATGGCCGTGTTTACGTCTCTGCACGTTGTGCGCTTAGTGCATTGACAGGTTGTCGATGAAGTGCTTTTCTCAAAGCAAACACTGCGCCCTTCATTTTTCACACTTGAATCCAATATGGCCACCGGCACCTGGAAGTGGATTTTTAAGCAGCTTCACCCCGACTGGCACTGCTGCAGTAGGTCAAGGCTTGCGCCTTCCCCTTGCCTGTCCCTTGGCTGATTTCGCGTGGAGGCACTGTGCTCTGGGTTGTCCAGGCATCAGAGGACTTCGGTTCTCCACTACTCTTTGGCTGGGGTCGGCCGTCCTGCAGCCACCTGGCGCTGGGTTCCCTGTTGGTCTGATAAGTGCATCTTCTACATGTTGACCTGGAAGGGCCTGGTGTCCTGTAAAACCCACCGGGCCAGGGCTCTGAAAGGCTGGAGTGAGTTCTGAACTCCGAAACCTGTGAGGGACAACCGTTGACCCTTCTCTGCAAAAGTAAACACCTGGAGAAACTTGGTTAGCTGCTTCTGGGGGCCCGGATATAGGCAGCTCAGACAGCCACACATGCACACTCACTCACGCTCTAGCAATGGTCCAGGGAAGTCGGACATTAGGCAAAATCATTTTTGAGTTTCTTCTGGAGGCAACACAGATACGGTTGTGAGAGTGCACCTAGAAGGAAGAGTCTCGGGGCCAGTGCTGTGGCACAGTAGGCTGATCCTCCACCTGTGGCGCCAGCATCCCATATGGGCGCTGGTTCTACTCCTGGCTGCTCGTCTTCCAGTCCAGCTCTCTGCTGTGGTCCGGGAGTGCAGTGGAGGATGGCCCAAGTGCTTGGGCCCTGCACCTACATGGGAGACCAGGAGGAAACATCTGGCTCCTGGCTTTGGATCGGCGCAGCTCTGACTGTTGTGGCCATTTGGGGAATAAACCAATGGAAGGAATACCTTTCTCTCTGTCTCTCTCTCACTGTCTGTAACTCGACCTCTCAAATAAATAAATAAAATCTTAAAAAAAAAAAAAAAAAGGCAGCGTCTCAGATGCCAGTCCTTGCATTGCACCACACCCTGCCGCTTTGTTGGCAACACTTGGCCGAGAAGGCTGCGTTTGCTATCTTGCCCAAATCTGATGTTCCAGTGGTGATCGCCACCTTTTCCTTGTGTTAAAGCATATATTTTTACAAATCACGCAGCCTCCAAGATAACGCTGGAGAATTTATAAAGAAGAGTTAATTTTTAAAATCAAAATGTATGAACTTGCCTTATACTATTTTCATGATAGGCCTACTTGAATTATCTTTTTCTATTTGACTAAAATAGAATTCGATTTTTCTGTAGGGTATTTAACATTTTGGGGCGTAATCATGGCTAGGGATGAATTAATAGATCTTCTCTGAGTGAACTGTCAAGACCAGATCCCCTCTGGGGCTGAAATGTAATTAAACATGCCAGTGAACTCGCTGGGAAGTCCCTTCCAACATCTAAGGCTTAAAATATTTACCAGGGCTTCGCCTGTAATGCTCACCTCGCTGGCTCTGGAGGGAGCAGCAGGTTCTCTTTGTCCCGCCCCCAGCCTCCTGGCTTCCTTGTCCAGGTGGGAGTGGTGTTCTCAGATTGCCTGGAGGTGGGGCCATGTGTGTAGCCCCAGGCTGTGGGCCCTTTGGTGGTGCCTGCCTTGGAGCCAGGGCTGTGTGAGGTCTCCAAGAGAGGACTGCCGCTCCAAACCTCGCCCGTGCGCACTGCCACCCTGCTGTCTACTTGGGCCCCCAGACTGCGTCTCTCCACTTGGCAGTCCCCTTCTGTGTGGGTAGGGGGCTGGAGGGGACTTGGGGGCCAAAGTCCCTTGATGATTGCTGGCTGCCCTGCGCTCCCCCTGCCTTCTTTCTGTCCACCTGCTGGTCACAGCTATAAGGAGGCTCTGCCCGCCTTCTGCTCAGAGCTCACGCCGGGATTGCGGGTACTGTGTTCAGATAGAAATCTTTGAACATCGAGCAGTTTTTTTCTAGGGCCAGTTAAAAACATGGGTGCAGCCATTTGGGATGGAAGATCTCTATGTGTCACTGTCTCCCCACTTCTGCTACCTGCCACCCCCCCTATCTCCAGCTCTGCTTTTCAAATAAATAAGCCACATTGGTTTCAGGCACATACATAATATTTTGGAAGTGGTTTCTCAGACTCGTGCAAACAAGTAGACCTAACATGTGCTTCATTCTGTTTCTTTTCAGATTTCATATAGTCCTTTCCTACAAGGGGTGTTCCAGATCCTGCTTCTCTGCTGAGATTTGGGTTGCATTTGAGATTTGGAGAATTCCTGCGGCTTGCTAGCTCCCAGTGTGTAAGCAGCTGGAGAATCCGTCTTTCTGAAGAGTTCTGTGGTTTGCCAGCCAACCTCCCGTTAACTGTGTGCCAAAGGTAAGTGGGCAGTTTGGTGCCATAAGTAGGCAGGTGACTGGGTGCTTTGGCTTTGAGTGCTTATTTTGCAGAGTGAATTGTAGACTCATCAAATGGCGGTATAGTAGCCCTGATTCATCGAACCACCTTAAGTGGAAGGTTTCAAGGGACCTGGCTGGAAAAACTAGGTTATCTGCTTTCTAGTTTTGGTGTGGGATAATTGTGAGGGTGGTGAGCACCTCCCACCTGTAGGATGGCACAGTGCTTCCGCTCCGCCAGCCCTGCACACGCGGTTCTTGAGCGTGTTCTCTGTTGGCGCCTCCTGTATACTGCTCTGGGATGGGGGTATGGCTGCATATGCAGATAATACCTGCTTTTCCAGGGTGCTTTTAGTTTGATCCCAGCTTTGATGCAGAGAACAGAAGTCTACATCAGAAGAGAGACAAGCAGGTGAAAGATTCCGAGGACGGCTTTACCTGATTGAGAAACGTGCTCCCGTGTGTTCCGCCAGGGTCTTAGCTGTCATACAGCACAAGGATGCTGGGCCCTAGGGGTCCAGCGATGACTGGTATTAAGCAAAAATGTGCACCTGTATGGTAAAGCTGTTTCGTAGCTGGATCAGGTCGTTTGGGGCATTTGACTTAGACTCCCAGTGACTGCTGGGTGCGTGGGTGACTGAGGTGCTGTCTCTGGCTGAGCCGTCAGAAGCGGTTGTTGAGAAGGTGGAGTCTCCCCTCCAGAACACAGCCTCAGCGTTGCAAGGACAACCACCCCATACACGCTTTCCCCGAAAACCCGCCTGGGCTTCCCACATTTTCATAGTGCTTCAGAGGATCATTGAATCAGTAGTTTTGGACAGTGGGCTCTCTTGGTTCCTATGTAAATTTATGTCTTTAATAGAAATTAGAATTTCATTTTACTTGGTCTGAAACTGCTGTACTTGTGTTGCTTAACGACGGAGATGCGTCCAGGGAAATGGGTCGATCGGTGATGTCGTGGTTGTGCAGGTGTCATAGTGTGTACTTAGGTGGGCTGAGCGATCCACGCCGTCCCTGGGCGGTGTCGTTTTGTGAGACCGCTGTGGAACAGCTGGTCTGTCGTTGACCGAAACATGGCTGTGTGGGTCATGACCGCGTGGAAGCCTGGTTGAATGTGTGTTTTCTCCTGGACTCCCTTATTTATTCTTAATCTTCTAGGACTGCCTTCATTTCAGTTAAGCCCTTTTGGATGTGTAGTATTTAGAACAGCATAAAATTCATCTGTGTATTTCACAAGGCTGGGATCTATTTTGTCGTGTTAATGTTTCATGATGTCTTTTGGAGAAAATGGCACAGTTGTTTAGCTCATTGTTTGTTAAGCCTTACAGGGTTAGGCTCTGGTTTAGACTTGACAGCTGGGCACTCGTGTGGCATGGCCTGGTTTCATGTTCTCCTCCTTCCCTCCCCTTGTGCTTTTTTTTTTTTAATAAATATTTATTTTGCTTAATTGAAAGTCAGAGTTACACAGAGAGAAGGAGAGGCAGAGAGAGAGAGAGAGAGAGAGAGAGAAAGAGAGAGAGAGGGGTCCTCCATCCGCTGGTTCAGTCCCTAATTGGCCACAACAGCTGGAGCTGCGCCGATCCCGAGCTAGGAGCCAGGAGCTTCCTCCGGGTCTCCTACGTGGGTGCAAGTGCTCAAGGACGTGGGCCATCTTCTACTGCTTTCCCAGGCCATAGCGAAGAGCTGGGTCAGAAGTGGAGCAGCTGGGACTTGATGCCGGCACTGTAGGCTGGGGCTTTAACTCGCTATGCCACAGCGTCGGTCCCACCTTATGCTTTGCTGTCCTGACTGCATCAATCCTAGGATTGTGACCTCTTAGCTTCAGATCCCTTCCTGCATTCACCAGGAGTGCCCAAATGTCCCTTCTAGAACCTCAGCAAGACGGTCATCACTCGGGTGTCTCCGTTCTAATCCTACTTGATTCCTGAGACATCAGAGAACTCTTCTGACATCCCTGGTCACTCAGTTTTTTGCTAATTGTCCTCAAAGTAGAACCTTTTTTTTTTTTTTTTTTTTTTTTTACAGTGGACAGTGAGAGAGAGAGACAGAGAGAAAGGTCTTCCTTTTGCTGTTGGTTCACCCCACAGTGGCCGCTGCGGCCAGCGCACCACGCTGATTCAAAGGCAGGAGCCAGGAGCTTCTCCTGGTCTCCTGTGTGGGTGCAGGGCCCAAGGACGTGGGCCATCCTGAAGTGGAACCTTTTAAGATTGAGTCATTTGTAGGAGCAGTCATAAATCAGTCCCTCTGTCAATGGATATTTCAGGGGGAGTCACCAACCCTCAGATCTGATCATCAGAATCTTCAAATAGTTCATCAGTAACAGAATCCGATACTGTTTCTCTAGAAAGTTCTTGATCACCAGTGGCATCAGCAGACCTGAGGTTGCTGGTCGTTCTCTGGAAAGCAGGGAGCCCCGAGGAAGAAGCTTGCTTACCCACGGCGCCAGGGTCCATGTGAACACCCAGCAGGGGTGTACTACATAGAGGAGCCTGAATGTGAGAGCTGCACACCGATTACCCTGAAAACAAGAGTGCTCAGTGAAAATATCTGCAGCCAGTGATTGGTTTCTCTAAATTTGAAAGAGAGAGAGGAGACAGACAGTGAGAAAGAGAGACCTCCCACCTGCTGGTTCACTGCCCAAATGCCTGGGATGGCCAGGATGGGGCTGGGCCACAGTCAAGAGCCAGGAAACTCAATCCTGGTCTCCCACATGGGTGGCAGGGACCCAACTGCTTGGGCCATCACTTGCTGCCCTCAGAGGGCACATCAGTGGGAAGCTGGAATCACAAGTAGGGCCAGGACTCAAACTCAGGTACTGCAATGTGGGGTGCAGGTGTCTCAAACAGTATCTTAACCACTGTGTCAAATACCCAGGCCCATATAATTTTACTGAATCATTTTTGCTTAATAAGTTCATGAGATCCATACCACAACCCTGGTTTACTTTTGTGGCTTAGAAAAATGTTCCTTGGGGAAAACCAAGAGATGTAGCCATTTATGTAATACATATTTATCGTGAGCACCAACTGTATTATTCCAGCCAATTTTTCTTGTAGATAAAATGTGTCTCTGGAAGCTGTTCTCATGCCCTTGTGAAGTGGACTGGCCTGTGACACCTCTGGGACTGTGGTGACTCCCAGGGTGAGGGTTCTGTAGCCAGTCCCTGAGGCGGGGAGGGATCTGGAAAAGCCGGGGGATATTATATTTGGAACAAGACACCATGGGTCCCCTTGGCGCGGGATGGACTGGGTGGAATTGCTGGGTAATGGGTCCTTGAGACTTCACAGTTCATTCTAGTAATGATGGGTTTGGTGACCAGCATGTGCTGTTTGGCATCTCTGAAGTGCCAGTGGGAGAAGCCACAGCTGGGTCAGCCTCGCCACTGTGCATGTCAGAAAGAAGTGGCAGCAGTGCCGGTCTCGTAGAGCAGTAAGGGGGACGTCAGCCTCGGATGTGACCTGGACCCATGCCCGAGGCCCAGCGGAGGGGCCTGCTAGGGTCCCTGCACCTGTTTGCAGGTGGGGCACTGCCCTGCTCCCTGATCTCACCTCTGCACCTCCCACCTCTGATCCTACCTGCTTTGGGAGTGGAGGCAGTGGGTAGAGCATGGTGGGAGACGCCTTCCTCTTGCTGCAGAGTTGTTAGCTAACAACACGCATGATCTGCATTTAATCCCTCCCACCCCGTGGCCTATGGTTCCTGTTGTTGGAGGCTGTGACGACTTCCTGGGGACAGAGGATACTAAAGGCTCCACGTGCTGTCTGTTGGAAAGCATCCTCATGGCGGGGAAGATGTTGGTGTCCTGGGGAAGGAGAGGCGGTGACCCAAGGGCTGAGTAATTGAGCCCTGGATTTCATACACTGTGCCACACCCTGATAGGAAGATCCACAGTGTGGTTGTCAGCAGGGCTCCTGTCCTCCTCATTCCCACTGCACTGTAGAAGAGAGTGGTTCTGATGGAGCAGTGAGCAGAAGAAAATGAAAAGCTAAGCCGGGGCTGGCGCCGCGGCTTACTTGGCTAATCCTCCGCCTGTGGCGCCACGCCGGTACCCTGGGTTCTAGTCGCAGTTGCTCCTCTTCCAGTCCAGCTCTCTGCTGTGGCCCGGGAGTGCAGTGGAGGATGGCCCAATTGCTTGGGCCCCTGCACCCACATGGGAAACCAGGAAGAGGCACCTGGCTCCTGGCTTTGGATTGGTGCAGTGCCGGCCATAGCGGCCATTTGGCAAGTGAACCAACAGCAGGAAGACCTTTCTGTCTGTCTGTCTCTATCTATAACTCTGTCAAAATAAAAAAAATTAAAAATGAAGAATTCCTTTAAAAAGAAGAAAGAAAAGCTAAGCCAAGTCTGTCCCTCTGACATCCAAAAACGTGTAACAGTATCCCTTTGAGTAAAAGTTTTACTGCTTACCTTTATCATAGCCTCAATTGATGGAAGAGTAAGTTTTTCCCCGTTTTTTGCCAGTATTTTCTACGTCTATTTTGTATCGGTATAGCAAAGTACCTGAGACTGAGTAGCTCCGTAAGGAAGAGAGGTGGAGGTGAATTTAGTGCCTGGCGCAGTCCGCTGCTGAGGGTGGCATCTGGGGATGGCGTGTGCCTGGCTGAGGCTCGAGGTGGCGTGGGGCCTGCCCTGTATGTGTTCAGATCCCTGTCTTCTTACAGAGCCACCGGGATCCAATCTCGGAGCTCCCCCTCACTCTTAACTAATTCTGGTCACGCCGTAGTCGCAAGACGGTTCCTACCTCTTGGTCCCTCCTGGCGGTGGTTGATTTTCAGCTGTGCCCAAGTCGCATCCGAGTCGTAGCCGGGTACTTAGGAAAACCGCCTGCCGTTTCTCCTCCCTTGGATCCCAGCCCGGCTTCTTGGTGTTCCGAGATTCCTGGTAGCTGCCTTTGCCCCATAGGGGTTGTTTAGAAAGCTGTGTTTTTTTTTTTTTCCACACCAGACCCATTGCTTAGTCATTCCATTTTTAATGGTTGTTTATTTTCTTTAAAAAAAAATTTTATTTGAGAGGGTAGAGAGACAGAGCTCCCATGCACTGGTTCACTCCCCAAATATCCACAATAGCTGGGGCTGGGCCAGGCTGAAGCCTGCAATAGCCTGCAGTAGCCAGCAGCCAGGAACTTAATCCAGGTCTCTCATGTGAGTGGCAGGGACCCAGCTCCTTGAGCTATCACCTGCTGCACCTTAGCAAAGGAAGCTCGAATCAGGAGCAGAGCTGGGATGTGAATGCAGGCACCCCCGTATGTGATATGGAATCCCAGCTGGTGTCCTAACACTAAATGCCCACCCCAAAGTTTTTAGGGCTATGGCTGGAGGGCCAGAGGCCCTCTCTTACCTGGAAGTCAGTTGCTGATTTTCTGTAGAGGTGCCCATCCTAGCCCTCTTACTGCCGCTTACAGGGGCCCTGAGGAGGGTGCCAGGGAGGAGCCTATGCGGCTTGGCTGATGGCTACTTCCCTAGTGGGTCCTGAGTGCCAAGAGCCTCCCATCTGTAGTGGCTGGATCTGTGATGATTGGCTGAGTGATTGTCCAGCATTCCTTTCACCACGGTTACCCTGGCAGGACAGTCACCAGGGCATCTCTGATGTACAGGCACGTGGTGGGAGCCTGTCGGTGGGCCTACGCCTCCCGGGTACCATTCCTTGTCTCCTGTGCAGGTGCAGGTAAACACAGGCTTGAAGCTTCCGGAGAGCGTAGGTGAACCACCCAGGGCCACCGTGCCGAGTGTGCCCGAGAGCTTGACCCAGGTCTGCTGCTGCCCCAGCGCTGGCCCCTACCAGTACCATTTCTGAAGAAACCTTTTCACAGTGTTACCGTAAAATCAACGGGGAAATCCAGTCTGATAGATGGAACAAAACTAAAGCTCATGCTGCTTTGGCTGCCCACAATGGAGAAACAGTAGTAGCAGGCAGGGGTGGACACACGAGGTCCTGGGGACACCCCTCGCCACTGTGCAATGCCCCAGGACTGCCAGACACGCTCAATACCAAGCACACGTGAACAGCTTCCTGCGTGGACTCTGGAGCAGCACACTCTGGTGGGAACGCATAAAGTCATCCCCGCCCTGGTGCAGAAGTCTACTTCTGATTCCCCGGGGACTCCGCGTTTAGTTTCCTGAAGGCCCACACCTGCTGCCCGGCACACACGGGCTGGCAGCACTGTGCTGTCTCTGGAGGAGAACTGCAGGGATGATAGGATATAGAGCTGTGTGCGGCCCCTCTCTTTAGTGCTCCATCCACATCGTCCGCAAGCCCAGCCCAGGGGTTCTTCAAGTAAGATACGCAGCCAGGGTATTTGTAACCTTAACACCCAGATCTGAATTACCACCAGTCCTTGTTGTCCGGTGCTGGTCTGTACCAGGCAAGTAGCATAGCCTCTCTGGTTTCATTTTCTTCTTGTATAAGATGTAGCAGCATGAGCTTTAGGGTGTCTTTCTCAGAATTGATTTTCCCACTGATTTTATTATTATTATTATTATTATATTGTATTATATATTATTATTATTATTGTATTATTATTATATTGTAAACATTCTCTTTGGAAGGGGTGCCGGCTCCCATGATGTCATAGTTTGATGGGGGCCGGTGCTGTGGCGTAGCGGGTAAATCTGCTGCCTTTAGTGTCGGCATCCCATATGGGCTCCGATTCTAGTCCTGGCTGCTCCACTTCTGATCCAGCTCTCTGCTATGGCCTGGGGAAGCAGTAGAAGATGGTGCAAGTGCTTAGGCCCCTGAACCCGCGTGGAAGGCCTGGAAGAAGCTCCTGGCTTCAGATCAGCTCATCTCCAGCTGTTGTGGCCAACTGGGGAGTGAACCAGTGGATGGAAGACCCCCCCCCCCCCCCCCCCCCCGGTTTGTGATTGAGGAGGTTGTGTGCAGCCTTGCTGAGAGCGTGCCCCCAGCCCCCACAGCACACTGGCGAGGATCCAGCGTGACTACTGCCTTCGAGAGGCCAGGAAGGGCCGCGCTTCCAGTGGCCGTGGCTGTTGCCCTGCCACAGCCGTGCCTTGCCCGACTTTGCTCCTGGAGGCGCATGCGCAGGCTGTGGTCAGAAGCAGCCAGCGCCAGTGTGGACCCCTAGCCAGAGGGGTCGCAGCGGCCATGTCCCTCCTGAGCACCCAGGCCCTTAGGAGGTGGGGGGGACTCGGGAGCTGGTTTTCAGTCATCCGCCTTGTCTCCACCTTGTCTCCCGGCTGCTGACGCCGTTCTGGGTTTGAGTTCATTTGTTCCCTTCTCATTTCACGTGCTTGGTCCATAACTGCTACGTCTCCACGAAACGCACGGATCCCCGTTATCCCTGGCGGATACGTCCCAGGACCCCCCATGAAAGCCTGACATGGCGTAAAGCCCTGTTTTCTCCTGGGCAGGCCAACCTGTGGTGAAGTTCAATGTATAAATTAGACACAGTAGGAGACTAACCATGATAAAGTAAAATAGAACCGTGATCACCGTGGACCCCTGGAGTTATGGGAATGCGGTCTCTCCAGATGCCCCAGTTCCTCATTAAACAGCAGGGCCTGTGGGTCCCTGAAGCTGCCTGCCCCCACCCCTGCAGCTCTCACGGGGAATGAGTGCGAAACACAGCAGACTTGACCCAGCCCGACTCCCGACCCCACCCCAGGCTTGTCTCTTAACTGCTTCTGTGAAGGAGGGAACGACAGAGGAAGACCTCTCCCATGTGCTGGTTCACACCCCAGATGCCCGCAGCAGCCAGGGCCGGGCCAGGCCAAAGCCGTAGGTGGCAGAGGCCCAGGCACTCTGCCCATCTTCCCCTGCTTTCTCAGGCTCGTCAGCTGGGAGCTGGGTGGTAAGCGGAGCAGCCGGGACTTGAATCAGGGACTCCGATGTTGCGTGAGTGTCCCAAGGCAGGGGCTTGAGCCACCAGGTTTGTGTAGAGGGTTTGAGACATGCACCCAGGAGTTTTGTCGCAGATCTTGTAGTTACATTCACAAAGAATGTCAGAGTAGAAGTTCTAGGGGAGCCACACACGGAAAGTAGCTGTTCTCTGTCTTTAGCCTTGTTCTGGCGAGGCTTCTTGTGGGGAAAAGCTAAAAGCAGGCCATCTTTTTTTTTTTTAAGATTATTTATTTGAAAGTCAGAGTTACACAGAAAGAGAGAGAGGTCTTCCATCTGCTGGTTTACTCCCCATTTGGCCACAACGACCTGAGCTGTGCTGATCCGATCTTCTGGGTCTCCCAGGCAGGTACAGGGGGCCCAAGGACTTCAGCCATCTTCCAGTGCTTTCCCAGGCCATAGCAGAAAGCTGGATTGAAAGTGGGGCGGCCGGGACTCTAACCAGCACCCTTATGGGATGCCGGTACTGCAGGCAGCAGTTTTACCCACTGTACCACAGCGCCAGCCCCAGTGCAGGCCATCTTTGAGCTGACCACATTTTCTAACCCAAGAGCTCATTTTTTAAGACAGCTTTCTGAAACCTTGGTCGTGTTTTCCCAGCGCTTGGGTACCCAGCCTCTCTGCAGTGTGGGCTTGGGGGAGGTCTCTGGAGGAGGGGTGTGTGTGTATGTCTGTGCATGTGCCACACGTGTGTGCTGCCATGGCTGTGTGTCTGCCTCTCTCTGGCCTTCCTCTCTCTGGTCTGGATGTGGTAGGAGAAGTTAAGCAAGAGGCCTCTGGTCTTGGGATTCTAAGGATGGTCCTGCACGGGCAGTTTTGGCTGCTGCAGTGCACGGAATCTGTAGGGGAAACGTTAGCGAAGTCAGGAGCTCGTCTGCCATCCGAGTCTCATGTGTGGGAGGATGGAGCAGGGGTTCCCAGAACTGCTGATGTGCTTGCTGGCTTATGCCGGCTGAGTGAGGCCGCGTGTGGAAGGAGTCTTGGTTAGGTGTGGGGCGGGGTGGAGCTAGGCCTGGCCCCAGTATCTCTGCCTCTCCTCTCTCTCCAGGCGCTCTCTAAGTCAGTGCCTGCCAGCTGCATGCTAGGGTCACCTGGGAGGCCCAGGGTCCTCTCTGGACCAACCTGGAGTAGAATGCGGACGGGGCCTGGCCATCTGCATCGCTACACCCTGTGATTTACACTGGGGAACCTTCTTCTCTGAGGGCCTCCATCTGCGAGTTTGCCTGCACTCACATTCACACTTTAAATCATGCACCAGTCTTCACAATCCCATGCCACGGCTAATTAGTGTTTGCTGGTGGTTCTGATCCTTGGTCCTGATGGGGAGCTCACTCTGGGTGGAGGCCACCTCATGTGCAGAAATTAAACAGAGTGTAGAGGAGAAACAGGAAGCAGCATGGGCACGTCCCAGCTCGCCAGCAGAGGGCGCACTCCTGCCTCCTTGCCATGCCTCGTCTTTCCAGCACTGGTGGTCTGGTGGGGGGCACGGTGGGTCCCTGGAAGAAGTCAGCAGAGAAATCACACTGCAGAGTCCATGTCACCACATAGCCAAAATGGTCATTTTTCTTCTTAGGGATTTTTTTTTTCATGGCCCTTATTTTTACCCGGTGGGTCTGTTATCTGGGTCACCAGTGGAGCCTGGAGGGATGGATGTATTTATAACCTTCCGGCAGGAAGTGTGTATACACTGCTCTGCCAGTCGCCTTATCCCCCAAGTGTTGGCCGTGTGCCCCGTTACATAACCAGACCCTCCGTCCTTGGGATTGGACTCCCTTATGTTGTAGTGTTCTGCTGACCAGGACGGGAGCCTCTGCGTGGCCAGAATGATTGCATTCTGTCCTTTTTAAACTCCAGAACAGGATGCTGGAACGTTCCATGTTTCCCCAGAAGGCTGACCCCCATGGAGTCCGGCTCTGTCACTTGGGGTAGTTTGCTTGCAGTATGGATGACCTGTTTGGGGTGGGGGAGGCTGTCGCTTTGACTGTTTCAGGAATGGAAAACGTAAACTGGAATATGGAACGCATTACCTGATCACTTGTTTTTTTTCTGCAAAGATACAACCGATAAACCAGAAATTCCTCATTCTCCCATTGAAACCAAATTCTGAGCAGATTGTGTGCTAAAGGGCCCTGAACTCCATTGTTCAGTCCAGGTGCCCTGGGCTTGGGCCATCCCTCACTTACCCACGGTGCTCTTCCTTCTCCACACCAGGTGCTGCCACGTTAGGTGCCCTTTCCTCTGTCCCCCTAGGAGCGTCCCACTGCCCCCATCTTGTCCTGACGCATTCCAGGAGTCTTGTTCAAGTTCATGGAAGATGCATGTCATGGAAAAAACTCTGCATGGATTCAATAAAGTTTCTGCACCAAAATAAGCTGACTTTTTCTTAAAAATTATCTATTTGAGAGTCTGAGAGAGAGTGTGCTCACGTGCTCCCTCCCATCTGCTGGTCACTCTTGCAATGGCTGCAGCTGGCCTAGGGCGGAAGCTGGGAGCCAGGAACTGAAGCTGGGTCTTCCACATAGGTGACAGGAAGCCAATTACCCGAGCCATTCCCAGGACCTGCCGGGGTCTGTATTAATGAGAGGACAGTCAGGAGCTGGATTTGAGAACCGAACCCAAGTTCTCTGATGTGGGACGTGCTGTCCTAACTGCTGGGCTAGACATCTGCCCCCTGAAGTGAGCTTGTAATTCCATTCTTCCATAAACCTTTTTTCCTAAAGATTTTTAATTATTCGAGAGAAAGAAAGAGGGAAAGGGAAAGGGAGAGGGGGAGGGGGAGAAGAGAGAGAGAGAGAGAGAGATCTTAGATCCACTAATTCACGCTTCACGCCCCAGATGACTGCAATGGCCAGGGTTGGGTCAGGTTGAATCTAGGAGCCAGGAGGTTCAACTGGGTCTCCCATGTGGGTGCAGGGACCCAAACACTTGGGCCATCTTCTACTGCTTTCCTAGGCCATTAGCAGGGAACAGCTGGCAAATGAACTGACATCCATATGGGATGCCAGCATTGCAGGCAGCAGCTTTACCCCCTACACCAACAATGCCAGCCCTTCCACAAACTCTTTGAAGCACTTTTGTAGCTGTGTGTTGAAATTAAAAGTGCAGAGGCCGATGCCGTGACTCAACAGGGTAATCCTCCACCTTGCGACGCTGGCACACCGGGTCCTAGTCCCAGTCGGGGCGCCGGATTCTGTCCCAGTTGCTCCTCTTCCAGGCCAGCTCTCTGCTATGGCCCGGGAGTGCAGTGGAGGATGGCCCAAGTGCTTGGACCCTGCACCTGCATGGGAGACCAGGAGAAGCTCCTGGCTTCGGATCAGCGCGGTGTGCCGGCCGCAGTGGCCATTGGAGGGTGAACCAATGGCAAAAAGGAAGACCTTTCTCTCTGTCTCTCTCTCTCACTATCCACTCTGCCTGTCCAAAAAAAAAAAAAAAAAAGAAATTAAAAATGCAGAGATATACTATGCAAAAATTAATCAAAAGAAAGTGGTTATATTAATATCAGATAGGAACATTTAAGACCAAAGACAGGGATAGGAAGGTCTCTTTACCAAGAAGACATAATATTTCCAAGCATGCATGCACCAGACAGCAGAGCTGTGAGCTAAGCAAAGCAACATTTGATGGAATGACACTGACAAGGTCTGCTTGGAGACATGCACAGCTCTGAACAGTTGTTAGAGCAACGACCCAGAAAGTCAGCGAGGAATTAGAACTCACCTTCATCCATCGGTGGGATCTGATTGATGGATGGCACTCTCTCCAACAGCTGCAGAGTGGACATGAGCTTCTCAAGCACCCACAGAACATTAGACTGGGTCCTGGGCCAAAAACCAACAGCAGCAAATTTTAAAGAATCTAACTCACACAGTATGAGCTCTCTCACACTGACATACTTTCTAGGGGTGGGCATTGTGGTGCAGTGAGTTAAGCCACCACTTTTGGGGCACCCTTGTCCCTTATCAGGGTGCCTGGGTTCATATCCCATCCTCACTTCCATTCCAGTTTCCTGATAACTTATACCCTGGGAGGCAGTGGTGATGGCTCAAGTACTTGGGTGTTTGCCACCCACATGGGAGATCTGGATGGAGTTCCTGACTTCTGGCTTTGGCCTGACACCACTCCTGGTACCTGAGTCTGCACTTGTTTCAATATTAAAAGTTAAAATATATATATAAAAAAAAAATTGGGGTAGATGTTTAGCCAAGTGATTAGAGTACCTAAGTATCTTTCTCTCCCCTTCCTGAATAAAGGCATAAACAAATAATAATTTTAAAATTGTTCAGAAGATCAACTTTTTTTAAAGATTTATTTATTTATTTGAAAGAGTTAGAGAGAGAGAGATCTTCCATCTGCTGGTTCACTCCCCCAGATGACTGCAGAATGGCCAGTGTTAGGCTAGGCCAGAGCCAGGAGTTTTTTCGAGGTTCCCAACATGGGTGCAGCCACTTGGGCCATCCTCTGCTGCTTTCCCAGGACATTAGCAGGGAGCTGGATTGGAAGTGGAGTAGCTGGGACTGGAACCGGTGCCCATGTGGGATGCTGGTGTTGCGCTAGGGGGTCTTTACCTGCTATGCCACAATGTCCGGCCCCTCAACTTGTTTCTTTTAGGACAAGTCTGTAGTTTAGGGTCTAAAAAGTTTTCTATATTTACATGGTAATTGATGAGAAGTCATACAAGGTAGAACTAGAATGGGGGCAGGGAGGAGCGGGCTCATTTAAAGGTTGCTCTAGAACATGTTTGCCTCATCAACAAATGTCCCTGTCCCTGTCCTCCTCTTGGGGCCCCATCCTGTGAAGGGACTTGAAAAAAATCCATGGACATGGAATGAAAAGGTAGGGACTCTCTGCTGCCAAGTCTGTGAAACCCGTGTGTGGATTTTTCACAGTACGCATTTTCTGGGAATGTTTCTGCAAGCCCCCTGGATGCCTGGAGTTCACATGTACGGAGCGTGCACCAGGCAGGGAGGGCTGCCAATCACTGGTCTTTTCAGCTGCAGCCGCAGGGGGTGACTACTGTCCCTGCCTGGGTCTGAGTTCACGTGCCCAGGGTGAGACCTTTCCAGACATGGGTTTTATTTTCTTAGCAGAACCCAGAAGAGCCGATGCCTTGTTTTAGGTGGCAGTAAGCAGAGTACCAGGCTCGAAGGTGCAGCCACAGTGGGCAGGCGACTTGGGAAGGGTCGCAGAAGCCACCAATGTAGTACTAGCTCTGAGCACCCCTGTCTTTCTACTTGGCCTTTGTATTTCCTTTCCTGATATTTGATAGGTACAGCATGTCCTTAGGTGTCATTTATACATTTATGGGGCATGATAATAAAACACATACCTAGGAGCATACCTCCCAGTCTAAAAACTAGAATGTTATCACTGTCAGGGTACTTCAGAAGGTCATGGAAAATGCTTATCACAGAAAAATTATGCATGGGTTTCAAATGACTTTTGCTCCCAATGAAAGTTAACCTTTTGCTTCTGCTTTTCCATGAATTCTCTACAGTACCCTCATAGTATGAAAACCACAGTGTTTTGCCACCTCATCTTACTCCGTTACCTCTTCCCACAGAGGTTGTTTTGGAATAGCTTGGGATTAAAAGAAGTTATTGGGCAGATGGCACAGAGAGTTCTCATACACCCAGCTTCTAGGTTCCCCTAGTTTTAGCATATTAGGTTACCGCAGTTCCTTGGTTCACAACTAATGAGCCAAGCAATACTAATGCATTATTGCTAACCAGAGCCCAGTGTTTATTTGGGTTTTTTAGAATTTTGTCTAGTGTTCTGTTTCTGTCTTGGGAGTTTTCAGGTGTTCTCAGGATCACATGGGGTTATGTGTTTGGGAGAGGAAGACACCAAAGGTGAAGTGCCCTTCTCGTCACATCGTGTCAGAAGCACACGCCATCTGTGAGACATGAACCACCCCCAGCAGCGACCCTGACCTCCATCCAGGCTGCAGTAATCATTGGCAGGTGTTTCCCCCACACCAAAGGGGGTTTCCATGCGCATCAGGGTGGGGAGTGATGCTCCACCTCCTTGGGAACAAAGTTTGTACTCAGTTATTTAGAATTCTTCCCCCAGCAGGACTTACTCATTTTCAAGTCTTTCATTCTCTCTTAAAAATCAGTCTCGGGGCCTTGCTGTGGTGCGGCAGGTTAAAGCCCTGGCTTGAAGTGCAGGCATCCCATACGGGCGCCGGTTCTAATCCTGGCTGCTCCACTTCCGATCCAGCTCTCTGCTATGGCCTGGGAAAGCAGTAGAAGATGGCCCAAGTGCTTGAGCCCTGCACCCATGTGGGAGACCTGGAAGAAGCTCCTGGCTCCTGGCTTCAGATCTGCTCAGCTCTGGCTGTTGTGGCCATTTGGGGAGGGAACCAGAGGGTGGAAGACCTCTCTCTCTCCCTCTCCCTTCCTCTCTAATTTCTGTCTCTCAAATAAGTAAAAATAAATCTTTAAAAAAGTTTCACTGTGTATATAAGCCTGAGCAATATTGTTTAGCCTTGCTTGTTTCGAGGCCTTTTGCAAAGAGCACCGTGTTGTATGCAGTCCTTAGACTTCTCCCCATCCCAGCTGTTCCTCAGTCATCAGTGTGTTTGGGGAAGCCCTGGTTTCTTTGTTTTCACTGCTGTGTGATTAATGGAAATTGTGCTGTGATACCACCCGTATCCCTTCCCCTGTTGTCTGGGCTACTTGGTTCTCCTCCCCCACTGTTGTAAACAGTGCTGCTGTGAGCATCGCTGTGCAGGTTTCCTGACCCACAAGTGCAGGGGTTCTCTACCACCTAGAAGTCGGAGTGGAATTTCTGCCTTGTTTTTACGTCGGAGTTCAGCTTTACAGGCGCATTCCGGATGGTTTTCCAAAGACGTCATTTCCTTATACTGCCCACTAGTCTATCAGGATTCCCTTTCTTTGCCTTACTTTCCTAATACTTTTCTTATCAACTGTTTCCATCTTGACCCGGCTAGGGTAATAGAATATGATGAAATCAGATTGTGAATGAGGTTTAGCTTTTTTTTTTTTTTTTTTTTTTGACAGAGTGGACAGTGAGAGAGAGAGAGAGACAGAGTGAAAGGTCTTCCTTTTGCCGTTGGTTCACCCTCCAATGGCTGCTGCGGCCGGCACACCGAGCTGATCTGAAGCCAGGAGCCAGGTGCTTATCCTGGTCTCCCATGGGGTGCAGGGCCCAAGGACTTGGGCCATCCTCCACTGCACTCCCAGGCCACAGCAGAGAGCTGGCCTGGAAGAGGGGCAACCAGGACAGAATCCGGCACCCCGACCAGGACTAGAACCCGGTGTGCCGGCGCCGCTAGGCAGGGTAAGGATTAGCATGTTGAGCCATGGCGTCGGCCTAGGTTTAGCATTTTTTAAATGTTGATTTGTACTTTATGCTGCCTGTGTGATGTCTGTCTTTTTCTGCTTTTCTGCTGAGTTGTGGATCTTTTTTCTTGGTGAACTGTAGGAGTTTTTATATATTCCAGGTACCTGTCCTTTGCTGTCTATGCTACTGCAATGGTTTGTTTACAAGTATACGCTCCATCATATTTTGATTTGTCTGTAATTCCTACATGGGAACCCACTGTCCAGCCCGGTTTTCTGTTTAACGAGGACACAGTCTGCTTTCACTGTGCGGGCGAGGTTGGGTGCCACTCAGTACAGCTGTCCACGTTGTTGTGTGATGGGAGAATCTTGTGTTCTTTTAGCTCTGTTGAATGGCCCGTGTACTTTTTGTCTTGTCTCTGTGTTCAGTGGCCATGAATGTGCAGGAAGAGCCCACAGTCGAGTTGGTTTAGGTCTTGGGGGTCTGAGCAGAGGAGTGACACAGAGCCCCTTGAACTTGAGAGGTGTCCCTGGGCTGCCGTTGGGAACTAGGCTGGAACAGAGGGAGTAGCCGGGGGCATGGAATTGGAGGGATGAGTCGGGAATGCTGGCAGTCCAGAGCTGGGTCAGCGTCAGGGAGCAGCGGGACAGGGAGAGTAGGTGTGGTGGGGAGCGAGGGTAGCGGGGGGGGGGGGGGGGGAGGCACTGTGCCCCCAGGGTTGCCTGTGGGTAGGATGGAGCCCAGGAGAGAGGGCCCTAGTGGCTGAATGCTTGACATCCTGTCGCTCACAAAGAAGGCAGTACTGCGGGGGCAGAGGATTTTGTTGCTGTTTGTTTACTTGCTTGGTTTTCTTCTGGTTTTTGTGGGGAGAATCGAGAGTTCTTTTCTGGGCGCATGAGGCCTGGGGTGCACATGGGACATCCCCAGGGAGAAGCCCGGTGGTTGACAGGGAGAGCAGTGGTGGAGATCTCCCTGTGGGGGCTGCAGGAGAGGCCCTCACACAGCCTGGCCAAAAGCACAGGTAGAGCCAGCCGGGCGCCTGGCAGGAGTAGTCAGCGAGGAAGAAGTTCAGGGCTGCGGTGTGACGGCCAGGCACTAGGTAAAGTCTGCGTTTTGGCTGGGTGGTGTGGGGAAGACCACTGGCGTGGGCAGTGTGACCGTGACATAGCCTGGTAACCTGGGACAGGAAGCAGGTGGGAGGTGGCGGGGAGGGGGGAGATGGCAGAGTGGACAACTTGATGGAAGAGTGTTTGCTGCTACAGAGGAGAGATGGTGGGTGGAGAGGCAAGGAAAAAAAATTGAAAGCCAGAGAGACAGAAGCAGATCTCCTATCTGTAGGTTTACTCCTCAAATGTCCGCAGCAGCTAGGGCTGGGGCAAGCCACAGGCTGGAGCTGGGCACTCAATCTGGTCAGAGACCAGAGACCTCCTTGCCTCATCACTGCTGCTTCCCAGGGGTGCCCGTCAGCGGGAAGCTGGATCCGGAGCCGAGCCGGGACTTGAACTGAGCCCAGGTAGTCTCTGATCGGCGCCTGAACCATTGCACCCAACACCTGCCCCAAGCGGTAGAGGGTTTCTATGCTGGAAGACGCGGCAGCGTGCATGGTGCTAAATGGGGTGATCCCAGAAGGCACAGCAGAGCCGGGGTTGGGTGACGCAGGCATAGCTTGCCTCAGAAGTGCGAAAGGTGGATTCGTTACACAGAGTAGGGTGGGTCTCCTGGGGTACCCAGACCCCTTGCCTGTGATACGAGAGAGTAGAACATTCACACCATAGGCACCTGGAGACCTCCTCTTACGCTTCGTGTTTTGCTCAGTGAAACAAGAAGGAAGGTGTTCAGTCGACTGGGGATGCAGACAGCAAGGGGGATGTTAGAGGTGGAGAAGAAAGGTGTGCACTAGGCCCTCAGAGACGGGAGAGGGCGTTCCCTCCGCGGTGGCCTTGGCTGCCTGCTGGGCGCACCCTGGAGGCTGGGGAGCAGAAACGCGAATGGGACCAGCTGGCCAGGGCAGGGCGTGGCAGGTGCTGGCGGGATGCGACCAGAGCTGCTGCTGGGAGAGGAAAAGGGACATTTGTGCGGGTTTTTAATTTCCAGACATAAAAATGGTAGAACTCTTGAGGAAAGTTCTTAACTTTCTTTCCCATATACTTCTAATACTTTTTTAATAAAAATAGAAAATCTAGGACTTATTACTCATGGACCGTATGACCTTCACCCTGAGCCTTCATTATGTGTTTTCCTTTTTATGCTGTGGGGTTTCGTAAATGTCTCCTTGGGGCTTTGGGTAGCTGTGTAAGACTTCTTCCGATCTGTAAGCATCAGAGACCTTTGACCTGAGTTACCTCTGACATACGTAGCAGGAAGTAGCTCTGTGTAGTAGCAGGAAGTGCTTTCTATAGATCCTGCAGGTGTGCCTCCGGAGGGGGGTGCTGGGCTGGCTGGCTTGAGTGCTGGTCAGCGTGAGCCTCTGTGGTGGTTTGGGGGAGGAGGTGTCTTCAGGGCTATGGCTGCTGCAGAGACACGGGAACGCTTCTCCCACCATGAGAGGGGTAACTTGGGAGCAGGAGGGACAGCCCAGTAGATGAATGAAATACCTTGGGCTCCTTCACGTTCTCCAGCAACACGTGATCCATGAACCGAGCCGGGGTCAGCATGGGAAAAATTTCAGGATGTTTCTGCGGTGTGGCCCCCTCCCAGTGTTGTACGGGGTTCATATCTGAAATGCACACCAGAGAATCGGCTGTACTGACCATGAGGTTGGGGGCTCGGTGGGGAGTACACGAGATGAGCCGGGAACACCTTGTGATGGGAGGGAGGAAAGATGTGCTCCAAAAACTAAGACACACATAGACTGACCATGACGGTCACCTGCCTATCAGGCAGTCACAAGAGCCAGCGTTGGAGCAATTTGAGCAACCGGTTAAAACTAGAACACAAAGTTAAATCCCCGTAAGATGATATTGATAGAAATAAATGATTGGTTGAGGGGCCAGCATTGTGGTACTGCGGGTTAAGCTGCTACTTTTGACACAGGCATCCCATTTTGACGTGCCAGTTCGGGTCCCCGGCTGCCCCACGTCTGATTCAGCTCCTTGATAATGTTTCTGGGAAAGCGGGAGAAGATGGTCCAAGTGCTTGGGCCCCTGCACCCATGTGGGAGACCTAGATGGAATGTCTGGCTCCTTGCTTTGGCCTGGCCCAGCCATTGCCGTTGCAGCCATTTAGGGAGTGAATCAACAGATAGAAGATCCCTTTCTCTCTCTCTCTCTCTGTCTCTCTGTCTCTCTCTCTCTCTCTCTATCCCCATCTCCCCATCTCCCCATCTCCATCTCTCTCCCTGTCATTTTACCTTTCAAATAAATAAAATAAATCTAAAAAGGGGAAAGAAATCTTTGAATAAATGAACAGAGGAAGAGAAACAGGTCTGCCAGGCTTACGAGTCTCTTGTGCAGACACTCATCCTCATGGAGGTAGAGCATTGCCCCCGCTCTCCCCCCCCCCCGACCCCCCTGTGGGCTGGGCTTGGAGACCCCTGCCAGGGAGCAGGGTGTGGAAGGGCTGGGGGTGACTTTGCAGTGGAGAGGCCTGGCTGGCAAAGGCTGCCTCAGCCAGGGGTCACGGTCCACATCAACGGTGGTACGTCGTGTTGATGTATGCACCCTGTTCTGATGTGATGAGAAGGGCACTTGGCCGGTGATCTTCCTTCTGACCCCATCACCCCAGGTCTCTGAGAAAAATCCTAACTGAGGGCCATCTGCAAAATGCTTGCTTGACCTGTACTCCTCAAGAGGAGGGGGGTCTGAGAGCTGTCACAGACTAGAGGAGCCTGAAGGAGAGGTGACAGCGAAGATCAGTGAGGGATGCTGAGTGGGTCCTAGGACAGGAAAAGGACGTGAGGGGTGGGTGTTTAGCTGGTGGATAAGAAGGCATCACTTGGGATCGGGGTGCCTGGGTTTGAGTCCTGGCCCCAAGCTTGACTCTGTCGTCCTGCCAATGCACACTTTGGCTTGCAGCAGGTGACGGCTGGAATCACTGGGTCCCTGCCACCCGTGTGGGAGGCCCAGGTTGAGTGCCAGCCTCTTGGCCTTGGCTTGGCCCAGCCTTGGCTGTCATGGGCACTTGGGAATGAATCAATGGATGGAAGATCTCTCTGAACTCTTTTTCTCTCTCTCAAGTAAATCAATAAATGTAAAAAATTTTTCAAAAGAAAAAGGACTTCAGGGGAAAACTAAGGATATTTGAATAAATTATGCGCTTTAGTTAATAATCTGTTGGGTTTTGTTCAAATATGCCATACTAATATATGATATTAATAATAGAGGAAACTAAAATGGTTCTTAAAAGTAAATTTGTTTTATAAAATCAAACACAGATGCTAGAAATCTTTATTTCCCCTTTCATAGGGAAGATTTCTTTAAAAGAATCATGCATTTACAACAAATAAATGTTAACGGTTCTGTGTCCAAAATCATTTGTAAATAGGTATCTGTGAAGGAGTTAATCTCTCAGAGTTCCCCAGGCCCGCTCTTCTCACCACATCCCTGCTCTGGGCCCCACATCCCTGCCCTGGGCCTGGCTCCTGCAGATCCCAGTGGGGGAGGGTCCCTGTCTACAGGAGAAGTTCCAGAGGGGCTTCCTACCAGTGAGTCCCTCTCCCATTAAAAAACAGAGACGTGATGTTTAGGGCTGTAGGCATAAACCATTTGGCAGCCTAACCATATAATAAGATCTGTGTAAGAAGGAGGGTTGTTTTTTTTTTTTTTTAAAGATTTATTTTATTTATTTGAAAGACACAGTTACAGTAAGACGTAGAGACAGAGAGAGAGGTTGTCCATCTGCTGGTTCACTCCCATATGGCAGCAGCGGCTGGAGACGCGCCCATCTGAAGCCAGGAGCTTCTTCCGGATCTCCCCCATGGGTGCAGGGACCCAAGGGCTTGAGCCATCTTCCACTGCTATCCCAGGCCATAGCAGAGACCTGGATCAGAAGTGGAACAGCCAGGTCTCAAACCGATGCCCATATGGGATGCTGACACTTCAGGCCAGGACATTAACCCGCTGCGCCACAGCGCCGGCCCCAGGAGGGTATTTTTTAAAATCAGGATGCTTCTTGTTTCAACCTTGCCTGTTTCCAAACCAGGCAGGGATCATCAGTAAAGAGGCGGTAAGGAGAAAAGTTAGGTATTGATTATTGTAGTTGAATTCGTTTGTAAGAACTGAGGAAGTTTGTGACATTTATAGCTTGATATGTTTGCGAAGGAGATTGTTAAGTTAGAAAAGTTACTACTAGTTTTATGGTTATGAAAAAAAAAAAAATAGCAGCCCAGTCACCCCATATTGTAGGTCGGATTTCACCAAAGCATCAGTGTTCAGTTTCATAGATGGTGTTTCCCCGTTGCTCGTGTTTTTCTCTTACTCCATTACTGTGACGTCATCTGGGCTGGCAGGAAGCAGTGTCAATCGTAGTGCAGTGCCTGTGCAGGTCTCTGGAATTTCATTTGCTTATAGATAATAGTGCATGACAAAACTGGCTTGTTAAACGGCAGTGATTCTCCAGGGAGACATCACTTGGGGCTCACGGAACACCAATAGCCTCTCTTCTAGGGGGATCCATGTCTTGAGACAGCCAGAAGGAAGCTGAGGACGGCTCGAAAAAACGTACCCTTGTGACTTGGGAGGTAGACCAGGCGTACAGTAGCAGCCCCCAGGCTCCAGCTGAAGCCGCTGTGTCACCACGTGTGTTGACTTCGTTCTAGGCTTTGGAGTGCTGCTGTGCCCAGCACTCCACAGAGGAAGGGGAGTTGCCCGCCGGCGAGCTCCCGCGAACTGAGTGATAGAACTTGCATTTTAAGGGACTTGTGTGGTTGAATTTGGGAGACCGAGCCCGACCCATGCAGTAAAGATGAGGCAGTGGTAGATACGAAGATGGAGAGGGGGAGAGGAAGGTGCTTCAGACACTTGCAGATCCACAACCGTCAGGACTGTGCTAATAAATCATAGTGAGTCTGCAGCTACAAAGAAGGCGCACTTCAGGAATCATGTGCACCCCACATCCGATAGGCTGGCTCCTGTCAAAACCAGAAAGCAAAGTGTTGACAAGCACGTGGAGAAACTGGAACCCTGTGCACCGCGGTTGGGATTGTGAATGCATCAGCCACTGTGGGAAATGCTTTGACAGTTCCTCCAATAATTAAACATAGAACTAACAGTATGATGCAGCTATTCTACTTCTGGTTAAATCCCCCCGGGAGTTGAAAGCAGGGACCTGAAGAGATAATTGTGTCCCTGTGTTCATAGCAGCCCTTTCACAAGAGCCAAAAGATAGAAGCAGCCCAAGTGTCCATCATCAGATGAATAGACAAACAAAATGTGGCGTATGCATGCGATGGAATATTACTTGGGCCTAAAAAAGGAGATATTTGAGTGCATGCCCCATTACAGGCAATCCTTGAAGACATCGTGCTCAGTGAATTGAGGACATTGCAAAAAGACACATCCTGGGTGGTTCCACTCATGTGGGGTACCTGGAGTAGTCCAGTTCATAGAGGCAGAGAGTAGAACAGTGGGTGTGTGGGTGAAAGGGGGAGCTTAGGAGAGAGCCCTGTGGATGGGCAATGGTGGTGCTGGCACAACAGTGTGCGTTTACTGAATGCCACTGAACCGTGTGTGTAAAAGGTGAACGTGATGACGGACTTGGCCATGTGATTTCACCACAATTAAAAAACGTTGCGTCACACTGTATGGTTGAACTTAGGCGAATAATACTACAGTCACTGTTTAAAAAGTTGGCAGATGGTGCTCTGAGGTCATGGGGTATGTCCAACGAGCAGGTGCAAATGCAGGTGTGCAGTGGAGCTGGAAGCCCTAAAGACAGAGGCCTGGGGTCAAGAGCCCTATAACCCATGGGAATTTTGATGAGCCTGCAGAGGCTGTGGGGGGAGAGGGGCCGGGGGCTAGGGAGGACACTTAGGGTTTGCCAAGGGAGGAGCAGGCAGCAAAGAAGGAAAGGAAGAAGCCAAGTGATCTCCATCCCAGGAACTTAAGTGTATTTTTTCACTAGCTGGTTCTCTGGAATAAACGTCAACCAAAAAAAAAAAGATTTATTTATTTAGGCGTGCGCCACAGCTCACTAGGCTAATCCTCCACCTGTGGCACCAGCACTCCGGGTTCTAGTCCCAGTTGGGGCGCCGGTTCTGTCCTGGTTGCTCCTCTTCCAGTCCAGCTCTCTGCTGTGGCCCGGGAGTGCAGTGGAGGATGGCCCAAGTCCTTGGGCCTGCACCCCATGGGAGACCAAGAGAAGCACCTGGCTCCTGGCTTCGGATCGGCGCAGTGCGGCTGGCCGTAGCAGCCATTTTGGGGGTGAACCGATGGAAGGAAGACCTTTCTCTCTGTCTTTCTCTCTCACTGTGTAACTCTGCCTGTCAAAAAAAAAAAAGAGATTTATTTATTTGTTTGAAAGGTGGAGTTACAGAGAGGCAGAGAGAAAGAGAGAGAGACAGAGACAGAGAGAAACAGAGAGAGAGGTCTTCCATCTGCTGGTTCACTCCTCAAATGGCTGCGTCCAAAGCCAGGAACCAGGACCTTCTTCTCGGTCTCCCATGTGGGTACAGGGACCCAAGGACTTGGGTCATCTTCTGCTGCTTTCCTAAGCCATAACAGAGAGCTAGATCGGAAGTGGAACAGCTGGGACTCGAACTGGCACCCATATGGGATGCTGTCTCTGCGGGGCAGCAGCTTTACTGACTGCACCACAGCGCCAGCCCCTCAACAATTCTCTGAGTTTATGTTTTTGTAATAACTTGGCTGTACCCCCATGTGTGTAACATGTTCAGGAAGGTGCTGGGGGAGAGGAAAACCCTCTCTAGGCTGGATACAGGCTGCTGTCATTTGTATCAGCCACACTGGGAACATTGCAGGAAGGGAGCTGGGATATTCCCAGGACACACTGGGGTGTCTGTACAGCTTTGCTAAGTCGAGTTCATAGTGTTCTGGCATCCCTGATCCACAGCATTCCTCTGAGCATTGGTTTCTCTTCTGGTCTTCTCTTTCCTGGTCGATGATGCCTTTAACATAACGCACCTGCCTTGCTGAGCTCCTGTAACTGTTAGACTGAAGTCCAGTGAGCCATGGGATTCAGCGGGACACAGGGTGAGGCAGAGGGGCAGTAATGACCAGTGCTCACCAGCCTGGCCCGGGGCGGTACTTCCTGTGGACTGTCTCATTTAATCCTAGAAGCTCTGACCTCAGCTGCAAACACCGAGTCCGAGGTCCGAGTGGACTGGCACCTTCCCACCACAGTCCCACAGCTGGCCGGTGCCCAGGTGGCTGTAAGACCCTTGCTGCCTTTTGATTGGCGGGACAGGTGTCTGGAAGTGGCTTCCAAGGAGACCTCCATGACTTCCGGGTTCTGGACACCTTAGAGGCCATGGTCTGTGACAGTTACGCGATGCAACTAGAAACCAAATCATCAGACGCCCCTCTCCAAGATCGCCCTGGGAGCAGCAGCACTGAGGTCTCACTGACTGCAGCCCGAGCGTGTGACATTCCGCCAAGTTCAGGGGGAGTGCAGAGGAGGTGCCCGATGGCAGTGCAGCCGGCCTGCTCCCCACCACACGGGACCCCACAGCAGGGAGCCGGAGCTCCTCTGGAATCAGGAAACATCTCCCCTTCAGCTAGCTCAGCCCTCCCTTACCCATCCCCAATAAAATATTAAACAAGGCCTTTCCCTGCACCACCTCCCATGCACCCATCCACCCAGAGGCAATTGAAATTCTGTTCTTGTTTATCCCCAGCCACCTTCCCCTGGGCATTTGGGTTTTGTTTGTTTTTAAGTGATGCAGCAATATTCTGCTGTCATTATCACCAGCAGGCAGTGAGGACAATAGATAAGGCTGGGCTGTGTGATAAGACACTTTTGGTGGTTTGAATCCCAGCTTGGGCACTCCAGCTTGGGCAGCCAGCAGAGTTGTTTACTATCTCGGAGTCGCAGCTTCAGCATTTGTAAGATATATCTACAGGTCATCTCTGTTTCAGAGGGTTGCTGTATACATTCCATGAGCAGTTATCATGTGGATAGGAGGCAAATGTCAGCTGCTCATGCCATCTGCGTGGAGCCCATAACCTCTCAGACAGCGCTGTGTACCGGCCCCTGTGCCTCTGTATGGGAGAAGGGAGCTGTGTTTATTTTCTCTTTTGCATGTAGTGAGTGTTTGTGTCTTAAGGAAGTATTAAGACCTTGCCTCTTGTCACAGCTTAATTAACTTACGGGGAGTTGGAACAGCCCCTAGATTCCGTAGTGCATCCTAGTTAAAAGTTGAAGTGTATTAGCTGTAATTAGTGACACTGCTTGTAAAAAGCCACCAACCGGCCTTTCTGTTCCCCCACAGGAGACCACAGGCTCCTGCCAACTCCTGTCGGATTAGTTGGCATCTGGCAGGTCTTTTATCTACAACACAACTTGAAATTTTAATGAAGAGTTTTAGTTGCTTCTCTGTTTCATAGTAAGTCTCCCGAATGCAAATGCACTATTTAAAGCTATTTGCAAATATACACCGAGGGAGGAAAACACTGTAATAATTGGGGGAAAGCAGAGAAAGCATTCCCAGGCTTGCATGACCTGAGCAGGATCCCTCATGTATTAGTTTCTCATGGCTGCGGTAGCAACCGCCACCAGCTCAGTGGCTTTAGAACAGCAGCACGGGTTCCTCCTGTCAGAGTCCTGGAGGTCCGAGTCTGGCCCAGGGCTCCTCCTTGGGCTGCCTGTTAGGTGTCAGCAGGCTGCATTGCTTCTGGGGACACGGTTTTCCAGCCGTGGAGACCGCATGCTCCGTTTGGCAGCAGCACAGGCGTTTCCGGTGTGGACTGCTCAGCCTGCCTCTCCCATGTAGAGGGGCCCTTGTGGTTCTCCTGGGCCTCCCTGGGTAATCCAGGAGCCTCTCCCTGTCTCCGGGGCAGTGGATAAGGAAGCTGAGTTCCCCTGGGCCGTGTATGGCACATACTCACAGGTTCTGCAGTTCGGTGTGGACATGAATGGGACTGTCAGTCTATCTCTCACATCTACTAAAAGCCTATGCTTTTTTTGAGTGAGTTTCCATGATTTGATCAATTGTGGTTTTTTTTTTTTTTTTTTCTCCTGAAGGCAAGAGCTATTACAACAGCAAAAAGATTCTAAGGATGCTTAGTGAAACAGATAATATTTGAATAATTCAGACGCTGTGTTGAAAGTCAAGGCACGGATAGGAGTTTTTCTGTTTTTTTGTTTTTCATATGTTCTCAGTTTCTTCTATCATATGTTGATTCACTAGACCAATTAGAAAGGTACTTCGAAAAGTTCATGGAAAATAGACTTAAAAGGTGAAAATGCAGGGGTGGAGTTGTGGCGTGATGGGTAAAGGTACTGCCCGTGATGATGCTGGCATCCCATATGTGTACTGGTTCATGTCCAGGCTGCTCCACTTCCAATGCAGCTCCCTGCCAATGGCCTGGGAAAAGCAGTGGAAGATGGCCTGAGTGCTTGGGCCCCTGCCACCCACGTGGGAGAACCGGAAGAAGCTCCTGGCTTTGGTTTGCCCCAGCCTTGGCCTTTGCAGCAATCTGGGGAGTGAAGCAGTAGGTGGAAGATTTCTCTGTGTCTCTCCATCCCTCTCTAATTCTTTCAAAAAAAAAAAAAAAAAATCAATCTTAAAAAAAAATTCATTAGGGTGTGTATTTGGGCTAGTGGTTAGGACGTCACTTGGGATGCCTGCGTTTCTTATTGAAGCGCCTGGATTTGAGTTCCAGCTCCACTCCTGATCCCAGCTCCCTGTTAATGCACACTTTGGGAGGCAGCAGACAATGCCTCAAGTAACTGAGTCCCTGCCATTGGAGGAAGAGATCTGGATTGAGTTCTTAGCTCCTGTCTTTGAACTCAAAACGCTGTTGTGAGCATTTGGGGAGCGAACCAGTAGATGGGAAAGATACCTCTCATTCTCTTTCTTTCTACTGCTGTCCGAATAAATAAATAAAAATTTTAAAGTATATTGTTTTATTGCAAAAATTCCTGAAAGACATGTAGTTTTTTTATAATCATTTTCATGAAGATTTTACACCTACTGTATACATGGATTTCAAAATTGTTGTATTCCAAAGTAAGTTTTTAGTTCTGTTTCCACAAGCTTTTTGAAGTATGCCTGTACTTCCTCATAGACATATATATATATATATATTTTGGTATGTCTCCATACACAAGTGCACATACGTATTTTTCTGCAGTTTCAAGGGCAATATTCTTGGCGTTCAATGTCAGACTTGTCAATCTGTGCGTGTATTTTGAATGGAGTTTAAGAACTCCTAGCTCTCCATCTCTGGTTTACATCACCCAGCATGATTGGCAGTGTGTTGAATCTACAGCTGTGGTCTTCCTGTTAGCAGGCTGAATCTGCTAGGCGGTTGAAGAGTGAAAGAGGCATATTAACCTTGAATCATCAGCCTTCTGAGCGTCCCGGGAAATGAAGCCTCGGCAGCCATTGTCAGCACATGATGGCGCCTCCCAACAACACGCGAGGAGGTCATCTGGGGTTAAATGCTTTTCAGGAAGTAGGGCAAGTGGCCAGCACAGCGATAATGACTTGGATTGGTGGGGGGAGATATTTCTGAGGAGGTGCCACTAACGCTTGAACTTGGATCTTGACAGAGCAGATGCTGGGTCTGGCTGCCTCACCAGGGTAGCTTGGCGCCTAGGAAACGCTCAGAAAATCCAGTCCGGATGGAGGAAGGGGTGGGTAGGACGTGGCCCTGCCTCGGTGTGTGGAGTGCCACGGTCTTTGACCATTACACAATGCAACTAAAAACGAAATCCTCAGACGCCGCTCTCCAGGATCACCCTGGGAGCGGTCATGGCTGGTTTCCCCGACCCTGTGGAGACGCAGCTGCAGGTGCTGCAGTCTCTCCTGGAGAATCATGAGTGTTTGCATGGGACCCACATCCATCTCGTGAGAACCACAGATGGTGTGTAGACGGCTTCTAAAGCCTGATGCACTGTAAATGCAGTCGGTTGTGGTTACGCGTCCTGTTTAGGGAATAATGACAAGATCAAAGCCTGACCACGGTCAGGATACATGCAGATTTTTCTTTTTCAGAGTATTTTCAAATATTGGTTGGTAGAATCTGAACGTGGAACCCATGGATGTGAAACCCACAGATGTGGAACCCCTGAACGCAGAGGTGGTCTGTGGTTTCCGTCCAGTGCTGGGCAGTGGCCTCAAGGGTTTGTTTTTTTCACAAGCTTCTAAATGAAGTACTGGTATTACCTTACTTTGTCAAAGAGGCAGCCAGGCTAGGGTGGCACAGCCGGACTCCATGGAGTGGGCTAAGTTTGCTGAGCCCCAGCCTCGTGCCACTACCCTCTTGTGCTTTTCCGTATCTTCAGCAGGATCTTGCAAGGCGAGCACTGTGACTCCTTTGTCACAGAAGAGACTCAAGTCCAGGGTAGGCTTGCGAATGCGTCAGCCACGTTTAGGACCCCAGACCCATGACTTGTGACTTCCGGTTACCCTGCCAATCTGGTGGTTCAGCTTGGTCCCCGTCACCTCTCCGGGAGTATCTGTGACCGTTTGTGGGTGTTGACAGAACACTGTCTGTTAGTAAGAATGCGTAACCCGGCCAAGATACGGTTCACAGGATCTGTTTTAGAAAGAGAATAGGGTCTTGGAATGGGATTGATGTTATTTTAGGGGTTAGTGGAAACTGTTGAGCCAAGACAGCTTTTATAGCTATTCTGTTTTCTGTCGCTTTCACATCTTCCATCGAAGATTTGAAAAAGCAGCCAATTCTATAAGGCTCTCTGGGCCTTTCTTCTCTCCACGTAGTTCAGGGCTCTTGCTAAGCTCTATTCTGGAGCATTGACGTGATGTGCAAGCTGTTACCAGCTGTGTCATACCAAGTGTCTGGCTTCTCTCTCTGTGTGCTAGTCCCAGGTGGTAAGTTTCAGTAGCCGTCCGTCACAAAGGCAAGATTAGGTTTCCTTGAACTGGCTCTGCTGGAGTTCTTTGTGTTGGACCTCTGTGATTCTCTGTTAGACTAAATCCGAATACCACCTCCAGCCTAAACTGCCAGGAGTTGGTTAGTGAGAATGTTCTGGACTTTGTTTTGTTAGAGCTTCTGTGTTAGAAATTCAAGCGAGTTTGTATGTATGATTTTTGGGGGGGCAGTAATGAGTCATCTCTAGGGGCTCTTTTTTTTAAGATTTATTTATTTATTTGAAAGAGCTACATAGAGAAGAAGAGGCAGAGAGAGAGAGAGAGAGGTCTTCCACTGGTTCACTCCCCAATTGGATGCAACTGCCTGAGCTGTGCCAATCCGAAGCCAGGAGCCTCCTCTGGGTCTTCCATGCAGGTGCAGGGGTCCAAGGACTCAGCCCATTTTCCACTACCTTCCCTGTCCATAGCAGAGAGCTGGATCGGAAGTGGAGCAGCCGGGACTAAAACCGGCGCCCATATGGGATGCTGGCACTGCAGGTGGTGGCTTTACCTGCTAGGCCACAGCGCCGGCCCCACTCACTCTTCTGATCATTCCTGTGCACCATAATACATTATTCTTGAGAGAAAACACCATATAGTTTTGCTGGACTCCCACGAAACGGCTTCCCAGGGCCTCAGTGCGGGGAAATCAACCCTGCTTGTCGCCCAGTATGCAAGGCCCTCCAGAATGAGCTTCTGGCCCATCTTTCCAACCCATGTGGGCCGGAGAAGAAAGACCAGACTCTGCGGTTACACAGGGCAGCATTGACGGGGGACAGAGGTCTTCTTTCCTGTTTGTTTTGGGGTCCCAGGGGCAGCAGCTCCTGCCCGCTGTAGAAATGAGGAAGCTGCTTATTCATCCGAGCCAGAACTGAACAGATTCCTTGTTCCTAGAGGGAGATGGGGCTGCTAAGTCGGTCTCCTGTGCGGAGCTGGGCTTCCTGAGAATTGAGGAGGTGTGGCTTCCAGAAGTGCAGGTGTTTAGAGACTGCTTGGTTGATCTTGGACTGGGTGGAATGAGGCAGTTGTTGAGCGGCGAATGTCACTTGCTTGAGACTGTGGTTGATTGGCTGGGCCTCTGAAGCGACCTCCAGAAGTGTTTCTTATGGATAGGAGATGGTGATCAATTAGAATAGGGCTAAGACCCATTGGTGCGGCCAGGTCATTTCCTAGGTGCGTGGGAACCTTGACCTCTCCCCTGGGCAAGGCTCCTGGCATTCCTCGACCACACGTCGCAGCCCTTCCTGCACCCACCCCCTGCGAGTGAGCACTGGAGCCCAGAGTTGGGAGCATAGAACTGGGCTCAGGTCTGGTGACTGTGTCATCGAGCAAGTCACTTAATCTTCCTCACCTTCCTGAAAGGTGTTAAGCATGTTGGCAGGCGTCAAGTGCCCGTCACATCCTGTACTCAGAGCTGACTTCCTGAAGGGGGCACTCAGTGTGGTCACGCAGGGGAGAACCCCTGAGGAGCAGGAGGTGCCCTGTGACTTGGTTTCGCCCTTCTTGGGTCTGTGAGAATTCTGCCTGGCCAGCTGTAAGGAACTTCTCATTCCCAGGCCCCTTGGAGATGCTGACACCCCTGGCTTGTGATAGAGCTCAGGCAGTGGTGTTTTCTAGCTCCTGAGTGAGGTTCCGTGTACCTCAAAGTGGATCGTGGCCAGCTGGCTGCTTACTTAGCTACTGTTTGTGCAGCAGAAGAATCTAGAAAGAGCTTTCATTCACTACATCTTTTTTTATTATTATTTAATTTTATTTATTTGAAAGGCAGAGTTACAGAGAGAGGTAGAGACAGAGAGAGAGATCTTCCATCCGCTGGTTCACTCCCCAGATGGCCACAACAGCCTGAGCTGTGCCGATCCGAAGCCAGGGGCCAGGAGCTTCCTCCGGGTCTTGCACGTGGGTGCAGGGGCCCAAGCACTTGGGCCATCCTCCACTGCCTTCCCAGGCCATAGCAGAGAGCTGGATCGGAAGAGGAGCAGCTGGGACTCGAACCGGCGCCCATATGGGATGCCGTTGCTTCAGGCCAGGGCTTTAGCCCACTGTACCACAGCACCAACCCTTATTGGCTACATCTGGATAGGTCTTAAGTGATGGGCTGTTCCTGTTAAACGGTTTTGGAAATTGCTTAACTAAACAGCGTCCCCGGTACCCAAGTGGAATATCCTCCGAGCCCCAGGCCTATCACTGCTGTTGCCCCCGTTAGTAACCAGCCTTTGTGACTTTCAGAAGTCTAAGCCGACACAGAGGTCAGGTTATTGAGCTGTGCGCTATGGGCTCGAGGTTTTCCCAAAGTAGATTAACAGAATTATCTCCAGTTATTGAAACGAGCTTTGTGTAAACGCTCCCCTCTTAGATAGTGGGCGCAGTGTTCATAAGGTTTGCAGAACAGTTCTCCCTTCCCCCCAAAGGTTTGCTATCTCGGAATTTGGAAATTAATTCACGAAAGAGACAGCCATGCATTATTCATAAGTGCCTTAGCTTCCAGTCGCAAGTGTCATGTTATTTAAATGGGGCGTGCGGGCTTCCCTGGAGTCAGCACGGGTCCCCTCTGTAATCCTGAAGTCATCCTACAGAATGACGAGGCCCTGGTCTGCTGGGCACAGGGAGGCGCTGTAGTCCAGATCCCGTCGTCCCGTGTGCCAAGTGTTGGGGAAGTGTCTGGTCAGCTCAACGTGGAGTACTCAGTTTTCCTGCCCGAAGGACACCAGCCCATCTTCTGCCTATGGAGTGTGGAGTCGATGAAATGGTTGATAACTGTATTGCTTGTGTTTGTTTAGGTACACTTCTGCTGTCTGTCAGTTTCAGTAGATGCAGAGGGTACCAGATTTGTTGCTATTTTAATGAGCATTTACTTTGGAGTAATTTTGTGTGACATTGACTTTTGATGTTGTACGTCGTCTAGGACGTGACAGATGTATCGTGACATGTGCTCACCAGTTGAAAATTAAGCAGAGCAGTATTACTGCCCTGAAAATTCTCCCTGCTTTCCCCACTCATCTCTTCTCCCCCTCACCCCTGGCAAGCACAGATCTTACTGCCTGCATAGATTTGCTTTTTCCAGAATGTCTCATAGTGGGAACTATTAAAGAAAATAATTATTCATGACATTTGAACAGCAGGGCAGACTTTTTTTAAGGGGACTTCTATAATAGAGTTTTGCAGTCGGGTCGATCGGTGGATGGAAAATTGCTAAGAGGAGCGTCAGGAAGTACGGGAGATTCTGGCTAAACCGACCCAACAGGATTCTTGCTGATGGCAGGTGAGGATGTCACCTTGGGAGGGAGGAGGTGGAGAAAAAGGAACTTGTCTGGATGCCAAGGGAGTAGGATTCTGGCTGGACCAACCCAGCAGGATTCTTGCTGAAATTGGGTGGCGCAAAGCACAAGACACTGAGGCCTCCCTGGGTGGAGGGATCGGAGCAGCCAGGGCAAAGTCTGGTCAAGGAGAGACTTCGTCAGCGTCGCACGGCACGCAGCCTTTTCAGGCTGGCTTCTGTCGCTTAGCTGTGTGCGGTGACAGCTCCGCGGTGTCGTCTCGTGGCCCTGACAGCTCGCGTCTTGCTATTGTTTGACTAGCGCTCCATTGTCCAGATGTACCTGTTCACTTATACATTCACCTGGGTTGCCTCCAGGTCGGGGCAGCTGTCAGTGAAGCGGCTGTCGCTATCCAGGGGAGGGCTGTGGTGGTAGTGTGAATCTTCCAGACTGATTCTGTGTTTGCAGGGAGAGTAGAGAGCATTGCCGTGCCCGGGCCCCCAGTTCCGCCTAAGGTGGACGCTGGCGTGTGGTAGAGACTGAGGTTAACCCGGGTGCCTTGCTGTCACCCCTGGTGCTGCCGGCGTCTCTTCTGCTTCCAGGGTCGCCCATTGCACCAGTACTGCGCTAGTCTGGGCTAACAGGAGTGGTCTGGGGGTCTTGTTCGTAGTAAGCATGTTCAGAAAACCCAGCTTATCCCGAGAGGGAACGTCCATGTCTCGGCACTTGGGAGCCAGTGTCCCTTCGGCGAGCAGGATGTGTTCTGCCACCGTGACCCTTGTTCGCAGGTTTCGTTTTGCTTTTCACAGGGTTTGGGGAGGTCCCGGTGCACAGCAGTCCGTGAGGCGGGGCCTGGTTTATAATATGCATCCCCCAAGCCTGGGGCGAGGAGGTCGGTCTAGGGTGGAGCGTTTCAGGGCCCCGGGAGAGCACGGGCTGCAGGGCGCTCGTGAGAGCTGTCAGCGGCTACTGTCTCAGGCCCATGCGGAGGCCAGAGCGGGGGTCGGCTGGTTGTCTAACGAGCCTCTCCCAATGTTTCTGCTGGCAGAAGGACTCCATGAAAGATGACAGAAGAAGTGATTGTTATCGCCAAGTGGGACTACACGGCCCAGCAGGACCAGGAGCTTGACATCAAGAAGAACGAGCGCCTGTGGCTGCTGGACGACTCCAAGACGTGGTGGCGGGTGCGCAACGCGGCCAACAGGACGGGCTACGTGCCCTCCAACTATGTGGAGCGCAAGAACAGCCTGAAGAAGGGCTCCCTCGTGAGGAACCTCAAGGACACGCTGGGTGAGGCCCCCCCACCCTGCACATTCCCATCACCCCCTCTTCCCATCACCTCATCCCCCCCACCCCCTGTGGAGCAAGGAGTCCCTGGGCAGCTCCAGGGCGGGTGCTTCCTCTGTCCAGCTGGTCTGCTTTTTAATTTTCTTAGCGGGAACTCACTCCAGGTCTCCTGCCTAGGTAACAGGGAGCCCTCACCTGCTGCCTCCGCCGGGGTCTGCTTCGGCAGGAAGCTGGGGTCGGGAGCCAGGGGTCACATCCAAGGACCCCCGTGTGGGACACAGGCGTCTTAACCAGCATTTCAGCCCATAGGCCCCATGCCTGCCCTAACAGTTGACATTTCCCTAGTTGTCTCTTAAAAAAAAAAATCTGTCAGCACTTAGAGATCAAGATGGGGAAGTTTGTTTGTCATTTCCTGGGGATTTCAGAGTTGGGAGTCTTATGTAAACCGACACTTCTGTGTGCTGGGGGCCCTGCACAGGTGTCTGCCTCCTTCAGGCCGTAGCACAGAAGATCCTGAAACCGAACCAGCACTCCTACCAGTATCCTCGGCTCTGCTTCTGTCGTTCTGCCAGATCTCACAGAATCCCAGCCGTTGGGCCTCTCTGCGTAGAGCAGGAGGTGGCAAGCTCCCATCTCCCCCTCTCTGAAACTGGTGACGCTTCAGGCCACGGTCCCAGGCGCCGCATGCCAGGGCGGCAGCTGGGGCGAGCAGCATGTGACAGCAGGGGCCACAGAGGGGCACGCGGGTGGGGACTTCTGGCTGCACAGCTCCCCTCCTGCCTCTCTCCTTCCCTGCGGTCAGGGCACAGGAGATGCCTCCTGGAGCTACGTGACATCACCGTGTCCGGTCCTGCCCGTGTGTGTGCATATTAGGCTTACAGGAAGCAGTAGGCACGGCTTCAGATGAGCCGAGAGAGGGACCATGGGGCTCTCTCTGCAGAGCGATGGCTCTGGGCTGGCATTTGAACAATGGGTCCCTCCTTACAGGGGTGTCATGTTGGTTGTCCCCAAGACTGCTGAGTTATCACTGAAATAAGCCAATAGTATCCCCTGTGCACCACAGACGGAGGTTTTCCTGTTTATTTTGAATAAGATTTGTTTCCTTTTGAGAGGGGGCGGGGAGGAATGCAGGGGAAACTTGAAAAGAGAGTTGGGCTCCGTTCCTCGTTCCTTTTATGAACTCTTGCAAAGTGGAAGCTCTCTCTTCCAAACCCTGGAGAGCCTTCAGTTATTAGGGAGCGTGTCCACGTTACAGATGAGGGTGTTCCCGGATCTGGAGAGAGGGTGAGGCAGAGGGCGCCAGGTGAGTCCTGCCAGGTCACAGCCAGCAGAGGTTCTGCGCCCGATGTGGAAATCCCATCTTCTCATGAGCAGTCTGGTTCCTTGAACACTGAACTGTCCCCTCTGTATCTTTCTTAATTATTTGCAAAGGAGTGTCACTTGCGAGAAGCCAGCTGGCCCCTGCTTGCGACTGTCACTTAACTCCAGCAAAGACGTGGAACGGCAGAGCCCTCTAGGATTGCCAGAGCTTCCTTCGCGTGACTCAGTTTCCCGGTTTCTGCCTGCAGCCAGAGTGCTTTTTTTTTTTTCCCAAGCTGCTAAGCAGCGTGGCCTCGTTTGGTCTTCCAGTTTGGCCTGCTCCTTTTATAATATTCTCAAGATTGTAATAAAGCGTGAAGTGCCCGGAAGTTTGTAGGCAGTCCGATAAGGCCAGTCAAGCCATGGGCATCATCTAGAAGTCCCCTGCAGATTCCCAGAAAAGGACAAAATCTCGGCTTGAGGCTGTGCACCACATCTTGTGCGCGCTGTTGTGGGTTTTCTGTGAGCCACGGTCGGTGCGCTTGTGTCCTCTGGGGCTCTCGGGCTGGACCCACCCGCACCCCCTGGAGCCAGCGCAGAGCCCGCTTGCCCCATCCCGACAGGCAGCTGCCCCGCTCTGCTTCCACTTCTGGAGTTGGCCAGCTCCATGTTTGGAGAACACAGTTTGCTAGAAAGCTCTTCCTTAAATAGAATCGGGTTTCTGCCGTCTGTGACTTCCTCCCCGTGGCTGTTACTTTGCGTCTCTGCTGTGCTGAGCGGATCTCCTCCTCTGTACCCTGACAGCTCTGCCGTAGGTTTCACTCTCAATGCAGGTACACGGTTCTTTGGAAGCACTTGTATTAAGCTTATATATTATAAAAACAATGCAGAATTTTTTTGTTTTATTTTACAACATGTAAAAATACTGTTTAAAAAAAAGACTTCTGTTTGGGAGGGGTGTTTGACCCAGCAGTTAAGACTCCTGCCTCTTCCATCCGAGCGCCTGGATGTGAGTTCCGGCTGGCTCTGCTTCACATTCCAGCTTCCTGCTGATGCTCTCTGGGGGCCAGCAGTGACAGCGAAACCACCACGGCTCCATGTAGCAGAGGGAGCTCCTGGGTCCTGCTTTCAGCCCCAGCCCAGCCTCCACTGTTGTGGGCATCTGGAGAGTGAACCAGCGGATTGGGGTTCGGGGAGGCTCTTCTTGCTCTCTCTGTCTCTCTGCTCGTAGCAGTGGACATCCAGAGTGCAGTGGTTCTTGGGGGTCAGGTGCCCATCGTCGGGGAGACGATGTTTATTTCTTTTACTGTGTTTATCGTGCTCATGGACGGGGCTTGCAGTTGTGGACAGAGAGGGACCCCGTCATCTCAGTGTGCCCGCTGTTGACCTGCTCAGCAATGGAAGGGGACACACCAGCCCTGGGTAGGAAATCACATTCCTCCCGTGACAGCTTCTTCACAGTCCGGCACCCGTGGAGAGCTTGCAGCCAAGAAGGGAGGTGAGAACTTCCTCTAGTCCTTCCTGCCTCCCACTAGTTTCTTTTTTATTAAAAGATTTATCTACTTATTTACTTAAAAAGGCAGAGTGACAGAAAGGGAGGGAGAGAGGGAGAGAAAGATCGTCCATCTGCTGGTTCACTCCCTAAAAGCCCAATCAGGGCTGGTCCAGGCCGAAACTAGAAACTAGGGACTCCATCTAGATCTCCCATATAGGTGGCAGAGACTCAAGTAGTAGGGCCATTGTCTGCTACCTCCCGGAGGCATTAGCAGGGAGCTGGACTTGAACCCAAGCACTCTGAAACGGGATGGGGCATCCCTGGCCACAACTTAACCCAACCCCGCTGTGTCTTTTGCTAAAAAGATTGGAGACAAAAATGCTCATGGCTTCCTATGTAGTTATTGTCCCAGTGTGCCATCAGAATTACAGACCAGTAGTGCAGCCAGTAGGAATGGTTTGTGCTGTGTCTCAGGAGTGGAAACAACCTCAGAAACGAGACTGGGTACCTGTCATAACCACGACGGTGTCATCCACATCTTTAATTTTTTACTTCTGTGAGAATTCACCTAATTAAACCCCAGCAGATGCCCACTTTGGAATAGAACAGCTCTGGTCTCCCCAGTAAAGCCACAGGTTATGAATGTGGGGCCACATGTCCGGTTGCATGTGAGCTTCATGCTGTAAGGTTTCCTGCTTTTTTTTTTTTTGTACTCATTTGCTGCACTATAGATAATGAGCTTAATATTGTCACGTGTTGTATTTCGTTAGAATAACTTAATGAAAGCAGTGCTTGTGACAAAAGGACTTCTCCCAAAAAAGGCTTACGCTTCCTTCTTTTCCTTTAATAACTCGCAGCTGAACTAAACTAAGAAGCTCCGTGTTCACATGGGCAAAGCACTCCCATGCTAGGTCTCCTGGCGCAGTCCACGTAGGGTCGCGGATAGGTGAAGAGAACTCTGGTCAGGATCACGAGGCGTGATGGTCAGGAGCTGTGTCCACTCTCAGTGGCTTGCACAGCACAGTGCTCAGCTGAGCAGTGCGTGGTCTTGGCCTGCTGTCTGGCTTTGGCCAAATCATCCCAGTTAGGAATCACAGAGGCACCGTGCTCACTCTTTCGAGACAGGGCAGCTGCTCCCAGGGAGGTTATTTTTCAAAGATTTCCCTTCAAGCCACTGAAGTACAGCTTTTGTTAACCACTCTGTGACACCAGCTAGAATCCACCCGGGCTCGCAAGGTGAATTCCCTCTTCAGTGGTAGATGGGGGTCTGTGAGCCGATGCAGGTTACCCAGAAAGTTCCGCTTCCGTTTATGACTTATGTCCTTCTGGGGAGGTTTGTTCAAAGGCACACATGCCCGCTTCTGATCTCCTCCCTGGAGGCATAGGTCCCTGGGCATAGCATTTGCCCCAGTGTGTCCATACCGAAGGCCAGGGGTTATCACCAGAGTCCTCTCCTCTGGGATCCCAGTCCGGATCTGGGAGCACAGAGAAGCGGCTAAAAGGCTCCCAGCTGTTAGCTGTCGTGTTCCATCCTTTCCACTGGTGTGAGCTGAAGCTTTTGGACAGTTGGGAAGGTGTGGCTCCTGGGGGGAAACTGACAGAATCCTAGCAGCAGCTCCCTGCCAGGATTGACTTTGGCATCGAACTGATCAAAGACACTTGGGGGCACAGCTGTGTGATTCTGTTATCAAGTGGTCCTGAAGCAGGTGGAGCTCATCCTTGGTTTCAGGAATCAAGATTCTGATCATTTGATGGGAGCGAAGTGGAGCCTCAGAGCGCGCGCCAGGATTTCCGCCCGTGGGTTCAGCTCATGGGCTTGTGGCAAAACCCCTGTGCCCAGGCCCTGAGCTGTACACTGTCTTTGGAAAAACGGCAACTCAGAACCACCCCCACCCCCACCACACAGATGGAGGAAGGTGGAGGGCAAGAGACCTGGAGGCCCAGAGAGGGCAGAATTGGAGGAGCCCTGCTGGAGAGGGGGAGTGCGAATGCAGCCCCCTTGTGTGCTGGTGCCGGAGGGAGCGGCGGGACATTTGTGAGGGTGCTCACCAACCTCACACCTGGATTAGCCAGGCCCTGCTCTGTCAACTTGGCGGGGCGCCCCCAGTGCTGAGCCTTCCCTGCTGTGGCCAGGGGCCCACGGAGGGCCCAGTCTGATGCCCAGGCAGGCAGTGACAGTGGCCATGCTCATAGAAAACCGTGGGCCATTTTAAAAATGAAAGAATCCATATGCCTCTGTTAGGGGTAGAGAGCCATTTGAGTTGTATTTGTTGTAAAGCACACCAGTGTTTCACAAACTACACTTGACTCTGGATGTCACAGTCTTATTTCATGATTTATCTTAAGCTTATTCTGGCCTAGAACATTTGCACTGGGTTCAGTACACCGGTTCCAAGAAGTAGCAGGCAAGGGCCAGCGCTATGATATAGTGGTGTAAGCCACCATCTGCAGTGCTGGCATCCCATATGGGCACCAGTTCAAGTCCTGGCTGCTCCACCTCTGATCCAGCTCCCTGCTAATGTGCCTGGGAAAGCAGCAAAGATGGCCCAAGTGCTTGGGTCCTTGCACCCATGTAGGAGATCTGGATGAAGCTCCTGGCTCCGGACTTAGCCCTGGCTGTTGTGATCATTTGGGGATCTCTCTCTCTCCCTCCCTCCCTCCCTCTCTCTCTTGTATGTGTGTGTCTTTCCCTCTCTTTCTGAGTTTCAAATAAATAAATAAACAAACAAATGGGGAGGGGAGACAGAGTCTCAGGACCACTGAATAGAACAGAAGGTAGGCTTTGCCTGCAGGTACTAACACTGCCTGTAACGTACTTGAGTTGCATAAATACACTTGTGAGCACAGCACTTGACGTTGATACAGCAGTTTGAAATTTACCAAGCCACTGTTTCTTATCAGTCGTAAGGACTCACGAATTCTGTCCAGGGAGAATTCAGTGGCTGCAGACTGGAGTCGGGGGGCGCCTGAGCCCGTGCTTCGTGGTATAAGCACACCGATTGCACTTGGATTGAAAGGTACAGGCAGTAGAATCGTCACGTAAGGTGCTCTCAGTTACACGGTACCTGAATTTATGAAAACGTCAGTGTTAGTAGGAAGATATGTAACGCAGCCCCAGGGCCGGGTGTCAGAAATCACAGATGAGACAGTTAACGCTGAGCGTGAGAGCGGCTGAGTGACAGCCCCAGCAATGCCAGCCATGGGAGGACACCCATCAGGGTGCCAGCTGGAAGCCCACGTTTTCCCTATCCCACGGTGATTATCTGGATTCAGTGGTGAGGCCTCTTTGTGCGTTTGACTCTGTCCGGAACTTAGGCACTTAATGGAACATTAGGGGAAACTAGCCATACCAGGTTCTTAATTTTACAGGTGAAAAACTAGGATCTCATTCATTAGCAAAACTTGGAAGGGGTAGGTGGGTTAGATGGTCATAATGTTCTCCTGTAAGTTTCCTAATTTAGTGAATGTCCTTTTTTTGTGTATTTAAAGATTTATTCATTTATTTGAAAGGCAGAGTTACAGAGAGGCAGAGAGAGAGAGAGAGAGAGATCTTCCATCTTCCATCCGCTGGTTCACTCTCCAGATGGCTGCAACGGCCGGAGCTGCTCCAATCAGGAGCCAGGAGCTTCCCCCCAGATCTCACATGCAGGTGCAGGGGCCCAAGGACTTGGGCCATCCTCCACTGCTATCCCAGTTCACAGCAGAGAACCGGATGGAAGTGGAACAGCTGGACTTGAACCTGCGCCCATATGGGATGCTGGCTACTTCATGGCTTTACCCATTACGCCACAGCACCTTATTTTTGAACAAACACAAATCTTTGGGGGAATGGGATGTCATCTTGGCAGCTGAGTCTCATGTAGCTCATAGGAAAGACTTGATTTTGCACTGTTCTCATACCTTTGCTGTACATGAAAACCAACAGACGCATGAGACTGCCCCAAGCCACAGAGGTGGCCTGTGGTCGAGGAGACATGGTGACTTGGCTTCTTGCTCTATCAGGGCATTTACGTGTAACCACGGTGCCTGCAGTTTGGCGTGAGGCTCTGCACAACCAGCAGGTATCTTGGAGCATCTGCTGCGATTGGCCCGAACGCAGGAGAGTCAGAAATACCGGGTGTCGCAGTATCCCAGGGTGTCCCCCGCCCCCAAACCCGAGAACTTTCTCTGCCCACTCAGCGACTTCCCTCCACGCCTGGGGCTGAATCCACCCAGACTGTCAGAGCCGGTGTCATCCGTGCCTTCCGAATGGGTTGAGCTCCCAGGCTTGCCGCCGAGTTGGGAAATTATTGAGAGGCTTCGCAGAGCTCTGGGTCTGTCATTGGGACTGTAAGTTCCTCCCAGGTGCGAGCAGGGACAGAACCACCCAGGTCTGAATTGAAAGTGGGTAACGACTGCTGTAGCCTGGTTATCGTGGAAGCCGAGGCCGAGGCCTCCTAAGTCCCATACCCTGCCGGGTGACCTTTGAAAGCGGTCCCCAAAGGCTTTGCAACAGAGATGGGGATGTGAAGTCGGGATCGCCGCCGTATGCTAGGGCGTGCTCAGACCAGACGTGAGGGCCCACTCACGTGTGATTTCCTCGGGATCCGGCTTAGGTCCTGGCTTTCTGCTTGGCATATAATTGAGAAAGCAATAACCAGAATTATAGACCTTCTTCAGTCAAACGGTAGCATCGTTTTTGCTTGTCTCACTGGGGACTGAGCTAAACTGTGCAGCTTCTACACCTGTATCTTCAGAAAGCAGTGGAGCGTTGTACTTAGGAGAGAGGACTTTGTAGAGTTTTAGACACACACACACTCACAACCATTAAACTCAGTTGTCTCGTGTGTATAATGGACAAGTGACGGCCACCTAATACTTCAGGGGAGTGAATGAAGTCATTCGTGTTAAGAATCCTCTGGACTGGGTGGACTCTGGACAGGTGGGGTTTCCGTCAGAGGAGGGGAGAGCGTGAGCCCAGGGTCAGAGCTGAAATCCACAGGTGTGTAGAAGGACATTCAGGGAGCGAGCAGGAGTGCTGGGGAGGTCTGAGGGGCTGTAGTGCCCACACTGGCCTGATTCCATTTGAAGAGGGAACCCCCGCGGGTTCCACGGGACTCGTGGAGGGAGGAGTTGACCTTCTGATGTGGTGTAACTGGGTGGCTGGTTCAGATCTGTGTGAGCTGCAAGGGCCCATGTGTGATTCTACTTTCCCACTTGTCAATCAGGGCATGCCCTTTCCCGGGACACACCTGCTTCACACTGCCCACTCATGACAGGTGTTTCTGCGTGGGGGGCAGCCCAGGCTCACGCGAGCATGTGTATTCACTTTCTCACCTTTTGAATAAGTTTTCTGACCACTGTGCACCCTGTACATGTCTGCACCTGAAACGCGGTCTCTGTACCAGACAAGAGCCTGGAGTGAGGTTCACGCACCCATGCACGCATCACTTTGAGTGCACAGTAGATATCATCCTGGTCTGCAGGGTAGGACTGGAGAGGGCAGAGACTGCTGGGGACAAGGCCTCAGGGTGACCCAGAGATGGCATCTCAAGCCCTGGGCTCAGCGGTGGCAGTGGAGGGTGACTGAGGGAGGGAGGGAGGGGGTGCTTTGTAGGAGATCCCCTAGGAGTTGGCGTGGAAAGGCCATGGAAGCCTCAAGTACGGGTGAGTCAAGGCTTTCGAGCTCGAACAACCAGCAGCACGTGGGAGAGAATCGGGGAGGTAGGAGGAACAACGGAGCCACGAGGGCAGGTGTGGTTTGAGTGGGAGGTGGGGGCCGCTGTCCGTTGGTCAGGGTGCTTCAAGCGTGGGCCTCGGGCTTGGCAGACACGAAATCCGGGTTTCTGTGACGACGTGCTTTGTCTGTTCTCTGCCGCCATACCAGAGTGCAGAAAGACTGGGTGAGTTCTAAAGAAAAGAAGTTGACTTCTTGGGGTTCTGGAGGCCGGGAAGTCGGAGAGCATGGCCCGGGCCCCTGATGGGCACGTTCCTGCTGAATCTGCCCGGGGAGGGCAGGGGAGCCAGTAACTAACCCGTCCCACAGGAATCACATTAGTCCACGGGTGGCCATGGAGACCTCGCGCCCTAATTGCCTCATAAAGACCCCACCCCACCACACTGCTGCACTGGGGATTCCGTGTCCAACACGTGAACTTGAACCGGGCACATTCCAACCACAGCACTCGCTCCCTTGTTTCAGGGAATTTGGGTTCTTGCATTCCTGTCAGTACTGCTCTCTGGAGCTCTGAGGCAGCTCCTGAGGAACTCGGCCAAGTTTGCAGCCTCCTGTCCACTTCTCGATTCTTCTGTGACCTGGAGCGGGCACCCCCACCACGGTTCTTTGCAGGTGGTTGGCTTGGGGCACAGTTAAGGCCTACAGAGCAGCGTCTGGAGGTGGAGAAAGCCGGGGGGAGCAAGCCGGTGCGAGTCAGTGATTGAAGTAGGAATTCTGAGCAGATAGAAGCCATCATCCCAGCCTTCCTCTGCCAGGAAAGCTCACGCGCCCTGCTGCTCTCCGGGAGGGGGTGCCCAGGCCCCAGGCTCCTCCCTACTGAGAGGAGTGTGGGCCACACCCTGAAGCCAAGCAAAGAGCTCCTGCACCAGAAATACAGAAAGATCCAACCAAGCCCCCCCATTGCGGATTCCTAGGTGAGATTTTGCAATCAGAACAGCCTCGTTGTGCTCAGGGCAAGGGAGATAGGTTCTGGAAGTGAGGTGATGTGCCCAAGAACACCCAACAGGTGATGTACTTGGGGGTGGCAGGGAGATGGCTTTCCTGTGTGGTTGGCCCCTGCTTGGCATGGACTGTGGTGAGTTCAGTGGCCACCAGGCCCCACCCATGTGGCTGCTTGGTTATCTGTGGTCCCTGCTGTGTAGGTCCTGGATGTTGGAGGACAGTCCCTTCATTGTCGGTTTCTCCCTGGCCCCCAGGGGTTCACTTACTGGTAATGTTGCCTAGTTCCTTGGAGTTGAGGCGAGTGAGCAGGAGCCTTGAGTTGAAATGATTCAGAAGGGGCCAGCACTGTGGCTCAGTAGGTGAATCCGCCACCTGCCACACCAGCATCCCATATGGGCGTGGGTTCTAGTCCTGGCTGCTCCTCTTCCGATCCAGCTCTCTGCTATGGCCTGGGAAAGCAGTAAAAGACGGCCCAAGTCCTTGGGCCCTTGCACCCACATGGGAGACCTGGAAGAAGCTCCTGGCTCCTGGCATCAGATTGGCCATTTAGGGAGTGAACTAGTGGATGGAAGACCTTTCTCTCTGTCTCTCCCTCTCACTGTCTGTAACTCTCTCTCTCAAATAAACAAAATATTTTTAAAAATTAAATAAAATGATTCGAAAGCTGTGTGTCAAAGGAACTCACCTCCTTTTTTATAGATGGATCTTTACTGGAGCTGTTGTGGGCTAGGTGGGGTCTAAAAATCCCTATTCCAGGCTCTTGCCTCTTACCTAGAGAAACTTTCTTTTTTTTAAATTTTATTTTTAAGATTTATCTTATTTATTTGAAATAGTCTTACAGAGAGAGGGAGAGACAGAAAGAGAGGTCTTCATTCCCCAAATGCCCACAGTGGCTGGAGCTGAGCCAGGGTGAAGCCAGGAGCCAGGAGCTTCTTCCAGGTCTCCCACGTGGACACAGGGGCCCAAGCATTTGAGCCGTCTTCTGCTGCTTTTCCGAGGTGCAGTAGCAAGGAGCTGGATTGGAAGTGGAGCAGCCAGGACTCCAACCAGTGTCCATTTGGGATGCTGGCGTCACAGGTGGCAGCTTTACATGCTAGGCCACAATGGCACCCCTAGAGAATCATTCTAAGAACAGGCACAAATACAGCTTAACAAAGTGGTTAAGTTTATTAAAAAGGTAAGAAAGTCTCACAGACACATGGACCATGTTCGAGAATATAGAGTGGGTCGGGAAGGGGAGAGAGGGAGAGGGACAGGGAGACTGATTTCAGGTACCTGCCTCTTCTGAGCCCACAGGGGAGTGAACACCCTTCCCCATTGCCAGGATTCTTATGAGCTTGGCAAGGGGAGTGGTTACATGGTACCACCTCCAGGTCAGTGGAGATACATCCTAGGGGAGCGGTCATTTGATGGACAGGTGGGTGACTAGGATTACATGGGTAGGGGGAGATGTGGCTTCTAGCTCATGGCCCTTATCTAGCTGCCTTGTCCCTATCAGGGCCACCTTCCATTGGGAGCACTGGGATACACGTGCTGCAGGCCAGATGTTTCAGCCATCTCTGCCTCCCACAGTGTCTTTGTGTGATGTCGGTTTCTGCAAACAGATATGCCTCTGGATTTTAATCTCCAAATTGTCTACTTGTCTACAACTATGAATCAGCTGCCCTCAGTCTTAAAAACAGGCATACTTACTAAAAAAAAAAAAAAAAAAAAAAGTTTAGAAACTACTAAAACACATAAAGACGAACACAAATCTCCTATGATCTCATCAAACAGAAGTTATCATCTGTATCTAAGTTCCAAGTGGCTTTTTTTGTTTTTTTTTTTAAGATTTATTTTATTTATTTATTAGGGTTACAGAGAGAGGTAGAGACAGAGAGAGAGGTCCCCCATCTGCTGGTTCACTCCCCAATTGGCCACAAAGGCCAGAGCTGTGCCGATCTGAAGCTAGGAGCCAGGAGCTTCTTCTGGGTCTCCCACACGGGTGCAGGGACCCAAGGACTTGAGCCATCTTCTACTGCTTTCCCAGGCCATCGCAGAGAGCTAGATTGGAAGAGGGGCAGCCAGGACTAGAACTGGCATCCATATGGGATGCTGGCACTTCAGGCCAGGGCTTTAACCCGCTGAGCCACAGCGCTGGCCCCAGAGTTCCCAGTGTTTATATGCATTTCCACAGGTGCTCCAGAATGTTCAAGGGAAATGGAACGAAAAGATAGGTTTAGGAGCAGATGCCCTCATCCCATATCAGAGTCTTGATTGGAGCCTTGGCTGCACTTCCTGTTCAGCTTCCTGCTAGCTCTCTGGGAGGCAGCAGGTGGTGACTCAGGGTCCCTGTCCCCCATGTACAAGATGCTGATAGAGTCCTAGGCTCCTAACTTGACTTGGCCCTGCCTTGGCAATTGCAGGCATTGGGAGAGTGAACCAACAGATCAAAGGTACCCCCCCTTTTCTCTCTCTCTCCCTCTCTGCCTCTGAAATAAGATGAAAATGAATAATTAAAATGTTTTTTTTTTTTTTTTTTTGGACAGGCAGAGTGGATAGTGAGAGAGAGAGACAGAGAGAAAGGTCTTCCTTTTGCCGTTGGTTCACCCTCCAATGGCTGCTGCGGTTGGCGCGCTGCGGCTGGCGCACCGCGCTGATCCAAAGCCAGGAGCCAGGTGCTTCTCCTGGTCTCCCATGGGGTGCAGGGCCCAAGGACTTGGGCCATCCTCCACTGCACTCCCGGGCCACAGCAGAGAGCTGGCCTGGAAGAGGGGCGACCGGGACAGGATCGGTGCCCCGACTAGGACTAGAACCCGGTGTGCTGGCACCACAAGGCGGAGGATTAGCCTAGTGAGCCACGGCGCCGGCTAATTAAAATGTTTTAATATATATTTCTTTATCTTGATGTCGAACAAATTGAAAATCCACACCCACAAAGGAACATCGAAAAGTTCATGGAAAATTGCATATTATTAAAACAGTATGCATGAGTTTTAAAACTTTTTTGCACCAAAATAAACTTCCCTTTTTATTCCATGTTCCCATGAACTTGAAGGGCCCTTGTATGATCCTGATCACCTCACATAGGTGACTTCTGATGTCTTCAGTTCTAGCTGTCACAGCACAGTCAGTCTAGAAGACACGAGAATGTCCCTGCAGGATGGCCGCTCCTGAGATCTGCTGGAAAAGAGATTTACCGAGTTACTTCCGTTTATGTTCTTCCTGGCTCTTTATGGCGGGGATGCTCAGTGTGTTTGTGTAGTCTGTAAATCATGTAAACAGAGATTCTGGTTCTCTGCAGTGCATTTGTCGTTATAGTTCATTGTCTTAGCAGTGTTTCTGAGTTGAATGTTCTTTGGGAGTGAGAAGAGTCCTGTTCCCCTCCTGTGTGTCATGCAAGCAGGCTGGCTGGAGCAAGTCCCTCTCTGAGAAACTGTGTCTTCATTTCAGAGCAGTGCAAAGCCAGGACCATCCTCCTGAAAACCTTGTAACTTGAGAGAGAAGCAGTAAGACGTCTCCACTCTATCTCAAGTGTTCTGCTTCTCCTTTGAGTGGACAGTCCTCCCTTCCCTGATTTCAGTGGGGCCTTTGTGCATTCTCAGAGTTATATTTTTTAATGGAATCATCTCTATTTAAAAAAAGATTTATTTTGAAAGAGTTACAGAAAGAGAGGGAGAGACAGAAATAGTCCATCTGCTGGGTCACTCCCTCCACAGTGGCCAGCACAGGGCCAGGCTGAAGCCAGGAGCCAGGAGCTTTATTCCAGACTCCCACATGGTAGCAGGGGCTCAAACACTTGGGCCACCTTCCACTGCTTTTCCTAGGCCATTAGCAGGGACCTGGATAAGAACTGGAGCCAGGTGGGACAAGAGCCATCACCCATATAGGAAGCTGGCATCATAGGCAACGACTTTACCTGCTATGCCACAACACTGGCCCCTATATTGATTTTTTTAAAGATTTATTTTATTTGAAAGGCAGAGTGGGGGGCGGAGTAGGGGATGGGGGTTCTTCCATTTGCCAGTTCACTCCCCAGATGGCTGCAACAATGCAGGGTGGAACTCCAAAGCCAGAAGCCAGGAACTCCATTCAGGTCTCCGATGTGGATGGCAGGGGTCCAAGTACCTGGACCACCATCTGCTGCCTTCCCAGGCACATTAGCAGGAAGGTAGATTAGAAATGGAGCAGCGTGAACTTGAACTGATGCTTGGATATGGGATGCTGGCATTGCAAGCAGCGGCTTAACCTACCACACCACAACGCCAGCCCCCTCAGAGCTGTCTTTAACACTTCAGGTTTACTTTTTCTGTTTCTGTGGCATAATCTACCGTTGCATGAACATGAGTGAAACATAATGTGTCATTATTTAGAGTTCATTGGGATTCTGTCCTGTGCGATTGTTCACGGTCACACGTGTTGCCCGCACGCCAGGGAAGCTTATTTCACAGTGGTGATGGTGCCAGCCACCCAGAATAAACTCACATCGGAGGCTTCCAAGTGTTTAGAACCAGCAGTGTAGAACAAACTACAACAGATTAGTGGGAGGATAATTAGAAAATAGAGACAAATTGCTTCCCCTGTTGCTAATGGAGGAAAAGGCAGGTAAGACTGCGGGAAGCGAGGAGGGGTCTGTACCCACAGAACACTACGAGGAAGCAGGTGTGGAGTGTGTGAAACCCAGACGGCACAGGACCCTGGGCCGGGTGAGACCCCCGGAGTCCCCGCAAAGGACGATGGCACATACGGCACAGCCGGCCCGAGTCAGCCTCCTGCAGCTCTGCACTGAGCGTGTACACACTTGATTTTCTTCTGCTTCTTCCCAGACAGTACAGTGTGACAGGCACTGACGTGGCTCTTCCGTTGTGTTAGGTCATCCAGAGGTGACTGGATGCATGCAGGTGCGTGTGCAGAGGTGCACTGTTAGATAGGGGGCACGTGAGCCTCTGGGGGAGGGGGTGGTCTTGGAACCAATGCCTGCAGATGCTGGAAATTTCCCAGTAAGGGGCATCTTGTTTGCGGTTTTGTTTGTTTGTTTTTTAAGATTTATCTATTATTTGAAAGGCAGAGTTAAATAAAGGCAGAGGCAGAAAGAGAGAAAGGTCTTCCATCCACTAGTTCACTCCCCAGGTGGCCGATCCGAAGCCAGGAGCTTCCTCTGGGTCTCCCACGCGGGTGCAGGGGCCCAAGGACTTGGGCCATCTTCTACTGCTGTCCCAGGCCATAGCAAAGAGCTGGATCAGAAGTGGAGCAGCCGGGACTCGAACCGGCGCCCATATGGGATGCCAGCGCTGCAGGCGGAGGCTTCTGCCGCTATGCCATAGTGCTGTGCCGGTCCCTTGTTTGCTGCTTCTACAGTTCTCTCTGCTCTGGCTTGCTGAAGAAAGAACACCCCGTCTTAGAAGAGTTACTCAGGTGGGAACCTGAAGTGTTGCACTAGAGAAACATGAGCTAAAAATGCCTGGAAATTAGAGTGAAATCCGCTTCACATGTTTCTGAGTACATGTCCCAGATGGCAGCCTCTCTTTTTTAGATCCTGGCCATATGTCTGAACCATTCTCTTTCTCTCTTCCTTTTGTGCTACTCTGTTCCCCGAGGCCGGGTGAGAAGCAACCCAGAGGGGCACTGTTGAGTGGGCTGATGCTCGGACCCAGAGCCTGCAGCCTTGCCCCACCTGCTCTGTGCTCACTGCTGCTCTCTGCAGGAGGCGGCAGGTGGCATCTGGAGGGCTCCGCTTGGCCCACCCTGGGGGGGGCTGGTGCCTGTCTGAGCACCTGCCTACATGGACTCAGGTGCCACCTCCGCTCTCAGCCCCTCCATGCTGCCATTTCCTTCTCCTAGCTTCCCTCTCTGCCTTGGCATTCACAGCCCTGCGAATGCACTCTAGTGGTCCTCCATGGCTCTCAGCTGGGCAAGCCTCCCAGGGGCCGGCCCTTGGGACGTCTCCCAGGCTGAGGCCGCTTGTGTTTGCTCACAGGAGCTGGCGCGCCTACAGCTGCTGCGTGCAGGATTTCTTCTTTGGTGTGTATTTTGGTTTATTAAGGAACAACAGCAGTTGAATGGCTGACTCGCAGACTTTGCAGGTGAATTTTTAAGAACATGGATTAGCAGTACCAGGGCAGCTGTTCTCATGCTGCTAATAAATTGACTGAATCTGTGATGCTTAACCTGGCGTGCGAAGATGAACTCAGCGATGGCAAAGGTTGTCTCTGCGGTACCCAAAGGACCGCTTGTTCCTCTGTGGGTTTTACTTTTTCCTTCATTGCCTAGTGTATGCTCACTGTTTTTGTTGTTGTTGAAAGGAAGAGTGATACCGAGAGAGAGACCAAGAGATGTCTTCCATCTGCTGGTTCATTCCCCGAACGACTGCGGTGGCCGGTGTGGGCCAGGCCAAAGCCAGGAGTTGAAAGCTTCATCCAGGTCTCCCACACGGGTGGCAAGGACCCAGGCACTTGGGCCATCTTCTTTTGCTTCCCCGGGTGCATCAGCAAGGAGCCCCAGTTGGGAAGCAGAGCAACCAGGACTCTAGGACGAGCTTGCACTCCAGGATGGGGTGCTGGGGTGGCAGGTGGCCACTTAGCTCCCTGCCCCACAGCACCGCTCTTTACAGTTGCGCTTAAATGAGAGTCTTGGGCAATCAGTTTTGCACTTCTCTTTTCAAATTCTGGAGGGGTCCTGGAGATCACCTGTCCAGGGCTTCCCTATAGAAACCGGGCAAGCCGAGTGCCTCAGCCGTGTTGCACATCTGCCTCCCAGCAAAGTCCAGGCTGGGCACTGTGCACGGCAGGCTGTGGGTGGATGAGGGCCTGGATGCAGAAGCAGGGAGAAAGCACCCAGGAGCACCAAAGGGTTTGGCATGTTCACCCTGATCGGCCTCGTTCTAAGCAGTGTGTGGCCCACTGAGCCCCTCTGCCCTCCCTGACTTAGGAAGTGGGGCTTCCCCTCCCCCATGCTAAAGCCCATTTTGCCTGATGGAGCTTCCCCGGGGCTCAGCTTCCCTTGACCCTGCAAGCCAGAGGGAGCTGAGACCCGCCCAAGGAACACTGTGGAGAAGAGCAGCTGCTTTGCCACCTGTCACACTCCACTCGGTCCCGTCTCTGTCCCTGACCGTAGTACTTGGCTGATGCGACAATGACAGCAGTGTGGCAGCTGCCATTTGGACTCTTACTGTGTGCCCTTCATCGTGCCCAGTGCTTTCCGTGGTTACGGGACACTCGTAACCGCCCCAGAGAGACCGCAGGCATCTTTGCCTTACAGGTGAAGACGTTGCTGTGGACAGGTGCTGTAGAAGTGCTGAGTTCAAGAACCGGGAGGTGGGGAAGTGGACCGAAGTGCCGTTCCCTTGAATCTTTGCCAGCCACGCGCCGCCTTGCGTGCCCCCCTAGAATGTGCCATCCCTTTCCTCATTTGTGGGGACTCGCCGGATTGCACTGTGCTGAGCAGGTGTGGGCCCGAGCAGTTGCCCGCCTGCTGGCCCTTTGCCAGCGCCTGCCTGGGAGCGAGGCTCAAGGTGTCACAGCTCGTCCTTGCCAGGGCTCATATGCCGTTTTGCATATTCAAAAATGCCTGTGCTCAGGGATCCAGTGGATGTGTTGAGAGGTACTAAATATGTATTTTTCATTAAAAATTATAATGGAAAGTTGTTTTTTTTTTAAAAAAAAAAAAACTCTTTTCCTTGACTTTCACGCTGGTGAGAAAATCCTGAAATTGTTTTCCAGGCTCAGGATTCAGTCGTGGTATTTGCATTGCCTGCTCACCAAGGAACAGGCTTTGTCGACCGGGGATGGAAACTCAGCCTCAGACACAGCCCTGGGTGACAGTGAGGGACCTGGGTTCTCTGGGCCGGCTCCTGGGGCTTCTGCCCATTGGAAGGCGAGGCCACCAAGTCCCCTTCCTCCCTCCCGTCCTGCACATGGTGTCTCTGAACTTGGGGATTTTTGTATGGCACTCCATCGCAGGATAAAGGGCAGACACCCGAGATTCATGCCAGGTTGGGAGATGGATCAGGAAATGGTGCCCTGAGCTGCTGCCAGACACAGCCCCACCCTTAGGCCTGCACGCAGTAGGATCTGGAAGTTCTGCAAAAAGGGTGGAGGGGCGAGGTCTTTGCAGGAGGGGGTCCATGTGGTGTGTGTGTGGTGAGGCTGTGTCCCAAGGGTCTGCAGACGCTGCTGGCGGTGGAGGCGAGAGGCTGGAAGGGCTGGTGGAGTGTGTGAGCTGAGCAGGTGTTCACCAAATACTGCCTTGCGTCAGGCCCCGGGGGTCATAACAGTGATTCCCAGTGATCTTAACCACAGACATGCACATGGTGGGTGAGGACAGTGGGTGCTTCGAGGGCCTGGAGGACAAAGACCTTGGGAAGACGAGGCTCTCACGGGAGCGCCACGTCACATTCGTGTAGCACCCTCCCGTGATCTTGGTGCTCAGCGGGTCTTGGGGGGTCAGCCCAAGCAAGACCAGTGCTTTGTTCTTTCAGCTTTCCTGCAGGTGTTGGTTTTCCAGGCAGGACTTTGCAGTTTAGACACTGAAGAAGTGGGAGAGAAGCAGTGAGAATGAAGGGAGGAGTGGTTTAATATGCCCAAGGAGTCTTAATTGAAGTGGCAGGAAGGCAGCTCCAAAGTAGTTAAAGGAGAAGGAAATTCTAAGATGGCTTTCATCACTGGGAAATATGGGTACGTGCAGGGACTCGGCGTGTGTCCTGGGCACCCTGTCTCTCTCTGGGCCTCATTCCTGCTCCCTCTGCTACCCGTGGAGCTGCAGGTGTGTGGGCAGGATGCTGTTGGGCAGATCCTCCAAGCGACAGGATCCCCCTGCAACTGGGACATGGTCCCAGGGAGAGCTCTGCCCATGCAGAGTCCCCCATCTCTCCCAGCAAGGGTGGGAAAGGCTAGAGGCTTGGGGGTGGGGAGACCCTTTGAAGAAAGGAATTTTGTCAGATAAGAGAAGGGATAAAAGGTTTTTACCAGTTGCAAGCAACAGACACGCTCTGTATTAATTTGGTATAGTCCCCCTCTGAAAAAAAAAAAAAATCCTTACGTTTAGTAAATTTGAGTTTCTTGCCCTTTACTTAGTCACATATTTTGATGTTAAATTTTTGCACCGGGCACTGTCGGAGGAGTGGAAGCTGCTCTTACGAGCACATCTACAACTCGAGCTGTAAATTAAATGAATAGAGAGTAACATTCTCTAAATAAAAAAAGCTGTTAGGAGCCAAGCATTGCGATTCCTGACTGTCACATAGAAAATTGACTTTGGTCACTTTGTACGTTAATCAAATCTGGTCTGAGCTCCTTAGCATTGAATAATAAGAGCATTTCGTAATTTTTTTGGTTGGCTTTATCAATTCAAGCTTTAATGGGAGGATCCCTACAAATGACTAACCTCTATTCTTAGGATAGATAGCAGTTTAAGTTTTGAGCGCTTATATTTCTTTGAAACAAATTTTCTAGTTCAATCTGGTTAATGTTGCGCATCTAACTAGCAGCAAAAATGAAATGATTTCACTGTGGAGGTCCTAAAATTTGAGTGGGCTGTGTCTGAAAGAATTGGTGTGAATATATTCCTGAGCTATCAAAGTTGTTTGACGTTTTTATCTCAGATCTCCAGAGCTCCAGCTGGAAGCTGACAGCGAGAGCATGTTTTAGAGTCGCCAGTTACAACATCCCTTCATCCTGAGCGTATGAGAAATTTTGACTTTAAAATTACTCACATTAATAATGTATGACGCAGTCAAGTTTTTATTAGAACTCAGTCCTTAATGTATGTCATTTTATTCAGGAAACTTAAAATGTGCTTTTACCGTCAACAAAAATGCAGCTCGGGATCAGAGATCCGGTAGCTCGATGCCAGAAAATTGTCACAAAAACAGCCCAGTGTAGCTTACTTTTAAATCCGTCTCAGCCGTTTGCCGCTTAGAATGAGTGACGCTATGTCCCTGCGCACGGGGCCAGAAGTCGCCATTCCCCACGGTGTGTACGTTATTTTGTCAGTTATTATTATTAAATGCAGATGACGTCATTGCAATTGTCAAGGAACCGCTCCTCCACTTTCTCCCTGGGCCACTAACCCTGTCCACGTGGGCAGCTCTGCCTAGGAGGCCCTCACCCTGCAGCCTGGCTGCTGACCGGCCCGGCCGGGGAGCCCTTGGGTGAGTGAGCAGCCGGCTCCTCGGACACGCTCACTTGTGTCGTCTGTGGTGCACCCTGCCGCCAGGGTCTCTGGGCAGAACACTGGAGAAGGGCTGAGGGTGTGGGGGGCTAGGTACAGGTCTCCTGCCTTGCCTGGTCTCCTGGGCGGCTCTCGCCTGGGCCCCCCGAGCGCTGTGTCTGCAGCAGCAACAGCTACACTGCCGTAGCCCTGTGTTTGTGTCTGGGCGGTGACGAGGTCATGAAGGGCCCGAGGTTATTGCCCTTAGAGGTAGAAGCCCAGAGAGACCCTTTGCCCAGTCTGCCTCCTAAGGACACACACAAGTCACCCACCCAGACGCCCAGTGAGCTAAAACCCTGACTTCTGGCCCCCGGAACTGTGGGCAGTAAAGGTCTGTTGTTTATGAGTTGCCCTGTCTCCAGCGCTTTGTTATGGCAACCAAAACGATTCGAGACATAAGCAGATCGCCAAGGTTTCTCCCAGACGTTAAACACCGTAATTTCGTGATTAGAGATTTCAGGAGCCGGCAGAGCCCCCGTGTTCGGTGAGGAGGCAGACTCCTGAGCAAAGCCGGCAGCCAGCCCCTTGCACTTTTCTCCACAGCGATTTTCCATCCTTCTCTGTTCCACTTCTTCATGCAAAGATGGTGCCGTTTGTACATTATTGAGCAAACTATAAAGTCGTTGCTTTGCAAAAATAAAAAGTTACCTCTCTTTCCCCTGACGTCCACGGTGCAAGTGGAAAGATTTCGTGATGGTTGCCTTCTGAAATTTGATTTATTCACAGCACACTGCAGCAACCCCCTGGACTGAAATGCTCCCACACCAGGTAGATGCTGTGCAGTGGGATTTTATGATTTATGTGTTTTTCTTGGAAAAAAAAAAAACATATCATTTGAACTCTTGTCCAGAGTCGTGCTGAAAAATGCACATTGGGCCTCGGTAAACACGAGATGGTGGCGTTGGAACCTCCTCCGCACAGATGGGGTGAGTGGGAGCATTTGGTTATTGGCGGCTTCTGTCTGCCCTGTTTTGGTTAGTATGGCAGGTTGATACGGCCTGAGTCTTAGAGAAGTGGATGTGAGGGTTTGCTTCCCCGCTTGAGAAAATATGTAAAACATCTAGAAGGAAAAAAAGTCACATCAATCTATTAAAATCAAAATACCCATTGGCGTTCAGATTGTATTTTCATGGCAACTGGAAGAGCTAGGCAGTGTGGCTTCCATGGAAGAGGAACTGTTTCAGGGAAACCTCCAGGGACTGCTGCTGGGGCACAGTGGGTTAAGCCGTGGCTTGCGACACCGGCATCCCCAATCAAGAGTGCCCGGTCCTCGCTGCTGTGCTGATACACTCAGCTCTCAGCTGATGCGCTCGGGGAGGCAGCAGAAGATGGCCCCAGTGCCTGAGCCCCTTGCAGCGCATGGGGGAGACCCAGATGCAGTTCCAGGCAAGCTCTTGTGGCTGTTTGGGGAGTGAACTAGCAGACAGAAGAAGATCCCTCACCCCCCACTCCCTTCTCTGTAACACTGCCTTTCAAATACATACACTTAAGAAAGAAAGAAAGAAAATCTAGAGAGAGAATGCAAGGGAGCCATGGAATTCCTGTGCTGCCTCTGTATCTACAAGGTTGCAGCTTGCCCTCCAACAGGACGGCCAGTGCTTGGAGCCTGCGCCTTCAGGACAGGTCAGGGCATGGGGCCCCCGTGGGACGGGCCTGCAGCCAGGATGCCCCAGGATCCTCTGAATCACACTGGAGCAGTTTGTTCTCTCATATGCCTGGGTTACAGCTTCCCGTGATGGCCAGGCAGAACAGGTGTAGGTGTATGTGTGTGCGTGTGTGTGTGTGTCACTGAGCCCCCTAGTACCTGCTCCCAGGTAAGTCACAGGCTGTTACAGGCTGCAGTTCTGGGTGTGTGTGTGTGTGTGTGTGTGAATCTCTCTACTCTCCTGCCTTGAGACCCTTGACCCCGCCACCCCCCTCCACGCCCTGCCCCCAGGCCACTGCTTTCTAGCCACTTCCCCAGTATCCTCTGGGGTGGGGGAGGTGGAACACAGGCGCTATGGGCTTTGCTAACATCCAGGGTTTCCCGTTGCTCTGCTCTGAATCAGCACAGCTCTGGCCGTGGCAGCATCAGGGAAGGGAGAAACACGGAGGAAAGAGGGGGCTTGCAAATCCCATTTCTCAGCACCCAGGCCACACATTTCCTACCCAGTGTCCCCGCGCGGCCGCTCCCAGGCTGTCATCACTCGTGCTGCAGTCCTTATGCTGAGCCTCAGCCCCACTCCCACCTCAGTCCTGGGAGCAGAGGGCAAGTTTGGGAAGGCGAGTGGCCGTGGAGGATTCGGTTCCTGACTCCCGAAGTGTTCCCCCTAGGCAGTGTGCACCAGGCTGATAGCACTGGGCCTCTTGGCCCGTGCAGGGGAAGCAGGCGGTTACGGAGCGTGTTGGGCTACTTCCCTGACCCCTTGTAGCCTCAGCTTTGCCGTCTGCAGCAGTGGGGAGATGCACCAACTTGGTCGCTAGCAGCGTGAGGAAGGTGTGAGTCGCTGTCCCGGTACGCTGCCTCTTGCATTTCGTTGCCCCAGACGCTACGTACAACAACACCGCTGCCCCGGCGAACGTTTCCCAGGAGCCACAGCTTTCACTGGTCGGTGGCCATAGGGCACGGCTGGGATCACGGCCAAGGGTAAATCAGGAGTACTTGGGCCCTCTTTTGGCAAACAGAAACCCAAAGCCACGATCAGTAAGAATAATCATCATTTTTCAGAGGACACATCCTGGACCGCATTCGCCGCCTCTGAGCCCGGGTACCTATTACGGCTGAATTGTGCGTCCTCACCCCAAGGTGAAGTCCTAATCCTGCTCCCCAGCACCTCAGAATGTGCCTGTCTGGGGATAGGAAAAGAGGTAGTTAAGTTAAATGAAGTGAGCAGACTGGGCCCTGATGCAGTCTGTCCAGTGTCCTTGTAAGAAGAGGACACAGACACACCAAGAGGGGAGACCAGGGAGGACAGCCAACAACGGGGAGGGACCTCAAGGAATGGACCCCGCAGCCTCTTAGTGTTGGACGTGCAGCTGCCAGGCAGTGAGAAATACATTTCTGTCATTGAAGTCACCTGGTCTGCAACCGATTGTTATGGCAGCCATGGCACAGGCACCACACCACCGTGACGTTGCAATCCGTGTCGTAGGGGTAAGAAAATTAAGAGGCAGAGGGAGTCCCGTGACCAAGAACACACAGTTAGAACGTGGTCAGCTGACGCTTGTCTCTTGGGCAGTGCTCTCTGGCCCTCTGCCCCTCTGCCCCCCGGAGTTAGATCACAGTTCCTTTCCCACCATGTGTTTGCTCCACAGAATGTTCCAGTGCTGATAGAAAAGTAGGCGCTCTCGGTGGGCAGGGGGCTGGCCTGTCTTACCCCGCTCTCCCCAGTGTCCGGGAGGGTGCCTCAAGCCCCAGGTGTTCCACGGCTGAATTGATGTAATTTTTTTTTTTTTCTTAAGGCACTAAAGTAGCATACTCACACCAGTCATCAAGTGTCACGGTGTGTTGTGATGGCCAAGGTGAATGTTGCCCTCTGCTGATCTCGTCACCATTCTCTTTCTGTCCTCACCCGGTGAATATTCGAAAGGCAGCTTCTCCACAGGTGCTTCCTGGACAGCTTCTGTGACTGTGTTCTCTCTCGAGGTTCTGTTAGTGGTAGTCCTCAGAATCTTCGTTCATGGGAGCTGAGCTGTGCCCATTCACTGGCACTTTGGAGCAGGGTCGTGACAGCTTCCTGACTCCAGGCACCACTGCCTGCTGGACAGAGGCTGACCTGGCTGTACAGGTTGAGTCTCCCTTATCTCAAATGCTTGGGACCAGAGGTATTCTGGAATTTGGAGGTTCTCAGATTCGGGGATGTTTGCATATGCCAAGTACATAATGAGGTATCATGGGCGTGGAACCCAAGTCTAAACACAAAATTCATTCATGTTTCCTATGCACCTTATACACAGAGTCTGAAGGTAGTTTCGTACAGTATTTTAAGATTTTTATTTATTTGTTTGGGAGGTAGAGTTACAGACAGTGAGAGGGAGAGACAGAAAGGTCTTCCATCCACTGGGTCACTCCCCAAATGGCTGCAATGGCCAGAGCTGCACTGATCCAAAGCCAGGAGCCAGGAGCTTCTTCCTGGTCTCCTGTGTGGGTGCAGGGGTCCAAGCACCTGGGCCATCTTCCACTGCCCTCCTGGGCCATAGCAGAGAGCTGGATTGGAAGAGAAGCAGCCAGGACTAGAGCCGGTGGACATATGGGGTGTTGGCGGCTCAGGAGGAGGATTAACCTGTGCCACGGCACCGGCCCCTCATACAGTATTTTTAACGCATGTGCGTTTTGACTTGCAGGCAGTCACGTGAGGTCAGGTGTGGCATTTTCCACTTGTGGCGTCATGTTGGTGCTCAAAAAGTTTGAGATTCTGGAGAGTTTAGGATCTCAGATTTTCAGATTTGGGATGTTCAACCTGTCCTGGCTGCCATGTGGATTACGAAGCTGTCGAATGATCCCAGTGTTGTCTCGTTGCGTAGTTGGGCTATCGTGGACCTGACACTGCATGCAGGAATGAGTTCTGATACCAAGAAGCTCATGTTCTACAAGGCAAGATAACTCAAAGCAGAAATGTCAAGTGTTAGCTCAGCCTGAGAATTAGGGTTCCTCTTGAAATTCCCAGGCACTTGAGTTGAGTGTTGCACTACAGAAAGAAAACAGCAGAGCCCTTGGTGTGAATGAGTTGATGTTCCCAGTGTAAAGCCCATGTGAGTGACCACGTCACGTCCACTTCCGCACAGAGCTGATCCCAGGGCAGTGAGACCTCAGACCCAGGCTCTGTGCTCCAGAGAGCGGCAGCCTCACTCTCCAGTTGGCACAACCGTGATGCCACCTTTGAGTCCTCTCCACCTCCTAGGCGCTCACCAGGGCAGTGAAAGCAGAAGTAATAGTGGAGTTGGGGAAGTCAAAGAAGACAGAAGCGAGCACCCAGGAACAGCCTTTGGTGTCACTGGAGGAGGGCAAAAGCCGTGAGTGGCTGCAGCCTCCATACCATCAAAGCATCCACACTGACTAAATTAGAGGTTGGAGCAGAGATGGGGGGGTGGGGGATGGATTCGTCTCTCGGGAGACGCTGTGAGCAAGGCCAGCCCCACCTGTGCAGCGCAGCAGCCCCAGCCCTGCGGGCAAAGGTGCTTCCTTCCCCTACAGTGATCCAGGGTTCTGTACATTTTAAGTGGGATAAAGTATTTTTGCCTTAGGGCTTTTCACACATTTTTCTCATGCACAGGAAGAGTATGTCTCTCATTACAGCTCAGTACTCACACGTGCGGCCAAAGAAGCAGCCCTTATCCTGGCCAGGGTTGGGACTCGTTGAGGGGCAGGGCACCCAGGCTCTGACAGCTGAGACGTGGCCTGTGCTGGACCCGGAGCAGGTCTTTGAATTCATGTAGGCCAACGTTTTGCCTAACAGAAGAACGCAGAAGGCATGCTGCCGTCTGTGCCTTTACAAAAAGTTCATGAGCAATGGAACTGAAAGAGAAGTTTGTTTTCATACAAGAAGATTTTGAAATCCATGCATAGCTTCATAATGTGCATTGTTCATGAACTTTCCAAAGACCTCGCGTGCAGATGTCAAAATTTCTTGCAGTGTAATCGACTTATCTTTAATTTCCACTTGTTAATCAACTTTGTGAAGCTCCCACATACTCCTTATTTTTCTGGGGTACAGGGGCTCTCTGAAGATAAACCAGTGTCTCAGAAGGAAACTTTCCTCTGCTACCTTTGCGTTGCTGGTCCTCTGGCATTTTTTGTGGGTAAAGGAGAGAGATTGATACTCGTAGCTTTTAGTGATTTTACAACTGCACAGTACACTTACCAACATTTTATTTATCTTATGATCATTATACGAGGGTCCATGCATTTCCTGTAAACTTTCTATGAGAAATTTGAGTGGGGTTTTTTTTTGCACCGAAATAAAATTTGATTTTTTTAAATTTGGGAAGTAGAGAGTACATGAGAACGCACCCCCGGGGGAGCATTGTCATCTCCCCAAATGCCTACAGCAGCAACGGCTGGGCCAGGCAGAAGCTGGGAGCCAGGAGCTCAGTCCAGGTCTCCCACGTGGGTGGCAGAGGTCCAGCTCTGAATCATCACCTCCAAATGCCAGGGTCTGCACTGGCGGGAAACTGGACTCAGGAGCTGCGAGTGGAACCTGGGTACGCCCATATTGACCACGTGCCTTAACCACTAGGCCGAATGCGCACCCCGTGGCTTAATCCCATTTCCTTGTCGTACCCTCCCAGGTTCCAGACCACCGCGGACCTGCGCCCAGGTCCCTGCCCAGCAGGAGTGGGCGTCGTGCCCGAGCACCCACTGAGCCCCTTGCTGTGTCTCCACAGGCCTCGGCAAGACCCGCAGGAAGCCGAGCGCGCGCGACGCGTCCCCGACGCCCAGCACCGATGCCGAGTACCCCTCCAACGGCAGCGGCGCCGACCGCATCTACGACCTCAACATCCCCGCCTTCGTCAAGTTCGCCTACGTGGCCGAGAGGGAGGATGAGCTGTCGCTGGTGAAGGGCTCGCGCGTCACGGTCATGGAGAAGTGCAGCGACGGCTGGTGGCGCGGCAGCTACAACGGGCAGATCGGCTGGTTCCCGTCCAACTACGTGCTGGAGGAGGCGGACGAGGCGGCGGCCGAGTCCCCCAGCTTCCTCAGCCTGCGCAAGGGCGCCTCGCTGAGCAACGGCCAGGGCGCGCGGGTGCTGCACGTGGTGCAGACGCTGTACCCCTTCAGCTCGGTCACCGAGGAGGAGCTCAACTTCGAGAAGGGAGAGACCATGGAGGTGATCGAGAAACCCGAGAACGACCCCGAGTGGTGGAAATGCAAAAACGCGCGGGGCCAGGTGGGCCTCGTGCCCAAAAACTACGTGGTGGTCCTGAGCGACGGGCCGGCCCTGCACCCCTCGCACGCCCTGCCTGTCAGCTACACCGGGCCGGCGTCCAGCGGGCGCTTCGCGGGCCGCGAGTGGTACTACGGCAACGTGACGCGCCACCAGGCCGAGTGCGCGCTCAACGAGCGGGGCGTGGAAGGCGACTTCCTCATCAGGGACAGCGAGTCCTCGGTAAGTGCCCGCGCCGCCCTCGGTCCCGGCCACCCGCCACCCCCACCCCCACCCCCATCCCCGGGGTCAGACAGCAGGCAAGGGAGAATGCCAGATCCCAGCAGTCTCCAAGGTGTAGTTAACTTCTTACAGCGCATTCTCAAGTGTTCTAGTGTGTTTTTATCACTTCCCCTCTTGCTGTCATGAACTTACCGATTTAGCTTTATCATAGGGATGCGTGCATGGGAAAAAAACATATAAAAATGACCTAAGGGTACTTCAAAAAAGCTCATGGAATATTTGATGCAAAAAATTGAATTCCATGCATAGTTTTTTTTTTCCCCAAAAGGTGCATTTTCACAATGCGTGTTTAGGTGCAAAAAAATGTTTGAAATCCACGCATGCTTTTTTCATAATGCACATTTTCCTCCTATGCATTTTCTGTGAACTCAACTGAAATACCTTCATCACAGGGACCTGCAAAGGGTCCGTGGAAGATGGGCATCACTGTTTACATTGCATTCTCCACAGCTTTCTGAAGCCTCCTTGTGTGGGGTTTGCTGTGGACGTGGTTTTAGGCATCCAGGGGGGAGGGGTGAAGGGGGCGGGCTGGGAACTGCCCCCCCCCCCCAGAAAAGAAGGGGCGACTACATGTGTGCTGTAACATGGACTCTGCTGTGCCCTGGCCTTGTCAGAGCGTGTGAATATACACTGGGAACAGCAGGTGACTGTGGGGGCTCTTGGTCAGCTGGAAGGTTTGCGGCTCTGCAGCCTGCCCACTTGTACATCTGCTCTGGGTGTGCCGAGTGTTCGTTGGGGCCGCCTAGCCCTGCTGGAGGGAGGACGGTGGATGTGCGAGGCTGCGTTCTGCTCAGGGAGCTGGTTGTGCCTCTTTGCCAAGGCTCCTCTTTTCCCGTGCTGTGGCCTCAACCAGCCTTTTCCCTCCCGGTCTCTGATTCTGCCCGAGTGAAAGGCGCTGGTGTTGTACTTTGTTCCTGCTGAGTCCAGGGCACACAGCGTGTTCTCAGTGGGGCGGGAGCAGCCTTTTGTCGGCTGGCTTGTTTTTCTCTGTAAACCACGTATAATCCCAAGGTCATGTCTGCGGCAGGCTTTGCCGTGGAGTCCGTCTTAGAAAAAGCTTTTAAAGCACTTACAGGCTGAAGTGAAAAGACAGCCACGGTTCTTGAGAGGTGAGGTGTGTGTGTGTGTGTGTGTGTGTGAAGCTGAGTTGGAGGTGCGAGGTCACTTGACGGTTGACAGCAGAGCCACTTCCAGCAGGGGGCAGACTTGGGGGTGTTGGAAGGTTTTCAAGAATTGGGCCAGGGTCACACAAGGCAGCCCTGTTGTGTGTACCTTATGGAAGCAGCCAGTTCGCAAGTACCTTTCCGCAGTCAAAATCCCAAAACAAGGGTTTTGAGGATAAAGTCCGATGTATTCAACTAGGCTTTGGTTTCATTGGTAAATGCACACCGTAAGGCCATTAACGATGGGTACTTCAGAAAGCCGGTGGGTGCGAGCAGGTGTAAGACACCTGCGCTCCCGTGTCGGAATGCCTGGATTCGGTTTCAGCTCCTGCCAAAGCAGACCCTGGGAGGCAGTAGTAAGGTCTCCATGAACCGTTTGAAGACCCCACGCAGGTGCCGTGTGTTGCGACAGTCAGGGTGTGAGAAGGCTCATCCCTTGCCAAGTCAGGGCACCCTGGGGACTCCTGCTGGCTGATCCCCGAGGACTGCAGAGAGGCAGCTGGGCTCTTGGAGCCATCTCAGCGGAAAGCAGACCTCTGTGGTGCGAGCTCGTGGTGGCGCCGGCCGCAGCCTTAGATGTGGCTGGGAGTTAACGGCCTCTGAAATCGGAACTCAGAGGTGTTCTTATCACGCCGTGGAGCTTACCGGCTCTGGCCAGACATCACAGGAAATCGCTCCCACGGACGTAAGCTCTATGCAGCGGCACTGCCTTTAGATCCCGTTGGAGCTCTTCAGGGAATGAAGGGTGGCGGCTGTGTTCTCTCTTCACGCGGAAACTTCTAGAAAGCACTGGCAAACCAGTTACACGGTGAAGTGCTCAGTCCGGAGTGCTGAAGGGACAATTATAAGTCAGAGTCAGAGAGGGTAGACTTTAAAATTTGGGGTGTACAAGAGACTGTGGTCAAGACACCCACATGCCACCTCGGACTGCCTGGGTTCGATACCCACCCCTGGCTCCCGACGTCAGCTGCCTGCCGATGCAGGCCCTGGGAGGTAGTGATGGTCCCAGTCAGTGGGATCCTGCCGTTGTGGGCATTTGCAGTGAACCAGCTGATGGGAGTCAGCTCTCTTTCTCTCCCTGTCTCTCTCACTGTTTCTGACTGTATTTCAAATGAGTAACGATAAAGAAAAACCCAAGACAGGAGTTGTATACCATGTGTTGGGCCTTGGATGCTGGGGCTATGGGGGCAGAACAGGCTCACCTGGGCCTTGCACCGTCTTGGGCTGAGGCTTCCTGGGGCCTGATGCTGTGTGGGGCAGCTTATCCCTGGGGATCCTTGCTAACGTGCGTGCCTTGGGCCAAGGGCATATCACAGGGGGCTCTGTGGTGTGTCACCGGGCCAGGGTTGCTGCCTGGTTGTTTATAACCAAGTCTGTTCCCTCGACCCCTTGCTTATTCTTTGTCCACCGTCCACTGCCTCCCACTCTGTTTCCTCCCCTGCCCCTTGTCTTTTTTTCTCGCGCACTTCGACGTTTCTCGGCTGAGAGCCTGGCTTGCACAGGCACTGCCGGGTCATTGAGAGCCCTCAGGTTCATGATCAGACGTACGTGCAGGTTGCAGTGTTTGGGGACAGAAAGGTTTCCGAGGGGTTCAGCCTTAATGCAGGGCTCAGAGGCCGCGCCTGCATTTTACCTCGTCCTTTTTGGCTGACTGCGGAGCTGGGACCTGCCGTAGATGGAGGCCACCATGGGAAGTCTGGCTTCTGAATAAAGCATGGCAGAATATCCCAAGTGAGGGGCCAGCTTCGTGGTGTAGCAGGTAAAGCTGCTGACTGTAATGTTGACATCCCAGATGGGTGTTGGTTCGAGTCCTGGCTGCTCCCCGTCTGATCCATCTCCCTGCTAAAGGCCTGGGAAAGCTGTGGAAGATGGCCCACGTGTTTGAGCCCCTGCGACCCATGTGGGAGACCTGGATGAAGCTCCTAGCTCCTAGCCTTAGCCTGACCCAGCCCTGGCCATTGTGGTCATCTGGAGAGAGAACCAGCAGATGTAAGATTCTCTCCCCCCCCCCCCCCTCCTCTCTCTCTCTTTCTCTTTTCTGTAACTCTTTCAAAGTAGACAAATAAAGAATCTCAAAAAGGATATTCCAAGTGACTATATTATAAATGAGCTAGACTCTTGGTGGACAGTATTTTGCATTTACAAAAGCTTTTTACATTTTGCTCTTTTTCTGTTTTGAGGCATGAAAATAAGTCTTCCTCTTGAGTACCTAGAATCTTTTTTTTTTAAGGAGACAGGTGCATCGCTTAGGGAAGAAAATAGAGAGTGCGCAAGCGAGCGAGCCGTGTTTCAGGAGCAGCTGCTGGACGTGGGCTGCGTTAGTCAGTGAGGGAGCCTGTTCAGCTCCCTTTCCCACCCTGCACCTCAGTCCCCGCTGTTTGTGTTTCCGTCCTCTCTGGTTGGCATCTGTCCTTAGCGACTGAAGGACAGAGCAGTGTTTCTTAGTCTCCAGATTCAATGCCCATACTTCCACCTGGGACCCATCCCTGCCTGAATCGGGGAAATTCAGAACTCCTGCCTGTCCGCCGTGAGCTCATCGGCAGTCCTGGGGGTGGTGTGTTTTGCGCACACTGATTGCATGGGTGTGCCGAGAAAGCTGCACGTGCCCTTAATTCCGCTGCTGGGACTCTGTGTGGTGTTTTCTCAACATCCTTGGACAGGGTGTTGAGGGGGGACAGGGGACAGGTCACATGGGGCTGAGAAGGTCTGCAGAGCCAGCAGCCAGCTGTTTGGGAGGCCAGGGTCCTCCCTGAGACTTAAGATCCCAAAGAGAGCACGGCCTCTTGGCTGTTATGTCCCACATCAGAGTTTAGGTACGAACTTTTTGGCATACAATACGTTTGTTTCTCATAGAGCAAAACTGTTATCTACAGATAACTTAATGCACATGTTGGCTACCCTAGAAATATGTGGATGTTTTATCTCTCTTTTTAATCTGTGAACATTATTTGGGCGGGAAATAAAAGAATTAGAAGAGCCCCTTGCTGTATTCTATTTATTTTTTTTAATTAAACTTTTATTTAATGAATATAAATTTCCAAAGTACAGCTTATGGGTTACAATGGCTTCCCCCTCCCAAAACTTCCCTCCCACCCGCTCCCTCTCCCCTTCTAATCACATCAAGATTCATTTTCAATTCTCTTTATATACAGAAGATCAGTTTAGTATATATTAGGTAATGATTTCAACAGTTTGCCCCCATATAGCAACACAAAGTGAAAAAAAATACTGTTGGAGTACTAGTTATAGCATTAAATAAGAGTGTACAGCACATTAAAGACAGAGATCCTACATAATATTTTTTTAAAAAAATTAATTTTCTATGCCATTTCCAATTTAACACCAGGTTTTTTTTTTTCATTTCCAATTATCTTTATATACAGAAGATCGATTCAGTATATAATTAGTAAAGATCTCATCAGTTTGTACCCACACAGAAACACAAAGTGTAAATATACTGTTTCAGTACTAGTTATAGCATCACTGCACATTAGACAACACATTAAGGACAGATCCCACATGAAACCGCACTGTAGTCGTAGACGTCGTCATTTCTAGTAAAACGCTGTTCTCAGGCGCTTTCATCCGTCTGTCTCCCTGCCTGGTGATTCTCACAGGGCAGTGCGTGTCCGAATTCCCCCGGGGCTCCTTAAAACCCAGGATGCTGCTGGGCCCACCTGCAGCAGGCCTGAGTCAGGGGCTTGGGGGGCCTGAGAATTCCAAGTTGGAGCACATTCCTGGGTGATGCTGAGCTGCTGTTCCCTGTTGTACATTCCTATTTTCTGTCTGTCTGTCTGTCTCTCCCTGCCCCCTCCACCCCCCGCCGCCTTTATCTGAGAGGCACTGAGAGAGACCTCCCATCCGCTGGTTCACTCTCAGGATACCTATGAGGGCTATGGCTGAGCCAAGGACACCACAGAGAACCAGGACCTCCATCCCAGGCCTCTCGTGTGGGTGGCAGGAACCCAGTGACTTGAGCCATGACCACGGCCTCCCAGGGTCTGCATTAGCTGCAAGCTGGGGTCAGGTGCTAGAGCTGGGGATTGAACCCAGGTACCCCAACAGGACACCTGCATCTCCAGTGCTAGGCTAAGCATCTGCGCTCTTAATGCATGGTTTTAGACATTTTATAGCAGTTATTAAAATACCATTTCTGCATAGTGGCGTATTACTAAGAATGGTAAAAGTGCCTCAGTGTTGGGGTAGGCACTGTGGCACAGTGGGTTAAGCTGCGACCTGCAGCGCCAGCATCCCCTATGGACACCAGTTCAAGGCCCTGCTGCTCCCCTTCCAATCCAGCTCTCTGCTAATGCACCTGGGAACGCAGTGGAGGATGGCCTGATTCCTTGGGCTTCTGCACCCACGTGGGAGACTCAGAAGACGCTCCTCTCTTCAGATTGGCCCAGCTCCGGCCGTTGCAGCCATCTGGGGAGTGAACCAGCAGATGGAAATATTCCTCTCTCTTTCTCTCTCTGACTCTGCCTTTCAAATAAATAAATCTTTTTTTTTTTTTTTTAACTACCTCAAGGTGAAAATAACTGTCCTGAAGTTTTATTTCTTGTGGAACCGTTAGCTTTTGTTCCGTGGAATCTCCTTGTGGGGTGTTACTGTGTTGTTTCTTTAAAGGCTGACAGTGAACCGGCTACTTGCGCTGTGTGTTTCTCTGGGGGCACCGGGAATCCAGCTGGGGTCAGAGCCGCGTGTGAGCTGCTTCCAGGTGCAGCCCAGAAGATGTGTGACTCCGGGGCTTCCTTCTGTGACCTGCGGGCCAGCGGCAACTCCCTGGGTTGGCCCCGTGATCCCTAGGTGTTCCCTCGGTAGCTGAGTCAGGTTCAGGTCACCATGAGCAGTGCTGTATGTGTCTTTCTATTTTCAAAGACAACCAGTTCTTTGTCGGTGTCAGCTTTTCTTCCTATTTGGCCAGGGCCAACTGGAAGTTTTAAGCCTGGGTTTTTGTATCATGTCTAGCTTGGAACTTGTTGAATTCTTAAAGTGGGAGAGATCTACAAGATCACCCGTGTACGCTCATCTCTAGGAGCTAAGAGCTTGCAGCCCGTCAGATGGGTCAGAGCCCTTCGAGACGCACCCAGGGCAGCTCTCCATTGCTCACCTGCAAGCAAGCAGCCAGCCAAAGCACACACCCCTCCCTGGGGTCTGTGATCAGCCTTGGAGGCTGGGCTCCTTCCCAGAGGGCTGGGGTGGCAGGTGCAGCCTCACTCCGACAGGGCTCTATGCCCACCCCCTTCCCCGCTGGCCCTGGTCACACGCAGGGATTAAAATCACAGGTGATGAGCGTACACAGGGAGGGCAGAAAACCGGTGAGGACCTGGGAACTTCAGCTTAGCCAGCCCTCCCAGTGAATTTTTAGACTGAGTTTTATTTCTATTGCCTTACGTGTAAGAGAAAGAAATAGTCCTAAATCTGTTTGTACCTCTTTTTTTGTTTGTTTCTGGAGGGTAGGAGACAGAGAACAGCAGAGAGCCATCTGTTAGCTGGAACTGTGGGGACTTGGAACGGGTCTGCCAGGCGAGTGCAGGTTGAAGGGGTGCTCAGCGGATGGGTGTGGTGAGCTTCTGTGCTCCACTCGAGGCCACCGTTTCTGGGGGCTGTGCAAGCGGCCTCTCTGTCCCTCTGCTGTCCCTCCACGGGCTCCTTCCTCCACCCCAGAGGGAAGCCCCTCTAACGTGGAACTTGTTATTCTTAAAATGGTTGAATCCTTAAGATGCTCCCTCCTCCCTCCACCCATCTGACATGTGCACACTTCTCCCCTTTGCTGCAGGAAGCCCCCGTTGACCCACAGGCTGGGCCCTGTGCTGCTAGGTCTCGGGGTTACAGAGCGGAGGGTGTGATTGGCACTTCCTGGGCTGTGTCACCCCATCAGAGGCCACGTCAGTGCCAGGATCGTGTATTGTGTCTGTCGTGCCCGGGAGCCATGGTGGGACTCCCAAGAAACAGCTTCATATCAGTTGGATGAACTGTCCAGAAGAGGCAGAGCCTCCCTTGGTAGACAGACGGGGCCAACGTTAGGCTGAGCTTCCTAGCAATCTGACAGTCACTAAATTAGCAAAGAGATGGAGTCACCGAGATCATTAAGGTTTCTTTGAACTGTGGGCTGTTTTTTTAGCAATACACAGACATACACACACAGAAATACAGAGTAGGGGGCAGGGGAAGCTCCAGGGCCCCTGGCTCCTCCATCAGGCTTATGGTGCTGTGCATGTGGTTGGAGTTAGTGGGGTTCAACCAGGGGGCTCACGGGAAGCTCACGGGAAGCTTGCAGGCCGGCACACACCCTTCTCCTTACTGGAGAGACCCATGCCCTCTCCCCACCAGCCACGAGGGCATTTCTGGCATCCTTTAAAGACACTTTCTTTGCAATTCGCGGGAGAAATTCCACAAGAAGTGGGAAGGGTTGGTCTCGCGGCGTGTGTGGCAGGAAGGGTCCTGGCCAGGCTGGGATGGTTTCTGAAGTGTTTTACTAATGCTCCTGCTCCTGACTTCAGCCAGAGAGGGCCCTGGGCATAGCAGCGGAGCCAGTTGGTGCTGTAGCAAAGCATCTTGGAAAGGTGGAGAAGAGAGTGACTCACAGAACATGCACTTACTCATCAGCCAGTAGTAGCCTCGATACCCAGAGAGTTTGGGGATCATTGCTGCCTGTGGCCAACCCCCAAGCCGTCCCCTGGCTCCCCAAGAAAAGCCAAAACTGGTCTAGGCACCGCAGGAGAGGGGGCAGCACTGCTGTTCCTGCTGGGATGGGCAGGCCCTGCCTCAGGCTTCGCAACCTCCCCTGCCAGCTCCCTGCAGCTCCTCCTCCAGCCATAGATGGCGCCGCTGGGCCCCGTCGGGGGCCTGTGTGTAGGGAGGAGCGCAGGGTCTCCACCCATCACAGTACTTTGGTTTTGTGCTATTCCCACCAGAATTTCACAAGTCTTTTTAGACCAGCACAGAGCTTTCTTAAAAGGTTTTTTTTGTTTCTTTTTCTGTTGTGCCAATATACCGTATCAGCTTTCTGTTACTAGAGTGAAGTGCCTGGGGCAGGCTAACTTTATAGGGAAAAGAGGCTTATTTTTGCTTATGGTCCTGGTGATTCGTGGTCAGGAGCATGTGGGCCCCCTCAGTGTGGCCCCTGGTAGAGTCCCAGGGTGGCACAGGGCGTCACATGGCAGGAGGCAGAGTGGTCATGCCTGTCATGTCCACCAGGATGTCCTCATGGGATTCCACCACCCTAGCAACCCATTCTGACCCCCTCCTGTGAGCATCCTAATGGGGTGTGATGGGTCCCACCCATGAGTACTGTTAACAGCACACTTTGGGGGCCAGACCCCCGAGTTCAGGGGGATGAATGCTGAAACCACAGTAATGTCTGGATCGTAAGGTTTACCAGTTGGCCGCTTTGAGTGTGTAACTCCAGGGGCATGGAGCACAGTCCCATTGTTGTGTGCCACCATCACCACCGTCCATCTCCAGGACTTCATCTTCCCAAACTGAAACCATGAACCCGCCAGACACCCACTCCCCCCTGCCCGCCCCAGCCGCCATCTTGGGGCTATCCTGGGAACCTGACTGCTCTGGGCCCCTCCCGTCCGTGGAGCCACAGAGTCTGTGTCCTAGCCTGGCTGGCTTACTTCCCCCAGTGTGGCCTCCTCGAGGTCCATCCACGTAGCAGCACATGTCAGCTATCTTTCCCTCGTCTTTGAGCCCCAGTGAGACTCTTTCGTATGCATGGCCCACACAGATTCATTCATTTGTCCATGGACACCTGGGTTGTTTTCACCCCTTGGCTGTTGTGCAAAGATCTCAAGTCTCCGCGTGCAGTCCTTTTATGTCTGTATCCCGAAGTGGGGTTGCTGGATCCGATGGTATTGCTACCTTTAATTGTTTGAGGAGCCGTCGGACTGCCTTCCACAGCGGCTGCACCAGTTCACATTCCCTCTGGCAATGCCTAAGGATTCCAGTTTCTCCACATCCTTGCCAACATTTGTTGCATGCGCTCTCGCTCTCTCGCTCGCTCTGTCCTCTGATGGGGAGGAAGTGGCTTTGATTGGCAGCAGCACATCACCTCCTATCCTCAGCTGCTCTTTGGCTTGTCCTCATCTGTCAGCATGATTCTCACCTTTTGAGTTGTATTCCTCTTTGAAAGTCCTTTATGGCCCTCTGTCTCCAGGTACTGTCCCTGTGCGTTTCCCTCACGGGGCCTCCACAGTATGGCGGGAACAGCCAGCAGTCAGTGTTTCAGACCCTGTGGAGTTGGTGATATAGAAAGCTCTTCGGTGTAAATTGGGGGAGCGGGGCGCTGTTGTGGAGCGGTGGGCTAATAAGCCAGTGCTTGCTACTCTGGCATCCCATATCCGAGTGCCAGTTCAAGCCCTGGCTGCTCTGCTCCCAGTCCAGCTCCCTGCTAGTGCACCTGGGAAGGCAGCAGAAGAAGATGGGCCAAGTCCTTAACCCCCTGCCGCTCACGTGGGAGACCTGGATGGAGCTCCTGGCTCCTGACTTCGGCCTGGCCCAGCCCTGGCTGTTGCAGCCCTTGGGGAGTGAACCAGCAAATGGATGATCTGTCTGTCTCTCCTTCTCTCTCTGTTGCTCTGCCTTTCAAATAAATCTTAAAATCAGTGGGGCTGGCGGATAGCAAAGCTGCCACCTTCAGCACCGGCATCCCATATGGGTGCCTGTTCGAGTCCCCACTGCTGCACTTCCAACCTTGCTCCCTGCTGATGTTTTGGGAAAGCATAAGGCCTTGGGCCCCTGCACCCAGGCGGGACAGAAAGGAGCTCCTGGCTCCTGGCTTCAGATCAGCCCAGCTCCGGCCATTGTGGCCATTTGGGGGGTGAACCAGCAGATGGAAGACCTCTCTTTCTGGCTCTGCCTCTCTATGTAACTATCTCTCAAATAAATAAAAATAAATCTTAAAAGATGAGGTAGATGAGAGTTTGGGAGCTGTTTGGTGATTGATTGTCTTTTGCTTATGGAAGCGTTGACTTCAGAAGCGAATGAGAATGTCGCTCCTTGATGGTGGCATACCTGGAGTGGCTTCAGGCCCGTGACGCAGGCATTCTCAGCTATTGAGCAGGAAATGCTGGTGAGGCTCGTGTTGTCACACCTGGAGATGAGGAGCTCTTCTCGCTCGGTCACAGACAGTGTTTGCAGCTGGCAGTAGTAGTGCGGGTGTAGACAGTGAACTCCATTAGACAACCAGGGAGAGTGACCTAGCAGAATGACGGAACTGAAGGGTAGTGTTCCTGAGATAAGAACAGTCATCAGTGGGAGGCAGTTTGCCTCTGACCCACAGGTGCTTGCATTGTCCTTTGGGGAAGGCCTACTTTTCTGGACAAAAGAGTTTCTTTTCCTTAAAGAAGTGAAAAAGAGAAAAAGAATCCACTTACCAAGTTAAAAGGAAAGAACGATACAGCTTTTGATAAGAAACCAGCAAGGTGACCTCTCACTGGGGGAAGGAAGGGAGTGTTGAACGTAGGTGCTTCAGTGCTTGGAGGCCTCAGTGGAACCAGAGATTGGCCCAGAGCCCCCGTGGCCGGCCCTGAGGGTGCAGAAAGGCCGTTTCTACTCTCATCTTTGCTTCAAGTCAAAGTTAATGATAAGGAGAATTGTAAGGTTATTACCAACCCAGGGGTGCCTGCGAGCCAGGCCCCTCCCTCCCCCCTTTCTCTTCCTCAGGTGCAGTGACATGAACACTTAAGCTCCAAGGGGTGCAGGAAGAAATAAAGGATATTGAAGACTGTTCTCTGGGTCTGTCTTTCCGCCCTCCTCGTTGAGAAAAGCATGATTAAATCTTGGGCGAAGGCGAGGAGGATTTATTTGACCAGGATGTCTGTTTTATAAAAATGCAGAGGGGCTTCTGAGCAGGATTTGAGGCTCTGAGCAAGCTGGTGACGCTGTGGAAACTGGATCAAAGAGTGAATTACCCGATGTTGCTTTCTAAAAATACTTGTCGCGAGCAGAAAAAATTGCAAGGAGATGAGGTGCGAGAATTACCCAAAGGGATACATTTTGGAAGAGATGGTCAGAGTTGGAAGTTCTGAAGTCATTGCATTGATTGAACACCGGGTACTCTGAGCCCAGCGCAGGGGTGGGGAGTTAAATCAGGTTCTTTGACAGGGAGGGCATATATCCAAAGGGAAGACCCAAAACCTAAACAGAAACAGCAGCGATCATAAGGGCTGTGAGAAAGGTTCGGGTCTCACCAGCTCATTCATTGTCCCTAGAGTCTGCTTGGGAAATTTCTTTCCGAATAGAAGAGTGAATGGGTTGTACTGCTGGTTCATTCTTCAGCTCTGATCGAAAAACTCTGAGAACAGCAAAATCGTCCCTTGCAAGGACCAGTCAGAGAAGAAGCGAACAAATGGAAGTGGTCTGTTGTGGGAGACTTTGTGGAGACCCAGTCCTCCGCAGAGAGAAATGGCGCCCAGTTAGCGTCTGGAGAAGGCAAGGGAAGTCAGGCTGAGGGGAGAACGCACCGACGTAGGAACGGAAGGAGGCAGGTGTGCGGGAATCCGAGAGGAGGACCCAGTCTGGCTGCATCTCAGGCCCAGCACGCGATGTGTCAATGCATGCTGGCTCCCAGCGGCATCTGCGGGTCCTGCCCTCCCCAGGTGGAGGGTGGAAGGTGTCCCGGCTTCCTCTCCGCAGTCTGTGAGCTGCTGTCGAAGCCGCCTGCGCTGAGAGGCCTGGAGGGGTTCCCTGCTTCGCTGCTCCTGGTGTGGTCCGCTGCCCTGGTGGACAGCCAGGCACGGCCGGAGCACGGCACACGGGAACGGGAGTGACCCCTTCATGGGATCACTTCCTGCCTTGTGCTCTTCCTCTCTCTGGGGTGGCCCTGTCTCCCAGTTTCACAGGGCGAGAGCCAGCACACACTCCGCAGTGTGTCCCGGCCAACCTGTTGGGGAAATTGCCCGCTGGGCGTGACTTGGAGCAGACCCAGGCTCCTTAGGCGGAAACCAGAAAGAATCCACAGACTGGGGCCCGTCTAGCACAGGCTGCTTTGCCCCCAAATCACGTGCTCTTTCTCTTGGCTTCCCCCCCCCCGCCTCCCTCCCTCCCTCCCTTTTTCTCCTTCTTTTCTTCTTTCTTTGTTTCTCCTTACTTCTTTCTCTTTCCTTCTCTTTTTTCTTCTCTCTCTTGCTCTCTCTCTCCTTTCTTTTTCTGAGAAAGAGAGACTCTCCCATTCGCTGGTCCAGTCCCCAGAGGCCTGCGGCAGTCAGACGTGGGCAGGGGCTGAAGCTGCATCTCTTCCTGGGGGTTCCCACACCGTTGGTGTCTGGTCTCCCTTTTATTTCAGTTCTCCGACGGCACCAGCATCCCCCAGAGGCTCACTGAAATGCGGTGGCTGGGGGGTGACATCACAAATGCCCCAGCCAGTGTCTGTGTCAGCAGGTCCGGGGCAGGGCCCGAGAGTCTGCTCTTGTGACAAGTTTCCAGGCGACACCGGTGCCTTCGAGTCGGGAACACACTTGGAGAGCCTGTGGTCTCGTGCGTTTTCAGGCTTCCTACGGTGTCTCGCGGTGTAGATCAGACATCTGTAACCCGAAGTCCAGAATACTCCAGAATCTGAAACTCTGTCACACATGGAAAATCCTACACCACGAAACTTTGATTCAGGCACAAACTTGTCTAAAATATTGCAGGTTATGAGTGCAATGTGTACGTGAAACACAGGTGAGTTTTGTGTGTAGACGCGCGTCCCCTCCCTGAGATAGCTCATTATGTGAGTGCAAATATTTCCAAATCAGAACCCCAAAACAGGCCTCTGATCACAAGCATCTTGGATAAGGCGTGTGGCGGTGTGTCTGCTTAGGACGTGGGTTGTTCGATTTCGGTTTCTCGTGGAAGATCTGCCTGTTAGGAATTAAGGACAGCCCCAGACCGTCAGCCCTCCTGCTTGGCACAAACTGTTTCCGCAGCCTGGACTTTTCTACTTTCTGCCTGGTAGCCCATGAAATTAGAAAGTACCTTTCGTGCTGCATCGGTTTTACTCCTGTAACACACACAGCTGCGCGCACACACACACACACACACACACCCCATGATGTTCAATTAAGGAGCCGTAACGAAAAGCAAATTCTCCTATTCCAAAAGTCATCTCTTGATCACTTGGCTTGATTAAAATTGGGTGCATCGAGTCCTCACGGCAGCTCGCTCTCCAGTGCAAAAACTGTGTGAAATCCACGCATGTGCTACAGTCTGCAAAGAGTTCACAGAACATGCGTATGATGAAAAAACTATATGTGGATTTCAGAAACTCTGCGCCAACGTAAAATGCCGTGTGCCGTGCATTTTTTAAAGTGCCCTCTGATTTGCGGCTGTGTGTTGCATGCGTGCTGGGCAGGAGGCCAGGCTGAGTGTCGCGGTCCTCCAATACTGCTGATGTTTGGAGCTTGCCCGTGTGCACCAGACCTGTCGGGCAGTGCCTGGTTCCGCTTGTTGGGCCTTCAGTACCACACACAGCCGCCCACTTGGACGGAGACAGCGGGGTGAGCTTGCGTTGTCTTGTTCAGCCCTGTGAGCACGGTCGGGCTTCGAGGGTGCGCAGGCCACACGGTGACTCAGGAGGAGGCCGCCTGGTGCCGTGTGGATGTGCATGTTGGTGGAGCAGCTTGGCCTGAGTGTGCCATCCAGGTCTGACCTTCCCCCTCACCCTCGCCCCCCTCTAGGCGCTGTGAAAATAATAGCTGGCCTGCATCCTCTTTGGAGATGAACCTTCTGGGCTCTTCCTGAAGTTTCATTCACCAGTATTTCCTGGGGGCTCCCCCAAGGCATTCGGGTAGCATGGAGTTAGGGCCTTTCCCCTCCAAGGCTTATTCTTGCTTTGCTGGTTCTGGGCAGAGGGACAGCAAATAGGGTAACTATAAACTCCGTTGTCTCTGTCTGCCTGCTATGCTAACAGCTGTGGCTGGTGCCTGCGCCCAGCTGCCCTGTGCAGTGTGGATCTTCTGAGACACCCATGCTCCCCAGTAGGCGCCCATGTGGGCTCTGTTCATCCTTGTTTCCAGGCTCTGCTCCCTTCTCCTCAGAAGAATGTTATTTGAGGGCTTTTGGAAACTTGTGGCCAGAAGTCTGGCTGCGAGGGAGGTGGAGGGAGGGTAGGAGCAGAGCTTGTCCCTAGGAATTACGAGAGCAGAAAGTGAGTTGCAGACCTGGGTTTGGCTGCTCTATGTTGTGGCGTGGACTTGGTGCCACATAGCAAGCCACGGAGGAGACAGCTGACCTCGTGTGGGGCTGGTCACGTGGGGGAGCGTCTGTACTTTGAGCTTAAGGGTATGATGGACCACGCAGAAGACAGATGGCCAAGAACAACATGGCCAGGACTGCAATTGGCACTGAGGTTATGCTTTAGGCTCATCGATTGGGACCATAGGCAGGGGCCAGGTGATGCAGCTGGGGGCGGGGGGGGCTATGAGGGGCTGAGGTCACCGAGGGAGGCCAGGACCCCTCCACCTTCCCTTCACTGCTGAAAACCAGACAAGGCCCTCCTCCCTTTGTACACACCAAGCATCTTAACCAGCGTCTTAGCCACTAGGCCAGACACCTGCCCTAGGCGTTTATTTTTAAATGGCTTAGACTTAAAAAAAAAAAAAAAGGCTCAATTTCTAATAGTATTAGAAGTCAGAAGAAGGGAAATCTCTAGCCTCTGCCTGCGTGGGAACCACTTGTCTTAAATTCCCAGTTTCTCAAAAACAGCTCGGGAAGTGAAAAGTGTTTCCTCGCATTCGGGTTAACTCGGGTGTCTGTCCCACGTGTCAGAGAAGGAGGTGCGCTCAGCACTGAATACTCAGCCTATGAAGTCACACTGGTCCTTGAGCAGGGGGTCATCGGGCGGAGCGGCAGGTGCCGTTGTGGACACCTGCGCCGCTGGGAACCCTGTGATCCCGGGGGTGTGGCCCGTGGGGAGAGAGGCGGAGTACCCCAGAGCGTGCAGCCCGCGCCCTCTCGGGCCCTGGTGTAACCTGTGCTGTTTGCTCCCGCAGCCCAGCGACTTCTCCGTGTCTCTCAAAGCGTCAGGGAAGAACAAACACTTCAAGGTGCAGCTCGTGGACAATGTGTACTGCATTGGGCAGCGGCGATTCCACACCATGGACGAGCTGGTGGAACACTACAAAAAGGCCCCCATCTTCACCAGCGAGCACGGGGAGAAGCTCTACCTCGTCCGGGCGCTGCAGTGACCTGTGCCGTGGGCCCTCGGGTCGGGGCCGCGCCGCGCCACGCCCACCAGCTCCGGGCGCCACCACCGGGTGCGACCATCCCTCCTGGCCGGTCTTAGAAGGAGGCGGAAGGGCCGAGTGTCTTCACTTTATTTCTCTCCAACTAGTGGCAGCAGCCCTCTGCTCACGTGGAGACCCTGGGCGCGGCTAGAGGGCCGCCGTGCACGCAGCCAGGGCCCCCAGGCTGCGCAGGCCGAGAGGGAGCTGTCCAGTGCCTTGGGGCCGTGCTTGCAATAAAGAATTTTCCTCGAGAGGCAGTCTGCAGCGGAGGGACCCGGTGACTCAAGATAAGACACGCGTTTTGGTCGTTGACCCCAAAGTGTGCCATCCACGTAGTACTGTTTGCTCTTGCCTGTGGCTCCTTTGAATTTCCTTTGAATTGATGTATTCAATTCTCCAAGTCCTACGTATCTGTAGCTGGTTGTTGACACTAATGCGGGATGATTCCGGAAGACAGCTGATCTGTGGGGGAAGCGGAGCTACCAACACTCCACACACACACACACATGTACACACCCACACACGCATACACACACGCACATGCACGCTGTATACATGTGTGTGCATGTCTGTGTAGGTGTGTGTATGTACTTAAATATTTTATTTGCTTTACAGGGAAATTTTTCAGGGTTTACAGAAGAATATGTGATTGGTAGTCAGAGACACAAGATGTTTATGAAGAAATCGTGTTCTTTTTTTCCTTTACGTTTGAACTTCTTTATAGTTTAAATATACAGTCTTGAGATGGCACATTCCTACGATGGAAGAAGGGGTCTTGCGATCCCCTAAACTTGCATACCCAGTTTTTTTGAATATTGTAATAAAAAAAAAAGTATTATGACACGATCCTCTGTGCGTTTGTCTTTGGGGAGACGCTGACTGCTGTCGGGGAGGGGTGACCGCTGTGTTGGGTGACTTCTCCCAGCTTTATAGGGAGAACCGGGCTCGAGGGAGGGTAAGGAATGCACTCCGTGTGACTGTCTTGTCTTCTTGCCACCACGTTTTTGAATATTGAAATAACCCCTGCTAACGAGGGAAACTCCCAAGAGAACTCCAATAAGCTTGCTCTTAACTTCGCTCTTTGGGAATCGCTGGCTCCGGTCGCCAGCCAGAGTCTTTGCATTCCCGGTGCCCCTCCTGGGACGTTGCACTGCGGCTCTCTCAATCTGTCCGTGTTTAGTGGATGGCGGCCGGCCACATGCCAGGCCATGGGAGTGCAACTCGCGGCATGCGGATCAGCGCCCTCTTAGTGGACCAGGACTAATGCACATAGCGGGCCCCTCTGTGCCCGCCACCACCGTGATCCCCATTGTAGAGACCGAGACGGTGAGGCATGACGTCACATACAAGGGGATGCAAACCCAGAGTTTTGGAAGGAATTCCAGAGCCGGGCGGTACGTCCTGACTCTGCCATTCTTGTTGGCTTTGAGTTCATTGATTCTTTGGTTGCCTTTCACTGTGGTCCATTAGAAGCTGATGGAGAATGAGGCTGGCAGCCCCCCCACCCCCAGTCATAGTGAGCTGTAAGAGGACGCTCCCTTCATCTCTCTCAGAGCAGCAAACCGCCCTGCGATTAGAGATGCGGCTGCAGTCTCTGTCTTCCACCAAGACAGGCCAGGGGATGGCACACCTGCCCCCCCAAAGGAATGTGGCTGTGGGAGCAGCAGGGGGCTAATGGGCATTAATTGGTACCTGGGGATTTGTAAATTTGCCAGAGCATTTTTTTTTTAAGTTTTATTTTTATTTATTTGAAAGAGTTAGAGGTAGAGCCAGAGAGAGAAAAAGGTCTTCCATCCACTGGTTCACTCCCCAAATGACTGCAATGGCCAGAGCTGAGCTGATCCAAAGCCAGGAGCCAGGAGCTTCTTCCAGGTCTCCCATGCAGGTGCAGGGGCTCAAGGACTTGGGCCATCTTCCACTGCTTTCCCAGGCCATAGCAGAGAGCTGGATTGGAAGAGGAGTAGCCGAGACTCGAACCAGTGCCCGTGTGGGATGCCGGTGCTGCAGGCCATGGCTTTAACCCGCTGCACCACGGTGCCAGCCCCTAGCCAGAGCATTTGAATGGGCCTGTGTTAGAAGATTTACACCACCATCCTGTTCATCATGGCCCACCAGACCGGTTCCTTTTCCCAATCATAAACTTGATGTATAACCTTGCCTGCCTGCCTGCTGGCGTCTAGAGTTATTGGTACCCTCGAAGTAAAAGTGATGGCGTGCTCTCAGAGTGGATGCTCCCGTGTCCTGTCTCTTCATTTGAAAAACCGGACAACGTTGCAGGTGAGTGAGGTGCAGACATCTGTTGGGTGTTTTATCCAAGAGAATAGCATGCCTGTGGACTCTCTCAGTTCTCACTGCTGGGTGCTACATTTAGACCCGCAAGGATCCTGCTACACCACGAGTACCCGCACTGCTTAGAGGCTGGATTGCAGTCTGGGAGGAATCAAGTGATTTTTTAAAGGACCGAAGACATGCACATTTTGGTTTCAGGAACTTCTTTTAGGCCTGGGCTCATTAGATTCAGTGCCTTGGCACAGTCCTCCTGCTGCCCATGGGTAGACCAGGACTGGGTGTGTGTGTGTGTGTGTGTGTTTTATTTAAGGAACTGACACCCTGGGACATGGTGCTGTCAGGTGGAGGGCGGATTGATGAGATGAGCCTCTGGCAAGCAGCATCCCTAGTGCCCCAGGCAGGTGGCACGGATGCCAGCGACCCTCCTGCACATCCACAGATGGCCTGGGCAAGTCTTATGCAGACATTGAAGGGAAGACGAAGGGCAATGAAGGTGAGTCGTTGGGTATCTGGGTAACTTTGTTCCCTTGTTTTCATTTAAACACACCTTCAGTTGACATAAATGTCATTCCATACAGGGACCCTGCTGAGTTACAGTCACAACTACCAGGCTTTACAACCAGATGCATTAAGTAATATTTCCAGAGAGCTCTATCTGTCCATTTTTTTCTCCAAGTGCGCCACAAATTTGCATCTAAATTAGAATTCCTCATAACAACTGACATTTGCAAACAAAATGTTTTTGGTGCTGATACCATTTTGTCTTTAGTTTCTGTGCGCTAATCTACCTTTCTGTCATTCCTACTGCCTAATGCCAGAATGCCAAAATACTGTTAAGACGGAGGTTGAAAATGCGAAGGATAGACAAGTTGGAAAGTATTATTTTAGGGACTAACATTGTGGTGCAGCAGGTCAAGCCTGTGATGCCAGCATTCCATACGAGCGCCAGTTCGAGTCCCGGCTGCTCCACTTCTGATCCAGCCACCTGCTGATGCACCTGGAAAGGCAGCAGAGATGGCCCAGTGCTTGGGCCCCTGCACCCCCGTGGGAGACTCAGATGGAGCTCCAGACTCAGTGCGGACCAGCCCCGGCTACTGTGGCCATTTGGAGAGGGAACCAGAAGAAGGAAGATCTCTTTCCTATGACTGCCTTTCAAATAAATCTTAAAAAAAAAAAAAAAAAAAAAGTGGCCAGTGCTGTGGCACCCTGCCTGCAATGCCATCATCCCATATGGGTGCCAGTTCAAGGCAGAGTCACAGGCAGACGCAGAGAGAGAGGTCTTCCATCCTCTGGTTCACTCCCAGATGGTCACAATGGCTGGAGCTGCACCGATCCGAACCCAGGAGCCAGGAGCTTCTTCTGGGTCTCCCACATGGATGGCAGGGGCCCAAGGACTTGGGCCATCTGCTGCTGCTTTTCCAGGTGCATTAGCAAGAGGCTGGATCAGAAGGGAGCTGAACCGGAAGTGGAACAACTGGAACTCCACCCGGCACCCATATGGGATGCCGGCGCTGCAGGCAGTAGATGTACCAGCTAAGCTATGGCACTATCTTGCCCTTTGCTTACTAGAGCCCTCAGTACTTGTTGTTGGTATGTGGTTAGGTAATCAGTGAGACAACTTTTATTCTAGCTCCTTGCCAGGCTGCTAGCTTCTATGCTGGAAAGCAGCGTTGGTTCATCCACAGACACTGGAACGCCTGCTCAAGGTCAAGTGTGAAGGGGACATCCCTGGATTTCGGCTCATCACCAGCCTCCCTGGCTGTGTTTGCTCAGGCGTGGAATGGGGCTGCCCTCCATCTCTGAGATTCACTGGGGGTTGCGGGGAGGCTTTGCTGGGGTGGCCCAGGTGAATGTGCTTGGTGTGAAGCCCTGTGTGGCCATCGCTGATGCCAGCCACATCTGCCATGTACCATGTGGTCTGTGCCAGCTTGTTCCTCATCTGGAACGCAGGTGCGTCCTTAGCCATGGCCTTCCTCTGGGGAACCCCTGGGAGGCTGGCTCCATCAGACCCCTCGCAGCTTCAGAGGCAGTGCAGCCAAGCCTTTTATTTTTTATTTTTATTTTATTTTTTTGACAGGCAGAGTGGACAGTGAGAGAGAGAGACAGAGAGAAAGGTCTTCCTTTGCCGTTGGTTCACCCTCCAATGGCCGCCACAGCTGCTGCACTGTGGCCAGTGCATCGCGCTGATCTGAAGCCAGGAGCCAGGTGCTTCTCTTGGTCTCCCATGTGGGTGCAGGGCCCAAGCACTTGGGCCATCCTCCACTGCACTCCCAGGCCACAGCAGAGAGCTGGACTGGAAGAGGAACAACCGGGACAGAATCCGGCGCCCCCACCGGGACTAGAACCCAGTGTGCCGGTGCCGCAAGGCGGAGGATTAGCCTATTGAGCCGCGGCACCGGCCAGCCATGCCTTTTAGAACTTGAACTCCTCAAGAGCTGGGGAGAGGTTTCTTCCCCAACTCCTGTAGCCCATTGTGGGTGAGCAGCCCAGGACCAAAAGCCATCCTCAGCCCTCCCAGTCCTACTGAAGTGGTCAGCAAGTTCACCTCCCTAAAGGGCCCTCTTTTGGATGGGAAACATCTTTGTCTGCTCCTTGGGGCTGGGTGAGTTGGGTCCAACTCCCGAGTGAGACAACCCACGGAGCGTTGAGTATTGGGCAAAAGCACAGCCAGCATCCAGAAGCCCTGCTCACCTTCTCAGCAGGTGGAGTTCGCACACTCTGGGGAAGCTGGCCACTGCTGGTGCCAATGCAGGTCACTCACGCTTAGTGCAGCCCCTAGGAGATTTGTCCCTTCACATAAAGTTCCTCGACAGCCCGGGTTCCAATTCAGAGTGGGATAGGAAGCAGTCATCTGTGTTTTGGTTTATATTCACTCATTGATTTGAGAGAAGAAAAATACAGATCTCCTGTCTGCTGGGTCGCTCCTCAGATGCCTACAATGCAAAGGAGGTGGGATCTCTCTCTCTCTCTCTCTCTCTCTCTCTTTTGACAGCTAGAATTAGTGAGAGAGAGAGACAGAGAGAAAGGTCTTCCTTCCATTGGTTCACTCCCTAAATGGCTGCCATGGCAGGAGCTACACTGATCTGAAGCCAGGAGCCAGGTGCTTCTCCTGGTCTCCCATGAGGGTGCAGGGCCCAAGCGCTTGGGCCATCCTCCACTGCCCTCCCAGGCCACAGCAGAGAGCTGGACTGGAAGAGGAGCAACCGGGACTAGAACCCGGTGCCCATATGTGATGCCGGTGCTGCAGGTGGAGGATTAACCAAGTGAGCCACGGCTCCGGCCCCGAGGTGGGATCTCAATTCAGGTCTCACATGGGTGGTGGGGACCCAAGCGCTTGAGCCATCACCGCTGCCTCCCACGGCGTGCATTCACGGGCAGCTGGAGTCAAGCCAGGGCTGGGACTCGAATCTCTCTTCCAGCTGTCAAGTCAGATCTGATCTTGGAGACACTGAGTGTTGTTTTTTCCTCCGTAATTGTCATTTGCCTTTCCATGTGAGTTGCCCAGGGCACAGCACCTGGCCACCCCAGCTCACTGGGAAGACTCATTATGTTGTCTTGGGACGATCCTGCTCCTTGACCCTAAAGGGTAGGTGAAGATGGATGAACCTGACACCTGTTCTGAAAGTTCACCTTTTGGGCCAGTGTTACAGTGCCAGGGCTTAAGCGGCTGCTTGTTAACAGAGTGCCAGTTCAAGTCCTAGCTACTCCACTTCCCATCCCTCTTCCTGCTAATATGCCTGGGAAGGCAACAGATGATCACCCAAATCTTTGGGTTCTTGCCACATATGTGGGAGACCCAAATAGAGTCCCTGGATCCTGGCTTTGGCCTGGCCAGGCCAAATTGTTGCAGCCATTTGGGGAGTGAATCAGTAGATGGAAGAGCAATTCTCTCTCTCTCTCTCTCTCTCTCTCTCTCTCTCTCACACACACACCACTCTGCCTTTGAAATAACTAAATCTTTAAAAATAAATACAGCTCATCTTTGACAGCTTCTGAAACATGCATTGTCTCTTCTTCAGGGGGTGAATATTTAACCAAATCCTTGGCGAGGAGACCCGATGTGCATCCAGATTCAGGAATCGGGAACCAGAGCACTGTGGCTTTGTCCTCAGCTGCTGCTGGTGGATGAGGACCCGTGGCCTTCCAAGATCAGCTCGTGGCCTGGAGAAACCCCAAGTGCGAGTGGGAGTGACCTTGTAGAAAGCAGAGGGCCTATGCTTCTGGTAGTGGGAAGGTGGGGTCTCAATTCAGGTCTCCGCCGTGGGTGGCACGCCCACCTCCATGAACCCCCCGGCCTCCGCCTGGGTTCTGTCCCTCACCAGTGCCAAGACCTCCAGAAAGTTCTGGAAGCTTGGTGCCTTCATGCGCTCTGAGTTGCAGGTGTAGAGCTGCCTGTTCTGCAGTCTTTGAGAATAATGTAGACGTACATTTGGATAAGGTAAACTGGACATAGAAGGGTAAGATGCTTAGAACTTTTGTATGGACTGTTGAATGCTCTTAATGAAAAGGAAAGATAGGTGAATATGCTACATTACTATCGAACCAAAGCCAGTCGTGAGTAACCTGAGATCCCCGAGTACCTTAAAGACGCTACTCAGGTGATTTCAACCTAGAACTTGATCTAGCCGCACACGGAATGCAGATCCCAGCACTATTCACCCCTACGAGGAGTTTTCGTCCAGAAGAGCAGAGAATGATACAGTAAGAAAGGCCTGCCATGGAAGTAGTGAAGCCAGTAAACTATGTGTCCAACGAGAACGTGCTTGTCTGAATAGCATCCAAATCATGTTTACTCTATCACTCTGGTTGCTTTCGGTATTGGAGAGATTGGGTGCTGTCTGCTCAAAGTGCATTTGGAACTTGGCTTTGGGAATGACCCACTCATGTTGTGGTGTAACCTTTGATGATTGGTGGAAGAAAATCTTGAGGGTTGTTTTTTGTTTTCAAAGTAGAGATGGTGGGGCTTTCGCTGTGGCGCAGCGGGTTATTAACGCCCTGGCCTGAAGTGCCGGCATCCCATATGGGCACCGGTTCGAGACCCAGCTGCTCCACTTCCGTTCTGGCTCGCTGCTACGGCCTGAGAGAGCAGTAGAAGATGGCCAATGTACTTGGGTCCCTGCACCCACGTGGGATACCCGGAGGAAGCTCTTGGCTCCTCGCTTTGGATCGGTGCAGCTCCGGACATTGCGGCCAATCGGGGAGTGAACCAGTGGATGGAAGACCTCTCTCTCTCTCTCTCTCTCTCTCTCTCTCTTTCTCTCTCTGCCTCTCCTTCTCTCTGTGTGTAACTCTGACTTTCAAGTAAATAAATAAACCTTTCAAAAAAAATTTAGGATAAATTAGAATGCCTGAAGGAAATAAAAATGTCTCTATTTTCTCCAAGGGATAGCTAGTTTGTAACCAACATCACCATCTCTACTTTGTTTTTGTTTTTGTTTTTGTTTTAAGATTTATACAGACAGTAAGAGGGAGAGACAGAAGCCAGGAGTTTCTTCCAGGTCTCTCATGTAGGTGCAGGGGCCCAAGGACTTGGGCCATCTTCTACTGCTTTCTCAGGCCATAGCAGAGAGCTGGATCAGAAGCGAAGCGGCCAGGACTCAAACCGGCACCCCATATAGGATGCTGGCACTGCAGGCGGTGGCTTTACTCACTATGCCACCGGCCCTATCCTAAATTTTCTACAGTAAATGTCAGTTATCTAAATGAAAATCACATAAAAGGAAAGTTTTACAAATTTTAAATTCTGTGGAACTAAATGGGATGAATAAAATCCGATCCACAAATTGGTTTGTACCAATTTTGTAGAAAAATGTTGAGAAGAGGGGCCAGCGCTGTGACTCACTTGGTTAATCCTCCACCTGTGGCGCCAGCATCCCATATGGGTGTCGGTTCTAGTCCCGGTTGCTCCTCTTCCAGTCCAGCTCTCTGCTGTGGCCTGGGAAGGCAGTGGAGTATGGCCCAAGTGCTTGGGCCCTGCACCCACATGGGAGACTGGGAAGAAGCACCTGGCTCCTGGCTTTGGATCGGCACAGCTCCAGCCATAGCGGCCATTTTGGGAGTGAACCAACGGAAGGAAGACCTTTCTCTCTGTCTCTATCTCACTGTCTATAACTCTACCTGTCAAATAAAAAAAAAAAATGTTGAGAAGAAAGATTTCTGCTCTGGACTTGGGTTGGTTTCCTGGGTGTATTAAGAAAATAATTTTTTGTAGTCAATATTTTCACCAAAAACATGTCTGTTATGTGATGGCCAAATTTGAAAATGTAATGAAATCAGCCAACAACAGCAGAGATGTTGCAGAATACAGAACTCATAAGGTGATTAGAAAAATTTCTTGAGCACTTTCTCAAGGAGGCCTACCCTGATCCAGTCATTACTGGAAACCCCCCTTCTGCATTTATATCTCCCCCTTACTTACCGATTTGTTTTGCTTACTGTGTGTATTGTTATTCTGTCAACACACAACTCTAGAATGAAGTTCCATAAGGTAGCGGTGTTTGTTGTGTTAAAGATGTAACCTAGGGGTGGTGCCATGGCACAGTAGGTTAATCCTCTGCCTGCGATGCCAGCATCCCATATAGGCACCAGTTCTAGTCCAGGTTGCTCCTCTTCCAGTCCAGCTCTCTGCTATGGCCTGGGAAAGCACTAGAAGATGGCCCAAGTCTTTGGGTCTCTGCACCTGTGTAGGAGTCTGGGAAGAAGCTTCTGGCTCCTGGCTTCGGACTGGTGAAGCTCCAACCATTGCAGCCATTTGGGGAGTGAACCAACAGAAGGAGGAACTTTCTCTGTGTCTCTCTCTCACTGTCTTTAACTCTACCTCTCAAGTAAATAAATAAATAAAATATTTTTTAAAAATATGTAACCTAAATAGAATCGTATTTGGTACCTAGTAGGTTCCAATAAGTGTTGTTAAAAGGCATTGAATGAACCAACAGGAGAACAATGGGCTTTGAGTCCTTCCACATCTGAAATTGCCTATGTGTTTTCCCTGAAGAAGAATGTTGGAAAGTGAAGACACTCTGGCAAAAAAAAAAAAAAAACAAAAACCGGGGCCGGTGCTGTGGCTCAGCTGGTTGATGCCCTGGCCTGGGGCGCTGACATCCCATATGGGCGCTGGTTCTAGTCCCAGCTGCTCCTCTTCTGATCCAGCTCTCTGCTGTGGCCTGGGATAGCAGTTGAAGATGGCCCAAGTCTTTGGGCCCCTGTACCAGCATGGGAGACCTAGAAGAGGCTCTTGGCTCCTGGCTTCGGATTGGTGCAGCTCCGGCCGTTGCGGCCAATTGGGGAGTGAACCATTGGATGGAAGACTTCTCTCTCTGCCTCTCCTCTCTCTGTGTGTAATTCTGACTTTCAAATAAAAAATAAATAAATCTTAAAAAAAAAAAAAAAGTGGCAGACAGAAACCATTCCCAACCCAGAAATCGGGGAATAAGGACTTTAAAAAAAAAAAAACCTAAATGAAAGATCTCTGTGAGTGAGATCCCAGTGGAAAGAATAGGCCATCAAAGAAGGAGGTACCTTTCTCTGAATGGAGGAGAGAACTTCCACTTTGACTATGGCCTTGTCTAAGTAAGATCGGAGTTGGCGAACTCTAGAGGCTTCCATAGCCTTGGCAGCTCAGGACAAGAGCCTCAGGTGATTACTGACGTCATAAATAAGAGTGTCGGTTGTTAAATCAACAATAGGAGTCACTGTGCACTTACTCACCATGTAGAATCTCTGTCCTTAATGTGTTGAATCTCTGTCCTTAATGTGTTGTACTATGTGAATTAATGCTATAACTAGTACTCAAACAGTACTTTATACTTTGTGTGTCTGTGTGGGTGCAAACTGTTGAAATCTTTACTTAGCATATACTAAATTGATCTTCTGTATATAAAGATAATTGAAAATGAATCTTGGCCGGCACCGTGGCTCAACAGGCTAATCCTCTGCCGTGCGGCGCCGGCACACTGGGTTCTAGTCCCGGTCGGGGCACCGATCCTGTCCCGGTTGCCCCTCTTCCAGGCCAGCTCTCTGCTGTGGCCAGGGAGTGCAGTGGAGGATGGCCCAAGTGTTTGGGCTCTGCACCCCATGGGAGACCAGGATAAGCACCTGGCTCCTGCCATCGGAACAGCGCGGTGCGCCGGCCACAGCACGCTACCGCGGCGGCCATTGGAGGGTGAACCAACGGCAAAAGGAAGACCTTTCTCTCTGTCTCTCTCTCTCACTGTCCACTCTGCCTGTCAAAAAAAAAAAAAAAAGAAAATGAATCTTGATGAAGGATGGGATCGGGGATGGAGTGGGAGATGGGATGGTTGCAGGTGGGAGGGAGGTTATGGGGGGAAAAGCTGCTATAATCCAAAAGTTGTACTTTGGAAATTTATATTTATTAAATAAAAGTTTAAAAAATGACATAAAACCAACTTGCACTGACAGAAAAATATATTAATGGCATATAATTAAGTAAATAGAAGGAAAAATAGGTAATGACTAGAAAAATATGTTCAGAACTCTTAAGTTCACATGTGTGTATAAATGTATAAACATATCCTTAGCTATCGTGGAATACTTTCTGGACAACTATGTACATTTTTGCATTATTCAATTATTATCCAATAAGCTTGTATTGTAATTGGGAAAGATAATAAAGATATCATAAATTTTTTTTGACAGGCAGTTAGACAGTGAGAGAGAGAGAGAGAGAGAGAGAGAGAAAGGTCTTCCTTCCGTTGGTTCACCCCCTAAGTGGCCGCTACAGCCGGTGCTGCACTGATCTGAAGCCAGGAGCCAGGTGCTTCTTCCTGGTCTCCCACGTGGGTCAGGCACCCAAGCACCTGGGCCATCCTCCACTGCCTTCCCGGGCCACAGCAGAGAGCTGGACTGGAAGAGGAGCAACCGGGACAGAATCTGGTGCCCCAACCGGGACTAGAACCCAGGGTGCTGGCGCCACAGGCGGAGGATTAGCCTAGTGAGCCGCGGCACTGGCCAAGATATCTTAATTTTGAAGGAAAAAAAAAAAAAAAGAAGGCTTGCTGGGATGGATGTGGTACAGGAATTGCTGCTGCTGCTGCTGCTGCTTCTTCTTCTTCTTCTTCTTCTTCTTCTTCTTCTTCTTCTTCTTCTTCTTCTTCTTATTTTTTTCTTTCTTGCAAAATTCTAGGCAGTGTTCTACCGCCTTGGTAGTCTAGCCAGTCTGACCTCTGTTCCTGATACCATGATTTGCTTCTTCAATCACTTGGAGCCAAAAGTCACTGCCCCGCCCTCCATTCCAAGTCCAGCACCACCTTCTCCCTCTGGAAGATCCTAATCCCCCGCAATACATAACTTTATAAATTGTCAGCCGCTGGGGATCTAGGCTGTTCTCTTAACTGCAGTCCGCTAAACCGTGGTTTTTCTAACTTCACAGCCGTCGTGTCATTTCTCCCAGCAGCAAACTGTCTTCCCTGGACCACTGCTTTAACCTCACCACTTAGCCACCCTCTGTGATGGCTCTGCGCTCCCTCCTATCCCCTCAGCTGACGGGGCTGGCGCTGTGGCAAAGCGGGTTAATGCCCTGGCCTGAAGCACCAGCATTCCATAGGGCACCGGTTCGAGTCCTGGGTATGCCACTTCTGATCCAGCTCTCTGCTGTGGCCTGGGAATGCAGTGGAAGATGGCCCACGTCCTTGGGCCCCTGCACTCACGTGGGAGACCTGGAAGAAGCTCCTGGCTCCTGGCTTCGGATCGGCGCAGCTCTGGCTGTTGTGACCAATTGGGGAGTGAACCAGCAGATGAAAGACCTCTCTCTCTCTCTCTCTGCCTCTCCTCTCTGTGTAACTCTGACTTTCAAATAAATAAATAAATCTTTAAAAAAAAGACTCTGAAACCCAGTCTGAACAGAGAACCCAACTCTCAGGGTGACCCAGCTCCTCTAAGAACGGCAGTGTTTCTCTCAGATCTCCTTGCAATCCCACAGACAGGCTCAGAGCAGGCATTCTTGCTGCCCTGCCCTGTTCACGCCCCTGCCCCTGTATCCTTGCTGTATTGGCTCCATCCCTGGCCTCTCCTTCCTCCTGCCGTCTTCCTGGGGAAGCACAGGTTCAGCCCGCGCCGGTGCCTTGGGACTGCTGCAGCCAGTCTTGCTTCTGTGCGTCCGAGTGCTTCCTCTCCCGTCAGACTATCAGCACCTCTAGTTGAAGGATGTGAGATTGCAAAATTAATATTAGCAATTTTGTGGTTCAAAGTAGAAACTTCGTACGTTCTTAATATTGTGCTTGTAGTCCATAGCAGATTCTTAACAAGTATTGATTGATTGACCACAGAATAAGAAAGAAAACCCCTATAATGGCCTTCTCTCCCACTTAGAGGTAAACCAAAGCCTCTTGAAATAAACACTGGATAGGAAAACTTGATGTAAGCATTGGCTGAAAAGACCGTAGCCCAATTCACCGGAGTGTGCACCTGCTCGCGTTGGAGGGGCCAATCGCGCTCCTGTGTCTCCATCTCTAATGAAAATGAGCATAAGTTAGCTGGATATTCAAGCCCAGGGTCTTTCATTCGGTAGAGCTCTTATTTCCCAACCTGTCGAAATCCACCACAGGACTTCTGAAAAATGCTTTTAGGTCACGTGCATAATGTATGACCCACTGTGGCGTTTTAATTTGTCATAAAACATAGAGAGCATAAAACTCACTGTCTTTACTGCTTTTTTGTGTGCAGCCCAGTGGTGTTCACTTTGGTGTGCAACCATCACCATCATTCCCCTGCAGAAGTTTTTCATCTTCCCAAAGACTGTCCCCATTAAAAACCAGTCTCGGCCGGCGCCTCGGCTCACTAGGCTAATCCTCTGCCTTGCGGCGCCGGCACCCCGGGTTCTAGTCCCAGTCGGGGCCCCCGATTCTGTTCCTGTTGCTCCTCTTCCAGTCCAGCTCTCTGCTGTGGCCCGGGAAGGCAGTGGAGGATGTCCCAAGTGCTTGGGCCCCTGCACCCGCATGGGAGACCAGGAGAAGCACCTGGCTCCTGGCTTCGGATCAGCGCGGTGCGCTGGCCGCAGCGGCCATTGAAGGATGAACCAACGGAAAAGGAAGACCTTTCTCTCTGTCTCTCTCTCTCTCACTGTCCACTCTGCCTGTAAAAAAACAAACAAACAAAAAAAAACCCAAAAAACTCTCCCGGGGTTGATATTGTGGCAGAGTGTGTAAAGCCACCGTCTGTAATGCTGGCATTCCATATGGGCACCTGTTCGAGTCCCAGCTGCTGCACTTCTGATCCAGCTCCCTGCTAAGGTGCCTGGGAAACTGCTTTTGCAGTATAGAATGGCCCAAGTCCTTGGGCCCCTGCACCCACATGGGAGACCTGGAAGAAGCTCCTGGCTCCTGGCTTCAGTCTGGCCCAGCCCTGGCTGTTGCAGCCATCTGGAGAGTGAACCAGCAGATGGAAGTCTTCTCTTTTTCTCTAACTCTGACTTTCAAATAAATACATAAATCATAACCCTTCCCCCCAGTTCCGCCTCTACCCTGCCTTAGCAACCACTACTCTCTTCTCTGCCCCTATGAATGTGACCATTCTAAGTAACTCATGTAAGTAGAATCATACATTACTCAACTTTTTACAACTGGCTTACTTAGCATAATGTGCTCAAGGCTTATCCACATGGTGTGCTGCAGAATTTCCTTCTGTTTTTAGAGACAAGTGATATTCCATTGTATGAGGAAGCATCTTCAAAAAGTTCTTGGGAGATGTGTGGAGACTGCATGGATTTTTGTATTTTTTTTTTTGCACTAAAAAAACTTGCTTTTTCATTCCATTTTCCGCGAGCTTTTTGAAGTGCCATTGTATGGTTTTACCAAATTTTGTTCATCCCTCAGTGCACACTTGGGTTGCTTCCCCCTCCTGGCCACCGTGAATAATTCTGTGCCAACCTGGGTGGACAAATAATCGTTTTGTTTTTAATTCTGCATATATGCCTGGATGCTATTTTTAATTGTTTGAGGACCTGCCATTCTGCTCTCCACAGAAGCTGCACTGTTCACATTGGCTCCAACAGTGCTCACCTGTTTCCATTTCTGCACATCCTCACCAACACTGGCCGTGTTCTGCCGTTTCGATCGTGGCCACCCTAACGGAAGTGCCTATTGTGACGCTGCGGCAAAACATAGAGAAAATGTCACACCGTTAGAACCCACTCTCGTATCCATAACTGCCTGCAGGAGCTTGAACTTCCCTCTCTGCTCACAACATGGCTTAAGAAGTGCCCGCCACTGACACGCTCCTGTGGTAGAGGTTCAGTTTCAGCCGGTCTCCAGTAACCACAGGTCTCTCATCTGAGGATTCAACCAACTGCTCATCAAAACAGGAAGAAAAAAAAAAAACCACCATACTGGACGTGCACAGGCTTTTTGTTCTTGTCCTTGTTCCCTAAAGAATACAGTAAAAAAAAAAAAAACGACTGAGACACCATTGGCGATGGGTCAGGCATTGTAACTCATCTGCAGATGATTTAAGGTATATGGAAGAGAATGCGTAGGTCCTATGCAAATATTACAGCATTTTCTTTCTTTATATTAAAGATTTATTTATTTATTTTGAAAGAGTTACACAGGAAAAGGAGAGGCACAGAGAGAGAGAGAGAGGTCGTTCATCTGCTGGTTACTCCCCAGTTGACTGCAACAGCCAGAGCTGTGCCAATCCAAAGCCTGGAGCCAGGAGCTTCCTCTGGGTTTTCCCACATGGGTGCAGGGGCCCAAGGACTTGGGCCATCTTCCACTGCTTTCCCAGGCCATGGCAGAGAGCTGGATCAAAGTGGAGCAGCCGGGACTCGAACCAGCACTCATATGGGATGCTGGCACTGCAGGCGGCGGCTTTACCTGCTAAGCCACAGTGCTGATCCCTGCCTGGGCCTTTAATTGATTCAATCAGGAACAAGGTAGGCAGTCGGGCTCCACGAGGATCTGTGACCCCAGCGGTTTTCTCTGTCTCTGCACTCTGCAGACACCTTTGGCTCTTTCCCGCATGTGTGTAGCTCTTCCCTCACCCGATGATCCAGTGCTGGACCACAGAGTTGCAGTAGTGAGGAGGCAAACATGGCTGGCTGCCCTCAAGGAGCTTGTATTCCCTGAGGATGGCAGAGGTCAGAGAACAGGGAACAGCCGTGCAGATTCCAGATGATTGAAACACTATGAAAGTAACAGAAAACAAAGCTTTGCTGGCTGCCTGACTTAACCAAGGTGAAGTTTTTAAGAGAGGGCTTTTTTGAAGGGCTGGCATTTAACTCGGCACTTCCACGGGTGAAAGAACCGGTGTCCCAGAGACAGATTGTGACTTGGGGACAGCATCTGTTTGGGCTTCGAGGAAGGTGGGGAGGACCTTTGGAGCCTGCAGTGTTTGAAGATGGTGTTGAGTGACGGTGGACAGATATAGAGAGAGGTAGAGCCAGAGAGGGAGAGGTCTTCCATTCTGCAGGTTCACTCCCCAAATGACCACAATGGCCAGAGCTGAGCTGATCCTAAGTCAGGAGCCAGGAGTGTCTTCCAGGTCTCCCACGTGGGTGCATTGGCCCAAGGACTTGGGCCATCTTTTACTGCTTTCCCAGACCATAGCAGCCGGATCGGAAGAGGAGCAGCCAGGACTCGAACTGGCGCCCATATGGGATGCCGGCACTGCAGGCCAGAGCTTTAACTCACTGCACCACAGCGCCAGCCCCAACAGTGGGCATTTTAAGAAGACTGGTAGGAAATTGCTCAAAGTAGAAGGACATTCAGTTCAGGGCCAGCTTTTGTAGTACAGTGGGTTAAGCCATCTCTTATGATGCCCACATCTCATATCACTGTGCTGGTTTAAGTCCTGGTTGTTCCACTTCCAATCCTGCTCCCTGTTATGTGCCTGGGAAAGCAGTGGAAGATGGTCCCTGGCACTTGGTTCTCACATGGGAGACTTGGATGGAGTTTCTGGCTTCAGCCTGCCACTGCCCAGGCTGTTGCACCATCTGGGGAGTGATTCAACAGATGGGAGATACTTTGTGCTTGCTCTCCCCCACTCCTCCACCACCTCTCTTGCTCTCTCATCTGCTGTCCTGGCCTTAAATGACATCTGTATCCCTACAGTTCTCACACTTCGTACCAAGAGTGATGCATAAGCAGAGTCTTCAAAAAGCTCATGGGAAATGCATATTATGAAAAGCTAGGCATGGATTTCTAAAATGTTTTGCAGCAAAATACACTTATTCTGGGATTGGCATTGCGGTGCAATGCTGGCATCCCACATGGGTGCTGGTTCCAGTCCTGGCTGCTCTGCTTCTGATCCAACTCCCTACTAATGCACCTGCCTAAAAAGGCAGCAGAAAATGGCCTAGGTCCTTGGGCCCCTGCACGCCTGTAGTAGACCCAGATGGAGTTCCAGCCTCCTTGCTGGAGAGAATGCAGAGAAGGGAGAAAAGGAGTCGGAATCAGTACCCCCGAGGATCAGTCTGGGTGGAGTGTGGAAGGCAGATTGAGAAGTGAATGAGGCATGCAGGTGGGACGTTTGGGACTAAGAAGGGAAGAGCAGCTCGAGGCCCGGATGAGTGGCCGTTTCTGAGATGCACACCCCACAACTGATTCAGGGCTGGGCCATCAATCCTGTAAGTGGGGGAAGCCGAAGGTGGGAATGGGGCCATCCAAGGAGGGGTGGAAGGAGAACTGGACGGAGGTGGGATGAGGCTGCTATATGGAGGGAGGAAGGAATGGCAGGTACAGCTGGCTGTAGCTTTGGTAACCAGAGGATGGGGTCCTTTCTGAGGGTCCCTGCCCCTCCAGGAAGTTTCAGGCAGTCAGTGGAACACTTCTGTATCCTCAAGGATCGTTTGTGGATGCACAAAGTGTTAGCCAAAAGGAAGTTAGTTAGGTTTAATAAAATAAAGACATGGGGCTGGCGTTGTGGCGTAACAGGTAAAGCCACTGCCTGCAGTGCCGGCACCTCATATGGGCGTCAGTTCAGGTCCTGGCTGCTCCACTTCCAATCCAGCTCTCTGCTATGGCCTGGGAAAGCAGTAGAAGATGGCCCAAGTCCTTGGGACCCTGCACCCACATGGGAGACCTGGAAGAACATCCTGGCACCTGAATTCATATCGGCGCAGCTCCAACCATTGTGACCAACTGGGGAATGAACCAGTGGACGGAAGACCTCTCTCTCTCTCTCTCTCTCTCTCTCTCTGTCTGCCTCTCCTTCTTTCTCTGTGTAACTCTGACTTGCAAATAAATAAATAAAAATCTTTTAAAAAATAAATAAAATAAAAAAGACACAATTACCAGACCCTTATTCTTAAGTTTTTAAATTCAGCGTACCAATATTTTTATACTATTTATGAACTCAGCATTTAGCAATTCCTCTTAATGATGTTGATTAAAGTTTAATTTAATTTTTAAATGAATTAAGTAAACTAGTGTAAACTGCATTTACATGCTATTAATTCTGTTTCCTTGCTTAAATTTTCATCTAATTAACAAACAAAACTTTCCAACTACCCAACTACTTAAGTAATTATTGGAAGTCTAATAAATTAAACCTATAAGGTTTGTGAGTCTTAGATTCTCTTAAATGCACCCAAGCTATTTATATATTTAATGAGAACAAACCTAAGCTCAGAAACCTGAAGTTTAATTATACATTTTAAATTAACAGACCAAATTCTCTTAAATTTTACAAGTAAATAAACTACTAAATATGCATGGATTTTCTTTTCCCAAATATATTGTGGCGCAGTGGGTTAAGTCTCTGCCCGAGACGCCAAGATCTCATCGGAATGCCAGTTGCAGTCCCAGCTGCTCCACTTCCTATCCAGCTCCCTGCTAATGTGCCTGGGAAAGCAGCAGAGGATGGCCTGAGTGCTTGGGTCCCTGCACTGACCTGGGAAACCTGGATGAAGTTTTGGTCCAGCCATGGCCAATACATCCAATTGGAGAATGCCCAATGGATGGAAGATTCTCTCGCTCTTTTGCTCTCTGTCTCCTCCATGCCCCTCCTTTCCCATAATGTTGCCTTTCTAATAATCTTTTTTTAAAAAGGCAGTTTCTTTTGTATTTAAATGTATATATATATATATGTATATATAAACATCATCAGTTTGATGATTTTAAGCATTTCTGTATTTAATGTGAAATCTTCTAAAATTTACAAAAATGTATTTCCAAAAGAAATCATTGTCACCCCGACAATGGAATAACTTCCCTGGGAGGTTGTTAGGTTTGCCTTCTCAGCCGCCAGGGTTTTTCACTTAAAAAAAAAAATCAGCAAAGTCCCTGGCCCAGGGCTCTGTAGCAGGTGCTCCTGCCCACACCCTGGAGGAGCACGTGCCTTGGAGGAGCAGAGGCCGCCCAGCAGATGGTTTGGCTCGTGAGCGTCTGCGCGCTCTGCTGTTCAAGAGCCCAACAGGCAGCGGTTCTGTTTGCTCTGGACTTACAGGGGATCCCACGCCTGTCTGTGCTAGGATTACATGTCACAGCTCTCGGATTGCTGACGTGCCATTCACTGTTCACGTGATTTTTAAAGGAAACCTGAACTGGACATTGTAGAGGAGGCTTGATAGGAAAACCATGCAGAACTCCAAATAGCATGTGCCTTCTCAAAGGACAGGCATGAGCTTAGTTCAAAAGACTGGTGAATTAACATTCACTTGTATGTTGTAGGGTAAAATAACATGTTTGGGACTGGCACCATGGCACAGTAGGTTAATCCTCCGCCTGTGGTGCCAGCATCCCATATGGGTGCCGGTTCTAGTCCTGGTTGCTCCTCTTCCAACCCAGCTCTCTGCTATGGCCTGGGAAAGCAGTAGAAGATGGCCCAAGTGTTTGGGCCCCTTCACTCGTGTGGGAGACCGGGAAGAAGCTCCTGGCTCCTGGCTTCGGATCAGCGCAGCTCCGGCCATTGCAGCCATCTGGGGAGTGAAGCAATGGAAGGAAGACCTTTCTCTTGTTTCTCCCTCTCACTGTCTGTAACTCTACCTCTCAAATAAATAAAATATTAAAAAAAATGTTTAATCTTTTAGAATTCCCACCTTTGACATGATTTTTTTTTTTTTTTGACAGGCAGAGTTAGACAGTGAGAGAGAGACAGAGAGAAAGGTCTTCCCTCTGCTGGCTCACCCCCCAAATGGCCGCCATGGCTGGTGTGCTGCACCGATCCGAAGCCAGGAGCCAGGTGCCTCCTCCTGGTCTCCCATGCGGGTGCACGGCCCAAGCACCTGGGCCATCCTCCACTGCCCTCCCTGGACCAGAAGAGGAGCAACCGGGACAGAATCTGGCACCTCAACTGGGACTAGAACCTGGGGTGCCAGCGCTGCAGGCAGAGGATTAGCCTAGTGAGCTGCAGTACCGGCCATGACTTTTTTTAAACTTTTCAAATTTTTAAAAATTAAGTTGCCAGGGGTCAGCCTTGTGGTATAGTGGATTAAGCTGCTGCTTGCATCACTGGCATCTCACAGCGCCGGTTCGAGTCCTAGCTGCTCTGCTTCTGGTCTGGCTCCCTGCTTTTGTGCCAGAGAAAGCAGGAGATAATGGCCCAAGTACTTAGGCCCCACCACCCATATGGGAGACCCAGATGGAGTTCCTGACTCCTGGCTTTGGCCCAGCCCAGCCCTGGCTGCTGAGACCATTTGAAGAAATGAACCAAAAGATGGAAGATTCTGTGTGTGTGTGTGTGTGTCTTTCAAGTAAATAATAAATCTTAAAGTACCAATTACCAAGGAAAATCATATTGGATAAAATAGCCTCTGCTGTGGCAATGAAGATAAACAAAATTGGATAAGAAGGAATTGAAGAAAGAAAAAATGCAAGGCGTCCATGCACAGACTATCTTAGGGAGATTCAAAGACTAAGGAAACGCACCAGAAGGTTGGCCGACTGTGGCTGGAAAAATAGGATGTGAGAATTACAAATTTGGAGGCGGTACAGTGGGTGGCAAAGAAGGGAAGGAGGAAATATCATTGGAGAGAAGAAAGTCAGGAAACTGGATTTGTTTGGATGACTTTGGCCAATTCTTGCTCTGGAAAAAAAAATCCTTCAAGGGGCAAGTGATTGGCCTAATGCTTAAGCTACCAGTTGGGGATGCCCGCATCCTGTATGAGAGTTGTGTGGGTTTAGTTCTTGGCTCTGCTCCTGCTAAAGCAGACCCTGGGAGGCAGAAGGTGATGGCTTAGGTCCCTGAGTCCCTGCCACCCATGTAGGAGGTTCTCAAGCCTTTGGTCTCAGACTGAATTACACCACTGGGTGGCCTGGGTCTCCAGCTGGTGATCAGAAGAGCCTGGTCACTTGCCTCTGTAATCCTAGGAACCGACTCCCATAAGAAATCTTCCTTCATCTATAAATGGTACCCTGTGGGTCCTCTTTCTTTGGAGAACCATGACTAATACAGAGCGGAAACACATTCACGAAGCATTCTGAGCTGGAAGATACGTAGAGATTGCCAGGACTCACGCTGTTATTGTACAAGCAGCAACCTGCGGCGTAGAGAGGTGGTGGCAGCAGCATAGGAAGAGTGGTCAGAACAGCCGTGACCTTCTCCAAACAGATCTCTGGGTGGGCCATCCCCAAGTGGGGCCTGCCGAAAGGGCTCTTGAGTTTTTAAAGCCTCAGTCTTATTAGCATCAGAAAAGGGCGTGTGGCCTCCTTGCCTGCCAACCTTAGTGCCGATTCCAAGTTGGATTTCCTTTTGTGGGCATGCCTCATGGTCCTCATACGGTTCCCAAAGTCTCAGCGATGGTGGGAGCCTGCCAGCGTGGCAGCTGGGTTGCCTCAGCCACATGATAACAGAGTGGAATCTACAGCCTGGTCTGAGCCTGGAATGAGGCCACACATTGCTGGTGGCGGCAGTGAGAGGTGAAGGGATAGCCCTCCGGGGAGATGACCCAGGTGGGGCCCGAAGTTGGTGGATTGGGAGGGCGCATGGTTCAGGATCATGACTGAGAAAGAGGGGAGGATAAGATTCCTGATGACTGGGCCCGTTGTCTTAGCCTGGCTTCTATGCTGGGACTGAATACCTCAGACTGGGTCATTTCTGCATAGCAAAGATTTATTTTGTTTGCCATTCTGGAGGCTGAGGGTCCAAGGTCAAAGTGTTGCTTCCGGGAGGGCCTTGTTGCTGGCAGGGAACTCGGTGCAATCCCAAGATGTTAGGGCTTCCTATGGGGATTCGGGTACATTCAAGAGACAGAGCCAGCTTGGCTTAATCAGGAGAAATTAATCCATGAATCAATTAGCCCACTCATGAGGGCAGAGTCCTCAGGACTCAATCATTCCTTGCCGGTCTCACAGTGGGGACTAAATTTGAACCTGAGCTGTGGTGGGGGTAGTCAAGCCACAGCATCCCTCCTTCGTGATCAAGTTTTTATTTTCCACCCTTGAGTATCTGCCCACCAAAGGTCGAGGGATCTGAAAACAAGCACCTTTTCGAGGAGCATCTGACATGTTCTGGAACATTCTCTCCTGTCTGTCACCTACCGCCTTTCTTGAATCTGGCTTCTGCATTCAGGATGAGTCAGGCCTTATGATCAGCACATACCTGAGTCTAGAGCACCAGCCCCAGTGGTATCTACCCCGAGACATCCCCCTGAATGTTGTTGTCTTTAACTGAGTGGACAGCCAGGCATTTGGGGTCAGGGCCCTCTGCAGGCCCCAGCCAGCACCTGCCTAGATTCGAAAGGGGACCAGACTTCCTCATTCTTTCAAGCAGGAGCTGCCCCCTGCAGCAACCATCTCTGGGGAGGTTTGCTCCTGTGGGCAGCCCAGGGCTGGGGGTCACCAAGAAAAACTAGGAAACCACAGGAACCATAACCCTGCCTTGAATGAAGTGAAGACAGGACCCACAAACGATACCCAGCTCCCAGGCCAGGCAACTCTCCACAGCAGAGCCCAGCAGGGAGACCAGGGAGAGCACGCCCAAGCAGCACAGACCCAGCCCCTAAGGGTGATCCAGCCTGGACCTGAGAGTCTGACTCTTAGGACCCAACAGACTCTGGGGTACGTCTTCATCTCTCCACACCATGTTTTTCTCACTCCAAGGCATCACCTGATGGATCTCCTGCCTCTAGCCTCAACCCCTTCCTCTCTGTCTTCCACAGAGTTGCTGCATGGAGGACATTGTATTTTTTAAATGATTATTTCCATATGTACTTGCAGAGCCTGGTCACTCAGCCACCCAGAGACGAGGTCCAGGTCCCCAACTGGGGAACCTCTGGAGCTGTCTTGGACTAACAGTAAGGCAGAGATGATGCTGCGTGATGTGGGGAGGTGTGGTCAAACGGGTGATACAACTTCTGCCTGACATCACAGTCTTGGGAACACAGGCCAGGAATGCCACCACCATGCTGGAAGTCAGACCAGGCCCGGGAGAAGCTCCTGTGGAAGGGATCCCCGGTTCCTGTCCCTCAGCACTGGCTGGGCTCCCTAGCTGACCCCCTGATCCTGTGATCTTGGAAGCAGATCTTCCCACTTGCAGTGTGAGCCAACTAGTGGAGGATGTGTTGGGTCCCTGCTGTTGGTTAAGCCACTGTTTGGGGTGGTTTACTTAGCATCCACTGATAACCGGAGAACTGGGCTGGCTTCATTCCTCTACTGATGAGTTCTTCATGCTCAGCTCTGTCCACCCCAGCAGCCCTAACTATCACAACTAGCTATTTTCAGTCTGACCTGTGCCATGCTCTTCCCCTGCCTGGAAATTACCTCTCTCTGCCTCCAGTTGTCTCGCTCCCTTGCCTGACTCCACGCTGTCTTCAAGACCTAGTGGAGGAAGCCCCATCCAAGAGGCTCCATCCCCCTCCTTAGGTCAGACTTGGCCACTCCTGCCATGCGTGAATCCTAGGGACCTGGATGTGTGTTTGCTGCAGCACTCTCTGCACGTACAGTAACCCGGGGGCTGCTTCCTCTCTCGCAGGTGGTGAGCGACTCATGCCCTATTTGTCTTTGCAGCCCCAGACATGAGCACAGTGCCTGTCACAAAGCGAAGCTCAATGCATGTTTAATGAGCACTGAGTCCAGACATGGTGTCTGATGCCCCCGAGTCCTCCTGGACCTGGGAGAGCATGCCATCCTTTCTGGCTGATACGGGTCCTAAGGAGGTTTCCGGTTCCTGTCCTCTTGGGCGGTCTGTCCTGCCTGCAGCCTACCGCCTTTCTTGAGCCTGGCTCCCGCATGCAGGATGAGTTCAGGCCTTACTCTGAGCACATGCCTGAATCTAGAGCAGCAGCCCAGGGGTATCTACCCCAGACACCCTCCCCCATATCCCTGGGAACTGATTCCAGCGCCTCCTGTGGATGCCACATCTTCAGATACTCCAGTCTCTTCTGGAAAAATGATGTACCATTTGCATACAACCCCCCCACACACCCTCCCATATACTTTAAATCATGTCTGATGCATTGTAAGTGGAGTTTAAATGGTGTAATAGGGATCGGTGCTGTGGTGTAGCAGGTAAACCCGCCACCTGCAGTGCCAGCATCCCTTATGGGCACTGGTTCGAGTCCCGGCTGTTCCACTTCCAATCCATCTCTCTGCTATGGCCTAGGAAAGCAGTGGAAGATGGCCCAAGTCCTTGGGCCCCTGTGCCTGCATGGGAGACCTGGAACAAACACCTGGCTACTGGCTTCAGATCTGCCCAGTCCCAGCCATTGCAGCCATTTGGGGTGAACCAGCAGATGGAAGACTTCTCTCTCTCTCCCTCTCTTTCTCTGCCTCTGTCTCTCTGTAATTTGCCTTTGAAATAAATAAATAAACCTTTAGAAAATGGTGTTATGCGGTATTGTTTAGGAGATAATGTCAAAAGAGTCCGTATGAGTTCAGTAGAGATGCTTCCACTTGTAGGCCTAACTACATAATACATGATCCATGGTAGAATGCACAGATGTAGAGCCTACAGATTATAGAGGGCTGGCTGTACTTGCTCTAAATTATCCAAGGGCACCCACAGCGCAGGGTGATGGCTGGTGGATGCATCACTGACCCTGGGCTGATGAGTTACTTGGATCCTAATTATCACTTGAACAAGACTAGCATGCAAAAGCAGTTGACGGAGTAACCAATAATTCTCAGAACTAAAGAACTGAGGCAACAGAGGACTTCTATCTCAATAGTCACTTAAAAGTGAGTAAAAGCCTCAGACTTGAAAGAATGCTACAGTTGTGAAATGGAAAATGTGGCATCTGCAGGTGTCATGGAAATGTGGTCAACCCTGATGATGTGTGAGTAAAATGTATACGAGTGAAAATGGGAAGGTTGCTAAAGGAAAACCCTAGAGAGGCTCTCAGTAGCTAATGAACAATGGAAGTTTCAAGTTTCTCAAAGTCAACAAAGTTAACCTCCAGAGAAACCCGAGAGAGAGGAGTTAGATGTGGTCTCACCCATCCCAGAAGAACTGAGGCATCTCCAAATAGAGCAGTTCATTGAAGACACAGAAGCACCTGTCAGCTAAGGGCGCAAGAGTGGGAGGTAGGGTTGACCAGAGCCTTTGTCCTTTGTATGTTTGTATTTTCTAATTCTTTGTACAATGAAAATGTGTTATCAGGGTAGGTGTTGGACTTAGCAGTTAAGCCACCCATTGGAGGGCCCACGTCCCATATCAGCTTTACCTGGGTTAGACTCCCAACTCTGGTTCCTGTTTCCTGTTCGTATTTACCCTGGGAGGCAGAGATGATGGCTCAAGTGATTGGGCTCCTGCCACCCATGTGGGAGACTTGGAATGAGCTCCTGGCTCCTGGCTCCTGGCTTCAGCCTGACCCAGACCTGGCCATTGCAGGCACTTGGAGGACTGAACAAGGAAATGAAGACTCTCTCTGTCTGCTTTTCTTGGTCTCTCTCTGTCTGCCAAATAAATAAATAGAGAGCTACCTGTGAAGCGAGAATAAATAAAGATCTGTGCACAATAGGTGGAGTTGCATTATGGACACATGTTACTGCCCACATGATTCAACCACAGGAAGAGAGAGGTGGTGAGGGAAGGAGAAAGAGGAAGTAGCACTGAGTCATGCAGTGGAGGTGATGCCAGGCAGCTCCACTTCAGGATGGAGCACTGGAGCTCTAGGATGGGAATACACCTGCCACGATAAACCATGGGCACATTCAGCGAGGCTGAGCAAGGGTCAGTTCTCTCTGGAATGCCGAGGTCTGGCAGAGACGTTTGTGAGAGTTACACAGAAGCACCCTTTCCTCATAATGCCCTGACTTGATTTATGTACGCTTGTTAGAGTTGACACAGGTGACTCCATTTTGAATCTGATGCCTTCCACCATGTCATGATTATCGCTCTGTGTAAATTCATTGTTAGCAACTGCACCGAACTGTGTTCTCCACAGCTGGGCTCCTCAGGGGCCAGGGGAATGTCCTCTGTGCTCCCACAGTGTCTTCAAATGGACTCTTCCCTTCTTGTCTGCCTGTGCATGAAATTTTGAGCAGGTCCCCCAACCATGCTGGCCCTTGCAGTCACAAAACCAGTCTTGTTTCGGTAACTGGGAAGTCCCATCCAGTAGGACTCTGAGATTTTTGTCCAGATGAAAGCAACTGCTGGCTGGCGCCGGGGCTCACTAGGCTAATTCTCTGCCTGCGGCGCCAACACACCGGGTTCTAGTCCTGGTTGGGGCACCAGTTCTGTCCAGATGCTCCTCTTCCAGGCCAGCTCTCTGCTGTGGCCCGGGAAGGCAGTGGAGGATGGCCCAAGTGCTTGGGCCCTGCACCTGCATGGGAGACCAGGAGGAAGCGCCTGGCTCCTGGCTTCGGATCGGCGTAGCTCCAGCCGTAGCAGCCATTTGGGGGGGCGGTGTGAACCAATGGAAGGAAGACCTTTCTCTATGCCTCTCTCTCTCTCACTGTCTAACTCTGCCTGTCAAAAAAATAAATAATAAAAAAAAAGAAAGCAACTGCTGCTCAGGCCCATTGCTGGCCAGAGACCTGTAGATTTCAAAAAAAATTTTTGCAAGAAAATAAGCTTATGTTTTTTAAAAAAACATTTATTTATTTGAAAGGTAGGGTGACAAAAGAGAGAGACAATGTGTGTGCACACTCATGAAAGGTGTTCTACCCATTCGTTTAATTCCCAAATGGGCCAGACGGAAGCCAGGAGCCTGGAACTCCATCCAGGTCTCCCACGCGGGTGGCAGGGACCCAAGTACTTGAATCCCCCTCTGCTGCATTCCCAGGTGCGTTGGTGGGGGAGTTGGAGCAGAAGCAGGGTAGCGGGGACTCCCATTGTCACTCCGATTTGGGGTGCTGGTATCCAAGCAGCGGCTTAACCTGCTGCAGAACACTGTCCCCTAAACTTGCCTTTTAATGCTACACCCCATGAAGCTTTTGAAGTGCCTTGGCACCTTCTAAGTAGAAACTGATGACCAATGTCACCACCTGCACCAATGGGTTTGGTATTTCTCCAGGGGATTCTCAGGCACTGGCCCCAGGGGCCCTGACCTCCCCTTCATTACTGTTTTCAGTCTCAGACAGGTCTCTGCCTGTGACAACAGAAAAGTGAAGAGTCAAGTTACTAGTTTGGGTAAAATTCTGCAGTAGCTGAGACTTTACAAACTGCTCTTCGGTCTCAAGGCTCGCAGGGTCTTTTGTCCAACCCCTGATTTAAAATGCATAGCAACTTCACCGCTGCTTGATGGGCATTCCTCTGGTCGCTTTCTGACACCCACAGGCCATTAGCCCGAGCAGTGGGACCCTGTGGGACTCCTGTCATGCAGCATTGTCCTGACCATGACCATGACCGTGACCGTGACCGTGACCCTGAGCTCCTGCCTGCTGGACACACTTGCACAAAGACCTCTCTCATAGCTGTTTCTCTCTGTCCCTTGAGGTCCCTGGGCTGAGTCCCTGGTTTGGAACCCAAGCCGCAGCTAAGTGCAATGACACAATTGGGGTATTGTGTGAGCTCAGAGTCAGCAGGGGTGGCAGGGGCCCAGCGCTGACTCATCCGGTACACCTGCCAGTCCCTCCCGCCAGACTCCTGAGTGGGCGGAGCTTCCTGGAGGCCCTGGGCCTTGTTCCACACCCTCACCTTCTGCCTCCCCAGCTCTGGGCGCTTTGTTTCCGACCCATTCTCCTAGCTCCTGCTGCCCCACCCTGGCCTCCCCATGCGAAGGCCCAGAGGCCAGACCTGAGACGCCAGCTACAAGCAGAGCAGGAGCCCGTGACCTACCTGTAGTCTGAGGCTGGAGCTAAGCTGGCTGGAGCTGGATCCAGTTCTCAGTGTGTCTGTCAGGAATGAGCTCTTCCCAGCCTTCACAAAGACCTCAGGTTGCAGGCTGAGGCTGGGAGGAGCTGGGGTGTCAAGCTGGCACAGCTGGTGGGGGTCTGAAGTGGAACCTGAAGATGACAGTCACAGAAGCAGGTCCTCTGGAGGGGAGGACAGGGACTTTTTTTTTTTTAAGATTTATTTATTTATTTGAAAGTCAGAGTTACACACAGAAAGAAGGAGAGGCAGAGAGAGAGAGAGAGAGGTCTTCCATCTGCTAGTTCACTCCCCATTGGCTGCAATGGCTGGAGCTGGGCCAATCTGAGGCCAGGAGCCAGGAGCTTCTTCCGGGCCTCTCACATGGGTGCAGGGGCCCAAGGACTTGGGCCATCTTCTACTGCTTTCCCAGGCCATAGCAGAGAGCTGGATCAGAAGTGGAGCAGCCAGGACTCAAACTGGCGCCCATATGGGATGTGGGCACTGCAGGCGGTGGCTTTAACCTGCTACGCCACAGCACCAGCCCTGGCTCAGGCTTTTATAGCAAGAACTACCTTCTGAGGTTAGCATCCCCAGTAACCCAAGGACTTCCCATTCGATACCAACTCCTAAAGCTTCTACCACCTCCCCATAGTGCCACCAAGGTGACGACACCCTAAACATTGGGCCCTTGGGGGCATTCAGCAAGGGGTCAGCACTTTTCAACGGGAAACTGGGAGCAAGCGTAGCCACATACAGGAAGCCCACGATGGGGAGAGAATGCAGAGGCAGCAGGTGCTATGCTGGAAGCTGGGAGGAAGCCGGGTCCCACTATGCTGGGGGAAAGTTCCAGAAACAACATGGGGCCAGCGCTGTGGTGTAGCGGGTAAAGCCGCTGCCTGCAGTGAAGGCCTCCCATATGGGCGCCGGTTCAAGTCTCGGCTGCTCCACTTCCCATCCAGCTCCCTGCTATGGCCTGGGAGTAGAAGGTGCCCCAAGTCCTTGGGCCCCTGCACCCGTGTGATAGACTGGGAAGAAGCCCCTGGCTCCTGGCTTCAGATTGGCGCAGCTCCAGCCATTGTTGCAATCATTTGGGGAATGAATCATCAGATGGAAGACCTCTGTCTCTCTCTACCTCTCCCTCTCTCTGTGTGCAACTCTGACTTTCAAATAACAAAATAAATCTTGAAAAAATATGTCTACAAGAAAATGCACAATCACATAATTAAGTCTCACTGTGATTCTGTGGGACGGCCCTGCTCCGGCTTGATAGCTTTGCCTGATTCTTCAGGTTCCCCCAGTGGAGTTCCCCCATCTCTTCCCAGTCACACTTAGAAGATTTATTTATTTATTTGAAAGTTAGAGTTACAGAGAGAAGGAGAGGCAGAGAAAGAGAGGTCTTCCAACCACTGGTTCACTCCCCAATTGGCTGCAATGGTGGGAGCTGAGCCAATCTGAAGCCAGGAGCCAGGAGCTTCTTCCAGGTTTCCCACGTGGGTGCAGGGTCCCAAGGACTTGGGCCTGCTTTCCCAGGCCATAGCAGAGAACTGGATTGGAAGTGGAGCAGCCGGGACTCAAACCAGCGCCCATATGGGATGCTGGCACTACTGGCAAAGTCTTAGCCCACTAACACCACTGTGCTGGCCCCCATGTGCGGTTTTTTAAAAAAATATTTGTATTTCCTAATTGACTGAACCCATGGATACAGAACCCATGATCTAAAGGGCCAATTGTATTCAACATAAAGATGGGTAAAACGTATGTACGGTCAATGGGCAGAGGAGGAAACATACATGGCTGTGGCAAGGGGTGGTCATGCACTCAAGGAAGAGAGAAATGCAGAGGAAAATCACATTCCGATTGCATTTCACACGCACTGCCTGGTCAAGGTGGGGATGAGAATTGGAATGATCTCTTTGGGAAATAATGTATTTATAGGATTTTCTGATATACATATAGAATTTATGCATATGTGTGTATGTATATATATATATATATATATATGCATACAGAGAAATATAGAAGACACCCATGCAAAGTGTTTATAATCAGTAACATAAATAACCAGATGTCCACCAGCAATATATTAACCAAATAAATCTGTATTCATATGAAAGAATATACTAGTTATGATAATGAATTTTGATTCTGTAATAATAAATGACTACAGTAAACAGGAATCTGCAGAATTTGCCATTTGAGTGGAAAGGTTGTAGATTACATGTAGTACAAGAAGTCTTCAAAAAGTCCCAGGAAATATACCTCATGGAAAAATTATGCATGGCTTTGGAAAGTTTCACACTCAATCAATTGTATCTACTGATTACATTTTTCTATAAAGTTTTTGAAGTTCCTTCAGATAAGATTATCCATAAAGTACAAAACCCACGCAAAACAGTGATGCGTATCATGTTATGGTCATCTGTGTGCAGGCACACATGTGTAATTAAGTATACAAAGTGTATCAGAGGATTTGCACACGGTCGGAGCAGTTGCCTTGGGCTGAGGGAAGGGCCCCACGGTGTCTCAGCCTGTGTTCATGGTGTTTTACTTGTGAAGCTGAGTGCCTGCTGGTAGCCTACTTTTCTTCCTGAGACAGGTTTGAATATGAAATACACACGTAGGCAAAATGCATACAAACTTCTATGCCAACTTTAATATATTTGCAAAACCAGCACTCCCCTACCTGTCACCCATGTCAACAAGTACAACAGAATTGGGTCCCCATAGCCCCTGCCTGTAAATCTCTTTGCCACCCAGACACAAGCCTTCCCTCCAGAGGTAACCACTCTGCTGACTTTGAAATACTCCTACCCCGATTCTGTAATTTTACAACCTCTTTGTGCATGGTTTGGTTTATTCTGCTGTCAAATTTTATATATACGGAATCATACTGTATTTATTTTGCCTCTAGTGTCTTCCCTTCTACATTATACTAATAGAAATGTGTGTGTGTGCCTGTGTATCTGTGTATGTGTCTATGTGTGTGTATGTCCGTGTCTGGCTATCTCGTTCATGTCTATTACTGGATAATAAATTTACTGTGGCAACATATAGAGAAAAGCATTTACTCAGTCTTTGTAGAGTCTTTGCTGATAACTGGAAAGGAATGGTATATATTATTATCAAAGTGTTCATGGGGCTTCCCAAAACAGAACAGAGAAAACTAAAATAAAAAGAACAAATCTGTGAAAAGTTGCTTTATTCAAGGTAGTAGCTTTAGATCCAATAGTAAGTGAACTTGTTCCCAAACCCTACGTGTGTGGCCCCATGACTCTGCCTTGGCCGGCATCAGAACCCCCTAAAACAGAGCGGGGAGCTCCACCTCCAGGGTTTCCGATCCAGCAGGTTTGGGCGGCACCCAAGAAATGTCTTCTGGAATCAGCATCACACATTGCAAATTGCTGCTGTAGACAGGCAGCCTAAACATGAAACATCAAGAAAAAAAGGAGCAGCCTGCTAATTTCTATGTCAGAAAATTGCTTCCGAGACTTCTAACCTGAAAGCTCAGGGGCTCGAACGGCGTTCTTCTTGTCTGTGTGAAAGTGAAATTTCAGGAGAGTTTAACCGGATTTTATGGAGGCAACCAGACGGCCTATTGCACTCAATTTCTCAGTCTGTGACCATATTGTCTCAAAGTGTAATAATACATGCAAAAAAGGGCATTTTTTTTCATTCTCGAGATACCAGTAACTGCTGTTTTCCTAGCTAAGCATATTATAGGAAAAGCCATTACTGTAATGGGTAGTCCTTATTTAAAAATGTGATTTGAGAGATTCTAGCAAGATATGTTTGCAGCCATCCATATTAAACTCATTAATCCTAATAGCTTCTTTTGCGGAGTCCGTATAGATAGTCAGGTCATATGGGAATAAAGAGGGGGTGCTGATTACCAGAACCTCGAGGCCAAGCTCACCCAACAGAAACTGAAGTTGGGTGACCTTCGGGAGGTAGAGACAAGAGGAAACAAACTGCTGGGGACACCCCCCAGGACCCCTGCTCTGTGTCCCACCAGAACCTCCACGTAGTCCAATCCAGCAGGAAGTCAGCTGCAGCCTGCATGTGGGAAACCCAGGCTGATTATAGCAGATAAAGATGAAGGCAGGAATGCAAGTCCTGGGGCAAGAATGGCACAGACAGTAGGATGTCAGGGGTATGAGGGAGTAACAGGGGAGACCGCGAAAGGGTGGCCGGGGGAGGTGGAAGGGAAGCCATGCAGCCTGGGCCATCCTGGAGGCAAGAGAAGAAAAGAGTGGAGCAGAGTCCTAGCACAAGAGTTGGAAGAAGCAGCAAAGCCCAGAGAAGCCTCTGTGTGTGTCTGTGTCTCTGTGGGTGTCTGTGTGTGTCCCTCTGTGTACGTCTGTGTGTGTTGTGTGTCTGTGTGTCTGTCTCTCTGTGTGTGTTTGTGTCTGTGTGTGTCTGTGTCTCTGTGGGTGTCTGTGTGTGTCTCTCTGTGTACGTCTGTGTGTGTTGTGTGTCTGTGTGTCTGTCTCTCTGTGTGTGTTTGTGTCTGTGTGTGTGTGTGTCTGTGTCTCTGTGGGTGTCTGTGTGTGTCTCTCTGTGTATGTCTGTGTGTGTTGTGTGTCTGTGTGTCTGTCTCTGTGTGTGTGTGCCTGTGTCTCTGTGTATGTCTGTGTCTGTGTGTGTGTGTCGTGTGTGTCTGTGTGTGTCTGTGTATCTGTGTGTCTGAGTGCATGTTTGTGAGTGTGTGTCTCTGTGTGTGTCTATGTGTGTGTATTGTGTGTGTCTGTGTCTCTGTGGGTGTCTGTGTGTGTGTCTGTGTCTGTGTGTGTGTGTCGTGTGTGTCTGTGTGTGTCTGTGTCTCTGTGGGTGTCTGTGTGTGTCTGTGTGTGTGTGTGTGTCGTGTGTGTCTCTGTGTGTCTGTGTCTCTGTGGGTGTCTGTGTGTGTCTCTCTGTATACGTCTGTGTGTGTTGTGTGTCTGTGTGTCTGTCTCTCTGTGTGTGTGCCTGTGTCTCTGTGTATGTCTGTGTCTGTGTGTGTGTGTCGTGTGTGTCTGTGTGTGTCTGTGTATCTGTGTGTCTGAGTGCATGTTTGTGAGTGTGTGTCTGTGTGTGTGTCTATGTGTGTGTATTGTGTGTGTCTGTGTCTGTCTCTCTGTGTGTATGTGTCTGTGTTTCTGTGTGTGTCTGTGTGCATGTCTGTGAGTGTGTGCCTCTGTGTGTATTGTGTGTGTCTGTGTGTGTGTCTGTGTGTCTCTCTGTGTCTCTGTGTGTGTGTATGTGTGTCTCTGTGTGTGTGTCTGTGTGCATGTCTATGAGTGTGTGTCTGTGTGTGTATTGTGTGTGTCTGTGTCTCTCTCTGTGTGTGTCTGTGTGTGTATGTGTGTCTGTGTGTCTGTGTGCGTGTCTATGAGTGTGTGTCTGTGTGTATTGTGTGTGTCTGTGTGTGTATGTGTGTCTCTCTGTGTGTCTGTGTGTCTGTGTGCTTGTCTGTGAGTGTGTGTATTGTGTGTGTCTGTGTCTCTGTGTGTGTCTGTGTATATGTATGTGTGTGTAGGTGTGTGTGTCTCTCTGTGTGTGTCTCTGTGTGTGTCTGTGTGTGTGTCTATGTGTGTGTGTGCGGGTTTGTGAGTGTGTGTCTGTGTGTGTGTGTTGCAACAGGAGAAGCCAGTCATGGATGGGCTGAAAGGGAGAAGAGGGGGAGACAGGTGAAGAGACCCGCCTCACGTCACTCACTGCACAGACACTATCTGCACTTCCCGTCTCAGATGGTGAAAGGTCCAAGCAAACGGAAGCCAAAGAAACCAGTGAGAACATCACAAGACGCAGAAGTATCTCATGCGGCCCAAGACTGGCGTGTGGCTGGGCCTAGGGAGGCGCTCCCTAACTTCTGTGTTTTCACCCCCGCACATTATTCACTCTCCCTTAGCGGGCCCTGTCCACGTCGCAGAACTCAGAGCCACCGAGAGGGGCTGAGTCTTTCCACAAGGCCGGGCACGAAGAGGGAGCTGCACACTGTGCTTCCGGTTTCCAGTCAGGAGGAGCTCTCCTGGGCTTGGCCTGGGGAGCTGCTTAGCCCTGGAGCAAGCTGGTGGCCGTACGGGGTGCAGATTCATTTTATACAATGGTAAGCGGCACAGAGCTGAATGGAGAAAAGATGCTTCCTAGAAAATCAGGCCCTGGGCAAAGGAAAAGTGTTCAACGTGAAGACACGCTGGGATTGGAATCTGTCAGCAAGCAGCTGGCGTCCAGCTAGGAGAGATGGACCTCAGAGCTGGGAGAGGAAGTAGGCCACAGAGATTAAAAAAAAAAAGGCATAGGCGAAGGTCAAGTTTGAGCTTGGGAACTGACACCGCTGAAGGCCATCTCGTTCAGCGCAACTTCCAACACGTTTCTGTGTCCTCGGAGAGGCAGAGGGGAACGCTCACTCCCTGGATTTCCCAGAAATGAGGGTTCCAGACATCGTGGAGGGGGCACCCCTCATGCAAATGGGGCGGATTTGATTTGGAGCAGAGAGGCAGGGCCTGTGAGGTGTACTCCCGGCCTGGGCAGCGCAGGGCAGAGACCGCTGGCTCTGAAGCCTGCGGGAGCGGGAACACTTGCTGATTTTGAATGCAGCTAGGTCGTGGGGCGTGCCTTTGGGGGACCAGGGTTTGTTTCTTCAGCTTTCCCGTGGATACATGTGTCTGCTTCAACTACCTCAAGCTGCCTCTCTGTTCCCAGCAGCCAGACCCTGGCACACACAGGCACAACACCGGCAGCATCTCTCTGGCGACTTAAGCGGGAGCGTTGGGAACCAGCGTGCCTCCAGCCTCAGGTCTGGCACGCCCCTCGGGTCTGGGACAGGGTTTTCTTTTGCCTGCATGCAGCAGTCCGGGAGTCCCAACAATTGGGTGAAGAGGGAAGCAATGGCTGAGAATTTCTCCAGGTTTCTATTTGCTGTGTGTGAGCAGTGGATGCCAGTCAGGTCTGGCAGGAATCCAATCTCTACCTTTTGCAAAAAAAAAAAAAAAAAAAAGTAAAGTAGATGATACAAGACACATTTAGAAATAGAGGGAAACCCGCATCTTAAACATCACAATGGCTCCCGGTACGTAGGGGGCGCTTTCTTCATCAATTGTGCTCCGAATCCTGTTGCACCGCGGCTCAGCCCGTGAATCTATTTTACTTGTAACAGGAGACTCCCCACCACTCACCCCCCGTCAAGCTCTTGTGCATTGTGCCAACACTGGACTTGAGATTTACAGTAAGGCGACGAAGAAACAGCAGCTACTATTATTGCAGCCTAGGGGAGAGCAGAAGCCAAGAAATCTTACAAAAGGGCTTGTGGCCATTTTCCCATGTGTCAAACAAACATAAAAGCCACCTCCTAAGGACTAAATTTATTCCCGATCGATGCTTCACCCACGCAGGCTGCAGGAGGCTGCTTCATTATAACAGAGTAGTGGTGCGGATTACATCAAACATTTGTTTTACATCTGAAAACCCTGGAAATGAGAATTAATGGAGTCACGCAGGAGCACCCCGGCTCGTGGAAGACCGAGGAGTCTGAGCAGGCCAGCAATTATTCATTTTCCATTGAGTTTGTTTCAGGGGAGGAAAGACAAAGCCGGATTCCAAGGAGGAAACTGTTGCATGGACGTCTGGCCAGATTTCACAAGATGTGAGTCGCTCTTTGGTTTGCTGACCAGTGATAATGAGATCGTCAGCCGAAACCAGGCCTCTGCTGCCATTGGCGAGATGCCAGCCCTGCTCAGTGGTCCTGCCTGGGCACCGAGGGGTCCACGAGTTGTGTGGCAGGTCATTTGAAGGTCAGGGCATCCCCTGCCTCAGGATGCCAATGGGAGACTGCCAAAAGCCAGTGCCAGATGTGGTCTTTTTTTTTTTTTAAAAAAAGAGGTATTTATTTATTTGAAATGCAGAGTTACAGAGAGGCGGGGGGGGGGGGGGGAGGGAGAGAGAGAGAGAGAGAGAGAGAGAGAGAGAAAGTCTTCCATCTGCTGGTTCACTCCCCAGATGACCGCAATGAATGGAGCTTTGCTGATCCAAAGGCTGGAGCCAGGAGCTTCTTCTGGGTCTCCCATGCAGGTGCAGAGGCCCAAGCACTTGGGCCATCTTCCACTACTTTCCCAGGCCACAGCAGAGAGCTGGATCGGAAGAGGCGCAGCTGGGACTCGAACTGGTGCCCATATGGGATGCCGGCACTGCAGGCGGTGGCTTTACCTGCTATGCCACAGCGCTGGCCCCAGGTGTGGTCTCTATAAGTCAGGGTGAGATGTTAATTTGGTTGAATATTAACAACAACAACAAAAGGAATAATCAATTGAACTAAAGGAGGCCAGAACTTTTATTTAAATAAACACTAAACCCACTCCTTTCCTTTATACAGCAGTCCGCCCTCATCCGTGGAGGATAAATTCCAAGAGCGCCCACAGGATGCCTGAAACCACAGGGCACCAAACCCTGTATATAAGAGGGGACTGCAAAAAGTTTATGGAGGATGCATTTAAAAGATAAGATTATTTGAGTGTGAGAATTTTTGAAACCCATGCATAAGTTTTTCATAATATGTGATTTTCTGGCAACAGTTTGAAGAGTTTGAAAATGCACGGATTTCAAATCCTTTTGCACCAAAGTAAACTTACTTACCTTTTCATTCTTGTTTTCCAATGCACTTTTTGAAGTGCCCATGTAGTGCCTGTTCCCTGTGCATTGCATACCTGCAGTGTAGCACAGACGCCTGGGACAAGGGGATGGTTCACGTCCCGTGGCACGGAGCAGGATGGCGCAAGACTTCATCATGCTCCTGGGGAGGGCCAGCCAGCTATTTACCGCTGATGGGTTGTTTTTTTTTTTTTTCTGGAATTTTCCATTTGATATTTCGGGATCATAGTTGGCCACCGGCAACAAACTGCAGAAAGTGAAATGGAAGAAAAGAGACAGGCTCCGTAGGACTTGCCTGGTGGCCCATGGGTGTTGCCATGCTTGGCACAGTGGGGTTGCTCTGTTCAACATGTGACATTTCGGGGATGAAACCCAGAAGACTGAGTGAGCTAAGAGGAAGGAAGCGCCTGGGGTGGCAAGGTCTGTCTCCTCTAGGTGAGACTTGTTTTCCATTTTAAAAAGTGGAACCGATGCTGGCCGTGAAAAGCTTCGCTGTAACCGAATTGAGGATTCTGGGGAGCAGCTCAGAGATGTGGAGGAGAGGGACAAGGAGGGGATATAACAGCAGCCAGTGTTAGCAGGAGGATTGAATTCCATGAGCTTCTTGGCTCCCTCCAGCCGTGCCTTCCCGTAACCAGGCCAAAGGCAGGCTTCCTCTGCAACCCACACCCTCGGGAGGGGTGGAGCCCACACAGGGAACGCTATGAATGATTCCTGAATGAGATCCCAACCCAACAGCTTCCAAATTGTAAGGAAACTGACTATATTTTTGCCTCCGAGCTAAATGAATCAGGTTCAGATAGGAGGCACTCTCTTACTCCCGTGACACAAATTAACACACATTTTTTGAGCCGTGCTATCATCATATAAATCAGGGCAATTAAGTTCTTCTGTGGTCTGGAGAAGAAATGTCAAAACCAAGCAGAGCGAAATGGATCTCACCTGGCTGAGCTTTGGTAAATGCTGTTGTTAACTGAATTAAGGGGCCATTTGGTCCAATGTGGTGAGCGCCACGCCGGGAGCTAGAAGCAATGGAATCTTCTCTGGAGCTGCAGCAGGGGTAGCAATGGCCCGGTGATACTTGTCCCTTCTAGGGAGAGAGAGGACCCGGGGACCTTCTGCAAAAGTGCAGGGGCCACAGAGCCCAGGCAGCCTTTCTCGCCGGGTCTGCCGTGGGAGCCCCTGTCCTCAACACGTCTGGGAATTGGCAACATGAAATGGTTTGCTCTCGGGAAGTGCACTATGAACACACAGAGGCTCTGAGAATTCCTGCAGCCAGGAAAGTGATGTGCTTGACGTAGGCAGGAAGGTGGCAAAAAGAAGCTAAAGTCGCCAGCCCCTGCCGGGACCACCCTAGCCCCAGTCCCTTGTGTGTAGTGGAAAACTGAAGTCTCTGTGAAGTGGCTGCCCCGAACCCGCACCAGCCAAAAATAACCCACATGGCTGCTGACTGCGTCCCCACAACGGCCCTGAGCTCGTTATTGAGTCATTATAATGAAATTACAATGGCTGAACACACTATTCCCGTCATGCATCTCGACGCCATGGCATTTCTGCATTGTCCAAAACAGGGCGAGGAAACGGGCGGTACTCAGGCCTGCCCTAGACCTGCCAGGTTCAGAGGAAGCGATGCGGCCCCAAAGCTCACGGAGTGCGCTCTGTTGGGCGTGTGTGCCCTGCCTCCCGAGTGGGTGCTGACTGCTGAGCTCACCCAGCTGGGAGACGAGATGCGCCTTGGGGTCTCCCTGCGGGGAGGGGCAGCCACCTGATGCAGGGTCTCTCCAGATCGCTTCAAGAGTCCAATCTAAAGAGCTTACTGGTGATGGTAATAGCATCCCTTTGAACGGCCCTCTGGCTCTGAAGACCCAGGATGGCCTGGAGGATTGGGGGTGTGGGGTCCAAAAAAGATGGTGCTCGAAGCTCCTCCAAACCTAGGGCCTTGGAATGAGAAGCACTGTGAAAGAGGATTGCTCTGGTTTGAACAGGATTTGGCTGTGAACTCACACAGTTGAATTCCCAAATCGTAAGTTCATGGTAGTAAGAGCATAGATCATAATCCAGTTACAGTGTTTAGGAGGTTGGGCTAGCACAAGGACCTTGGGTCACTGGGGGTGTGCCCTTGGGAGGTGGCCCTGTGAGAGGGTTGGCTGAGTTGGGCCCAGCCACTCTGCTCCCTGGCTGGACTTGTGGTCCTTCTTCCACACATGCTCTGGTGTTGCCCTTGGCCACCCCTCACCGGAGGGCCAACCTGATCTTGGACTTGAACCTCCAAAGCTGCGAGCCAGAATAAAGCCGTCGCCCTTGATAAGTAGCTTCTTTCCAGCTACAGTGTTGGAAAGCTGACTAACAAGGGGATCTTAGGCTTCCTTCCAGAACTGTGCTGATTTAACAGAAAATAATGCAAGCCACAGATGCCGTTTTGAATTTCCTAAAAGCCACATTTTAAAAGAGTAAAAAGAAAGAATTAAAATTAATTTTTTTTTGACAGGCGGAGTGGATAGTGAGAGAGAGAGACAGAGAGAAAGGTCTTCCTTTGCCGTTGGTTCACCCTCCAATGGCCGCTGTGGCCAGTGCATCTCGCTGATCCGAAGGCAGGAGCCAGGTGCTTCTCCCGGTCTCCCATGCGGGTGCAGGGCCTAAGGACTTGGGCCATCCTCCACTGCCCTCCCGGGCCACATCAGAGAGCTGGACTGGAAGAGGGGCAACCAGGATAGAATCCGGCGCCCCAACTGGGACTAGAACCCGGTGTGCCGGTGCCGCAAGGCGGAGGATTAGCCTGTTAAGCCACGGCGCCGGCCTAAAATTAATCTTAACAATATAGTTTGTTTCATCCGAATCACAAACTATCTTCAACATATTCAAAATAAAGTATTGGTGAGGTTTTGTAAATGTGAGCTTTGCAGTCCGGTGTGTGTTTGACACAACACGTCTTAGCTGAGACCAAATGTTCAATAGTCACAGATGGTGATGGCTACAGTACGGGGCAACTTGGTTCTGGATTGACAGGTTGCCCTTTCCATGCAAGATCGGAAACTGGGTTCCAGGCTCACTGGCTGGATGGAATAGCTGGGTTTGTTTCTCCATTTCCTGATGGGGAACAGGAAATCAGCCCGAGAACTCTTATCATCACAGAATCTTCTAGGCTCCATGGCTCAGCATTTAATCGATGTATGGATCATTTATTGTTTATTCTTCAGAAAGTCTCCTGTGGGCTCTGTCCCCTTGACTCCCTACTTCTGTTAGCATACTCTCTTAGGAGTAGAGTCAGAGTTTGCCTGTCCCTGTTGCCCTGACCACTCCACTGGTCTTATTAACAGTTGGGTTCCCAGCAATGTCTTATGGGGGTAGGTATAGTTGTCCTCCATACCCATGGATTCCACATCCCCAGATCCAACCAACCATGAATCAAAAATACTTGAAAAAATTGTGGGGGCTGGCGCTCTAGTGTAGTGGGTTAAAGCCGCGCCTGCAGTGCCGGCACGCCATATGGGCGCCGGTTCGAGTCCCGGCTGCTCCACTTCCGATCCAGCTCTCTACTGTGGCCTGGGAAAGCAGTGGAAGATGGCCGAAGTCTTTGGGCCCCTGCCCCCACATGGGAAACCTACAGGAAATTCCTGGCTCCTTGCTTTGGATCAGCGCAGCTCTGGCCATTGTGGTCATCTGGGGAGTGAACCAGCGGCTGGAAGACCTCTCTCTCTCTGCCTCTCCTTCTCTCTCTGTGTAACTTTTTCAAGTAAATAAGTAAATCTTTAAAAAAAATTGTGTCAGCACTGAATATGCACAGGCTTTTAGCTTGCCAGTATTCCCTAAACGATGCAGTGTAACAACTATTTATATAGCATTTACATTGTATTGGGCATCATTAGAAATCTAGAGCTGACTTAAAGTTCATGGGAGGAAGAGCATAGGTTCTGTGCAAATACTGTGCCATTTTAAATAAAAGACCTGGGCATCCATGAAGGCTGCTATCCTCAGGGGGTCCCGGAACCAGTCCCTGCAGCCACTGCGTGACAACTGTAATCACTCTGTGGAACCAAATGCAATCTAAATTTTTCAGTGTGGCAAAGAAACAGAACATGCCTTGACCTTGGACAGACCCAGGTGCAACCCCCATTAGGGGTGTGTGTGTTTGCATGCAGCAAACTCCTCCTCTTGCCTGTTCCTTGGATTTTGTCTGGCAGTTTCTTTGCCCCCAAGGAAGGGGGCAAGAGTCAGGGCCAAGGAGAGAGACCCACACCAGCATCCTCATAGGAGCCTAGTGAGGGGAACGCATGATTTCCCTGTGGCTCGCCCTTCCCGGTACATGGCTAGGTCACTGTCACCTGCACAGAAGAGAGATGTTGGAGGTGGGGACCAGGTGAGGCTTGGCCAGAGTAGGCTGCAAGAATGGGCTCGTGGAAGTGCTAGGTGACCTCCTTCCCTGGCTCCTGGTCTCTTCTCTGTGTATCTACCTTACTTCCTGTCTGTGTGGACCTGGTGGGGGGGGGGGCAGAACCAAGCCCCACTCCTCATATTCCACCATCCATGTTCTGAACAACCCCACTGCCACAGCCAGAAGCCCTACAAGGGCAGGTTGCCGATCCATTCATCTTCCAGTCTCCCTTCTGAAACATGGCGTACCTGGCCTGCCCTAGTCTTCCAGGTATGTTGGGGGAAAAACATGGTAACAGCAGGAAGAAGTTATTTCCCAATTCTTGGTGGTGGGGGAATACTCAGGTGGGACCCTGGAAAGTGGAAGACCTGGCCTCTAGACTTCACGGCCCCTTCCTTCTCTGTGAGTCTAGAATAAATCCACAGTAGGACAGACCTACAGATTTCCATGGGCAAAGACGGTCAGCTGGGCTGCAGCAGGTGCTCTGTGGGAACTGACGGTCTGAGTTCCACGTTAGGACTAAGCATTGAATTGCTGCATGATCTCAGTTTCCCTAATGAGGGCATGGGATCTGCCTAAAGCTGATTGCCATTTACTGCTGGGGACTTAAAGCACAGAGAATGTTCACAGCTCACACCTGCCTCCCACAACCCCTCAGAAATCTGCGACCAGGGGCCAGCGCTGTGGTGCAGCAGGTTAAAGCCCTGGCCTGCAGCCCATATGTGTGCCAGTTCTGGTCTCGGCTGCTCCACTTCTGATCCAGCTCTTTGCCATGGCCTGGGAAAGCAGTAGAAGATGGCCCAAGTCCTTGGGTTCCTGCACCCATGTGGGAGACCCAGAGGAAGCTCCTGGCTCCTGACTTTGGATTGGCGCAGCTCTGGCTGTTGCGGCCATCTGGGGAGTGAACCAGTGGATGGAAGACCTCTCTCTCGGTCTCTTCTTCACTCTGTAACTCTGACTTTCAAATAAATAAAATAAATCTTTAAAGAAATCTACATCCAGGATCTGATCCCTTCCCCTGCCTCCTGTCTTGTCCCTACCTCGGGGTCATTTTTTCTGCTTTTCCCTAACTGTTAATGTTTTTAGCAACTCCTCCGAAAAGGAGAACAGCAAGCTGGTGTGACAGAGAAACCCAGAGACCACTGTAAAATCTGATAGACTTGAACAGTCCATCGAGTGAAAAGTCCAAAATTAGCATCTGAAAGACTTTCATTTCAGTTCCAGTTGAGAGCCAGGGGTTGGCACTGGGAAGGGGCTCCCCAGGCTCGTGGGGTGGAGCCCGCACAGGTGCAATGGGAACAGAGCACAATGTGCTTGTCACCGTTGTACCTGTGCCTTCATTCACTTGTTTTTAGAGATTTATCTATTTTTTGAAAGAGTTACACAGAGAGAGGAGAGGCAGAGAGAGAGAGAGAGAGAGAGGCAGAGAGAGAGAGAGAGAGAGGTCTTTCATCCTCTGGTTCACTACCCAGATGGCCACAATGACTGGCGCTGTGCCAATCTGAAGGTAGGAGCCAGGAGCTTCCTCCAGGTCTCCCACGTGGGTGCAGGGGCCCAGGGACTTGGGCCATTTTCTACTGCTTTCCCAGGCCACAGCAGAGAGCTGGATCAGAAGTGGAGCAGTTGGGACTCGAACCAGTGCCCATATGGGATGCCGCCACTGCAGGCAGCGGCTTTACCCACTATGCTGCAGCGACTTTACCCGCTACACCTCAGTGCCAGCCCCTTAATTCACTTTTAATATGAAAAGAAGTTCTTTCTGTGTGAAGGTGGCTTTTTCAAACACAATATCCAGCACCTTAGATTTCCTTTTCTTCCGAGAATACAAGTGTTGGCAACTTCAGCCTGAGGCTGGCTGGGACCCTGAATCCGCATCTCCAGACAAACTCTGATGGTCTGCCCTCACCATAAGCAATCCCAAAAGCTTTCATCTCTGGTGAGGGAGACTTACTGGGTAAGGGGTGGGGGACACGGGCCCGGAGACACTGTTGTCTGCGGAGAGGGGGAGGCAAAGAAGTCTGGATACTTTCTCATGCCGTAGGGCTGATCCCACATGTGCATTGCTTAGACTTCACCCCAAAGAGCCACCTCCAAACGTCAGGCGAGCTGGTATTCTTGGAGAACACGTGGCAAGAAAAGTGGACCTTGACTTTTCCCTGCTTGGCTGGCCAGCACTTGCTGCGGCCCATCCTGTGGCCGTCTGGGCTCGCCTGCGCCTCCTGCTGGTGACTGATGTTTTCGCAGGCCTTGGGCTGATGTCAGGAAAGAGGGTCTGTCTTTTACTAAGCTTCCCATCTTTGAGGCTCCATGGGAACGTCGCTGAAAATCAATGCCAAGGTCATGAACCCTTATAAACAAAACTGCAAGCACAAGGCTGTGCTGTAGAAGGCAGACAAAGCTCACACGCAGAGAGTGGTCAGTCCGAGACAACTCCAGATGGCTACAATGGCCAGAGCTGCGCTGATCCAAAGCCAGGAGCCAGGAGCTTCTTCCAGGTCTCCCATGTGGGTGTAGGGGCCCAAGCATTTGGGCCATCTTCCAGTGCTTTTCCAGGCCATAGCAGAGAGCTGGATCAGAAGTGGACAGCTGAGACTCAAACTGACGTCCATATGGGACGCCAGCACTGCAGGCTGCGGCTTTACCTGCTCGGCCACAGCGCTGGCCCCAGACGGCTTAGTCTTGACTGAACTCAGCAAGAGCAGGTCCAAGGCACTCACACTGTGGAGCTGCCAATGGTGCCCTGTCCTTACTTCGGAGACGGAGGCCAGTGCTCTCCTAACGGGAGAAGAAACAGGGTTGGCAACCAAAGTACTGATGCCATTCTGTGCCCCTTGGGCATGGAGATGTCTCACAAAGATTAGGAAAGACGCCCGAGAAAGAGAGATCATAATGGGAGCGACTGAACCTCATTCATTTATTATTCTGGAATATTCATTGAATGGCCACCGCATGCCACATGGATACGGTGGTGGGAGGCCCAAGACCCTAGGGCCTCTCTCATGACAATTGCATTGCAGGATGAAAGATGGTCAGCCCTCAATCATCTGGAAATTCTCGCGGGAGGAGCTGAGCAAGGCAGCTTTGGGACCAGAGAGTTAAGGCTGCAGGAAGTGGGTGGAGCCATTCAGGTCTTCATTATTGCATGCTGGTGAACAGGCAGAAACATGAAGCCGTCACAGGCTGCATGGTGGAAAGACCTCGCACTGGGGGTTGGTCTCTCCACGTTTTTGTCCAGACACCGCGACTAGCAAGGGGTGAGACAGGAGAGAAAAACGGAAGTGCCCCTGCCTCTGGATGGCCACGTCTCCAGGGTCCTCATCCATAAGTGATATTGCGCGATGGGTGTGCTACTGGGTTCCTTCCAGTTTTACAGTCTGTGATGAATTCAGGAATCCTAGATCCATAATGAGGAGTTAAAGGGAAATTAGGGACCTCCGGATCAACTTGGAAAATGTTCAGCTTCTCCTCCAAAGGAATTAACATTCCTGCACAGAAATGGTTTCATGCTACCGGGTGTCCCCTGCTGTGGCTGACCTTTCTCATGAGGACAACCCCAGGTTTGGCGGGTGGGGGGTGGAGGGTGGTCCGCTAAGACCAGTGAACTCCAGCAGACGCCCCCTGGGGGAGCTCAGGGAGTGGCTGGCACTCACCTTTGTAAAGGAGCCAGAACACCCAGAGCTAAGGTGATGTCCCCAAGGGCATGGAGATCTGAGGCCAGGCAGAGTTAGATACAGAGAGAGAGAGAGACAGAGAGAAAGGTCTTCCTTCCGTTGGTTCACCCCCAAAATGACCGCACTGCGCCAATCCGAAGCCAGGAGCCAGGTGCTTCTCCTGGTCTCCCATGCGGATGCAGGGCCCAAGGACTTGGGCCATCCTCCACTGCCCTCCCGGGCCACAGCAGAGAGCTGGCCTGGAAGAGGGGCAACTGGGACAGAATCCGGCGCCCCAACCGGGACTAGAACCCGGGGTGCTGGCACTGCAGGCAGAGGATTAGCCTAGTGAGCCAAGGCGCCTGCTTTTTTTTTTTTTTTTTTTTTTTTGACATGCAGCCCTGTGGTTTGCCTAGCCAGCAGCAGTTGCTACTCCCTACGGGATCCCATATGGGATGCTGGCCGTGCAGGACCGAGCAGGATCTGCAGGCTGTGACTGAATGACCAACTCTCGGCCTGGAGTCTGAAAAGTCCCCAGTGACTTTCGAGATGGGAATCAGCTGGAGGGATAGCGATCTGCCCACCATTTTCAAGAACAAGGATCTTTTTGTGACCATGAGAAAAGACTGGGTATGGAAACATTTTTTAAAAAAGGCGGCTGTACTATAAATATAAAACAGCAGAATCGTTCTAATATTGTTTAAATAATTAGGGAGGCAAATGTGGCATTTTACAATGCCCTGGGGCTCTGATAGAATCTAGCTGGAGTCAGATTTTCTCCCTCGGATCAATAGGCAGTGTCTTTAACCTGAATGTGGACGGCTTAGAAGTTCTCAGGAAATACCAGTTAAGGAGTTAGGTACAACTCTTTGGTAACAGGTCTGCCCCCAAGAATCCAGAGTTCCTTGTGTTGGGAAAATTAAATTCCCTCCCCTCCTCCACCAACAGACAGCTGAGTCCTTGATGCGGTTTGTGTTCATCACACATTTCAGAATAGCTTCCAAATCGTCCCTTGTCTGCGCTGAGGACGCCACACACATTTGAGATTCAGTCTCGCCCCCACCCGCCCCCAGCCTTGATATCTCACCCCACCTCGTCCTGTGCCCAAGAAAGTGCCAGAAAGTCCAGGTAGAGACACTGGCCCCGTGATCCTTGTCCCCTCCCACAAATCATGGATTGACTGGGGCAAGCGGCCTGTGCCTACCTGTGAGGTAGATGCCTGTGGCCCCAGGCAGATGCCACGGTTTCATTTTTCTTGTAGATCAGTGCCGTGGTTTGGGCTTGTCCTCCACGTGTCCATGCGCTGGAGACTTGATCCTTAGTCGGTGGTGGGACCTTAAAACGGTAGGAGGTCCTTAGGTCCCTGGTGGCCCTGTCCTCAGTCCTCAGAGTGCTTATGTAGTTCTCGAGAGACCCTGAGCTCTGTTGAGAACAAGCTGTTGTAAGAGACAGAGCTGCTGTCTGGCTTCCTGTTTGGTGATGTGACCTCTCACTCTGTGGAGGAAATATGGCCACAATCAGAGACAAAGAAAGAAAAGCGGACCCCTCCTCCCAACACAGACCTTGAAAAGTGGCTGGGAAGACGTCCTACGTTCTGCTTCTGTCAACTCCAGTCATGCATCATCTGCCCTGGTGTCTCTTTTACAAACATACTGGACCCGCCGACCATTGGAAGTGTGGTCCTAAGTCGCGTAGGCTGCAGTTTAAACCCACCAGTGCTGTCACAGCTGAGGTGTGATGCTGATGAACCTATAAATATTGTAAGAAACGTGGGATTGTCGCTCAGGACTCGGGAAGTGATTCCAGCTGGGCCCGCTGGCGTAATAAACTGCTGGATCCTCCACTGTCTCTGGTGCCTGTTTGAATGGAGGGAGTCCTCCCGCCCCAGGTTTCTGTAACACCTGTCTTTCTTATGTGTTCCTGCCGTTTGCCATAAGGGCCTCACCACAACCGAGCTGAAACTGGAGCCAAGACCTTGACTCTCCAGAACTGTGCTGTGAGCTAAAATAAATCTCTTTTCTTTATAAAGTTAGCCTGCCTCAGGCACTTTGTTTTAGTAATGAAAAATGAACTAATGCAACAGGAAAGGGATATACAGAGCAGAGGGAGCAAACAGCAGGACCCCTTTCTTGGGTGTTCATTTGCCAAAGGGGTGTTCAGCTGTGGATATTGCCTTCTGGAGAAAGGTATTCCACCCAGTGCGCGCACACACACACACACACTCCTACCTAACACACACATACACATACACTCACAAACAAGCTCACATAATACTCCCTAATGCACATGTTCATACCTCTACCTACACACCACTACTCACACACTCATACACAGTCTTACACACTCCAACCTTTGCCCAACACACCTGTTCTCATATATGTACACACACACACGCACACACACAAACCCTTTCTCCAGCTACCCCCCATCTTCCCTTTTATCATCTTCTTCTTCTTTTTTTTTTTTTTTTTAAGAAGATTGCACTAGAGTATTGTCCAGCCATGGCACAAGCTCAGCCTCATCTCATGCTTCTCCAGATTCCCCGGCCAGTCACCAAGCTCTGTTCTTCCCTCTTCTATAAATCGTCTCACTGTCATTGGCATTTCCCTTGCTAACTCCCTAACCTGAGTCCAGTGTTCTGTTGAAAGGACTTTCCGCTGGGCTCCCTGCCCCCAGCTTCCGCTCGCTGGAATCTACCCAGCTGCAGGGTGCAGTCTCCTGAGTTGTCACTTCCGCTGTTACTCCCAGCCAGGCTACGGATGGCTGCCAGTCACCTGCCGCAGAGGAGTAGCTTTGTGGGTCAGTCTCGCATTCGAGGGCTCCACAAGGCAGCCTGTGTCTTTGCTGCATGGCGGGGAAGGGGGAAATGACACTGAACTTCCCGGAGGAAGAGGAGACAGATTTTTTTAAAAATTTTTTCCCCAAAGAAAGCTCTTATTTAAGGAATACAGACTTCATGTATTTCATAAGTACAACTTTAGGTATGTAGTGATTCTTCCCATCATACCCGCCCTCCCATGCACACTCCCACCCTTCCTCCTCCCTCTCCCATTCCCAGTCCCATTTTCCACTAAGATCCACTTTTGATTAACTTTATACACAGAAGACCAACTCTGTATTAAGTAAAGAGTGCAACAATTTGCACAAAAAAAAAGAAAAACCTGTTCCTCAACAGTCCAGACAAGGGCTGTTCAAAGTCATTGCATCTTGAGTAAATTTTACTTTTTTTTAGAAACTTAATTAACTTTAAAAAAGCCCCCCAAGAATGATACATCTTTTGAAAGCACTTAGACATAATTATAATACAACACTTTGAGGACAGAAGTCTTGCATGGGAGGTGCACAGTGGCTCCTGTTGTTAATTTGACAACACTCTTATGTATGATATCAGTGATCACCCAAGGCTCTTGACATGAGCTGTCTAGGCTATGGAAGCCTTCTGAATGCACAAATTTTCAGAATTTAGACAGGGCCATAAGCAAAGGGGAAGTTGTCTCCTCCCTTCAGAGACAAGTACCTCCTTCATTGATGACCACTTCTTTCCACTGGGTTCTCACCCACCGAGTTCCTTCATGTAGGACATTTTTTTTGCCATGGTATCTTGGCTTTCCATGCCTGAGCTGGATTTTCTTTCCTAGTTTGGTCCCTTACTGATGGTGAAATTTAGGTAAGTGGATTAGCAATCTGAGCTTCAGATTTCTCATCTATAAGATGAAAAAAGCTACTATTTATCCAGTGCTTCCTATAGGCAAGGCAGTGGGGCATTCCCTTTTCAGGAACTGACCCAACTTGACCCAGTTTGGCCATAGCTAGTTTTCGTGACCCTGTTTTATCTGGTGAGAGTTTGTAGATCATCCTAGGGATTCCGTGACAGCAAGCATCAGTCTGACATCTGAAGCAGTTTCCATGTGTGAGCAATCCAGGTTCACTGTCATTTGATCTTCTGCCAAGTCTGTGCCACGAGAGGTTTCTTGAAGGCGGACGTGGCAAAGCCTCCAAGTGACTGTGTGGACCAAGGCTCCCCACCAACCACTCCAGATGCGCACTGTTAGTGTAAAAGCAAACTGTTGTTGGGTTAAGCCATTCCCACCTGGGGACTTAACACTTTACCCGCTAGCTTATCCCCTAACCCAACCTGTCCATCACACCTTCCATACTGATAGGACAGATGGAAATGCAGTCAAAGATAAGGTTCATGATTTTCATTTGGGACCACCTGCTAGGGCAAGGCCGACAATCACCTCTGGTGTTGATGACCAGGTGCTCCGTCAAGAACAACCTTTGCACTGAGAATGTCCAGCTTAGGGGCACGGAGCAGGAAGTCAATGCATTGAGTAAAATCACCCTGGAGACAAACTTAAGCTGATGTGGAACGCAGGTGTCTGGGTCTGGGTTGAGAGCATTCAATTCGCCACACTTCTATGCTCCCTCCACTCCCCCACTGCCCCAGCTTCCATGATGTGGCCGTTATGCCAGCATCCAATGCAAACGATGTTAGGTGGCTATTTTAGAAGCCCCACCTGCAGTCAGTTGGAACAGAGATTATCAGGAGTCACTGGTGTCTCCTTGGGACCGCCACTGCGTATGAAAGCCCAGCAGACTTCTGTGCGTCCTCTGTGCTCTGTGGCATGATTGACAGCTGGAAAGGAGGATGGCCCATCAGAGAGGCCTCCTGTTGCTTACTTGCCCTCTGTATTTTCATTCTGCAGCTGCTTCCCTCCCCAACTCCACCCACAGACAGCCACAGGCTTGGGAGAGTTGGGTGGGATCAGTGATCACGCCCCCAGGCAGAGGCTGGTTTAGAAAAGAGACACTGTCCCCCATGAAGTAGTGGGCTCAGGCAACAATTCCCAACAAGAGGCAAAGAGTTAACCAGAAACTCAGTACCAGGTGGAGCAGGCTGGGAGCAACTCAGCCCACAGGTCAACACTGGCATCACCATGCATGGAAAACTTGTGTGCCAGGAGCTTTGTCTTTTGAATATAGTCCCATCTAAGAATTTTTAAAATTATTTTTAAATTTACAAAAAATTGTAAGGTAGTAAAGAGTTCCCATATACCTCTCACCCCATTTCTCCCATTAACATTTCATATTAGTATATCGGTCACGAATAATGACCTCCTCCACCCAGCTTCTCCTGTTTTTTAAATCCAAACTGACTCCCACCCTCTCAGTCTCGAGTAGTCAACATTCTGTGTTCAGGTTGAGATTTTCTAAAATGAAAATTTAGCTCCCGCATATAAGGGACAGCATGTGATGTTTGTCTTTGTGTATCTGGCTTATTTCACTCAATGTGATATCCTCCACTTCAACCATTTTACTGTGGTTTATAGAAATCTCCTTCTTTGTAGCTGAACAATATTTCATTATATATCTATATCTATATGACATTGTCTTTATCCATTCATCTGATGATGGACATATGGGTTGATTCCATATTTTGACTATTGTGAACAGTGCTGCTGAAAACATAGTGGTGTAGGCCTCTCTTTGATACAATGAGTTCATGTCTTGTGGGTGTATACCCAGTAGTGGGATTCCTGATTAAATTGGTAATTCTATTTCCAGTTTTTAAAAGAAATCTCCAGGGACTGGCGCTGCGGCATAGCGGTAAAGCCGCCACCTGCAGTGCCGGCATCCCACACGGGCACTGGTTCGAGTCCCAGCTGCTTCTCTTCCAATCCAGTTCCCTGCTCTAGCCTGGGAAAGCAGTAGAAGATGACCCAAGTCCTTGGGACCCCGCACCTGCATGGGATACCTGGAAGAAGCTCCTGGATCCTGGCTTCAGATTGTCACAGCTCCAGCCATTGCAGCCAATTGGGGAGTGAACCAGGTGGAAGACCTCTCTCTCACTCTCTCTCTCTCTCTCTATCTCTTTCTCTCTTCCTCTCCTTCTCTCTGTGTGTAACTCTGACTTTCAAATAAATAAATAAATCTTCAAAAAAAATTTCCATAATACTTTCCACAGTGGCTGCACTAATTTGTATTTCCACCAACACTGTACATGAATTCCACTTTCCGCACATCCTCACCAGCATTTGTTATTCTCTGTCACCTATGAGCACTTTCGCTAGAAGAATCCAGGTTGAATCTAATGAGCCTACATTACTAATGATCAGCACTGGAAACACAGGAGAAAGTAGATCATGTTAGAAGGTACCAAGCCATGCGGACAGCAGCACCTTGCATAAAGAAAATCTCACATAGCTGAGTATTAATGCATCTGAGTGGCCGAAACAAAATAGATTAAATACTAATGAATTATTAAATTATGAATGAATTACTCCTAATTAATTCAGTGATCAAAACATACTGACACAACAGAAATTTATAGTTCTAGAGACTAGAGTTCTAGATGCCAGCCCATTTGGTTAAGTAAGCATCTCAATGTACTGAGAGCCCCTTCTGCCGGGTACCAGGTATAGCAAAGAACCAAAGCCCTGTGCTCCTGAGGAACATTCTAGAAGGAGTTAGCCATGCTTTGTCAGTGGTGGCCACTTAGTCTTTGTGCACACTGCTTAGTAAATGAATGGAGGAGCCACAGCCTATGTTTGTAAACTTACCCTAAGCAGCATATAGCAGAGTACTTCAAACACTGTGTGGGATAAAGGGGACTAAAATGTAAGTTTATTTTGGTACAAAGCTTTGAAATCCATGTATAGTTTTTTGATAGTATTCATCTTCCCATGGACTTCTGGAATTCCCCTTGGAGTGCTTGAATTTCACCATTTTTTTTACACCAAAATAAACTTATCTTTTTTTTTAACTTTTATTTAAACTTATCTTTTCGCTCCATTTTCCATGAACTTTTTGAAGTACCCTTGTTCCAGGGACAGACCATAAAATGGCAGAAGCCTGGTCATGTGTGACGTAGGAATCACCAGCAATAAATGTAATTTCAGTTTTTTCTTAAAATGAAATTTTTTTAAAAATTTACTTACTTTACTTGAAAGTCAGAGTTACACAGAGAGAGAAGGAGAAGCAGAGAAAGAGAGAGAGAGAGAGAGAGAGAGGTCTTCCATCTGCTGGTTCACTCCCCAATTGGCTGCAATGGCCAGAGCTGTGCCAATCCGAAACCAGGAGCCAGGAGCTTCTTCCAGGTCTCCCATGTTGGTGCAGGGGCCCAAGCACTTAGGCCATCCTCTACTGCTTTCCCAGGCCATAGCAGAGAGCTGGATCAGAAGTGGAGCAGCCTGGCCAGTGCCGTGGCTCACTAGGCTAATCCTCCGCCTGCGGCACCAGTACCCCAGGTTCTAGTCTTGGTTGGGGCGCCAGTTCTGTCCAGATGCTCCTCTTCCAGTCCATCTCTCTGCTGTGGCCCGGGAAGGCAGTGGAGGATGGCCCAAGTGCTTGGGCCCCTGCACCCGCATGGGAAACTGGGAGGAAGCACCTGGCTCCTGGCTTCGGATCGGCACAGCGCGCCAGCGTAGTGGCCATTTAGGGAGTGAACCAATGGAAGGAAGACCTTTCTCTCTCACTGTCTATAACACTCTGTCTCTCTCTCTCTCTCACTGTCTAACTGTGCCTGGCAAAAAAAAAAAAAAAAAAAAAAAAGAAGTGGAGCAGTCCGGGACTCGGACCAGTGCCCACATAGGATGGCGGCACTGCAGGTGGTGGCTTTACCAGCTATACCACAGCGCCGGCCCCAAAACGAAGTTAAACGTCCACATTATGTTTAAATTTGTGGAGAAATTTGGACACTGATGTGCACGTGTTTATTCCCAATAAGCAAATGGTGGAAAAAGGCAAGTGTCCACTGGGGGATGAGTGGGTCAGCAGAATATTGTCTCTTCATTCAGTGGATTATTATTCTGTCTTCAAAGGGAGCGGTGTTCAGACATGTGCCACAGCAGGGCTGGGCCTTGAGGACATCATGCTGAGTGCAATAAGTCAGGCACAAAAGAACACCTGCCGTATGATTCCAGGGATGTGAGGGACGCACAGCAGAATGGTGGCAGCCAGGGGCTGGCAGAAGAGGCAGTGGGGAGTTTCATTTTGGAAGATGACAAAGATGGAAAACAGTAGTGGTTGCACAATGTGGGTATACTTCATGTTACTGAATTATATATACACTTATAATCTTATAACATGATATAAATGCTTATATAATATTAATAATAGTGTAATTCACCGCAATTTTGGAGCATTTAAAAGTTGTAAAGATAACATAACCAAGAAATATGAATGAATGATGGGGCTGGTGGTGTGGCATAGCAGGTAAAGTCGCCGCCTGAAGCACCGGCATCCCTTATCGGCACTGATTTGAGTCCCGGCTGCTCCACTTCCAATCCAGCTCTCTGCTATGGCCTGGGAAAGCAGTGGAAGATGGCCCAAGTCCTTGGGCCCTTGCACCTGTGTGGGAGACCTGGAAGAAGCTCAGGGGTCCCGGCTTTTGATCTGCTAAGCTCCTGCCATTGGGCCAATTGGGGAGTGAACCAGTGAATGGAAGGCTTGCTCTCTCGCTCTCTCTCTCTCTGCCTCTCCTTCTCTCTGTGTAATTCTTTCAAATAAATAAATAAATCTTTTTAAAAAAGAGAATGAATGGATGGATTTTTAGACACTTCCAATATCGCCTTGATGAAATGGGTTACTTACGTAATAATTGAAAACCTTGATGTTCAATGAATTTTCTTTCTTACAAACCACTTATCTCTGAAACAAAAAACGGAAAATCCATGAAAAGATTACAAAACAAACAATGGAGACCTAATTGGCTAAAAATAATTGTGTGGGGGGGCGAGGGGGCTGGGGCACAGAGAAATCCAAGCCGAGGTAACAAAGGGTCTGTGTGACATTGGACCAGGCACTTGGTCTCTGGTCCTGGGTGCATCATCTCCATTTGAGCGGTTGGCCCCGAGGATAAAGACTGTTCCTCTCAGGAGGAGTGAGCTGGGTGAGATGCCATCTTTGTGTGGCTGACACGTGCACAAGGTCAATGCCAGTGCTGGCCCCCGGCAGGAAGCAGGTTCTGCAGTGGAAACTCACTTCAAAGATGAGAACATCAGGCCTCCTTTGCTTCTGCTCTGAGGTCATCACTTTAGGTAGCACCGTCAGCCTGCCATCCATTGTCTTCCCTCCACTCCAACACACCTCCCTTCTGGGAGGGCTCTTCAAAAATTCATGAAAAAAAATGTGTAGTATGAAAAAATTATGCCATGGGTTTCAAATTTTTCTGCACCAAAATAAATATATCTTTCATTTGCACTTTTTTCACAGACTTCTTGAAGTACGTTCCTATCAAGAAAAGGTTGTATTTGAAAAGGAAGGTCAACATGCTAACTAGTATTTGTTTCATAGAGACAATAGCTCATTTAAGAATTGTTTTCTTGGGGAAAAAAAAAAGAAGAAAACACAGGACAAGAAAAAAGCACCTGTTAGATTCAGTGCCAAGGGTGTCATGTCTTTAAGCATTTCTTGTTTTGAGGGTGAAAAAAAAAAAGGCGAATGTTTGACACTGGATTCCGGACATAATGGGATTCCCTGTGCTGCAGGCAGCAGCCCGTGTGTGGCTGTAATGGGATGAGCTGTGCTCCCTGGAGAAGTGACAGGTGAGCAGTAGGTAGTTAGAAAGGCTACGCGGTCAAGTTCCAGGCCTTTTATGTGAAATGCTGAAATGATACAAGCACTTAGCACCTCAGAAAATGGACACTTCCAAGGCCAAAGAAAGATCTTCAAGGGCAGCCAAGGTCCTGGGTGGCTACGGCTTTGTAAGAACCTCCACTTACAAAACGTGTTACATTATCAGCTTTCCGTTTTCAGAGCTATCACTCCATCAACGTTGTTATGGTGTCTGCCTAGTAGGACCAAAACTTTTATAGAACTGTGTGTGTGTGTGTGTGTGCCTGCGGTGAAGCAGGGGCTGTCACACTGGCAACAATGACACAAGTCTTTTATTGCAAATCTCCACTAGTGTCAGCTTGCTGCCCGACACAGTTGCAGTCCCTGGAGGACTCCCAAGCAGTTATTAGTGTGCAGGACGCTGGTCAGAGAGCACACGGGATCTGCACTTATACAGGAGGAGGCTGGAAGCCGAACGGCGAAGGAGGAGGAATTGGCTCCAGTGCCCAGACTCCGAGCAGCCTGACCCGGCCCCAGGCTGTTCTACCCAGACATCCATCAATCACTGGATAGACAGTACCCTTGGGCATGGGTGCTGTTTCCAGGCAAAGCGGCCCCCACAGAGGGCGGTAGGCCTGGAATATTCTTGTGGCAGCGGGGAGAATAAAGCCTTTTTGCCTGGTGGGGAATCTGGGTCTCACAGCACCGTGTTCACCAGAGAAGGAGTGTCAAAAAGGGAGGAGAGAGGCAGCTGGCCGGACTATGGTGCGTCATGAGGGTAGGAATAACCAGCTCATTTTGACCTTACCAAGAAGAAAACATTTATCTATTTTGCAGAACCATTACGAGGATCAAGTATATGTGGAAGCTCTTAGGAAGTTGCACACAACTATACAAATACAGTGGTCAAATGAAATCTTTAAAGGTTTGTTAATCTATTTGAAAGGCAGAGTTACAGAGAGAGAGAGGCAGAGAGAGATTGGAGAGAGGTCTTCCATCCACTGGTTCACTCCTGCAATGGTCACAACGGCCGGAACTGAGCCAATCCAAAGCCAGGATCCAGGAGCTTCTTCCAGGTCTCCCATGGGGGTGCAGGGGCCCTAGGACTTGGGCCATCTTCTACTGCTTTCCCAGGCACATTATCAGGGAGCTGGATTGGAAGAGGAGCAGCTAGGACTTGAACTGGACCCCATATGGGATGCTGGCGCTTCAGGCTGGGGCTTTAACCCACTGTGCCACCACACCGGCCCTCAAATAGAATTAAGGAATCAGTTGATTTTGGTGCCAACAACTATGAAATCCACAATGGTATTTTCATAATGTGCATTTCTCGTGACCCTTTTGAAAACCCCTCCTCTAAGGCAGTGCTACACACAATGCGCCCAGTCCCAGGAGCTCCACTGCAAGTCAACCGCCTTCTAGTCTCCAGGCCAACGGCTGTCAGACTGATGAGAACCCGCTCCCCTCCCTAGGGAAGGCTAAAGCACAGGTCTGGGGGCTCTCTCCCGAGTGCTTGGTGCAGCAGGTTGGGACTTGGAGCTTGGAATCTGCCTTCCTAACAAGTCGCAGGCACTGCTGGCGCCGCGGTCCAGGAACTGTGCGCTCTGAGGAACTCTGCTGTAGCCCAGCTGAGTCCCGCCACGGATGTCTGTGGCCACTGGGATGGTTAATTTCTGCTTCTACTTGACTGGGCCAGCAGGTGCCCCAATATGGGGGGGAACCCTACCGTGGGTGTGTCCGCGAGTTTCTGGCAGACTCACAGTGGACTGTGTGCAGTGGGGGGAGCTGACAGTGCTTCCTGGAGTGGTTGGGCCTTGTCCAATGTGTCACAGGCCAGAAGAGAATACAAAGGCTGAAAGGGACAATTTGCTCTCCCTGCCTGTTTCTGAGATGGGACATCGGTCTTCTCCTGCCTTTGGACTTGGATCTGGACTGGGAAAACAGCATTGGCTCTCCTGGGTCTCTGGCTTCACAGTCCCCATACCATAATCTTGTGAGTCAATTCTTTATAATCTCTTGTGTGTGTGTGTATACACATGCTCACAGGCATGGATTGAAAGATTGTTGGCACCAAAAAAAAAGCTTATTGTTTAAAATTCCATTTTCCACAAACTTTTTGAAGTACCATTGTGTATACTTCCATGCATGTATATAGGTATATATACATTTATATAAAAATTTTCATATATATATATATAGGACTTCAAAGTGGCAAAATGGAATTATAGGGGCCGGCGCAGTGGCGAAGTGGGTTAATGCCCTGGCCTGAGGTGCCGGCATCCCATATGAGCACAGGTTCAAGTCCCGGCTGCTCCACTTCTGATCCAGCTCTCTGCTATGGCCTGGGAAAGCAGTAGAAGATGGCCCAAGTCCTTGGGCCCCTGAACCTGCATGGGAGACCTGGAGGAAGCTCCTGGCTCCTGGCTTCGGATTGGCGCAGCTCCGGCTGTTGCAGCCAATTGGGGAGTGAACCATCAGATGGAAGACCTCTCTCTCTCTCGCTGCCTCTCCTCTCTCTGTGTAACTCTGGCTTTCAAATAAATAAATGAATCTTTTAAAAAATGGAATTACAAGATAAGTAGATTTGCGAGAAAATTTTGAAAATGTGAAAAAATTTTGAAATCCATACATAGATATTTCATAATGTGCATTTTCCATGAACTTGTTGGAGACCCTTCGTGTACACCATATTGGGTAAATATATGCATATTTATGTTAATATATACTAATATATATGTAAGGAGTATGTTAGTATATTGCTATTAGAGTGTGTGTGTATATTAGTTATGCATCATGTGTGCCAACATTCATATATGTTGATACGTTGGCTCTGTTCTGGAGGCCTCTGACCGGCACAACCGAGCATCTCAGTACATCAATGGTTCTAGTAGAACTAAAAGACAGAGCAAACCAAGCACTGGGAAGCTTTGGCCCTCGCTGATGTTTTAGGAAGTGTGGAAAGCAGTAAGCACCGGCCATCAGAAAGCACCGAGACTGTCCCCCGAGGGGGATGAAAGCCAGGACAACTCGGGGCCAAAGGGAGTGCAGAGCCCGCGGGCTGAGCCGTGATGCTCTTGTGATCCAGATCTCACCTGCCGGTCAGTGTCCACAGGGAAGAAAGGAGCTGGGGCCAGAGGGGCAGACTGCAGACCGCAGGGCAGCGTCACAGGTGGGTGCAGCCTTTGCGGCTGCTGTCTCTTCTGATCGTGCGTCTTTGCTTTTAGCCCAAGCCTCCTGTCTCTGACCCTCTCCCCTTTTTATTCTCTCCCTATCTCTTCTCTCCTTTTCTAGCCCCGTGTTTGGTCTTCAAACATCAAACCGCTTCTTGGACCTGTGATTCCTTGGCATTTGCCCTGGTGCCAGTTAAAGATCTCCCACCCAAGCTGCCCTGTTGATCCTGCAGCCCCCATGCCGGCTTCTGTGAGACCACACATGGCTTGCACTGGTGCAGGTTCCAAGTAGGTCAGGCTGCAGCTGCTCAGTGCATCAGGGGCTCCAGGGACCCTCCAGAGCCATAGCAACCTGGTGCCTGTCACTTCAGAGTGACAGCTTTCTGAATCGATACAGGCTCGTGAGCAATTCGCTTCCTGGTGGGGCTTGAAGCAATTCACAGATAACGAGGCTCTGTCCATTGGGGAGAGAGAGAGAAATGATTTGAGCTATAGTCACTCTCTGCTGAGCCATTCTTGGGTACAATAGGGCTTTTAGTCTTTCTATGCAAAGGAAGCTTAATGAAATACCTTTGCAAGTGGGAGAGGGCAGTCGTTTCTGCTATAAGAAAGCTGAATGTGTTTATGGAAAGCTTTTTGACCAGACTTATGTGTGAGTAGTTTGTTGCTTGGGCTAAATACAACATCATTCTAGGAGTTCCCACATGTGCAACACACCGAGCTTTCTGCTGGGGATCCAGAGTGTGGGTCTAGTTCTCACAGACACCTGTGTTTTCTGGAAGTTCTTTTTTTTTTTTTTGACAGGCAGGGTTAGACAGTGAGAGAGAGACAGAGGCAGACAGACAGAAAGAAAGATCTTCCTTCTGTTGGTTCACCCCCCAAATGGCCGCCATTGCCTGCGCTGTGCTGATCCGAAGCCAGGAGCCAGGAGCTTCCTCCTGGTCTCCCATGCAGGTGCAGGGCCCAAGCACTTGGGCCATCCTCCACTGCCTTCTGGGCCACAGCAGAGAGCTGGACTGAAAGAGGGGCAACCGGGATAGAACCTGACGCCCCAACCGGGACTAGAACCCGGGGTGCCGGGGCTGCAGGCAGAGGATTAGCCAAGTGAGCCGCAGCGCCAGCCTGGATGTTCTTAGGTAAGACTCAGGGCAGACTCTGTGGCCAAAGAAGAGAGGAAATCACAGACCACAGCAGCTCAGGTTCTGCCTGGAGCAGAGCGAACGTCACCACTCGCCCCTATTGCTCCTGACCTGCGTGGCACTGTGACCCCCAGAGTAGCGAATACATCTTGGTTTGTATCGGGCCACTGGTGTCAGAGCTGGTGTAATTTGAGCACTTAGCCTGCATGGGCTAAATGTGCTGACAAGACCAAGGTGGGAATGAGGCAGGGCAACTGAGCACCACCAGGCTCTCCTGGGGGACAGCACATTTGCCTGGGGGTTCTGAGGAGAAGAAACGCAACCTGAGGGTGTTGGTGCGCACTTCCTGGTGAGGGGATGCCCAATTTTTTTTTTAAATAGATTTATTTGAAAGAGTTATAGAGAGGCAGAGGTAGAGGCAGGGAGAGAGAGAGAGAGAGAGAGAGAGAGAGAGACAAAGTCTTCCATCCGATGGTTCACTCCCCAATTGGCCACAACAGCTGGAGCTGCGCCAATCTGAAGCCAGGAGCCAGGAGCTTCTTTGGGTCTCGGTTGTGGGTGCAAGAGCCCAAGGACTTGGGCCATCTTCTACTGCTTTTCCAGGCCATAGCAGAGAGCTGGATCGGAAGAGGAGCAGCCAGGACTTGAACCAGTGCCTGTATGGGATCCTGGCACTGCAGGCGGTGGCTTTACTTGCTACGCCACAGCGCTGGGCCCTAGTATTATTTTAAGAACATCAGGAATCCCTGTTTCTCTGGCTAACAGGGTACCACACAGACTATACTTTTTTAATTTGTTCTCTTCCCACCCAGAGGGGACCCCTGGATCCCACTGAGCAACACCCATCATCCTGATGGAGACATCAGCTCCAGGAATCAGTAAGGTGGAATTCTGATGTATCAATCAGACTCAAGCAAGGCTTATCACATCACACACAGAACTCAAGGCCACAGGCTGAGGAGCTGCCCTTGACCTACAGGACTCCCTGAGCTTTGGCCAGGTGCAGATTTGAATAAGCACAGTATCTGGCAAATAGTAGGCAGCTAGGAAAACTGCAAAAAACAAGAGAAGAAAGAAGCACAGACAGTGTGCTGAAGAACATGCCAGAAGAAAAAGGAAGAGACGGGGCAGAGAGAGTGTGTGGGTGTGGACAAGGAAGCTCACACACCAGGAGAGAAGTCTCTTCTGAATTCTGCTACAGTGGCACTCTGTCAGGAAGGGAAACATGGCCGTCGGAGGGGGAATGTTTGGCTCAGTGGTTAAGGTACCACCTAACACACCTGCATTCCATCGTGGGAGATCTGGGTTTGAGTCCTGGCTCTGCTCCCTATTCTAGCTTCCTGCCCACGTGCATTCTGGGAGCTGGCAGGTAGACAGTTCAAGTACGTGGAGACAGCTGAAGCCTTGCCTTGGGGTATTGGAGCTTCCTGCAGCTGCCAGGGCGAGCCCAGGCCGGGGAGGTTGGTGCCCTGCTATGCACTGGGTGTGTATCTCCCACTGCCCCCCAAAGTTGTCTGGTGAAATCCTCACCCTCCAACATGATTAGATTGGAGGGGGGCCTTTGGGAGGTGACCAGGTCGTGTGCATGGAGCCCCATGAAGGAAATTAGCCCCCTTACGCTGGACTGCCGACACTGGAGTTCTTCCTCGCACCTCGTCACGTGGGGACATGGCAAGATGGCGCCATCTGTGAACCCGGAAGGAGTCCGCACCAGATGCTGAATCTCCCAGCAGCTTGATCTTGAAGTTCCCACCTCCAGAGCTGTGAGAAATAAATTTCTCTTGTTTAAGCCCTGCAGCCCGAGAGGACCGAGTCACAGATCCTGACTAGATACTCACCATTCTTATTATTTGTTGAAATTCAACTCATATGCCACTCCCCTTGCAGGTAGACTTCCGTAATCCCAGACTTTATCAAAGCTGTATTTTTTTCTTTATTATTATTTATTTATTTATTTGAGAGTTGGAGTTATAGACAATGAGAGGGAGAGACAGAGAGAGGTCTTCCATCCACTGGTTCACTCCCCAGATGGCTGCAATGGCCAGAGCTGAGCCGATCCGAAGCCAGGAGCCAGCAGCTTCTTCCGGGTCTCCCATGTGGGTGCAGGGGCCCAAGAGCTTGGCACAACTTCTACTGCTTCCCCAGGCCATAGCAGAGAGCTGGATTGGAAGATGAGCAGCCGGGATTAGAACCGTTGCCCATATGGGATTCCATTGCCGTAGTCGGAGGATTAACCGACTTCGCCGCAGCACTGGCCCCCATGCTGTATTTTAAAGGAGGCCCACAGTCATGACAAGAGGCTGTTTCCTGCGTTTGTTTTCCAGCCTGCAGAAGGGGAGCGCTGCTGTGCCTGGAGCACGGGGAGGACTTTTTCCCAGGGATTTTCAAGATCCAAGTGGAAGAAGGAGCATGATAGAGAAAGGGGGTGTCCGAACTTTGTGCTGCTCCCGGAGCAGATCCTGATCCAGGAATCGGGGTGAAGTTTGACTTGCATTGAGAATGGAGGAGAGAGAGGAGAAGGCTCCCTGGAAGTGGCAGTTACTGCTGTGGACGCCTGGGCTCAGTCCCTCCGGGAACTCTAAGAGGGTTGAGGACCCTGGAATGTTTGCTAATTTATTTAATATTTATTTTATTTAATTGGATGACAGAGATCGAGAGAGAGAGAGAGAGAGAGAGAGAGCGGCAGAGACAGACAGGAGAGAAAAAGATCTTCCATCTGCTAGCTCACTTCCCAAATGGCTGCAATGGCTGGGGCTAGGTCAGGCTGAAGCCAGGAGCCAGTAACTCCATCTGGGTGTCCCATATGGGTGGCAGGGGCCCAAGAATCTTCCACTGCCTTGCCAGGAACACCAGCAGGGAGCTGGATTGGAAGCGGAGCAGCTGGGACATGAAGTGGCGTTCATAGTGGACACCAGCATTGCAGGGAGTGGCCTCTATTCACTGACTGAAGACTGCCCCCTCCCTCAGGGAAGGCAAGGCAGCTCCTGCTACAGACTGTAAAGTAGGAAAGCTATGGTCCTGGTATCCTCCTCAAACAGACACCAAACACACCCCAGTTTGTTGGAAATTGTCTTTGGGTTATGCCGGTGTGTTCTTTCCAATGTGGTGAGCTTGAAGTCCGGACCACAAGGGCTTTTAGTGTTAGTCAGCTTTCTGTTACTATAATGAAATACCGGAGGCAACTAACTTACAAAGAGAAAAGGGTTAGCTCACAGATGTGCAGGTTCAAGTCCAAGTTCAGACAGTTCCCACTGGTTTGGCTTTGGGTGAGGGCAGCAGATGGCAGAGAGAGAGGCTGGGGTCTGACTCAGGCTTTTATAACAACCCTCCTGTGAACTACCCGGAGAGGACAGGCTGCCAGTGACCTCCCACGGGGCCCGCCTCCTAAGCTGCATAAGTGGATTCAGTGTCCACTCTGAGTACCGTTGACTTGTGACTTTAGGATTTAAATGTCCGTATGAATTCAGGGGCCAAATCCTATTCAAACCTTAGCAGCTTCTTCCCCACCAGGAAGCTGTAAGTGCAGCAGTGGCCACTGAGCACCCCTGCCTAAGGAAGTGGCTTGCTTTATGTATGTGTTATTTTAATTAGGAGGGGGGGATCTCCCATCTGCAGTTCACTCCCCAAATGCACACTCAACAGCCAAGGCTGTGCCAGGCTAAAGCTGGGAGCCAGGAATTTAATCCAGGAAGGCAGGGACCCAAATACCTGATCCATTACTACTGTCTCCCAAGGTTTGCATTAGCAAGAAGCTGGGGTCAGGAACCAGAGCCAGGCATGAAACCCAGCCGCTCAGATGTGAATTTCGGGTACTCACTCTGGCGGCACATATACAAATGTGAGTCTCTGGAGTTTTAACCAATTGTCCAAACACCCAGCCTTGTCCAGGCTTCTTAGCTCATAAGCCTTGGGTCCCTGTGCCTGGCATGGATGCCCCCAAGGGTGAAGCCATTGTGCTATTTGCTGCACCAATCTCTCTCTCTCTCTTTAAGATTATTTCTTTAAAAGAGTTATATATAGAGAGATGGAGACAGAGAGAGAGGTCTTCCATCTGCTGGTTCACTCCCAGATGGCTGCAACGGCTGGAGCTGCGCCCATCTGAAGCCAGGAGCCAGGAGCTTCTTCCGGATCTCTCACGGGGTGCAGGGGCCCAAGGACTTGGGCCATCTTCTACTGCTTTCCCAGACCATATCAGAGAGCTGGATTGGAAGTGGAGCAGCCAGACTCGAACTGGCGTCCATATTGGATGCCAGCACTGCAGGCGGTGGCTTTACTCACTACACCACAGGGCCGGCCCCTGCACCAATCTCTTGACACTGCCTGGGAAGTCTTCTTTATACATCCAGTGGAGGGAGAAATTGAGAGAGCAACAAAAAAGCCTTGGTCGAAGAAGTGTCTACAGAGACCGGACCTGTCGGGAGCTTTTTACGGCAGGTGACCCGTCTACAGCATTTCACAGGTCTCCTGCAGCTCTCTGCTAGAGACACACAAATGAAAGAGAAACGTGTTTCAGGCTCCTGGCCAGCCAGTCCTTCCTTCCCGTGCAGAGATTGTTCGAAACATCCCTCTGAGGCCTGGGAGTGAGGCTTGCATCCTCCGTGACCTTGGTCTGGTGTCATGGGGCACACACGGAAGGTGTCTCTTCCTGGTAGCCTGCACCATAGCTGAAGCGCAAGCTTAGATCAAGAGTTAGGGATGTCACTTCTGTCCCAGCCCAAAGCTACCCTTCGCTCCCTGCACCATAGCTGAAGTGCAAGCTTAGATCAAGAGTTAGGGATGTAACTTCTGTCCCAGCCCAAAGCTTCCCTTCGCTCCCTGGAAGCCCAGCAGAGTAACATCTGGTGTCTGCTAAACTCAGAGGTCCTGACTTCATTAGAGAGAGAATGAGCTGGAAGGAACTGGGGAGATGAAACGAGCCTCTCGCCTTGGGAGGCCGTGTTAACCTGGCGGGGCTGCTGGGGACCACTGAATCCAGCTGCCGCTTCCTGAGCTCCAAGTGGGTCCCCGGGCCCCGGAGGAGTGATTCCAGCTCCAGGGAGCGATTTGCCTTCCCCATCCGAAGGATCGGGCCATGCTTTTACAATCCTGGCTGCCACCATGGCTGTACTGTGTCAGTGCCTTGTAAATATTGATGCTTCTCTCAGGTTGTTAAAGGCAACAGCCAAGTCCACGAGACCATTCTAGACAGAGATCACCTGACTCCCTGGCCTCTTTTCCCATCCTCTAGTCCTTGGGAACATTTTCCTTTCAAATGAGTTCCTACCCACGGCACACAAGCAACTGGCCCCGGGCAGCCATCCAAGTTCCCTGTCCAGAACCCTCTCTGTAAAGAGACCCCTGCCCCATTCTTCCAGCAGCTTCTAAAGGAAGTGGCAGGAGAGCAGAAAAGTTGGGCAAGCTGAGGGTGAGTGAGGGCAGAGGGAGGGTCTGGGGTTAAAGAAATGAGGGAGGAGGAAGAGGAGAGAGAAGCAGGGGGAAGAAATTGAACCCCCTGGTCAGGCAGGACCAGCAGAGCCCTCTGCTTCTGCTCCCGGCTCAGGCTCTTCCAACGCACCTCCTCTCTCTCCCACAGATCCCCCGGGTTCCAGCTGCACACCTGTCCTCGAGGCACTCACGTGACAGCTGTTGAGGACAGTGTGTGTACTGTTCATAGCACGGAGCGCAACCCTCAGAAAGCGGTGTGATGCCATCCCATCTGCTGGATTTGAACGTGTCCCCTCGGGTGTTGCCAGTGGCAGAGTGGGAAGAGGTGGGCTTTCAACAGGTGATTAGGCCCTGAGAGTGCCTTCCTTTTTTTTTTTTTTTTTAAGATTTATTTATTTGAAAGCCAGAGTTACTCACACAGAGAGAAGAAGAGATGCAGAGAGAGAGAGAGAGTGAGAGTGAGAGAGAGAGAGAGAGAGAGAGAGAGAGAGAGATCTTCCATCTGCTGGTTCACTCTCCAGTTGGCCGCAATGGCTGGAGCTGTGCCGATCCGAAGCCAGGAGCCAGGAGCCAGGAGCTTCTTCTCGGTCTCTCACATGAGTGCAGGGTCCCAAGCACTTGGGCCATCTTCTACTGCTTTCCCAGGCCACAGTGGAGAGCTGGATAGGAAGTGGAACAGCCAGGACTGGAACCGGCGCCTGTATGGGGATGCCGGCACTGCAGGCAGTGGCTTTGCCTGCTACCCCACAGTGCCGGCCTGGAGGTGCCTTCCTTATTGGGTCAGGCCCTTCTAGAGGAGGCGGCGCCAGGGTGGGGCCAGCTGCTCGTCTGTTCTTCTGACTCGTGAGGATGCAGCAGAAGGCCCACAGCAGAGGCTGGCACCTACATCTTGTACTTCCCTGGCTCTGCGGGAAATCAGTGTCCGAAGGCACCCCGCGTGTGGCACTCTGCTAAAGCAGCCCAAGTGGACTAAGACACCACCCTAGAGTAAATCACTGATTAGGGAACACATTTCAAAGTAATTCGGCTCTGAAAGCATTGTCAAGAATTGAGTTATCTCTAGGATTTTGGGAAATAGGATATTCTAATATTCTATAAGGTTACTAAGTTACTGGGGCAGCATTGTGGTGCAGTGGGTAAAGCTGCTACCTGCAGCACCAGCATCCCATATGGGCACTGGTTTGAGTCCTGGCTGCTCCACTTCCAATCCAGCTCCCTGCTATTGCACCTGGGAAAGCAGCAGAAGATGACCTAAGTCCTTGGGCCCCTGCACCCATGTGGGGGATCCGGAAAAAGCTCCTGGGTCCTGGTTTCTGTCTGACCCAGCTCCAGCTGTTGTGGCCATTTGGAGAGCGAACCAGTGGATGGAAAATCTCTCTCCATCTCCCCCTCTCTCTATTTCTCCCTCTCTGTAACTCTGCCTTTCAAATAAATAAATACATGTTTTTAAAAAAAGATTGTTAGGTTAACATCGCTTAATGTTTTACAGGGAAATTAAACCATTCTGTACCAGATGGAAATCTACAGGTAACTTCAGAGTCCAGGTTCCAATCCGTAAGTAGAAATGTCAGATACAGGTTCATTTTCCTATGCATTTAAAAACGTCTTCTGGGTGGGAGTGGGAACTCCCAAGTGGCCCCTTGGGAAGTTCACGTCTGGTATTGGGGTGCCTGGGTTCAAGTCCCAGCTCTGCTCTCCACTCCCCGCTCCAGCTTCCCGCTATTGGGCACCTTGGGAGGCAGTGAGTGATGGTTCAAGTAGTTGCTTCCCTGCTACGCCATGAGAGACCTGGACTGAGTTCCTGGTGTCTGGCATTAGCCTGGCGGTGAGCTGGCTGTTGCAGGTATTTGGGAAATGAGCCAGCAGATGAGAAATATCACTCTCTCTCTCTCTTTCTCACTTTCTCTCTCTGTCTTTGCCTTTCAAAATTAAAAAAGTAAATAAATAAATTTAATAAACAAATAAAGCTTTCCATACAACCAAAATACTAAAATCGTGGTTGGAATGTTAGCTTTTATTCACCTCTTAACTGACTATGAAATCATTCTGCATGGTGAGTATGCTAACACCCAGGTCTCACATAAGCAGTAAGGCTTAGTCTAATGACAGCAAAGAAGGAAGGGTTTTTCAGTGGCCATTGCTGGACACATTTTGCCTCCTCCTGCTTTTACGCCTCTGTTCCAGCTTTATGCTAGGAGGCCAGAGCCTAGCTTAGCTAAGTGCAGGATGAACATATTCGGATACCACCTCCCTTGTCTGCTGGCCACAACCATGCGTGCTGCTGGGGCTGGCATGGTCGCATCTGGATCAGCCTGGACTGGTCCCGGTGTATGTGAGGCGCTGAGCAAGCCGGTGGGACCTGCTGCTGCCTGGTTTCGTTTTCCAAGTGTGGATCTTTCACTTCCCAGCAATCAGAGTCCAGCTGGCCCAGAAAACCCAGTGAATTAATTCTTCATCTTTTGGGGACATCAGACCTCTTTGAGACTCTGTTGGGGGTTAAGTCTGGGGTCCCTTCCTCACCTGCAGGCGCCCACACCCCCATCTCCCCTTTGGCACACAATTGGGAAGGGACATTAAGAGTGGCCAGAGTGCCTTTTAAGCATGTGCAACTGTGTCTTCCTTTGAGGAATTTTGAATGGACGGACAGAGGTGAGGTTGGAAATGCTCTTTGTGTGAGGGTGTGTTGGGGGGCATTTAGATCAGTTACCTGCTGGCATGAGGCCACCCCTGGGCACACTTCTTCCCCAGGATGGGGCAAGCCTCTGACAGGTTCCCCGCCTGGGGCTGCTGTTGTACCTGCTCTAGCACTGCTGTGTGTCTGGTTCACTGTGTGTGTGTGTGTGTGTGTGTGTGTGAGGGCACATTTTCCTCCTGGGATTGCTCTTTCTTTGCCCGCTCAATGGAACACAGTGACTTCACCCAGCCCCTTGGGTGTGAATTAAAGTTCAAGCCAGGAAAAAGTAAGCAAAGGGACTGGTGTTGTGGTATAGTGAGTAAAGCCGCTGCCTGCAGTGCCGGCATCCCATAGGGGCGCCAGTTCAAGTCCTGGCTGCTCCACTTCTGATCCAGCTCTCTACTATGGCCTGGGAAAGCAGTGGAAGATGCCCCAAATCCTTGGGCACCTGCACCCGCGTGGGAGACCCAGAAGAAGCTCCTGGCTCCCGGCTTCGGATCAGCCCAGCTCCGGCTGTTTGTAGCCATCTGGGGAATGAACCAGCAGATGGAAGATTCTCTTTCTCTCTGCCTTTCCTTCTCTCTCTCCCTCTCTCTCTGTCTCTCCTTCTCTTTCTGTGTAACTCTGACTTTCAAATAAATAAATAAATCTTTTAAAAAAATGTAAGCAGAGACACAGGTCACCAGGTCAGCAGGAGGCAGGGCTGTTTGGGCTAGGATGAAGGAAATAAATTTGAAAAGATGAGGGTGAGCCCCATGGTGGAGGGCTTTGAATGCCAAGCCAAGGGAGCGTGGCTTTTGCAATGGAGGGAACACAAAATGCCATTTGTAAAGTGAATCACCAGCTCGATTACATTGGTTTTCATATATTTGTCTCCATGCAGACTTTCTCAAAATAACACCTGTGTTACTGTTCAGCCCAAAGTCATGCCCAGCCCCCCTTCCAGTGACTCCTGGCTGTGGATCGATGTTCAGATGATAAGATATACCCAGAAGTGCCCGTGACTCCCAGGAGATGCCTACAATGAGCCACCGTGCCATTCTCTCCTCTCTCCCTAGAGCTTGACCAAAGTGGCTGGAGCCCAGGCTGTATCCCGGGCCATGGTGGGGTGGGGGCAGGCCTAGGGCTGGTGGAGCAAGTCCCTGGCACAATCATATGATCAGAGACACCAGGGTACCACCGGACTGGGTTTCCCTCCTGCTCATTTCTTTTGTGTGTAAAAGAAATGTGGATCTCAGTACTTACAGTATAGTTAGTTACTCCAGGCTCTTGGTTGTGCACAGCTCAAAGGATTCCTACACAGTCGCCCTGTTAGTGGAGGTGGCTGGAATAGAGGCTCTTGTCTTCATGCAAGAAGCAACAGAGGCGTGAGACTGAGAGTGGTGGCAAGCAGTCTCGAGGTTTTTCTTTTTTTAAAAGATGTATTTATTTTATTTGAAAGTCACAGTTATACACAGAGAGAGAGAGGTCTTCCATCCACTGGTTCACTCCCCAATTGGTCGCAATGGTCGAAGCTTTGCTGATCTGAAGCCAGGAGTCTGGAGCTTCTCCTGGGTCTCCCAGGAGGGTGCAGGGTCCCAAGCACTTGGGCCATCTTCTACTGCTTTCCCAGGCCATAGCAGAGAGCTGGATGGGAAGTGGAGCAGCTGGGACTTGAAGCAGCGCCCATATAGGATGCTGGTACTGAGGCTTTACCCACTACACCACAGTGTAGGCCCCTAGTCACAAGGTTTAATGGGACAGGGCATCCGTCAGAACAGATGGGCACCACTCCAGATGGCATTTAGATTTGGGGCTTACAAGGAGATGGGGTCCAGATCTTGCTTTTTCCTTCCCCCTACCCTCTTCTCCTGCACAAAAGGGTTTCTCCTGGACAAAATAAAATTCCTCCCAAGGTCTTATTACCTGATGCTATCAGGCTGGGTAGTCCACTTGGTTCTGGGAAGAGAGGATTCAACTGGGGTGCCTTCCGTGCGGGAAGGCTAGGACCACCTATCAAGTTATCAGGGTATGGGCAGGACTTTGTGCTGTGAAATCCTGGGCTACTCCCAAGATGTGTCCCCGAGGTGGCCACAGGCTGTGGCGTTCCTTTCTGGGGTGCTCGCCTTAGCTCCCTCTCACACACACGGGCTAAGTTCTAACGTTCTGCCCAACACCTCCTTATCCACAGAGATACTTCCAAGACCACAGAGCGTACCAAACCCTGCCGGTTCCCCTCCCCCCCATATGCTTTGCAGGGTTTCCCTGTGTTACTAGAGTTCATCTGTCCTTCAGCGTTTTGTGCCCTGAGGCCTCTTATACCTCACCTCCCTGAGACTTCAGGGCTCACATGAAACAAAATGAGGGTTGCTTGGACACCGCACTATGACACCATGACACTCAATCCCATAACTGAGTGTCTGCTGGACAGCAGTGCATATGGTATGCATATGCCAGACGAAGGGATGACTCCTGTCCCAGGGGGATGCATGGAGTTGGAGACAGATTTCATCACAGAGGGTGGGCGTTTGGTCTAGTAGTTCAGACGCTGGCCAGGATGCTTGTGCTGTATATCAGAGTGTTGGGTTTGATTTCTGGTTCTGGCTTCGGATTCCAGTTCCCTGCTAATGCAGACCCTAAGAAGCAGCAGCGAAGGCTTCAGTGATTGGGGTCCTGCCCCTCATGTAGAAGGCCTGGATTCAGTTTCCAGCTCCTGGTCTTGGCCTGGCCCAGCTCTGCTGGGGGGCCAGGTATTGGCGGGGAGTGAATCAGCAGTTGGACGCTGTCTCTCCTTTTCCCCTCACTCTATGCCTCCAAAATCTAAACAAAAACTCACACTGTTCAACAGTTTAAAATGCATGCATTGCTTCTTTCTGGAATTTTCCACGTAATATTTTTGGACTGCAGTAGACCACTGTAACTGAAACTGATAGATAAGAGGAGACTCTGCCTTCATGTTCTATTTAGGTTAAATTCATCTTCAAAACAATCCGATATATTCGGTTTTAAATTTCTCAGCTCTTTCTCAGCTTCCTTGTATTCACTTTTGATTTCTCTTCCTCTGTCAAGACGAGGTGACTGAATAAAGCACTTGTCCTTGGGAACGTTTGGCCACGTCGCCCCACATTTAGACGCTAAAGTCTGCACACACGGGGACTGAGAATTCATTTGCTTCCTTTCCCACATAATAAGAGTGAAAAGTGCCGCAGTTCTGCATTTGCAAACATTTCCGGTCACGCCATAATTCTGCTCCTTCTCCCCTGTTTTTCACACCCAGCCTCAATAAACACCGATTCCACCTCACCTGGAAAACTTTGCTCCAAACAACTTAGGCCACATCCTCCCTTCTTTCACCCAGAGAGTTGACAGCTGCTAGAAATTTCCCTGGAGTCAGAGCCAAAAAGAAAGGCCAGCATCCGGGACCCTCCCACGCCCGACATTTCCAGTTTGGTGTGACTCGGTGTCCCCGCTGCCACACCTCAGCCCACAGGGAGGACGCTTGCTGCCCGAGAGAAGCGGCTGTGAGATCTGTGCAGCTCCCGCACCGCCTCTGCTGTGTGCCGGGTATCATGGTGCCCTGTGATGCTGTGTGAACAGTGAATGCTGGGAAGATGGGGGAAGCCAGCAGGGAAGCACTCGAGGCTCCTGGGGACAGAGTGAGGGACCCCACAGGAGTCCCTGGGCCAACCTGCAAGTGCCAGGGCTCAGCCCTGCCTCATGCCTCCACCGTGTTTTCCTCCCTCGGACACAGAGAGTCTACAAACATGGGATGTTAATGTTGGAAGACACCACAGGGTTCCTTTGCTTCCCTTCCCACCCCGTAAGAGTGAAAAATGCTCCATTTGCGGACACTTCCTGCCACACTGCAGCTCTGTGCCTTTGCCCTCGCTTCGGCGCCCAGCCCCAGTAAATACTCGGTTCCAAGTCCTCCACCCACCGGGAACCCGCGGCAGGTTCACCGTCAGCCCCAGTGCTGCAAGAGCAGGACAGCACTCCATTCTCCTGGGCCTCTTGGCTTTCATTCAGTAGCACCCCCCCCCGCCCCCCCACCCCGGGCTCCTAAGGCAGCCACGCCCTCATCTTTCCTGCGCAGGGGCCAACGCCTCTTAGTCTCTTTTGCACTTTTGCTGGCTTTTTCTTTGCCTCCGGGCAGGAGCCACACAATATCTATACATACATACATACATATATATATATACACACACACATATATATATATTTTTTTCATTTGAGAGAAAGAAGGTAACTACAGAGAAGGGGCACTCACCTGCTGGTTCACTCCCCCAAACACTTAGGGTAACGTACACAGTTCAAAAGATTTCCTAAACTGAGCATAGCCAGGACAGGAAACAGAATGGTACCTGTACTTCCAAACCCTCCCTCTGGCCCTTCTGTCGGTGCACCTGCCATGGGGACCACTCCCCTGGCCTCCTGTGCCAGAGGAGATTCACTTGCCTGCTTCTGCACTACTGTTTTCTACTGCTTTCCCAGGCCACAGTAGGGAGCTGGATCAGAAGAGGAGCAGCTGGGACTAGAACCGGCGCCCATATGGGATGCCAGTGCTGTGAACCTACTGTGCCACAGTGCTGGCCCCTGCACTTATTTATTTATTTGTAACATGAATTTCTCTCCTAGTTACTTTTTTTTTTTAAGGTTTACTTATTTATTAGAAAGAGTTACACACAGAGAGAAGGCAAGGCAGAGAGAGACAGAGAGAGGTCTTCCATCTGATGGTTCATTCTCCAATTGGCTGCAATGGCCAGAACTGTGCCAGTCCAAAGCCAGGAGCCAGGAGTTTCTTCTGGTCTCCCACATGGGTGCAGGGGCCCAAAGAGTTGGGCCATCTTCTACTGCTTTCCCAGGCCACAGCAGAGAACTGGACTGGAAGTGGAACAGCCGGGACTCGAACCGGTGCCCATATGGGATGCTGGTGCTGCAGGCGGCAGCCTCACCCACTATGCCACAGCACTGGCCCCTGCACTTATCTTAATGCAGCTACTTGAGTGTGCTCTTTGGTGTCCACCGTCTGTACCCAATACTTGTGTGCTTCTGACAATGCTCATTCATACTGCAAGAGCCATGGAGCATTTGTCCTCTTAGCCTATGGTATTCCATTGTGTTCCTAGGCCACCAGGTGAGAGATTTGGTTCCAATGCACTTCTGGTTAGTATAATTTTCTAAGCTGTATGGAAAACTTAACGTAGTTACTGTAGCCGCCTCTTTAAAGACGGGAGCCCCTTCACAGTTCCATCTCATCCACGTCATACTCAGGAATAAGCTTTCCCTCCTCCTCCCTTGGACTCTTCCATGCGGCTGTGTTTGTTAGAGCAGTCAAGGCTGTGACTGACCTCGACCACTGCGTGTCCTGGGGACAGTGTTGGACCGCACGGTACGAGGAGGACTCACCAGAGCTAACAAGAGCTATAGGGGAATGTTGTCATGAATGGACCATTTCCAATGACACGGAGTTAGTAATGCCTGCCCTGCCCTTCCAAGGCTCCTCTGAGGATCAGGTAAAATACGGTGGGTGTTACAACACTGTTAGCACAGTGTGATGACAAGTTACAACAAAAACTACATGGGCACTTCAAAAAGAAATTAAAATTTAATACAGAAATTTATTCCCATGCGAAAAACTTGAAACCCATGCATAGGTTTATTAAAATATGCATTTTCTGCAAACTTTTTGAAGATTGCACATATGCATAGACCTCAAAAATGTTTGCATTTTATCTTTAATTTCATTTTCTGCGACTGTTTTGAAGTACCTGGTATGCATGCAATACATTCAGACAAAAAATATGTAGTAGAATACAACATTATTGCAAGTAAAGCAATGGAAAAATTTGTTTCCTTATGTTTGCATTTGTAAAAACACACGTAGTCAACACGAAAAAGTATTACTATTTATTTATGTTTATGTAATTTTTTCCAGCTTAAATTTTACTTATTTTTTGAGATAACATAATTTTACTTCACATTATAGTCAAAGGCTTAATGACTGTACTAAATAAAGAGCTCAACAACTAAAAGTAAAAAGACCAAGGGGCTGGCGCTGTGGCGTAGTGGATAAAGCCACTGACTGCAGTGCTTGCATGCCATATGGGCGCTGGTTCGAGTCCCTGCTGCTCCACTTCTGATCCAGCTCTCTGCTATGGCCTGGGGAAGCAGTAGAAGATGGCCCAAGTGCTTGGGCCCCTCACCCATGTGGGAGACCTGGAAAAAGCTCCTGGCTCCTGGCTTCGGATCAGCTCAGTTCTAGCCATTGCGGCCAACTGGGGAGTGAACCAGCAGATAAAAGACCTCTCTCTCTCTCTCTCTCTCTGCCTCTCCTTCTCTCTCTGTGTAACTCTGACTTTCAAGTAAATAAATAAGTCTTTTTTAAAAAAGTAAAAAGACCATAGTCTCATAGGAAAGCAGGAAAGAGCTCTGAAAAATAATCAAATGGAAAGATGTTCAACTTCAATCATATAAATGTAAAAATAGTCACAAAATCATTAAAACTATTGCAGCATATAATTTCTATCAATTTGTTCAAAAACATTTAAAACAAACTTCAACAAAATACTATTTGCAATAAAAATGGTGCCCACGGACATTTCATTTTTTTTTTTAAAGTGGTAGCTCTCACATATAGGAAGGAATGTGTGATATTCACCTTTCTGTGTCTGATAAGCATTGCTTTTTTTTTTTTTTTAACAGGGAGAGTTAGTGAGAGAGACAGAGTGAAAGGTCTTCCTTCCGTTGGTTCACCCCCTAAATGGCCACTACACCAGCGCGCTGCGCCAATCCGAAGGCAGGAGCCAGGTGCTTCCTCCTGGTCTCCCATGCAGGTGCAGGGCCCAAGCACTTGGGCCATCCTCCATGCACTCCCGGGCCACAGCAGAGAGCTGGACTGGAAGAGGAGCAAAACTGGGACAGAACCGGCGCCCCAACCCGGACTAGAACCCAGAGTACCGGAGTTGCAGGTGGAGGATTAGCCTAGTGAGCCGCGGCGCCGGCCAGCATTACTTTTTAAATAAGAAGTATGCATGGAAGTCCAGTGATAACTGTAGAAGAGCCCCAAGATCTATACATTACCAAAGAAAAACTCTTATATATTGTTTGGCTGGATCATGAGGAAGACTTCTGGGTTTTTACAAAGGGAGGGTTTTGTGCTGTCATTTATTTGACAAAGCTAGAACAGAAAGAGCCCCTGGTGAAAGACAGACAGAAAAATAAAGCACTCCACAGGTCAGGTGCCAAGAGACAAGCAGCATCTACAGAGCCTCCTGATTTTCTTCAACAAGCATGTGGCCAGCTGTTGGGCAAAAAGGGCCCATGTCTGAGCGATGCCTGTGAGCTCTGCCTTTCCTTACTTTGTGTGGCTCTAGGTCTGCACCTGTTATTAGGCACCATGGAACCAAAATGAGGTCTCCCAAGGAAAGCAATGAGCCAGAGACTCAAGCTTTGGGCCAAAGACACCTAATCGTGGGTGGAAAACTATGTGTCCATTTTGAGTAAATAAAATCATGCAGATGGAAAGAATAATCTCACCAGCCAGGTTTGGACAAGGCCAAGTTTTCATCGTCCATCATTTGGAAGATCCAAGTGGCATCTGGGATGAAAGGCACTTTTATTGAACTCTCTTTCTCCCTCCCTCCTTTCCTCTCTCCTTCTTTCCTCTCTCTCTCTCTCTCTTCTTTCTTTTGTACACTTTTGCATTTGAGGCCAGTTTTAATTCTTTCTTAAGAAATTATGGGACATGTACTCCATAGAATACTATACAGCAATAAGGAACAATGAAACCCAGTCATTTGCAACAAGATGGAGGAATCTGGAAAACATCATGCTGAGTGAATTAAGCCAGTCCCAAAGAGACAAATTTCATTTGTTTTCCCTGATCGGCGACAACTGAGCACCAAAGGGGAAACCTGTTGAAGTGAAATGGACACTATAAGAAACAATGACCTGATCAGCTCTTGTCCTGACTCTAGATGTACAATGTAGTATTTGCTGTTGTTGTTGTTGTTGTTGTTGTTCTAGTACTAGTGGTTGAACTCTGTAATTAACACACAATTATTCTTAGGTGTTTAAATTTTAACTGAAAAGTGATCCCTGTTAAATATAAGAGTGGAAAAAGAGAGGGAGGAGATTTACAATTTGGGACATGCTCAATCAGACTTGCCCCAAATGGTGGAGTTAGAAATGTGCCAGGGGATTCCAATACAATCCCATCAAGGTGGCATGTACCAATGCCATCTCACTAGTCCAAGTGATCAATTTCAGTTCACAATTGATGGCTCTGATAGGTCTAAGAGTCAAAGGGATCACACAAACAAGACTGAATGTAAACTCAAGCCAGACTATTGTTTCAGGTTCTCTGCCAGTCTCTCTGTTGCCGAAGTTCCTGTGCCCTCTCTTACCAAAGTCTTACACTCTTGATTATAACATTTACTGAATCAAAATCTGAATTTTAATAAGCTCACTGTGATACATATTGAATTTTTAAAAGAATCTTTTCATAAATTGCTATTGATTTTTTTTAAAAAAAGACTTTTATTTATTAATTTGAGAGGTAGAGTTACAGACAGAAAGAGGGAGAGACAGAGAGAAAAGTCTTCCATCAGCTGGTTCACTCTCCAAATGGCCGCCATGGCAGGAGTTGGGCCGATCCTAACCCAGGAGCCAGGAGCCAGGAGCCAGGAGCCAGGAGCTTCCAAGTGGGTGCAGGGGCCCAAGGACTTGGGTCATCTTCCACTGCTTTTCCTGGCCATAGCGGAGAGCTGGATCTGAAGAGGAACCCATATGATATGCCGGCGCTGCAGGCAGAGGCCTAATCTACTATGCCACGGGGCTGGCCCTGCCTATTAAAATTTGAGAAGCCTTCCTCAATAGTGAAATTTTGGAAAATACTTCAAAGAGTGTGTAGAAAATGAAATTAAAAGATGAGTTTATTTTCGTGCAAAAATTTTTGAAATTATGCATAATCTTTCTCATAATGTGAATTTTCCATGAAGACCTCTCCTGTATAGGCATGCATTTTAAAATTTTCAAAATTTAGGTTGCTTGTCTCCTGCTTTCCCACATGTATTGATTTCTTATTTCTTATTACCTACTGATCATCTGGTGCATTTGTGTTTAATGAATGAATGGTTGATCAATTGATTTGCAAAGCAGAGTGATGCAGAGAGAAGGAGAGACACAGAGAGATTTCATTTGCTGGTTCACTCTCTCAAATGCCTGCAATGGCTGGGGTTAGGCCAGGCTGACATCAGGAACCAAGAACTTCATCTGCGTCTTCCAAGGAGGGTGGCAGGGACCCAACTCATTGGGCTATCTGCTGCCTTCCCAATCACATTAGCAGGAAGCTGGATTGGAAGCAGAGGGGCAGGGACAGGTATGGGATGCAGGTATCCAAAGTGGTGATTTTGGGGCCAGCGCTGTGGTGCAGCAAGTCAATGCCCTGGCCTGAAGTGTCGGCATCCTATATGGGTGCCTGTTTGAGACCTGGCTGCTCCATTTCTGATCCAGCTCTCAGCTGTAGCCTGGGAAAGCAGTGGAAGATGGTCCAAGTCCTTGGACCCCTGCACCCACGTGGGAGACCTGGAAGAAGCTCCTGGCTCCTGGCTTCAGATTGGCATAGTTCCAGCCATTGTAGCCAACTAGGGAGTGAACCAGTGGATGGAAGACCTCTCTCTCATTCTCTCTCGCTCTCTCTCTGCCTCTCCTACTCTGTGTAACTCTGACTTTCAAGTAAATAAATTAATTAATTTTTAAAAAGTGGTGATTTAGCCTGCTATGCCACAACACCTGCCCCACAGGGGCATGAGTTTGTAGTGTGGATTTCACTTAGCCTCATCATAAACATCATTCCATGTTGTCACAGCCTATTTCATAAATATTTCAAATAGTTCAGTGAGCAGATGAATTAATTTTCTACTCTAGTTACTTCTAGTTGGGAACTTGAGTGCTTTAAAATTTTTATATTGTAAGTAATTGAGTGATAAATATTTGTTTCTGTCTGGCAATTTACATATTTTGGGTTTTGGGGGAGAGATTCCCAGAAAAGATTTAAAAGAATATCTTTACTCTTTATTATAAATCAAATATATTCTTATTATAAGGTTTTTAAAAATATGAGCTCATAAGCCTTTATATGAGACCTATTTGCATGGAACTATACTCATTCAAGAACGGGTGTCTGTTAAAGCCTATGGAATCCGAATGATGTCTGTGGCAGTGTTCACAGCGTGCCATTGAGGTCGGTTCTGTGGGGCGTGCTGTACACTGTCACTCCAGGTGTCCCCACCAGGCGAAGCTGAGAGAGGGGAATTGGGATCTCTCCCTGTCATTTTGCCAACCTGCTTTGAGTCTACAATTAACTTCAAAACTAAAAAGTTATAAAACAAATAAAAGAGGAAAAAGAAACCATACACACACACATACACACACACAAAGCCCATCATTCAAGCACCAAACCCTTTTAATATTGTAGTATATTTCTTTTTCAAACTTCTTGTTTGCGTGGTTAAAAATAGTAATGTCCGGGGCCGGCACTGTGGTGTAGCAGGTTAAAGCTGCTGCCTGCGGTGCTGGCATCCCATATGGGTGCCAGTTCTAGTTCCAGCTGCTCCACTTCCGAGCCAGCTCTCTGTTGTGGCTTGGGAAAGCAGTGGAAGATGGTCCAAGTGCTTGGGCCCTTGCACTGACATGGGAGACCCGGAAGAGACTCCTGGCTTCGGGTTGGTGCAGCTCTGGCCTTTGTGACCAATTAGGGAGTGAACCAGTGGATGGAAGACCTCTCTCTCTGCCTCTCCTTCTCTCTATAACTCTGAATTTCAAATAAATAAATAAATCTTTAAAAAAAAAGTAGTCATGTCCAATAGGAACCATTTGAAAGACTGCTCTGTGCTGAACTCCATTAAGCACTGCCATGGTGAGATACGGTGGCACTGGCTGCAGTGGCTAAGGCTTCAGGTGGGGGTGACCACCCGGGGCAAACATATTGTCCATCAGCTTCCGAACTTCATTCCCCTAAGCCCTTCCATTCACGTCCTCTGTGCACCAATCCCATTGCTTAGCTGATTGCTTTGAGAAGCCTGTGAACATGGGAGGGGTTTGACAAGGATCCCTGTCATCTGCTTTCATGGGATGTGCACAGAAGAGTCCCTTGAGCTAAGCGCCTGGTTCTGACACTTGACTGCTCTACAGAGAACGACCAAGGTGATTGCGGATAATTAATGTCCCGATCCCTAATGGGAAACACTTAAGTAAATAGTGCCATTCCGTGGTTCACGCACCGCCACCTCCCAACCGTGTCTCCATGGCAACCGAACAGCCTTCTTTACCATTCCACTCCGATGGCACCACCTAGGAGACACGAACTTCAGCAACCCGAGTGCTGTGGCCCCCGCTCTGGGATCCCTCACTGGGGCTTTCTGCTGATGTTCTGTCATTTATGGACATGCCCAGCTGTCTCCATACTTGGCTATGACTCCTTGATGTTGGGTCTGGGGCCACTGCTTGGTGTTTGACAACTTACGGTGTCCCACACAGTGAGGAGTCGGTTCTCAACAGGTGTTTGTTGATGGAAGGGAGGGAGGAGGGGAGAGAAGGGAAGTAGGTGGGGAGGGAGTGGGAAAGGAGAGAACATAGCCACAGATATGTCATAACCATGAAAGCAACTTATGCAACTGTCCCCAGGTTTTCAGAATGGCTGCAGCTCTCTTGGGGACACCAACAACCTTATTTCCTGTCCTCTCTGAACTACACAGCCATATGACAAACTAAGGAGGCCTCTGATAGCTTCCAGGGGAGCTATTGGTGATTCTAGCCCAGGGAAGGATTGGCCTCTCGTGACATTACCATTGGGCTTTCTCATGGGCAGAGGGAAGGGACAGGCAAATTATTCCCTCCAGAGAGTCTCTGGGCTATGCCTTTTGGGACCTCCAGCTCATTCTTGGGTTGCTGCAGAGAGAGAAGGGTGGAGATGTAAGATACCAGACACTAGACTAACACCTACATTTACCAGGCAATTCTTAAGCCACTGACTTGGAAATGCCCAGCGTGCTTCCTTCTCCTTAAATATCTCTCTTAAATAGCTTTGCTAGGAATTTCAGATTTATGAAAATTGGAATTAATTTAAAGGGTTTAAATTAAATAAAAAATTGATTCATGGCAGTCTCCATTTAGATAGTCGTCGGATATCTGGAGACTAAATAGACCAGGACAAAGCACACAAATCAAGGCTGGGAGATAATTGATGTCACCACAGGTTGGGGGAGGGGCACGTCCTTGGACAGTGGGGGGCATCCTGGAAGGCTGACAGGGCTGGACCAGTGGCCATCTGGACAGCCAAGGGGTCAGCCAAAGGCCCCATCCCGTGTGTGAGCACCTGAGGTTCCCAAATGCTCCCTCATCCCTACTTGTTCTCCTCTGCCTTCCCAACCTGAAGCAAACAAAACCACATGTTTTAGGAACCCCATTTATAAGGGCTGACATTGAAGGCTGGCATCAGCAGAGGGCTGGGGCTGCCACCACAGCAGGTGGCACTCTGCAGCAGGAAGAATCTGCTATTTCGATCCTGAATTCCAGTCAAGGGAAAGTGAGTGTTCGTCTGTGTTTGGGAGGAAGATGGACCCTTTTCCTCCGTCTTTGACAGCTTCACCATCGCACACTGTCTTGATTTTCATGTTGTACAGTGATGGCAGGACATGGCCGAGAAGAGACGTGCAGCAGGCGACTTCTTCGGGAACCATTTCTCTGACTCTGATCCACAAGGCTCCACTGTGGATGCAAGGCCACAGCTCCACCTGCTGACATCGTGAAGACAACTCCAGGGTTGCTCAGAGACCCAGAATATGTAAACACTGACCTTGGCCCCACCCCTGCCCTACAAACAAAAGAGGAAGGGGCTCTCCAGTCTGGAGATGGCAATCTTGTTCCTCCTTCTTGGCAAGACTGAAAGTTTGAGCCTGGTGCTGTGGCGGAGCAGGCTAAGCCATTATTGCGACTAGCCTCCCATGTTGTTTGAGTCCCAGCTGCTCCTCTTCTGATCCGGCTCTCTGCTAATGCTCTTGGGAGGACAGGAGATGATGGTGGCCCGTGTGCTTGGGCCGCTGCCACCCAAATGGGAGATGCAGATGGAGTTCACGGCTCCTGCCTTCAACCTGGTCTGGCCCTGACTGTTGCAACCATTTGGGGCGTGAACCAATGGATGGGAGGCTTCTCTCTCTTTCTCTGTCTCTTCCTCTGTTTCCGTCACTCTGCCTTTTAGTTAAATAAATATATTTTTATTAAAAAGGAGTTTGACTGTATTTGCTGTATGGAAAGTTTTACAGTAGAGTGGAAATAAATACATGAAAAGATTTTTTTTCTTTGTAAGGAATGAGCACTGAACATTAGCAAACAGTGCTAAGTATAATGGTGTTCCCCAAACCCTGAAGTTGTTGTTATAAAACATTAGCAGAAGGCCTACGCTGTGGCGCAACAGGCTAATGCCCTGGCCTAAAGTGCCGGCATCCCATATGGGCGCTGGTTTGAGGCCCGGCTGCTCCACTTCTGATCCAGCAATCTGCTATGGCTTGGGAAAGCAGTAGAAGATGGTCAAGTCCCTTGGGCCCCTGCACCCACATGGGAGACCAGGAAGAAGCTCCTGGCTCCTGGCTTCGGATTGGCGCAGTTCCAGCTGTTATGGCCATTTGGGGAGTGAATCATTGGTTGGAAGACCTCTCTCTCTCTCTGCCTCTCTTCTCTCTGTGTAATTCTGGCTTTCAAATATATAAATAAATCTTTTTCTAAACTTTTAGTTAATGAATATAAATTTCCAAAGTACAGCTTATGGATTACAATGGCTCCCCCTGCCCCATAACTTCCCTCCCACCCGCAACCCTCCCCTTTCCCACTCGCTCTCCCCTTCCATTCACATCAAGATTCATTTTCAATTCTCTTTATATACAGAAAATCAGTTTAGTATATATAAAGATTTCAACAGTTTGCCCTCACATAGCAACACAAAGTGAAAAAATACTGTTGGAGTACTAGTTATAGCATTAAATAACAGTGTACCGCACATTAATGACAGAGATCCTGCATGATATTTTTTTAAAAAAAATGATTAATTTTCTATGTAATTTCCAATTTAACACTAAGTTTTTTTTTCATTTTCAATTATCTTTATATACAGAAGATCGATTTAGTATATACTAAGTAAAGATTTCATCAGTTTGCACCCACACGTAAACACAAAGTGTAAAAATACTGTTTCAGTACTAGCTATATCATTACTTCAAATATATAAATAAATATTTTTAAAAAAACACATTAGCAGAGTCGATGCTGTGGTGAAGCGAGTAAACTCATTGCCTGCGATGCCAGCATCGCGTATGGGCAACAGTTCAAGTCCTGGCTGCTCCACTTCCAGCTCCCTGCTAATATGCATGGGAAAGCAGTAGAAGATGGCCCAAGTCCTTGGGACCCCTGCCACCTCTGTGGGAGACCCGGAAGAAGCTCCTGGCTCCTGGCTTCAGCCTGGCTCTGCCCTGGCCATTGAAGCCAATTAGGGAGTGAACCAGTGGATAGAGGATCGATCTCTCTCTCACTCTTTCTCTCTTTCTCTAACTCTGACTTTCAAATGAATAAATAAATAAATCTTTAAAAAAAAATCAGCAATAGAACATGTACAAGAGGATCTTCCAAAAATTTTGCAGAAAAAAAAAGACTTATAAGTTTATTTTGATGCCAAACTGTCTTGAAATCCATGCAGTTTGTTCATAATATGTATATCCCATGAACTTTTTGAAGAATGCCCATGCACACGGATTTCAAATTCCCAAATAAACTTACCTTTTTTTAAATTTTTTTAATTTTTTTTATTTTTGACAGGCAGAGTGGACAGTGAGAGAGAGAGAGACAGAGAGAAAGGTCTTCCTTTTGCCGTTGGTTCACCCTCCAATGGCCGCCGCGGTAGCGCGCTGCGGCCGGCGCACCGCGCTGATCCGATGGCAGGAGCCAGGTGCTTCTCCTGGTCTCCCATGGGGTGCAGGGCCCAAGCACTTGGGCCATCCTCCATCTGCACTCCCTGGCCACAGCAGAGAGTTGGCCTGGAAGAGGGGCAACCGGGACAGGATCGGTGCCCCGACCGGGACTAGAACCCGGTGTGCCGGCGCCGCAAGGCGGAGGATTAGTCTAGTGAGCCGCGGCGCCGGCCCTCTTTTTTTGTTTTGTTTTAATGTTTCTTTTAACTATTTGAAAGGCAGAGTTACAGAGAGAGAGAAAGAGAGAGAGAGCGCAAGCGAGCGAGCGCTTCCATCTGCTGGCTCACTCCCCTAAATGACTGCAATGGTCCGGGCTGGCCCAGGCTGAAGCCAGGAGCCAGGAACTCCATCCAGGTCTCCCACATGGGTGGCAGGGGCCCAAGTTCTTCGATCATCTTCTGCTGCTTTCCCAGGCATATTAGCAGGGTGCTGGGTTAGAGCGTCCGGGACTGGAACCAGTGCTCCCATAGGAATACCAGTTGTCACAGGCAGTAGCTTAACCTGCTGTTATCACAACACTGGCCCCTAAACTTACCTTTTGATTTCATTATCCATGAACTTTTGGAAACCCCCTTGTCTTTGGGTATATCAAGAGGAGAAAAACTCAGTACATGGAAGGGCAGCAGCATGTGTGTCAGTTGAGATGTTACCTCCTAGTCTTTAAAAACAACAGGCTCTGTTTCTCTTTGAGCACAATTTTTCCATTAAAAATGTCCAAGGCTGCAGCCCCGTTACTAGAATATTTAATTAGAAGGGATAGGTAGCACTGGTGCCCTCATGTCTTCTGTACACTATAAATCCTACAGAAACAGAAATGAAAAAGCAAGACCAAAGTCAGTATGACTCTGTGATTTGATGTTCTTTCCCACACCCCGGAGTCAAGTCTGTTGCTTCCCCTAGGGTGCGCCCCTCGCCTGCAAACACAGTGCAAGAAATGCCAAGCCATCCCACTCAGCCTGCTGGCGAGGGAGCAGCAGGTCCTCTGCTGTCTTTGTGGGACGTGCAGGTGCACAGTTAGCAGGATGTCCCTGCAGGAAAGGGCAGACATCTCCAGGTTTTTGTTTGTTTTTTGTTTTTTGACAGGCAGAGTTAGACAGTGAGAGAGAGAGACAGAGAGAAAGGTCTTCCTTCCGTTGGTTCACTCCCCAAATGGCCGCTATGGCCAGTGCGCTGCACCGATCTGAAGCCAGGAGCCAGGTGCTTCCTCCCGGTCTCCCATGCGGGTGCAGGGCCCAAGCACTTGGGCCATCCTCCACTGCACTCCTGGGCCACAGCAGAGAGCTGGACTGGAAGAGGGGCAACCGGGACAAAATCCAGCGCCCCAACTGGGACTAGAACCTGGGGTACCAGCACCGCAGGTGGAGGATTAGCCTAGTGAGCTGCGGCGCCGGCTGACATCTCTAGTTTTGCCTATGCCAGGGCTCTGAGACATTGAGCTCACCCAACACCCAAGCCCACAACTCTATTCCCCAGCCTGGTACAACCAGACCAGGTGACTTGCGTCACACATGGTAGACAAGGGAAGCATGGGTCATTCCGCCAGAACCACCTCAGCCCCCTGCTGGCACCCTGGGATCCAGGACACAGGAGGAGGCTCCTGCTAGACACGCATGGGATTTCATCGAGGCTGGAGCAGTCAAACCGATTTTGATTTTTAAAAATATTATTTATATTTACTTGAGAGACAGAGAAGTAGACAGAGAGTGCTCCCAACCAGTGGTCCACTCCCCAAATACCTGAAAAAGCCAGACCAAGGTGGAGAGCTGGAACTCTATCCAGGTGCCCCAGGTGGGTGGCAGTGACCTTGAGCCTCACCTGCTACCTCCCATGGTGCATATTAACAAGGAGCTGGACTCCAGCGTGGAGGCAAGACTGAAACCCAGGTGCCCCTATCTGGAATGGGGGCATCTTAGCTGGTATCCTAATGGCTATACCAGACATAGAGTTCCCTGTTCTAATTCATATACAGTATCACAGTATGTTTGACTGGTGAGAGCTGGAGGCTAAGCTTTGGAGACCGACAGAGAGCTATTTGCTGCCTCACATTGCCTAGGGTTGAGACAAGACTTGATACCATGCATTGTTTGTGGAATGAGTGTGCATGCGCACAAGGCGTTCTGAGACAGTGCTGACCTTGTAGCTAGCTATAAAGGGAAGACTTCCCCGAATGCGACATGTCGATGTTGGTGTGTTGAAGGTGCTTTCACGCGTACGGTTCCATTCGACTTGCCAGTATCCATGAAAGTCTTTCACAAGGTTTGTGGAAAGTATGGAGTTAGAAGATGAGTTCATTTTGGTGCAAAGAAATTTTGGAATCCATGCTTAATTTTTCTTAGCATGGTTTTTCCCTGAACTTTTTTGAGGACCCCTTGTATGTATTCACCCACCTGCAAATATCCAGGTGCGCCTGAGAACAAATTGTAGTCTCCCTTGAACAAAGACTTCCAGCAGGTTGTGGCAGTGTGCTGAGGGGTGTCTGCCCAGCTCATTTCAAGGGAACCTCTGAAATCCTGCAGATGCCCCAAACTGGAAAGTGACTCGGGATTAGTCATAGACAAAACCTGTTTGCAGCTATACTGTCCTGATGGCCCCAGATTGGCTGTTCTGTGTTTCTGGTATTGGAGCATTCTCCTTGTCCTACCATGTGCTAACACCACTGTAATAACCCCAGATGAGACTATGTGTGCCCAATACGTCACACATGAGCTACAAAGCACGCCAAGGTACATAGCATTCTCTTCATTTTTCTAGGCGGGGAAATCAGGACTCGGAAGCTGTACACAGAGGCAAGGGAGACTGGGTCCGCTCACCTCCTTGTGAGCAAGGGAGGGATGAGAACGTAGTTGGACAGGAGTCACTGTGCACTTGCTCCCCATGTAGGACCTCTGTCCTGAATGTGTTGTACTATGTGAATTAACTGTAAAACCAGACTTCAAACAGTACTTTATACTTTGTGTATCTGTGTGGGTGCAAACTGTTGAAATCTTTACTTAGTATAGAGTTGATCTTCTGTATATAAAGGTAATTAAAAATGAATCTTAATGAAGAATGGGATGGGAGAGGGAGTAGGAGGTGGGATGGTTTGGGGATGGGAAGGCGGGTATGGGGGGAAGAACCACTATAATCCAAAAGTTGGACTTATATTTATTAAATATTATTTTAATATTAATAAAATTTTTCTATTAAAAATGTGGTTGGAAGTCTCATCCCTGCCCCTGTGCCACAGCTGGTCACACCTTTCCCCCCTGTCCTCAGTAGAGACACTGTGGCACCCAACACCAGGAGGCTGGAGCCCCCCCAGGAGGGTGCCCAACTGACCTGGGAGCCTGACTGAGTGGTGAGTGAGAGGGGCGTCCTGTCTGGGAGCTCACGGGGCCCTCCAGCCTTCGGCCAGTCCTCCGTGTGCACCGCTAACAGAGGGAGCTGATTCATTTGTCCCTTTTTGATTGACCAACTAGTGCTCGCACACAGATGATACCGCCTCACCTCCCCCTGGAAGCTTCCAAAGAGGAATTCATGCTGAGATCAATGCCACGGCTGCGCGTAGTGAATCTTTGCTCACCAGGTGCTCGAGGGTTGCAAGGATCTCTCTAGAAATAGCCAAAGTATCCATGTTTCTCCCAAGGAGTTCCTGTAATGTCTGAAAACTAACTTTTAGAAACAGCATGAAAGGAAGTGGGTGATTTCAAACAAACGTGGGAAATCAATGAATCAGATGTGTTTCCTGTTTATTTAAACTCAGAATCAAAGCGGCAGACTCTGCCTCTGCCTCTCCTTCTCTGTGACTCTGCCTTTCAAACAAATAAATAAATCCTTAAAAAAATGAGCCACACAGAGAATGCACATCCTCTGGCCCCCCAGGTCCTGCTCTGGCTTAGAGGTGAGCCTGGCAACATCCCTGGGATAGGCAGGAGGCAAGGGGACGAAGTGGACAATGCAGGTGACAAGGCAGATACGCCGTCCTCTCTGTTTCTCTGGACCCATCTTTCACAGCAATGCAGTCACTTGTTCTTAATGACAGGGCCAACTGTGAGAAATGAGCCGTCAGATGATTACATTGTTGTATGAACAGCCCAGCGTGCACTTGCACAAGCTACACCTAAGCTATCTGATATACCCGAGTGTACATGGATGTATGGATGTACACATGGAAATACATGTAAATCTTGTATGGCTTATTGCTCTGAGCGTCATAATGAACCAAACTACACAAATAAAATGAGCACGAGAGAAAAGAGTTCGACCAACAGATGTGGTAGGGAGCAGGCACTTGCTTCGTGGTTAAGACACCCACATCCCACATTGGAGTGCCCAGCGCAATTCCTGGCTCCAGCTCCTGCTGTTGTCTTTCTACTACCGTGGACCCTGGGAGGCAGAGGTGACGGCTCCAGTGCTTGACTTCCTACCACCCACGTGGGAGACCTGGAATGAGCCCCCCCTCCCCCCAGCTTTGGGCTGACCCAACCCTAGCCATCATCTCAGGCCATTTGGGGAGTGAACCAGGGCTCTGTCTACTGTCTGTCTGTCTCTACCTTTCAGATACATAAAACCAAACAATAAAACGTAGTATAAACAGTAACATAGTCATTTATCACCCCTATCAGGTAGTATGTCCTGGCAACGGAGCAGGTGTGTTCACACCAGCAGCGCCACCTAGCTGTGAGTGATAGGTTGCACTATGTTGTTAGGCTGCTACCATTTTCAGCCCCGTTGTCATGGGACCACCTTTCCACGTGTGCTGTGTTGTTGTCTGAAACATCTTTCATCATGCAGTGCATAATGGCGGTCTCTTGGTGGAGACCTGGAGCTCCCAATCCTACCTCTCCCACTGGGAGCCCACGGGTGGGGCAAGGGGTCCCTGAGTGTGTTCTGGGCTCATTCCACTGTGGTTTGGATAAGGTTGGAATGTGCCCCCAAAGGGTTCGTGTGTCAGAAGCTTGGTCTCCAGTGTGGCAGTGTTGGGAGGGGGTGGGGCCTTTGAGAAGTGGATCCTGGTGGGAGATGATTGGTCGTTGGGGAGGTCCTCTCAAAGGGGATTGGTTCTGCTGGGACTCCAGGAGAGTGAGCCAGGCCCCTCTCCATTCTCTGCTGCCCATCTCTGCTTCTCGTAGGAGTCTCTGCCATTGTGATGCTATCCTGCACAGGTCCTCACCAGAGCCCAGGAGACTCAGGTGCCACAAACCTCCAGAACTGGGGGCTCAAGAAACCTCTTATTTATGAAGAACCAGTCTCTGGTGTTTTGTTACAGCTATAGCAAGCGGTCTGATACGACACCCATGCAAGGGGGGAGAAAGCAGCTGTACAAATGCACGATGCCACTAATTGTGGACAGGTGTCTATGGCTATGACACAACGGAGATGAATTCCTCTGGTCTGGAGGTGAGGGGGGGTCCCTGGTGCTCCTCAGTGCCCCCTGCAGGCCAGTCTCCCTCCCAGCTCTCTAACATCCTCCATCTCAGGAGCTGCCAACCCTGGGATGTATGGCGAATGCCCTCCCAGCAGTCGGGCTCCCAGCATGTGGTCACCGGCCGCTCCTTTCCAGATGTTCTAGCCCTGGCTCGCTCTGCCCACCCCTGCCTGCTTCCCACTCTGGCCTTTCAGATCAATGATGTAACCCCCTCTCCGCCTCAGCCCACGGACACACTTTGATGCTGACATGACCAAGAACAATATCCTCTGTAATCTCAATTTCAGGTGTTCCACTCCCCAAGGGTCCCAGCCTGTCCTCCCAGGTCACAGTTCTCTTTCCTGATTCCAAGAGCTCTGCAAACCCTTAGGGGCTCACAGGCCACACATACCTCCCGCCAGTCACACACCACTTCTAACCTATCGTGCCCACCATCTTTTCTCCCTCTCTGCTTGCCCTCACATCTACTTCCCTAATTCCAATTGATCATAGAGTCAATAATCCTCCCCCCAACACACTTTTTTGGCATTCACACCAATCCCTTTTGTTCTTCCAGTGGGACATACTCAGCTGCTAAATCCTAGTTCTAGCTAAATCTGCCAGCCACTTCCAAACTCCGTGCTCTCCCTGAACCCTCACAGTTAGGGCCACTGGTCTCTGCCTCTGGCTCGCAAGCCTAGAGTTTGTTCTCACCTTGAGCCAAGCTCAGATCATGTTGTCCCCCTTTTTCATGTGAACCAGTGGCTCCTACTTCTTCCAAGATTTTGTTTTTTTCTTAATTAATTTATTTATTTGAAAGAGTTACACAGAGAATGAAGGAGAGACAGTGAGAGAAAGAGAGAGGTCTTCCATCTGTTGGTTTACTCCCCAGTTGGCTGCAAAGGCCAGAGCTGCTCCGATCTGAAGCCAGGAGCCAGGAGCTTTTTCTGAGTCTCCCACATGGGTGCAGGGGCCCAAGGGATTGGGCCATCTTCCACTGCTTTCCCAGTCCATAGCAGAGAGCTGGACTGGAAGTGGAGCAGCCGGGACTTGAACTGGTGCCCATATGGGATGCCGGCACTGCAGGTGGTGGCTTCACCTGCTACACTACAGAGCCAGTCCCTTCTTCCAAGGTTTTTAGCATGCCACCCCTTCCTACCACCCACCGCCGACTCTCCTTCCTGTTCCCCAGCCACAGTGCAGCTCCTGGTGCCCTGGAGCCAGTCTTCTGTGCTGTGTGCCCCTGAGGGCCCTCCCATCCACAGCCCTAGCCAGGCCTCTGAACCTAGAGGTGAAAGGTACCCAGAGCGGTGCAACCACAGCATGGCGCCTCCTCCAGGAAGCCAATCGCAAATGAACGTAGACACACAAGTTAGACTATGGGGTTGGGATGTGCTTATGTTACAGAAGCAACTTAGGTACCACCCAGGCCATCTTGCTGTGTCAGTACCTCGGAGACCATGGCCCCTTCCAGGAAAGCAGAGGAAACAGCTTAAGGCTATGTCTGAAAGCTGAATTTTCACATTAACACCAGATAAACAGTGGTCACGGGAGGAAGTGGCCCAGCCCGTTGATAGCAGTGGCGGGGCTGTCTGACACCTGCTCTGAGCCCATCGGAGGAGCCCCTGGCAGCCTGCTGCTGTGGACGGCCGGTAAGAGCGAGTTTCAGTGGTTAGCACAATTGCACCTCACCCTGAAGATGTCCGTCTCCTGCCTTGCCTCCCCCGTGGGACCAGACTTATTCCGTGTGACTATGTGTCTCCATCTATTTTCTGTTGGTGTACAGAAGGCCTAAGTGGATGACTGATAGAGAAGAGAGAGTCACTTTGGCCCATGGATCTGGATGCTGGGATGTCCAAGATCAGAGAAGGGCCCCCTGCTTTGTCAACGCAAGGCAGAAAGCAGGACAAAGCCGACTAAAGGGGAGGGGTGGATTTAATGATTAACAACTTCTCACTCCTGGGGCAGCTAACCCAGTCCCTCCAGAGCAAGGACTCACTCCAGAGAAAGCATCAGGGCTCCGCGCCTGCGACGCTAACACCTCCCAACCTCCCGCCAAGCCACACTCCCAGTGCCACCACTCTGGACCAAGCCTCAGCAAGAGCTTGGGTGACAACAGCCCATACCCGAGTCATAGCATCAAGGTGGCAGAAGTGAAAGAGAGTCACTGCTGAGACTGGGTGGCCCAGCCCCAGCAGCTGTGGCCATCTGGGGAGTGAACCAGAGAAGGAAAGATCTCTTTCTCTCTTGTGTCTCTTCCTCTCCTTCATGCTGCCTTTCCAATAAATGATAAGTTAGTAAAAAATAAATCTTTAAATAAAAGCCTGCATTGTCCTGAACAGGCTGGGAGCAGAACTGGGATCTGAGAGGCTGCTGGTGAAGACCTGGAGGAAAGTTGTATTGGAAAAGGGATCTTTGCCATGCAGAGGCAAAAGGGTTAGCGCCACTGCCCCGCCGGCAGTCGTGCAGGGTGTCGTGCAACTTCAGGACAAGCCCTGGCACAGACTGTCCAGCAAGGCCAGGCCTGGGTCACTGACCCTGCCAAACCCTGCGAGAGAACACATGCTGCTGTCTTCAGCTGCCCAGTTTGTCAGTCAGCAGTTGTGCAGTGCTCACGATGGATCCTGCGGACTGGCTACTGAAGTCCCCTCCTGGGGGAGGGGAAGCTCATGGGACAGACGCCCGATCTTTTTTTCCAAGCGGCAAAAGAAATGAAAGGGGGCAGGACTACTCCGGGTGCTGGCTGAGACAGGACACCGTGCTTATGAGGAGGCGGGCATCACGTTCCCACGAATGTGGCTCAACAGGAGTTCTTTCCTTTAAAAGTCGTGATGTTTCTTAGGTTCTTGGACATTCTGAAGCCAGCCCCCAGGAGGTGTGGCAGCCTCGGGGTGGGGGGTGGTCAGTGTGAAGGGAGAGTGGCATCAGGGGGTCAACGCCTTTGTTGGGGCCAGGCTTTGTGGGGGAAGTTTTAATTGGTGGATTTGGAGCAAGCAGGCATGAGTTCCGGTAGGTGAAGCCATGACCGAGAGGTGGTCAGGATGTCACATCTGTAGACTCCATGCAGGGGGTGGGGCTCACCAGGGCCATCCAAGCAGCCTGCAGCCAGCTGTCTCATGGGGAGGAGGTCACTGGGGAGCAGGTGTAGGAGACAGATGTCTGGATGGACCACAATGAAGGACTGGGTGAAGTGTGCAACTGGAAACTGCGTTAGGTGTGCCTGCACCCTACTTCAGGGGTGAGGAAGGTCACCTGCTTTGAAAAGTGGGTGCCGAGGCAACATGAGGTTGGGGGAACTCCCTGCACATGGGCAGCTCCACCTGTCTGTTTGCCTCGCCTGTTTGTGAGGATTCAATGACTGACTTGACCGAAGCACCTGCTGCAGCCACGGTCCCCTAGCTCATGCTCAGGTTGAGGGCATTGAAAGATGCTAGCCAGCCTGCACTCTGCTCTGAACTAACTTCCAGGATTTCAAGAGGGATTTTTATTTTCAGGTTCAGAGCTATTATTCCTGGCAAAACTACCCACTGACCATATGGACTCAATTGCAGGCCATACTGAGTACCAGTTTATAGCACTTCCTAACTTCTAATACATCTGCTGAGTGAGTAGACAGATACTGACTGAACTGTGTTAACAAGTGATTCACAGTTTGCTCCAGGTATTTTCGGTGGTTGTCTATTAGCCCAGCTAGTTGAGATCTACAGGGAATCCTCTATTAGGCAATGTTTAGCATTTATTCATTCCGATTTCACTATGGATGAGTCATGAGTCAGGGCCTGGATGCTGGGCCTGTCATTGTCTAAGGAAATTTTTCCCTGTGTGTAATAAAGAATTAGGCTGGTCTTTGTCCTGAGTATACTGAGAGGGAGCTACTAAGTAATTTCCCGGGTGATTGATAGAATGACCTTTGTTGTTCTCGGTTTATGCTAATCAGATAACTCAGGGTGGGCGGGTCATGCTGGGAAGATGATTAGAGTTGGAGCTTTGGACCAGGTGATGTAGCCTGACTTCCTGGGAGGGGAGCTGGGCTGGAAATTGAGTTCCAGCATACGACCCGTGATTCAAACACTCAGGCCTGCTCACTGAAGCCACAGTACAGGCTCTGGTCACTGAAGCTCCATTGAGCTTCCGGGCTGGGCTGGTGAACACATGGAAGTGTTGGGAGGGTGGTGCCCCTTGATTGCACAGGGACAGGAAGTGGATGCTTCATGTCTGGGAGGTCTTCCAGGCCTCATCCTATTGGTCTCTTCTTCTGGCTGGTCCCAGTTTGCATGCCAAACCACCCATAACCAGAAGGATGGTGGTTTCCTGAGTTCTGAGGCCATTCTAGCACATTCTAGTACATTCTCACACTTGAAGGGGTCCCCTTCTGCACTCAATATCAGAAGTGGCGGTGGCCTGGGAATCGGAACTTGCAGCTGGTGTCTGAAGTGAAGGGAATCTTCTCAGGGGCTCTTCCCCTGAAGCTGCAGAGTCCAGCTGTGACTACTCAGTGACCAGGCTGCTCGGCAGTGCTCCACGCCGCTCAGCCCAGCTGTCTCTGTCCACCCTCCCTTGGGGCAGAGCAAGGGTATGCTACATTTTCATGCATACTTGGGTAGAAATATTGAAAGATGTTAGCTTATCCAATCAATATAAAATTTCATATCTGAAGGGCTATGGAAGTCCAGATAGGTAACATTATATGTAATGATGTAGACTGAAACTAAACACATGTGATTATAAAATACACGTTGGGGTCTAGAAAATGCTAGCAAATTGATTCATGCTTAATTAAAATTGTACAGTGTTGAAACCACTAAATCAAAATTAATCTTTATTTGTTTGTATTATAAATCTGAAAGTGGTTGGTTGGGGTTGGCCCTAGTGGTTAAGATACCCATGTCCCACACTTGAATAATTAGATTTGGTGCCCACTTCTAGCTTCCAACTCCAGCTTCCTGCTAGCGTAGACCCTGGGAGGTGGCAGATATTGGCTCAAGTCATTGAGTACCTGCCACCAACATGGGAGACCTGGATTGTACTTCTGGCTCCTGGCTCTGGCTTCATCCCAGTACTGACCCTCATGGGCATTTGGGGAGTGAACCAGTGGATAGGATCTCTCTCTCTCTCTCTCCCTCTCTCTTTTTCTCTCTCTCAAATAAATAAATAAATAATTTTTAACTCTTTAGAAGTTATTCTAGAGATCACCAAATTCAATAAAGCATTAAAGTCATACAAAAAGTATGAATTAGTCATAATTTCTTTTTTTTTCTTTCTTTCTTTTTTTATAGTCAGAGTAGACAGTGAGAGAGAGAGACAGGGAGAAAGGTCTTCTGTTTTTCCGTTGGTTCACCCTCCAATGGTCACTGTGGCCGGCGTGCTGCGGCTGGTGCACTGCGCCGATCCGAAGCCAGGAGCCAAGTGCTTCTCCTGGTCTCCTATGGAGTGCAGGGCCCAAGGACTTGGGCCATCCTCCACTGCACTCCCGGGCCACAGCAGAGAGCTGGACAGGAAGAGGAGCAACCAGGACAGAATCCGGCGACCTGACAGGGACTAGAACCCAGGGTGCCGGCGCTGCAGGCGGAGGATTAGCCTAGTGAGCCGCGGCACTGGCCCATAATTTCTTTTTTTAAAAAAAGATTTATTTTATTTATTTGAAAGACAGAGTTACAGAGAAAGGTAGAGACAGAGAGAGGTCTTCCATCCGTGGGTTCATTCCCTGATTGGCCACAATGGCTGGAGCTGTGCTGATCTGAAGCCAGGAGCCAGGAGCTTCTTCCAGGTCTCCCAAGTGGGGACAGGGGCCCAAGGACTTGGGCCATCTTCTACTGCTTTCCCAGGCCACAGCAGAGAGCTGGATTGGAAGAGGAGCAGTTGGGACTAGAACCTGCACCCAAATGGGATGCCGGCGCTTCAGGCCAGGGCTTTAACCCCCTGCGCCACAGAGCCAGCCCTAGTCATAATTTCTGACATATTTTGTCTCTTGGAGATTTAGAAATTCTTAATCTTTCATTATGAATGCCCCAGGCTTTTAGGGTTTGGCTTGAGTCCCCAGACCTGAAAGGGTAGGGAGCCCCTACAGAAAAGACCGGTCCATGGCCCCAGGGCCTCCTATTTCTGCCAAGCAGGGCCCGGGGACATGGGTGGCCTGGCCTTCTCCTCCCTCACAGGGAGGGCACAGGAACAAGCCAGCCCCGCGGTCCCTCATTCTTTGTGATTTATGATGTTGCCAGGTGAAATCGCATCCCCATGATTCATCCATCCCTGGGAGCCGAGAGCAATTTCCCCGGACAGGGCCCAGATGACTGAGTTAGCACCTGTTCTCTGACCCACGTGTCATCCGTGGCTATTTCTGCCATGTGGGTTTGCTTTTGCATGTTAGTCACATGGTGAGGAACAAAAGGAATCTCTTCAAAGGACCCCAAAAAGCCTGTTCAGCTGCATAAATAATTTGTCAGTGCAACTACAGGTGGGAAAGATATATTTTGCCTTGCTTGAGTGCCTTGGGAATTGAGAACTCTGGCGGCGTGTCGAGGCTTTGAACTCTCCAGGAGAAGGTGGGGGGAGCAGGGCCGCCTCATTTTCAAGGCTCTGTGGAGCAGAAAACGCAGGTGCTCTGTCAGACGGGGAAGGTCTCACCCCCACCCCCACCCTGGGTCCCCGCTGCCCTTGGCTTGATATTCTGCTGAATGCCCGTCCTGCCACCTCCCCGTCACAAAGGATGGCGACGACGCAGGAGAGCGGGAGCATGCAGGTGCTCTGTCAGACGGGGAGGGTCTCACCCCCACCCCCACCCTGGGTCCCCACTGCCCTTGGCTCAGCATTTCCGGACCTGATTTGATATTCTGCTGAATGCCCGTCCTGCCACCTCCCTGTCACGAAGGATGGCGACGACGCAGGAGAGAGGGAGCTTCTCAGGTACCGAGCGAGCCCGCACGCTGCTGGCCCCGGCTCTGCCTTCCCCTCACAATCTCACTGCACCCTGTTCTCAGGTCGGCCATTGGTTGGGCAGAATGTCTTCATTCTGTTTCGGCCACTTGCTGCCACGTCCCCCTGATGTTCCCACTGACTCTGAAACTCCTTTCCACGCTACGTGGTCTGATCAATTAGTATTATTATTATTATTTTTTTAAAGATTTATTTGAAAGTCAGAGTTACACAGAGAGAAGGAGAGGCAGAGAGAGAGAGAGGGCTTCCATCTGCTGGTTCACTCCCCAGTTGGCCGCAACAGTCGGAGTTGCGCCAATCCAAAGCCAGGAGCCAGGAGCCTCTTCAGGGTCTCCTGTGTGGGTGCAGGGCCCAAGGACTTGGGCCATCTTCTACTGCTTCCCCAGGGCAGAGCAAAAAGCTGGATGGGAAGTGGAGCAGCCAGGACTTGAACCAGCGCCCATACAGAATGCTGGCACTGCATGCGGTGGCTTTACCTGCTACGCCACAGCACCGGCCAGGCCTGATTAATTATTACTGAGGTCAGCGTGGTCCTTACACCCAATGTAAAACATTCCTGCTGTTCCGAACAAGGATGAGGCCCTTGGAAAATGGCACAGTCATCCTTCACTGTCCGTCGTGAGGCAGGAGGGGGGCTGGTTCCAGGATCCCCGTAGATGCCAAAACCTGCAGGTGCCCCAGTCTCGTATATAGAATGCCGTAATATTTGCACAGAACCTATGCAGTCCTTTTGTGTGTCACTTCCAGATGACTGATAACATGTAATACAATGTAAATACCAGGTAAATGGTTGCTATACAATATGTATTGGTTAGGGAATCATGATAAGAAAAAGGACAGTACAGTTTTATCTTCTGAATATTTGTGATCCGTGGTTCATAGACAGAACAGCATTACGTATCAAGAGCCAACTGCTTATTTTCTCAAATCCAGTGATTTATTTACTCAGAGCAGTGCAAATTGATTTCACTACTGCCTTTTGGAAAACATAATGCAATAAGATACTCAATTCATTTGTGCCCAGATATTTTATTATTTTTTTAGAGTCTCCTCTACACCAGGGAACATAATGATGGTGACATCGCTGGGGTCTTTGTCACAGGGGGAGAGCACGCTGAGGAAGCACAGAGCCGCCAGGGAGGCCAGGGTTGAGATGGTGAGAAGTGGAGCTGCCGTGGGAACCGTGGCAGGGTCTTGAGATGTGAGTGTGAGCAGGAGCTGGCTTGACACGTGAGCTGGCTGCGGACATGCAGGATGTCCCGCGTGGAGCTCAAGGGACCTCTGGGAGTTCAGAGCGGCAGCCATTCACGGTGACAGGGACTGGGGCGGGCCAGGATGAGATCCGCATCGGTAGCCAGGCTGTCACTGCAGACAGGTTTGTAATGGGAGAGGCCCCCACCCCTTCTGGAGCCTTGACCACGCCTGGGTGTGCTGGAGATGTGTGCACCTCCTCCTGCCCCTTCCAACAATCACACTCGTGTTCACCCTCTACTGAGAGGTCACCAAGCCCTATCCTACACACCTGCACGCCATCAGCAGCCACGCGGCCTGCCCCGCCCACCAGCCTCCTGGGCACACACTAGGGGCCCCTGCGTCCGTGTCGCTTTTCAGAACAAGTTCTCATGAGTCCAGAGCTGACTCATGAGCAAATCAGTCAATTCATTCATAGGACAGTGGCGAAAACCCTGCGGTTTCATGTGCTACATGTCTGGTGAGAATCTGTCATTTTCCTCGAATAAGAGTGTGGGGTTGGGCTTCTCTAGAGCCAAAGTTTCAGACGAGCCATCCACTCCTCAAATTGGCCACAAAAATACAGGTCACATTTGTCTATGGTACTCCCAAAGGTTTTAGATTTTTAAAAAATTCCTGGTGCGATATTTTTGTTTATTTTATTTATTTATTTATTTATTTATTTAAAGGCAGAGGCAGAGAGAGAGAGAGAGAGAGGTCTTCCATCCGCTGGTTCGCTCCCCAATGGCCCCAACAGCCGGAGCTGTGCTGATCCGAAGCCAGGAGCCAGGAGCTTCCTCCTGCTATGCCGCAGCTTCACCTGCTACGCCACAGCTCAGCCCCTCTTTTTGGTTATTACAATCTGCTTTCTTTCTACTAGAAAGAGATGGCAGAGAAAAGCAAGCTGTTTTGTTTTGTTTTTGAGTGGCTCAATTAGTGAGTCCCAGGCTGGTAGAGTCAGCTGCATCAAAAGCGACATTGGGACCAGAGCTGTGGTGCAGTGGGTTAAAGCCCCGGCCTGCGGCGCCAGCATCCAATATGGGTGCCGGTTCTAGTCCTGGCTGCTCCACTTCCGATCCAGCTCTTTGCTGTGGCCTGGGAAAGCAGTGGAAGATGGCCCAAGTCCTTGGGCCCCTACACCTGTGTGGGAGACCTAGAGGAAGCTGCTGGCTCCTGGCTTCAGCTCTTGCCATTGCAACCATTTGAGGAATGAACCAGTGGATGGAAGACCTTTCTTTCTGTCTCTGCCTCTCACTGTCTGCAACGCTATCTCTCAAATAAATAAATAAAATATTTTTTTATTAATTTTTTATTAATTTTTTTATTTTTATTTTTTTTGACAGGCAGAGTGGATAGTGAGAGAGAGAGACAGAGAGAAAGGTCTTCCTTTGCTGTTGGTTCACCCCCCAGTGGCCGCTGCGGCCAGTGCATTGCGCTGATCCGAAGCCAGGAGCCAGGTGCTTCTCCTGGTCTCCCATGCGGTGCAGGGCTCAAGCACTTGGGCCATCCTCCACTGCCTTCCCGGGCCATAGCAGAGAGCTGGCCTGGAAGAGGGGCAAGCGGGATAGAATCCGGCGCCCCAACCGGGACTAGAACCCGGTGTGCTGGCGCCGCAAGGCGGAGGATTAGCCTGTTAAGCCGCGGCGCCGGCCTAAATAAAATATTTTTTTTTAAAAAGTGACAACACCAGTACACATTTTATAGACACCACTCTGTGAGTTTCGTGTGGCAAAGTGAACAGAAAGCTGAGACAGAAGCCCTTTTGCTAAAAAGCTTACAAGAGGGGCAAGCATTTAGCCCAGCAGTGAAGACGCTGGTTAAGATGGCCCGGTCCGATTCCCAGCTCCAGCTCCTGACTCCAGCTTCCTGCTAGTGCAGACTCTGGAAGGCAGTGGTGAAGGCTGGAGTCATTGGATTCCTGCCACCCAGCTAGGACACTTGGATTGAGTTCGCTGCTCACTGCTTCCTAGTGGAGGCTTTTAAGGGGAGTGAACCTATGGATGGGAGCTCTCTGCTTCTGTCTCTCAAAAAAAAAAATTGAGAGAAAGAAACTTACAAGGGGGTACTTCTGAAAGTGTGTGGAAAATGAAAAGTTTATTTTGGCGCAAAAAAAATTTTGAGGTCCATGCATACTTGCACCTGTGCAAGTTTTTGTTGAGGACTTAGCCTAGACTCTTGGAGAAGAGAAGGGAGGGAGCTGCAGAGCGAACGGCTTTTAGTTATTACAGATGAGCACCACTGATGGCTGAGGCCAGCTGGGGCCACCAGCCTTGTCCACGAGCAGCTGTGCCTCCAGTGTGGCCTGGTGAGTTTGGGAGCAGGCTGGCACATTTATGAGCCCTCTAAAAGATGGCACTGGCTCCAGCAATCTATCAGCAGTTTGTGGAGAAGAGTATTAGCCTGCTACACACTGATGGAAATTTATGGTCGGCGCAAGCTGGAAGATTTATAAAACAACCCAGCATCAGGAAGCCAAAACATTCCCGAGGGCTTGAAGCTAAGCCTCACACCTGGATCCAGAAGTCTCGCTTATTACAGGCTACCTCTGGTATGTGGCATTCTAGCGTCAGGAAACCTGGTTAACTAGCACACAGACAGCCTTAGAGATCTGAGGGGTTTGAGATGGCTTCCAGATCAGTAGACAGTGAGAGGTAGAACGCTAGGAAAAAAACACATGGCATTTGTTCTGTTCTTTGAAACATCCCTCTATTTTTAGACTTGCCAATGTTGAGCTAACATTTGAGTGTGTGATTTGTGTTAAGTGTTGGTCAGGCTCTGTAAGGGATAGTGTGTGTGTGTGTGTGTGTGTGTGTGAAATCTCCACCACCCAGCACAGTGCTGGCACACACTAGCGTCTTGATATGTAGACCCTTCAACACCAGCTAGAGTACAAAACACACAGATATCTAGATCCACACTTTGGCTTTTCTTTTGTAAACAGTTCAGTGGGTTTTAAAGATATTCATAGAGTTGTGCAATCATCGCAATCATTTTTACAGGCATCATGATCAATTTTAGAATATTTTTATCACCTCCCCCAAAGCTGCATACCCAATAGTAGTAGTTACCCTTTTCACCTCTGTTGCCTTCATTCTCCTCCCTGTCCCCTGAGCCCTGCTGTTCCCAGTCCCAGGCAACCACCAACCTGCTTTTTGTCTTCATGGGTCTGCTTTGCGGAATGTTGTATAAGTGAAGTAATGCTACGTGAGTTCTTTTAGAATCAGCTTCTTTCTCTTAGCACAGTCTTTTCCGATGTCTTTTCCAATGGCCGGGAATTCACTGCTTTTTATTGCTGAGTGACATTCCGGATGTGTTTCATTTGACCTTATCATTTTATCAGTTGATGAACGTTTGGGTTGTTTCCACTGCTTGTTATATTTAACACTTCCGGGGATATTCGTGTATAGATGTTAATGTGGACACAAGTTTTCCTTTCTTTGGGGTAAATTGGGGAGTGGAAACAACTAGGGGAATGGAAGTGCTGGGCCACGTGACTCCATGTGTAAGCTTTTGAGGGACTACTGCTTGCCAAAGTGACTGTGCCTATTTATATTCTCATCAGGAGCAGAGGAAGGTTCCTCTTCCCCCGCATCTTTGCCAGCGTTTGTAGCAGGCGTGAAGCAGTATTTAAATGTGATTTCGATTTACTGTTCCCTAATGGCCAATAAAGCTGAGCCTCTTATCTTGCGCTTATGGGATATTTCCATATCTTCTTTGAGAAATGTCTATTCAGAGCTTTGTTCTTTGAAAAGATAGGATTCGTTTTATTTTTCTATTTTGTTTCCTATTTTTCTCCTATTATGTGTACTGTCTGTTCACTTTATTTTTAGAATAAAGTTTTTTAAGAAATATTTATTTGACAGGCAGAGAGACAGAAAAGGAAAGAACCAGAAGACAGGCAGGCAGGCTGACAGAATAGTCCCTCTGATGTAGCAGGCAGAGAGGGTAAAGTTCATTAGATTTGCAACTGGCGTCCACGCCCTCCACCACGCCTCCTGTGTGATCTCATACCCCTACCTGACCCCACCTGTACCCCACCTGCCCATCAGGCTACATAGCCACTCCCCTTTGGAAGTGGAGAAACCAGGCCTGGAACATGGTGGGCCCCTCCCTTCTCCCCTTTTTTGCCCTTTATTGCCTTTTGTTGCCCTTGCTGTCCATGCAGCAAATATTAATAAATTATTAACAAGCAGGTTGGTATCACCTTTATCCACTGATTCACTCTTCAAATGCCTGCAACAGCTGGGGCTGATCAAGGTTGAAGCCAGGAGCCCAGAACTCAATCTGGGGTCTCCCACATGGAAGGCAGGGACCTGCTACTCCTAGGAAGCTGTAACTGAAAGTGAAGCCACTGCTCAAACCCAGACACTCAGGTGGAGGTAATGCAAGTAGCATTTCAATCTCTGCGCTGAATGCCCACTCCCTCTACTTTCTTGATGGAGTTTATCGAAACACAAAAACTTTAACTTCCAAGAAAATCCAATTTATTTATTTTTGTCTTATGTCACTCATCTTTTTGGTGCCATATCTGTGAACATTTTGCCTAACACAAAGTCATGGGGTTTTTGCTTCTGTTTTCTTCTAAGAGTTTTACATGGTAGCTTTTACATCTAGGTTAATGATCCATCGTCAGTCAGCTTTTGTGTGTGAAGTGAACAAGGAGCTCAAGTTCATTTGTTTGTAGGTGGGTATCTAGATGTCTTCGTACCTCCTGTTGAAAATACAATGCTTTTTCTGGGCCCGGTGCTGTGGCTCACTCGGTTAATCCTCCATCTGTGGTGCCAGCATCCCATATGGGCACCAGATTCTGTCCCCGTTGCTCCTCTTCCAGTCCAGCTCTCTGCTGTGGCCCGGGAAGGCAGTGGAGGATGGCCCAAGTCCTTGGACCCTTGCACCCACGTGGGAGACCCAAAAGAGGCTCCTGGCTCCTGGTTTCAGATTGGCACAGCTCTGGCCTTTGTGGCCAATTGGAGAGTGAACCAGTGGATGGAAGACCTCTCTCTGTAACTCTGACTTTCAAATAAATACATAAATCTTAAAAAAAAAAAAAAAAAACCTGTCGTGGGTCCTCCAACTTTCTCTTCTTTTAAAGATCGTTTTGGTGAGGTAGAGTCCCTTGAATTTTCATAGAATTTTAGGATAAGCCTGCCAATTTCTGCAAATAAGACATTTAAAATTTTGGTAGATCAATTGGGAGAGTATTGGCATGTTTACAATACTAACTTTTCCAATCTGTGAGCATGTGATGTTGTTCCATTTATTTTTATCTCTGTGAATTTTTTTCAACAATGCTTCATAGTTTTCAGTGAGCTGAACCAGAAGTAGAGCAGCAGGGATACGAACCAGCACCCATATGGAACACCGGTGTCGCAGTCAGTGGCCTTACCTGCTATGCCACAATTCTGGTCCCAACATTTACCATTTCTTGTGTTCTCTGTGTTCCTATGGATCTATGTTATCCTTTGAAAGACAGAGTTACACAGAGGTCTTCCATCTGGCTGGTTCACTCTCCAGTTGGCTGCAAAGGCTGGAGCTGCTTCAATCCGAAACCAGGACCAGGAGCTTCTTCCAGGTCTCCCACGCAGGTGCAGGGGCCCAAGGACTTGGGTCATATTCTGCTGCCTTCCCAGGCCATAGCAGAGAGCTGGATTGGAAGAGGAGCAGCCAGGATTAGAACCCGGTGCCCATATGGGGTGGCGGCACCGCAGGTGGAGGATTAACCTACTGCACCACGGTGCCGGCACCCTGAAGGATTTTTTTGTGCTTGTATTTCATGTAGTGCAGAACTACTAGCAGTGAATTGTTTCAGTTATTGTTTACCTGGGAATGTCTTAGATTTGTCTTCATTTTGAGGAATTTGACCCCGGCTGTCATTGATTGTGCAAGTGGATGGCTCCTTGCCTCCATCGTCACTGATAGGACCAATGTTAATCTAATCAACGGTCACTATATGTGAAGAGTCGCTTTCTTTCATTGCCTTCAATTTTTCCTCCTTTCTTTTGTCTTCAGCTGTCAGACAGTGTGTGGATAGGGAGGTCTTTTTTATACTTTTCCTGTTAGAGTGTTGTTAGGCATCTTACACCCATAGGTTATTTTTCATCAAATTTATGAGGTTTTTAGCAATGACCCTTTTCAACTATCTCTCCTGCCTTTTTCTCCCTTTTTTTTTTCTCCCAATATGCTTGATGTTGCCCTACAGATCTCTAAGGACCCGTTCATTTTTCTTCAACATTTTCCTCTGTTAATTAAGACTGGATAGGGGCCGGCACTGTGGTACAGAGAGTAAAGCTGCCTCCTGCAGTGCTGGCATCCCATATGGGCACTGGTTCAAGTCCTGGCTGCTCCACTTCTGATCCAGCTCTCTGCTGTGGCCTGGGAAAGCAATAGAAGATGGCCCAAGTCCTTGGGCCCCTGCACCCATGTGGGAGACCTGGAAGAAGCTCCTGGTTCCTGGCTTTGGATTGGCACAGCTCCTGCCATTGTGGCCAACTGAAGCATGAACCAGCAGATGAAAGACCTCTCTCTCCCTCTCCTCTCTCTGTGTAACTGTGACTTTCAAATAAATAAAAAAAAACTTTTTTAAAAAAAGACTAGATAGTATCTTTAAAAAAAAAAGATTTATTTATTTGAAAGGCAGAGTTACTGAGAGAGAGAGAAGGAGAGACAGAGAAAGGTATCTTCCAACTGCTGATTCATGCCCCAAATGGCTGCAATGGCCAGGACTGGGCCAGGCCAAAGCCAGAAGATGGGAGATTTTTCTGGGTCTCCGACATGGATGCAGGAGCCAACAGACTCGGGCCATCTCCTGCTGCTTTCCCAGGATCATTAGCAGAGAGCTGGATCAGAAGTGGAGCAGCTGGGACTCAAACCAGTGCCCAGATGGGATGCAGCACTACAGATCGTGGCTTAACCCCCTGTGCCACAGCACTGGTCCAGGATAGTATCAATTGCACAATCCTTGAATTCATTCATTCGTTCTTCTACCTTTTACAATCTGCTGTTGAGCCCATCTCATGAATTTTTTTTTCATTTTGGTTATTATTTTCAAATTAAGAATGAACTTTGATTTTTTTATTGTTTATCTCATTATCGAGATTCTGTGTTGAGTTATTGTCATTTTTTTTCCTTTCATTCTTTGAATGTACTATAACAGGTACTTTTTTAAAAAAAGATTTATTTTTATTTACTTGGAAGACAGAGTTACAGAGAGAGGTAGAGACAGAGAGAGAGGTCTTCCATCCGCTGGTTCACTCCCTAGATTGCCGCAATGGCCGGAGCTGTACCAATCCGAAACCAGGAGTCAGGAGCCTCCTGCTGGTCTCCCACGTGGGTGCAGGGGCCCAAGGACTTGGGCCATGCTCCACTGCTATCCCAGGCCATAGCAGAGAGCTGGATCGGAAGAGGAGCAGCTGGGACTAGAACTGGTACCCACATAGGATGCCAGCGCTTCAGGCCAGGGCATTAACCCACTGCGCCACAGCAGCAGCCCCTATAACAGTTACTTTGAAATATAAATTCCGGCCGGCGCCGTGGCTCAACAGGCTAATCCTCTGCCTTACGGCGCCGGCACACCGGGTTCTAGTCCTGGTCGGGGCACCGATCCTGTCCCGGTTGCCCCGCTTCCAGGCCAGCTCTCTGCTGTGGCCAGGGAGTGCAGTGGAGGATGACCCAAGTGCTTGGGCCCTGCACCCCATGGGAGACCAGGAGAAGCACCTGGCTCCTGCCATCGGAACAGCGCGGTGCGCCGGCCGCAGCGCGCTACCACGGCGGCCATTGGAGGGTGAACCAACGGCAAAAGGAAGACCTTTCTCTCTGTCTCTCTCTCACTGTCCACTCTGCCTGTAAAAAAAAAAAAAAAAAAAAAAAAAAAAAGCAGACTTTGAATTTAAAAAAAAAAAATATAAATTCCAAATCTAGGTCCATTCAAAGTCACTATATATAGACTACTTTTTCTTTCTGAGTCATATTTTCTTGTTTCCTTTACAGTGTAGTCATTTTTGGGAGCCACATTCTTTTAATACTTTTTTTATTAATATAAAGAGAATAAGTGTACAGTGTATACTATGAGTTTTATTTTCCTTTTGTTGATTTGAAAGGTGTGAAAGGTGGAGAGATAGAGATTCAGAGAGAGAGAGAGAGAGAGAGAAAGAGAAAGAGAAAGAGAGAGAGAAAGTGAGAGAGAGAGAGAGAGCGAGCTCGTCCATCTGCTAGTTCATTTCCCAAATGCCTGCACCAGCTGGGGTTGGCCCAGGCTAAAGCTGGGAGTTAAGAATTCGATCCAGATCTCCCACATGGGCGACAGGCCACTTGAGTCATCGCTTTCTTCCTCCCGGGGTGCACATTAGCGGAAGCTGGAATGAGGAGCAGAGCTGGGACTTGAACTCAGGCACTGTGATTTCTGTACGAGGCTCCCCAGCAGCATTTTAAGCACAACATCAAATGCTCACCCTGTTGCCTTTTATTCTTCTTTCTATATTTCGGTTTTCCTTCCCTAAAAGCTGTCTCTGTGTCTGCATAGTTCTATGGTCAGCCAGTGTTTTAGGCAGTCTTCAAACACCTCATGCCTCCTGAGGGCCCTCTGTGGAGGTTGGAGAATGCATTATAATTTGCAATCATGTCTCATGTCTACTGAGGGCCCTCTGTGGAGGTTGGAGAATGCATTATAATTTGTAACCACGTCTCAACCCTCCCTGGCTTTCACTTTTTGCCTGGCTTTCTTGAGTCTCCCCCATGCTGAATAGTTTTCCAGTTGACTAGGGATATGTAGAGGGTTTATCTTAGTTCTATGGATCTCCCCTTTCTAGTGTTTCCTTTTAAGTTTCTGGTTAGCCCATTGCTTACCTTAATTGGGTCCCCAGTCGCAGGCCAGTAAAGTTGCAGGCTTTCCTTTATGAAAGAAACCTGAGCTGGACATAAGTTAAAGCACCAAAACAGATCTTATTCACGGACTTTTGCAATAAGAGACAAGAGACCTCAGTGAATAGCTGGGCTCAATTCCAAATACAGCAAGGATACATGAGGATTTTAGCTAAGGAGCAGTCTTGGGGATGGGCATTGCTGGATGGAAAGTTACTAAGGGGAGACATCAAGAATAGGGGAAGTTCTTGCTGTCCTGGACTACCAGCATTCTTATTTTAGGCAGACAAAATGTCACCTGAGAGCTAAGGCATGAGGAATTTGAGAAATTCAGAAATAGTAAGAAAATCAGACATCAAGGTGGGGAATTTTCAATATACTGGCTTAGTAGGATTCTTGGTACAATTGAGTAACATAGGTCTAGGGATAAGACCAAGGGATGAGGCCTTGTGGAGAAAAGAGCTCAGACGAGGCTGGTTCAAGTTTCATGAGGTATTCACCCCCTTCCTCATTCTCAATGGAGTCCACCATTTTTTGCCAACAAAGTCTTTTGGGGTTTTTCACCCCCACCTGACTTGCGTGATCCTGCGTTCTGGCAGCCACGCCACTGCTATGCAGCCCATCCCCATGGTTCACGCTCCTCTCCCTGCCCATCTCACCAACAGGGTGACATGGGAGGGGGAACCCAAGCTGACACACCCACGGTCTCTTGCTCAAGACTCTAGTGCTGGCTGGCACCGTGGCTTAACAGGCTAATCCTCCGCCTTGTGGCGCTGGCACCCCGGGTTCTAGTCCCGGTTTGGGCGCTGGATTCTATCCCGGTTGCCCCTCTTCCAGGCCAGCTCTCTGCTGTGGCCCGGGAGTGCAGTGGAGGATGGCCCAAGTGCTTGGGCCCTGCACCCCATGGGAGACCAGGAGAAGCACCTGGCTCCTGGCTTCGGATCAGTGCAGTGCACCGGCCGCAGAGGCCATTGGAGGGTGAACTAAAAGGAAGACCTTTCTCTCTGTCTCTCTCACTATCCACTCTGCCTGTCAAAAAAAAAAAAAAAAAAAAAAAAAAAAAAAAAAAAAAAAAAGACTCTAGTGCTTTTCCCAACAATTCTTGCCAGTTTGTTGTCCACCTTTGATTTTCAGTACCCTGAGTTTGTTATTTCAGACAGCTCTGTCCAGTATTACATGTGTTTGTCCATTCAGGTATGGCTGACCTCTTCTTGGTGCCATAACTGGAGGTCCCTCTAAGGGCTGTTGGTCATTTATATATCAAAGTGCTTTGTTAATCTGCAAGTGGACAAGAATGAAGGAACTGTTTTTAAGCCTCTCTGGCAGCAGAATTCAAAGTTTGGGTGCTGGCACTGTGGTGGAGCAGGATAAGTTACAACCTTCAACGCCAGCATCCCATATGGATGTGGGATCAATTCCCAGCTACTCTACTTCTGATCCAACTCCCTGCTAATGCACCCGGGATAGCAGTGGAAGGTGACCCAAGTGCTTGGATTCCTGCATCCACATGGGAGACCCAGAAGCAGTTCCAGGCTCCTGGCTTCAGCCTGGCCCAGCTCTGGTCACTGCAGCTATTTGGAGAGTGAACCAGCGGATAGAAGATCTCTCTCTCTCTCTCTGTCTCTCTCTCTGTCTCTCCCTCTCTCTGTAACTTTGCTTTTCAAATGGAATAAATCTATCTTAAAATATCTTGTCAAAATTTAATGTGTAGAAAACTTACCTGAGGACGTAGGTACAATGCAGATTCCTGGGCTCCCACCCCTGGAGAATCTGTTGTGTACAAGCATGTATCTGAGGTACAAGCAAATGATTTTTATAAGTAATCCAAAGACAAAAATTGTGTTTTTTTTTTTTCTACCGGGGACAGCAGTTTTCAGGGTCCCAGACCTCTCACGAAAGATAATTCCACTAGGGGACATCTACCCAAACAAAGGAGCTGAAATCAGTCAAGTCAGAGAGACATCTGGCATGTTTTTAAAGAAAAGATTTATTTATTTATTTGAAAGGCAGAGTTTCAGAGAGGCAGAGGAGGGGTCTTCCCATCCACTTGTTCACTCCACAATTGGCCGTAACGGCCGGAGCTGGCCCTATCTGAAGCCAGGAGCCAGGAGCTTCTTCTGGGTCTCCTATGTGGGTGCAGGGGCCCAAGGACTTGGGCCATCTTCAGCTGCTTTCCCAGGCCACAGCAGAGAGCTGTATAGGAAGTGGAGCAGCTGTGACTCAAACTGGTGCCCAAAAGGGGTTGCCAGTACTGCAGGCGGCGGCTTTACCTGCTATGCCACAGCGCCTGCCCCACCCTACTCTCGCCAGTCCCTTGATGTAGCATAAGACACGTGACTGGATCTGAGCAAAGAGATGTGCAGAAGGGATGAGTAGATTCCCTGATGGCCATGCAGCGAAGAGCCCAGTTGCCCATCTTCAATCTCCTGCCTCCCTTGGGTGGCAGCTCTGTGGGCCTCACGTAAAGATGGTAGAGCTAGGAGCCTTGCAAAGTCTGCATCCGAGGTCTCTCCCAGACAATAGCTGCTCCAAGAAGCCAAAGGGCATTGAGGGGAAAATACCTCAGCTTTCAAATGCTAAGTCACTGGGATTTGGAGTACTTTACCGCTTTTTGAACCTAGCCCCTTGTGATGTAGGGTTATTGAAAGGACAACAGGTGAAACGCTTTCTCCAGCAGCTCCAAGGATTGAGGAAATGTGATTAGCAGGAAACCTCCAGAAATGAAAGACTGGCATACCCTGGTGTGAACTGACCCAGCTCCTTCCAGGTGAGGCCGTATCCACAGTCCCATGGCTTTCCTGCACTTGCTGAGGTCTGACCTTGGAAGTGGGAAGCAGTGTCTCAGGCCCAAGCTGAAGGACAGATGGGAGAAAATATTGATGAACCCAAGCCTGTCTATCCAGAGCCTGCATTTGTAAAACTGCTTTTACCCTCAGGGTAAAAGAGTCTTTCTATGTTAGTCTTCCGTTGAGCGACATAATTTGTTAATTATAATCCACAGCCTAACCCCTGAGTCTTCTCATTACTTGAGGTTTTACCTCGTATGCAATCATTTTTTAAAAAAAGATTTATTTATTTATTATTTGAAAGGCAGAGTTACAGAGAGGCAGAGGCAGAAGAGAGAGGTCTTCCACCTGCTGGTTCACTCCCCAAATTGCAGCAATGGTCGGAGCTGAGCCAACCCAAAGCCAGGAGCCAGGAGCCAGGGGCTTCTTCTGGGCCTCCCATGCAGGTGCAGGGGCCCAGGCACCTGGGCCATCCTCTACCACTTTCCCAGGCCATCGCACAGCGCTGGATCAGAAGTGGAGCAGCCTGGACTCAAAGGAGCGCCCCCTTGGGAGGCTGGCACTGCAGGCAGCGGCTGCACCACAGCACCAGCCCCTGTAATCACCAAGACAATATATAAATACCAGGAAAGAAGAAAGTAATTGTTGCACATCCTCATAGAAAAGGAATAAATAAAATTAGTAAAACCTCTTTTAGCAGGGAAATATTTAAAGCTGTCCTTGTATTTAGGAAAAACACCAGCAAAATTAAATCTAGCTGGGCGTATTTCTGTTTAAACAGTGCATGTTAGCTTTAAAAAGGGATGGCTTTCTCAATCTTGCTTCCCACCCCCTGCCCACCTGCAGCCACAGTTAGTGCCAGCCTGCTTCACTCCGTCCCCATCGGAAGGAAACATGTGGTGCCTGTGAATTTATATGCGGAGAGCACATTGGCTTTCGAGGGGAGAAATTAAAGGCCAACTTGCAGCTCATAGAAAATACTGTGAGCCCATTTGGTGAGGGTAATGGATACTCTGTGACAGTCATATTGTCACCCTTGCCTTTATTAACTTTGACATTTGCATGAAAATTGAATCCTGGTTTCCTGGGGGGCTCATCTGCTCTTGCTGCTTCCCCCATACCTGAAGGTTTAATCTTCTGTGTGTGACAAGATAATCAGTCCTGCAGCTGGCAATTATGATGTCACAAAGAGGCAATTATCACTTCAGGTGAGAAAATATACAGCCCACACAGATGATCCCTTGAAATCTTTAGGACGATCTTAATGTAATTTTTCCTTGAAAAGATTTCACATGAGAAAATGACTACAAGTCTAGAAAAAGAACCTGCAAGGCAATGGTAGAAGAATTCATTCTGGGCCCTCAGCCAAATATTGATACCGATTCCCTAACCTCTTATTTAACATTCTGGGGGATCCTCTCTGCCTCTGATCTCCACTGTGAAGTGTGGCAGGTTAACCCCCAAATGTTGATCCAATTAGAATTGTGTTACAAGATGGTGTCATTCATTAGTTGGAAAAAAAAAAAACCACTTCATTGCACAACGATTAGAGAATGCATCAAAGCAAAAAGGAGGCAATAAAAAGTCATCTGTAATCCTACCTCCCAAAGAAAACCATGGTATTTTGGTTCTATATTTTTTTCCCTCAATGTGTATGTGTGTGTATAGTGTGTGGTTTGTTTTACAAGAATCAAATCACAAAGGACACACTGCTTTGTAATTTGCTCTTTTTTTTGTTAAGATTTATTTTTATTTATTTGAAAGAGTTACAGAGAGAGGCAGAAAGAGAGAGAGAGGTGTTCCATCTGCGGGTCTACTCCCCAATGGTCGCAATGGCTGGAGTCTTCGGTTAAGCAACATAGTTTGTTAATTATAATCCACAGCCTAATCCCTGAACCTTCTCATTACTTGAGGCTTCACCTTGTATGCAATCATTTTTTAAAAAAAGATTTATTTATTTATTATTTGAAAGGCAGAGTTACAGAGAGGCAAAGGCAGAGCGAGAGAGAGGTCTTCCATCTGCTGGTTCACCCCCTAAATGGCCACAATAGCCAGAGCTGCGCCGATCTGAAGCCAGGAGCCAGGAGCTTCTTCCAGGTCTCCCACATGGGTGAAGGGACATAAGGACTTGGGCCATCCTTCGCTGCTTTCTCAGGCGCATTAGCAGTGAGCTGGATCAGAAGTAGAGCACCTGGGACTCGAACTGGTGCCCATTTGGGATGCTGGGGCTGCAGGCCAGGACTTTAACCCACTCCACCACAGCACTGGCCCCTGTAATTTGCTTTTTTAAAATCTGGCATGTTCTTGTGAACATCTTTGGATTGTAGTATTTTAGTTTTTATATTTTATTTAAAAAAATGTTTCATTTATTTTCATGTACTTAAAAGAAAGAAACAGACAGAGAGAAAGAGAGAGAGAAAGAGGGGAAGAGAGAGAGAGAGAGAGAAAGGGATAGCTTCTGTCTGCTGGTCCACTCCCCAAATGCCTTCAACAGCCAAGGCTGGGCCAGTTTGAAGCCAAGAGCCAGGAACTCCATTTGGGTCTCCCATGAGAGAGAGAAATTTGAACCAAGCACTTGAGCCATCATCTACCAGTTCCCAGGATGCATTAACAGGAACCTGGATTGGAAGTGGAGTAACTAGGATTCGAACCAGCACACCAATATGGGATACTGGTGACCTAAGTGGCAGCTTAATCCACTGTGCCACATTTCCTGTCCCCAGTAGTATGTTTTAAATAAAGGAAACTAGCAGTATCTTATGGAAATGTAGGTATTACCTCACCTGGTTATTTTTGTGTAGCTGTCATGACAATATTTAACTACTTTCTTTGCATATTTCAAGAATATAAGATGTTATTTTTTTTTTTAATTTGACAGGTAGAGCTACAGACAGTGAAAGAGAGAGAGAGACAGAGAGAAAGATCTTCCTTCCACTGATTCACTCCCCAAATGGCCACTGCAGCCGGCGTTGCACTGACCCAAAGCCAGGAGCCAGGTGCTTCCTCCTGGTCTCCCATGCAGGTGCAGGGCCCAAGCACTTGGGCCATCCTCCACTGCACTCCCGGGCCATAGCAGAGAGCTGGACTGGAAGAGGAGCAGCTAGACTAGAACCGGTGCCCATACGGTATGCCGGTGCTGCAGGCAGAGGATTAACCTACTGCACCACAGTGCCAATCCCATATTAATCTTGTAACTGCAAGTTTGTGCCATTTGACCAGCATCTTCCCCATGCCCCTCCTGACTTCTGGTAACTAGGCTTCTACTCTCGGCTTCCATGCATTTAGCTGGTTTGGATCCCACATATCAGCGAGCTCATGCTGTGTTTTCCTTTCTGTGTCTGGCTTATTTCACTTAGCATAATGTCTTCCAGGTTCCTCTCCATGGTCAAAGTGGCAGGATCTGTTTTCTAAGGCCAAACGAGGTTCTGTTGTATGTACACGTTATCTGCTCACTAGTCAACACACACATTTCTGTGCCTTGACTGCTGCTCGTCATGGGGCAGCAGGTCGGATGGAGCTCCTCAGGGGATGATGAGTGTCGGCGGCAAAGGAACCACACCAGAGCCGGGAGATCAGTCAATGCCCAGGGCGCAGCCGGGTTCTCGACTTTATTGGGAAGGGAAGAGCTTTTATAGACGCAGAAAGGGGGCTGTCCAGGGCACAGGGGAACTGAGCCAACCAGCTGAAAGGTAAGGCAGGACACAAGCCGGGCACGCCCTCAAAGGCCAATCGCAGCTGAAGACACATACTGTCCATGAGTATGGAAGTCTCCCGTCAGGCCAGGTACCTCCCCCGGGGGCCATCTTGGATTGTTGGAAACGGTGTCACTAGGATGCGGAAGTGCGGCAAACTCAAGCAAAGGCTTAGCGGCCTTGTCGAGCAAGGGCTTAGCAACTTCGTTTCCTTTTCGATCGGAACCCCCGCCCCCGCATCTTGACAACAGTGAATATTACTGTAATGATAGATTTCCACCGTGGCTAAAGAAACAATGTTTGATTCCGATCACCCAGAGTGGCGAATGCACTCGTGGTCGTTTGGCTAGTAACCAGGTAATGTAGGCCCGGAGGTACTGAGCTGAGAGGCACTAAAGGCTGCCAGGGTTGCCCAGGCTGGAAATACCCATCATTACAGGAAGGCTGTCAGTCATGGTCATGGTCATGGTCAAGTTACCACGACTGGCACATCCATTCCCACCAGACATGTGATGCCACAACACTTCCACGAGTTCTGAAAAGGGGGCACTTAAATGGGTGGCACTCAGCCCCTGCCCCAAACTCCATCCTCATTTGAATATTCAACAAAGCACCACCCTAGACACCACTGTGTATCCTAAGGACAACCCCGAATCTTGCAAATTACAGCTCCTTGTCTTCCGAGTCTGCCCACAGGCATTTCTGAGTGTAGGTTTTGCTTAAAATAAATTTTGTTCACCTTGATGTCTCTTCCTGAAATTATTGTTTATTTATTTATTTTGCCTGAAGACAAAAACTTGGAATAAGCCTAGTCAGGGAGCTCCCGGGCAGCGTGGGCTTTCGGGTTGGGACAGGGCTGTCTAACTGTGGGCACACCACAGGCAAGACAGGCTGCAGTGAATAGAGGCACTCAGGCCAAGAGGAAGCTGCAAGGCACTGGGGTTGAGACCTCTGCAGGCCTGACTGTAAGCTTCACTCCCCAAATCCGTGTGAGCACAGCTCCTTGTCCTCCATGAGCTCTACCTTTTCTAATGCATCATCTCAGGGTGTCAACTGTCCACCTTAATATTCTAGACTGTTGATGTTACAGGGCAAATACCTTAAAGGAAGGAGCCTCCTCTATGAAACTATGGATTCTGTTGGGGCTCAGAAAATGACACCCTCAAAATATACTGCTTTGCACTTCAAATCGAATGCACTTAGGAAGCAGCAAACGCTGCTTTCTCTGAAGTTCCTTTAGTTCCTAAAGGTTTCCAAGACAGATGCATTGAAGACAGGCTATCTCCAACTTGGCTAAAGAATCAATGCTTGATTCTGGTCACTCAAATTTTTAAATGTGCTTTGTGGTCATTTGGCTAATGCCTGGACACTTGGGTAAAAACAGGGCTGTCCACCAGTGCTGTCAACTTTTCCTGTTCAAATTTCATTCACCAAAGAAGATTAAATTCGTATCTCAGAAGAAGAGACTGAAAACCAAACACCGGGGTTGGTGCTGCGGTAAAGTGGGTAAAGCCGCAGCCTGCAGTGCTGGCATCCCATATAGGCGCTGGTTCTAGTCCCGGCTGCTTCACTTCCCATCCAGTTCTCTGCTATGGCCTGGTAAAATAGAAGAAGATGGCTCAAGTGCTTGGGCCCCTGCATCCACATGGGAGACCCAGAAGAAGGCTTTGGATCAGCGCAGCTCTGGCCATTGTGGCTATTTGGAGAGTGAACCAGTGGATGGATGAGTCTCTCTCTCTCTCCCTCACTCTCTGTCTCTACCTCTGCCTCTCTATAACTCTGCCTTTCAAATAAATAAATAAATCTACACAAAAAAAAGAAAGAAAGAAACACTACACGTAAGGCTCAGAGGAACTTTGTTTCAGTCCATTGTCTGTTCTTTAGGCTCACTCAATACTCTCAAAAAATCATTTAGTCCCCCTCTAAACCTGCCTATGGCTCCCTCCCTCATCTCCCTCCTATGAAGAAGGTACATATGTAATCTTCAACCACCTGACCTTTCTTTGGGTTTCATAATTTTCAACGCCTCTTTTGTTGATCTGTCTTGCAACAGACTCAGTCACCCAACTTTCAGAGAGACATTTTGATATTCCTGACAGTTCTCAAGAGCCAGGGTAAAAATGCAGAGACGCTTGCCTACAACAAGGCGTCCCATTGGCTCTTCCAGATCATCTTAGCCTCCAAAGCAGCCTGACTCAGAGGCTGGGGCAGGAAGGCCCAGTACCTACAATAGGCGGGACTATGTTATCAGAAGGAGGGAGTAAGGTGCACAGCAGTGGCATGTTAGATACTGGGACAGACGCAGGAGACAAGGAAAATTGTAGAAGAAAGGAAATTTATAAATTGTTGCCATGTACAACAAATTGAATGTCTTTTAACATCTTCTGGAAGGAAGGAAGGTGAGACTAACTTACTTTTAGCATATACTGGTCACTGGTCCCCAAATATTCCTTTGACTACAACTTTGAGATGAGTTTGGGCCTTGGGTTGTATCTAGGCTTTCCCAGTAGAGATTGTAACACGTTTCTGGAAATGGTTAGAGCAGACACATCAGGGTTCTATTAGAGCATGGTTCACATTTTCTCGTTATTGTTTGCTCACAAGTCTGTTATTAGATTCTGATGTTTTCCATCACACAGCCTTTTTGCTGCTGATGAACTGCACAGAGCACATGTATTAATTAGGCAACTTCAGGGCCAGTGCTGTGGCGTAGTGGGTAAAGCCACTGCCTGCAGGGCCGGGATCCCATATAGGCACTGGTTTGAGACCCTGCTGCTCCACTTCCCATCCAGCTCTCTGCTATGGCCTGGAAAAGCAGTATAAGATGGCCCAAGTCTTTGGGTCCCTGCACCTGTGTGGGAGACCTGTAAGAAGCTCCTGGCTCCTGGCTTCAGATCAGCACAGCTCTGGCTGTTGCGGCCAACTGGGGAGTGAACCAGCAAATGGAAGACCTCTCTCTCTCTCTTTCTCTCTGCCTCTCCTTCTCTCTGTATAACTCTGACTTTCAAATAAATAAATAAATCTTTAAAACTACAGTGGCCCAGGCCTCCTGGCCGCCTCACACAGCTCCCAGATGCTTGCTGTACTCAGTAGCACTTGCTAACATTAAGACAAGGGCAATAAAATGTGAATTAGATGGAGACAAATGTGCCACGGGGGCGGGGAGAAGTCCTCGAGCAGATGTGTGTGGAAATTAATGGTGTGAGGATAACAAATCTGAATGCACTGCACAGTAACTGTCTGCAGGAATCGGCCCCCTGACAACTGTTTGTTTTACGGAGGGGGAAGTCTGCTGTGGATGGAAGGAAAAGGTAGGAGGTACCCAATTCTGGATCTGGGCGATTGATATTGACTAAAGAGCTCCTACATTCTGTTTCAGGAATGCCATGGACTTTGTGCTTCCAAAAGCTTAGCTAGACAAAATCAATAGAGAGTACTTAAAAAAATTAATGGGAAAATGGATTAGGGGCCGGTGCTGTGGCATAGAGTGTAAAGCCACCGCCTGCAGTGCCAGGATCCCATATGGGCACTGGTTCAAGTTCTGGCTGCTCCACTTCCGATCCAGTTCTTTGCTATGGCCTGGAAAAGCAGTGGAAGATGGCCCAAGTCCTTGGGCCCCTGCACCTGTGTGGGAGACCTGGAAGAAGCACCTGGCTCCTGGCTTCAGATCAGCTCAGCTCCAGCCATTGCAGCCATTTGGGAAGTGAACCAGTGGATGGAAGATCTTCTCTCTCTTTCTGCCTCTGCCTCTCTGTGACTCTGCCTTTCAAATAAATAAATAAATCTTAAAAAAAAAAAGAAAGAAAGAAAATGGATTTTAAAAAGTGCCTTTTCCATGAATTTTAAATAATTAATTGATTAATTATTTTATTTCAAATGCCCACAACAGCCAGGAAAAGGCCAGGCTAAAGCCAGGAGCTGGGAACTCAATCCAGGATTCCCAAGTTGGGGGAAGAGATTCAACTCCTTGAGCCATCACCTGTTGCTTCCTAGAGTACATATTAGTAGGAGCTGAACCATAGCCTCAGGCATTCTGGTAAGCAATGAAGGCATTCCAAGTGGCTACTTAACTGTGTGTCAAATGTTTGTCCTGTGTTTATACAATTTTAGAGTGATTTTTCTTAAAAGTCTTTTAATAATTTTTAATTAGTTTTTAACAGATTCAACGTGTTTTATAGATGCAATTCTAAGAACATAATGATATTCCCTCCCTCCCTCCCTCATCTTCTCTCCCTCCTATCCACCTTCGTTCTCCCTTCCTTTTCATTTTAGTTTTTGAGGTAACATACTTTAAATTTACATTACTGTGGTGGAATGAGGTGAAAAGGTCATATCAAGATGGCTGCTGAGGTGAAAAGTTCATGCCAAGATGGCCACTGAGGTGAAAAGGTCATGCCAAGATGGTCACTGACAACAGAAACTGCCTGGCAACAGGCCGTGATTGGATGGCTTCAGAAGCCACTTGACAACAGAGGAAACCACATGACAACAGAGCCTGACTGATGGCTCTGTTTGGATGGTTTCAGAAACTGCCTGGCTACAAGAGCCTGACTGGCAACAGGCTGTGATTGGATGGCTTTGAAAACTGCCTGGCAACAGGCTGTGATTGGTTGGGGCATAGACCGCCCCTTGACTGGATTGGCTGGCCTTGGCTATATAAGCTGTTGTACCAACTGAAATAAACGAGTCTGTGGGCTGCTCGCCTCGAGCCTGCTTTCATCGGACTCCTGGGGTCTGTGTGGTGACTCCGTGCCTCTTGCCCCCACCACGCTGCTCCTCTCAGAACGAATCCTCTCAGAAGAAATCAACAGCAACATATTATGGTAAAAAGTCTTAATATTTCTCTGAATAAGAAGTTTAACAAATAAAAAGCAAAAAGACTTTGGTTTACTGGGAATATAGACAATGGCTATAAATAATAAGTAAATGGAAACATGACCATTTCACCCATAAACAGTAAATTTTAAAAGTGATCACAGGTCATTAAAACTATAATAGTTTAACATTTTAAACCATTGGCTTCACTAAGGTATAAAACAAAGTTTCAAAAAACTATATTCGCAGCAATACAGATACACACATTTCTTACCTCTTTTCTTCCATTTTAGAGTGTTTTTTTTAAAGATTTATTTATTTTACTTGAAAGTCATAGTTACACAGAGAGAGGAGATGCAGAGAGAGAGAGAGAGAGAGAGAGAGAGAGAGGAAGAGAGAGAGGTCTTCTATCCACTGGTTCACTCTCCAGCTGGCCGCCGGAGCTGTGCAGATCCAAAGCCAGGAGCCAGGAGCCAGGAGCTTCTTCCAGGTCTCCCACATGGGTGCAGGGGCCCAAAGATTTGGGCCATCTTCTACTGCTTTCTCAGGCCATAGCAGAGAGCTGGATCGGAAGTAGAGCATGCAGGACTTGAACCAGCACCCAAATGGGATGCCGGCACTGTGGATGGCAGCTTTAGCCACTACGCCTCAGCGCCAGCCTCTAGAGTGATTTTTTTTTAAAAGTTACATTTATTTATTTATTTGAAAGGCAGAGTGATAGGGAGAGATAGAGATAGAGATAGAGAAAGAGATAGAGAGAGAGAGAGAGAGAGAGAGAGAGATCTTCCATCTGCTGGTTCATTTTCCCAGTGCCAATAACAGCTAGGATGGTGTCAGACTGAAAGCAGGAGACAGGAGAGGAGCCCCACTTGAGTCTCCCATACATGTGGCACAAACCCATCTTCTGCAGCTTCCCGGGCCCATTAGCAGGGAGCTCAGTCCCAGGCACTCTAATATGGGTTGCAAGGATCCCAAAGGGGCAGCTTACCCCACTGTGCCACCATGAACACTCCTTTTAACTTTTTTAAAAAAGTTTTATTTATCAATTTTAGAGTGCTTAAAAAACATTTTGATTTAATTTTATGTTTGAACATGGAAAGCCTTTACAGCCCGATCTCAGCAAATTCTATCTCACTGGTTTCTCATGTAATCTTCCTGTCATTTTTTTAAAAAAAGGAATAAGGAAATATGTAACTATTTGTTTATCTCTCTTTTCTTTTTTTTTTTTTTTAAAGATTTACTTTATTTATTTGAAAGACAAAGTTACGGAGAGAGGTAGAGCCATTGCACTGGTTCACTCCCCAAATGACCACAACAGCCAGAGCAGAGCCGATCTGAAGCCAGGAGCCAGGAGCTTCTTCCGGGTCTCCCACATGGGTGCAGGGGCCCAAGGACTGGGGCCATCTTCTACTGCTTTCCCAAGACATAGGTGGAGAGCTGGATCGAAAGTGGAGCAGCCGGGACTTGAACCAGCGCCCACACAGGGTGCCGGGACGGTAGGCTTTAACCTGCTAAGCCACAGCGCCAGCCTCTTCCCTTTTCTTTTATAAACTAAGTATACATAGGTGTTTACACTTTGTATCTTGACTTTTTCACTTAGTCTTTTAAAAATCAAGTCGGGGCCGGCGATGTGGCATAGGGGGTTAATTTCCTTGGCCTGAAGCACTGGCATCCCATATGGGCACTGGTTCGAGACCCAGCTGCTCCACTTCCCATCCAGCTCTCTGCTATGGCCTTGGAAAGCAGTAGAAGATGACCCAAAGTCCTTGGGCCCCTGCACCCAGGTGGGAGACCCGGAAGAAGCTCCTGGCTCCTGGCTTGGGATTGTCCCAGCTCCAGCCGTTGCAGCCAACTGAGGAGTGAACCAGCAGATGGAAGACCTCTCTCTCTCTCTCTCTCTCTCTCTGTAACTCTTTCAAGTAAATAAATAAATCTTTAAAAAAAAAAAGTCAAGTCATCTTAGTTCATGGAGTTCTTCAGCATTCATTTCTTTCTGCTACATAACATCGCTTTATGTGGGTGTACCTTAGCTTAGTCAATCAGTCCTTTAAAGAAGGACATTTCAAAGGCTGGTGCTGTGGCGTAGTGGGTAAAACCGCCTCCTGTAGTGCCAGCATCTCATGTGGGCACCGATTTGAGTCTCAGCTGCTCTACTTCCCATCTGATTCTCTGCTGTGGCTTGTAAAGCGGTGGAGGATGGCCCAAGTGCTTGGGCCGCTGCACCTGCATGGGAAACCCGGAGGAAGCTCCTGGCTCCTGGCTTCGGATTGGCCCAGTTTTGCCCATTGTGGCCATCTTGGGAGTGAACCAGTGGATAGAAGACCTCTCTGTCTCTGCCTCTCTGTAACTCTGTCTTCCAAATAAGTAAATAAGTTTTTTTTTTTAAAAAAGGACATTTTGGTCATTATCAATATTTTGCTCTTATATAATTGCACAATGAATCACCATATAAATGTGCTATTTCGAATCAATAGATATGTACTTACTTACATGGGGTTACTGGTCAGAGGGAACTGTGTATGTAGTAATTGTGTGAGATATTGCCACATTCCCCATTTGTCTCCTCTCTCCAGAAAGTTCCGAGTTGTGTCCTCACTGCCTCTCCGACAGTGTCATGTGCTTTCAATGTGTGGCAATCCAACAGATGAAAAGTGATGACTCAGGGAGGGTTCATTTGCATATGTGTTATCTTTAGTAAAGTTGGCCATCTTTCATATGTTTCAATGACATTTATATGCTTTGTTCTATGAGTTAACTCATATATTTTGCCGATATTTGTGCCGTATTTTTTTTTACTTCTTCAAGAGCTCTTTATTAGTTATAGAGATTAGCCTTGTATTTGTGATGAATGCTGCAAATATTTTCTCTCCATTTGTCTTGTGCCTTTGCTTACGGTGTTTTTTTCTATGCAGTCAAATTTATCATCTGATTGTGAAGGAATTCATTTTTCATTTAAAAACATATTTAGATCTTTGATCCTTTTGGCATTTACCCTCTTGCAAGATATGAACTATGGATCGATCAACTTTGTTTCTTCTCAAACGCCTCTCCAGTTATCGTAACAGCAAGTATTAAAAACATCAATCTCAGAGCTGGTGTTGTGGCACAGTGAGCTAAGCCTGTAATGCTGGCATTCCCATATTGGCGGAGCACGGGTTCCAGTCCTGGTTGCTCTGCTTCCTGTCTGGCTCTCTGCTAACGCACCTGGGAGGCAGTGGAAGATACTCCAAGATGCCACGTGAGTGGCAGAGGGGGCGTAGGTGGAGCTCCGGGCTCCTTGTTTTGGCTTGACCCAGCCCTGACTATTGCAGCCATTGTGAACCAGCGGGTGGAAGATTCTCTCTCCCTCTTTGTCTCTCTCTCTCACTTTGCCTTTAAACCAACCTGAAAGAAATATTTTAAAAACTCACCAGTCTCTTCCCCAGTGATTTTAGATGCCACATTAATTTCTAGTATAAATTAATTTCTGGTTTTAATCTAGGCATCCTGTTCTGTCCCATTGGTTTATCCATTCATGTATTGCATTGCAATTCTAGAAGCTATATATTCTGTTTGGATATCCAATAGGACTAGTGCACAGAAGGGAAGCTTCTGGTTCTGTGGTGGCTGGGAGATCTGGCTGGCATTTTTGGGGGGATTCTGTGCTGCCAGACATCTTGCAAAACACAGGACTGCCCCCAAATCATGGAAAATCACCTGATGTCTTGCCCAACTTTCCAACAGCCACTGACTATCACATAAGTGAAAGCCTGCTTCTGGGGATCTAAGCCTAGAACCTAACTGTGGTTTATGTAGAAACACAAGGTATTTTTTTTTACATAGTTCTAATGTGCATGCTGTGTAGTGCAGATGTTATTTTTTTTTCTTTCTGAGCAAGCATGGTCAGGGTTTCAGGGAGATCATGCTAGTGCTGGTGCTGCTGTGTGAGGAGCCTGAGTCCCCAGCAGAACACACCTGGGTCACAGTGTACCTGGGAGCTGCCGTCTTCGGAGGACGCCTTGTTTAGGTGCGGGAATCTGACGATTGCATTACGTTTCAGCTACTAATGCACAAATACCATGAAAATGCATTGGGTTTTGAAATTGTAAATTAATTTCCTTTCATTTCTCCTTATTTTTTTTTTGTTTTATTTATCTGAAAGCCAGAGAGACAGAGATCTTCCATCCACTGGTTCATTCCCCAAATGCCCACAAAAGCGGGAACTGGACCAGACCAGATGCAGGAGCTGGGAACTCAACCCAGGTCTCATGGGTGGCAGGGACTCAAGTTCTTAAGTTGTCATCTGCTGCCTCCCAGGGCACACATTAGCAGGAAATGGAATGCATTTTGATATGGGATACAAAAGCAATGAACCATGTGTTAATCACTTTACCAAACATCCACCTCTATGTTTTAAAAATAAACGGAAGTCCTTAATTTAATAAAAGTCAACATAAAAAAATCCACCCAGATTCCTCTCATACCTGGTCTTGGGGACCACATTGTCACATGGATAATACACTTTCAGTGTTGGGGAGACCAAGGCATACCCCAAGGACCAGTGGATGTTACTAGCACTAGGGAGCCTAAACATCACTATAAACTTCCGAATGTCCCAACCTTAAACACAGTCAGAGATTTTTCTCCTCGCTCTTGTCCCAGTCAAATGAGGAGGCAGGTTCTCCCTGAAGGAGTGACTTGGATCTCAGCTCCTTCCATGCCCTGGGGTGCCATCTTCACCTGGCCTCAAGTTTGCCACACAGAGGCAAGAGGGCCTTAAGGACTGCATGTGGTACCCATTTCTGGTCATAAAAGTTATTATCTCTCCAGTTGGCTTTGGACTTCTCCTTGGCAAAGCAGCTCCCTGGTTAACCACTGATGGAAAGGTGAGCTGCCGAGGGCAAAGGTATTGACAGGGGACAAGGAAACCTTGGAGGTGGCTCAGTTGCTCAGCTTGACACAATGGGAGAAACTTAGCCTTTTTTCTCAAAGGGAAGAAAGGACAAAAAGAAGCCAGCCAGCTCAGATGAGCCCAGGGCCTCTGGAGAGCAGGGCAAGGGGGAATGACGGATGCAAAGTTCCCAGGGGTGTTCCAAAGGAGGCTTGGAACCTGCAGGTCTCATGCTCAATTGAAACGTGCTTGTCTGTGTTGTTACAAGCCTTCCTCCTTCTCCCACATCTTCAGCAGAGTTCGTTATACACGAAATCACCAGCATCCCACAAGCAACCGAAACTGATTCTGGCTAATTGAGAAGCAGAAAGAAGTAAGTAAGAGATGTTAGCTGGCTCAGAGCCTATCGTTGGGGGCTGCAGATCTGGGTTGAACACAGTATAGCAAAGGCCAGGCTTCCATCGCTGCCAGCACGGGCCTGCTTGAGAACTCACTGCTGCCATCTTTGGGTAGCGTCGATGCCACAGCTGCACCACTAACTGCCAAGGTGGGCCACAGGACCTGCCTGGTGCCTTGCCATTGCCTTCTGACATCTGGGGGTAACCGCCCCTCCATTTGCCGGTAGTGCCAGAGTCCCCTGTGTGTGATTGTCCTTGCGGAGCCCAGGCTGCAGGAGAGGCTGGTACATCATCTCCACAAAGACCCACACGACGAGGGAAGTCCCAAATCCAGGAAGCCTGCACCGAAATACATGACTCTCTGACTCCATGGAAGCGAAGGAGGAAGTTGTGTCTTTTGGCTGAGTCCATGGAGAACAGAGTTGGGAACTTGTTGTACACCAGCTGAAGAAAGAGCAAATCCTGACTCCGTTCCAACACCCCAATGGTTTTCTTATAAAAATTCTGCGGAGCGTATGGACAGCCACAGATTGTAGAACTAAGGGGTCAAAATACTCTCACCTTGATCTTCGGAGCAGATGAGTCCCGGGTGTTGTAATACCATCAACCTCTTTCCCTAAGAAAATGCCTTGGACCTTCCCTTTGAAAACAAAGAAAACTACCCATTTATGGAAAATTATTCCAAACCAAAGAAAAACAGGTAGAGCTTGGTCCTACCTGGCTGTGTGTCTGCGGGCAAGGCACTGTGCTTTTTTCTTTTTTAAAAATTTATTTTATTTGAAAGACAGAGTTACAGAGAGAGGGAGAGAGAGAGAGGGAGAGAGGGAGAGAGAGAGAGAGAGAGAGAGAGAGAGAGAGAGAGAGGTCTTCCATTCGCTGGTTCATTTCCCAGATGGCTGCAAAGGCCGGAGGTGCGCTGATCCGAAGCCAGGAGCCAGGAGCTTCCTCCGAGTCTCCCATGCCAGTGCAGGGGCCCAAGGACTTGGTCTATCCTCTACTGCTTTCCCAGGCCATAGCAGAGAGCTGGATGGGAAGTGGAGCATCTGGGACTAGAACTGGCTCTATATGGGATGCTGGCGCTTCAGGCCAGGGCTTTAACCCACTGCGCCACTGTGCCAGCCCCTGTGCTTTTGTTAAATGAAGGATTCTACAGGATTTCTATCCAATATTTAGGCAAACTTTTTCCTTTGTTTTACTGATATAATTTATATATAAAGCATACCAATTGTAGGTGATATAAAGATATGACTTGTATAAAGTACAATAAAGAAACAGCTAATGATTTTTAATAGTCATGGATAATAGATACATATACCTATGTAGCACACATTCATGCACACATGCACACACATGTACCTACACACACACATTCACGTAACCAACACCTTGATAGAGATATGGAACACTTCCTACATCCAGAATGTTCCAGAACGCTTTTCATGACAGTATCCTCCCAAACCTTGACTGCACTTCTGACATATTAGCATGGTTTGCCTGCTCTTGAACTTCATATAACATAAACAATGGACTTCTTTACATTGAGCTCCTGTCATCTACAGTAGCCCCTTCCTTATCCTTGGCTTCGCTTTCCATGTTTTCAGTTACCTCCGGTTGACTTGGTCCAGAAATATTAACTGAAAAATTTCCAGGATAAAAAAAATCATGTCTTACACTGCTCGCCTTTCTGAGTAGTGTGAAGGAACTTTTCACCTTCCGGTTCCCTCCTGTCCAGAACATACATTGGCCCTTTGTCCAGTGTGTCCACTCCCTCTATCCTTCCCACCTCCTTGTCACTTCGCAGCTGTCTCCGTGGTCTGATCGGCTGATAACGGTGCGTGTGTTCCAGTAGCCCATGAACCAGAATGTACAAGAATGGCGGTGCTCAATTTTATTACAGTGTATTGTTGTCATTGCTCCATTGTATTATTAGTTATTGCTGTTGCTGTCTTACTGCCTACTTTGTAAACTAAGCTTCATCATAGTTACAAATAGAAAACATAAGTGTATGTAGAAATAGGTATTAGCCTCAGGCATTCACCGAGGGCTTTGGAATATGTCTCTCCACCCACCTACCCCCAAGGGGGATGACTGTAACATGATATTTGGAGAGTCATCCTTGTTAGATTGAAGACTGGAGTTGATGATTTTGGAAGATAAAATTATTATTGCCTTTTAAAAACAGATAACATACACTAGAGAATCAGCGAGGGGGGTAGCACGGCATCCCGGGACATCTGTGAACAAGTGCAGAGTGTGATTCCGCAGCTGAACCAGACTTTATGAACACTGACAGTAAAGAAAGGAGAGGGGGAGAGAGGGGAAAAAAGGAGGGAGTGGAGCAGGCAAGATAAAGGCCAGGGCGCCTGGCGAGCTGGGAGTGGCTGCCATTCCTTGTATTTTTCTGGAATTGGCGTTCCCTGAGATGAAGTCCAATTATATAAACCGATCCGTGCCTGGAGTGCACTGAAGGAGGGCCGGGAGCAGAGTAACCGCAGAGCCTTGGGAAGCAGGAAGCGCCTGTCGGAAATAGAATTGTGTCGTGGAGTCATCCCGCCTGAGTGAGGCGCAGGTGCGGCCCCAACAACGCGCACGCGCGGCCTTGGCCATGTGCTGCGTACCTGCCTGCCGTGTCTCAGTCCCCATGTGGGCCCGCGTGCTGAATAGCCGTGTGCTCCTGGACTCATCGGACAATGAACCACGCTGCGGACCCTTCCGTTAATCAGTGAGGTGAGGGTTGGATTGCGTGGGTCCTACCTCCCAGTCCACACCTGTCACTTGCCACTCCCATCAGCTGCTCCCAGCATCCAGACAGTTCCGGCTGGCATCAGACTGCAGGGGACCCTGTCACTGTAAGATATTTAAACGAGGTTGGAGGAAGCCTCTTGGCATTCTGCACTTGGTTCAGAAACCAATGGTGCTGAGCTGTGGGAGCTCGGTGTCTCCTAACGCCTTCCCATCAACAGCAGGTGTTTGCCTGCTTCCCTGCGTTTTCCTTAACTGTGATTATTGTAATAAAGACGGTACACATTTTTTTTTTTTACCGTGACCAAAGCTTATCTTCTGTTATGAGCCATGTTTTTCTCTCCTATCTATTCAGAGTTCCCCATAAAGATCCAAAACAAGCTAACACTTCTGTTTACGTATATTGACAAACCCCACAGGTTCAGTACATGGGAAAGTGGGAGCTGCTTTTTTTCATTAAGACTTTTGGCTTTGCCTAAATCATTTCTTTAGAGAAAAAGAAAGAAAGAAAGAAAATCCAGGGCCAGTGAAAAATTCTTCTAAGTTCCAAACTGGGTATGCGCCAAGATTGATTTTAAAAAATGAAATGAATAGCAATGAGATTTGAGTGCATACCTACTGGAATGGCTATGATCCAAAACACTGACAATAGCAGTTATGTCAAGGATGTGGAACAACTCCATCTCTTATTCATTGCTGGGCTGGGAAGAACGTTTCTTTTTACTAAGACTTTTGGCTTTCCTAAATCATTTCTTTAAAAAATGTAAAATCCAGGGTCAGTGAAAAATTGTTCTAGGTTCCAAAGTGGGTATGTTCCAAGAGTTATTTTAAAAATGAAGTGATGGGGCTGGTGCTGTCTTATAGCAGGTTAAGCTGCTATCTGCAGCCCCCACATCCCATATGAGCATCAGTGGGAGACCTGGCTGCTCTACTTCCAATTCAGCTCGCTGCCAATGTGCATGGGAAAGCAATGAAAGATGGCCCAAGTGCTCGGGCCCCTGCACCCACGTGGGAGACCTGGAATAAGCTCCTGGCTCTTGGCTTTGGCCTGGCCCAGCCTTGGCCGTTGTGGCCATTTTGGGAGTGAACCAGGGGAGGGAAGATCTCTTCCTCATTCTTTTTTTTTTTTTAAGATTTATTTATTTATTTGAAAGAGTTATACAGAGAGAGAAGGAGAGACAGTGAGAGAGAAAGGTCTTCCATCTGCTGGTTCACTCTCCAACTGGCTGAAATGGTTGAAGCTGCACCAATCCGAAGCTGAGAGCCAGGAGCTTCTTCCAGGTCTCCCCCACAGGTGCAGGGCCCAAGGACGTGGGTCATCTTCTACTGCTTTCCCAGGCCATAGCAGAGAGCTGGATCAGAAGTGGAGCAGTCGGGACTTGAACTGGAGCCCACATGGGATGCCAGTGCTTCAAGCTGGGGCTGCAGATATGGGGTGAATGTGAATGTGCATTGCTGTGATTGTGGGAGGCTGGGGTCACAGGGTCATCCACACCAGCAGCCGACACGTATATGTGATAGGATCCACAGCTCTCGTTCCACACAAACCTCCAGCCACCCTGTGAGGAAGGTCTCAATTTCCCATCCTTTGTGGATGAGTCTTTAAGAAACTCTCCTAAGATCAAGCAGCTGTGAACTTGCAGGGCTGGGATTTGAACCCCAAGGGTCTGGGTTGGAGCTGTGGTCTATCCCACTTTCCTAATGAGCATAACCTTCCCGGCTCACAACTCATCTAACGAGAGAGCTGTGGGAGCAAGACAAGACTCTGCCTCCCGCCACACCCCAGCCTTCTCTTCATCAGAAGCCAGTTACCTTACAGAAAGAGGGGAGTAGCTGAGGCCTGAGCACTTAAGGAACCTGCCAGAAGTCATACAACCATACAACCTCTAGTAGTCTGGCTCCAGAACCTGTACGCTTAGAGACTTGCTAAACTATAGGTAACAAAAAGAGCTTAACACGTAGGATTATTTTATAAGTTTTCATGACAAAAATACATTCCAGGTGCTATGGTTTAATGCCTGTCACATATTAGGCTCTCAATAAATGCCAGCTAGCATTATTGCTACAACTAAAACTTACATAGCTCAAAGGCATCAGACTGAACACTACTGGGTTTTGTCTATTTTCTGTCTTTGCTGTAACACGTCTCCATGTCTCTTCTTACAGTAGTCTGCATTTCAATCTTTTATTTTATACACATTTTAAAAAATATTTTTTTATTTATTTGAGAGGTCAAATTACAGAGAGAGAGAGAGAAAGAGGGAGAGAGAGAGAGAGAGGTCTTCTATTCGATGGTTCACTCTCCAAATGGCTGCAATGGCTGGAGATAAACCGATCTGAAGCCAGGAGTCAGGAGCTTCCTCTGGGTCTCCCAGGTGGGTGCAGGGGCCCAAGCACTTGAGCCATCTTCAGTGGCTTTTCTCAGGCTATTAGCAGAGAGCTGGATTGGAAGTAAAGCGGGTGGAACATGAACTGGCACCCGTATGGGACACTGATTTTGCAGGCAATGGATCTACCTCCTACCCTACAAAGCTGACTCCAGACTACGACTACACACATCTTTTAACCTATTTGGGGTCCTGTATGTATCAGTTAAGCCAGCACACACTGGCCAAGCCCTGGCCCAGTGGTAAAATCAGGGTGAGCCAATTCGAGTCTATGTCTCAGGCATTTGGAATCAGGAATCTGAGACGCTGAGGGAAGATGTTTGCTTGGCCTGGGGGTGTCCTGGAACTGGGGCTGGAGTCTGCTGTCCATACAGCGAAGCCACCGTTACACTGGAGTGGTGGTGGATCGGAGAAGCCTCCACTCTGGCTGGAATACGAGAGCTGGAACTGGGGCTGGAGTCTGCTGTCCATACAGCGAAGCCACCATTACACTGGCGTGGTGGTGGATCGGAGAAGCCTCCACTCTGGCTGGAATACGAGAGCTGGAACTGGGGCTGGAGTCTGCTGTCCATACAGCGAAGCCACCGTTACACTGGAGTGGTGGTGGATCGGAGAAGCCTCCACTCTGGCTGGAATACGAGAGCTGGAACTGGGGCTGGAGTCTGCTGTCCATACAGCGAAGCCACCGTTACACTGGAGTGGTGGTGGATCGGAGAAGCCTCCACTCTGGCTGGAATACGAGAGCTGGAACTGGGGCTGGAGTCTGCTGTCCATACGTCAAAGCCACCGTTACGCTGGCGTGGTGGTGGATTGGAGAAGCCTCCACTCTGGCTGGAATACGAGAGCTGGAACTGGGGCTGGAGTCTGCTGTCCATACAGCGAAGCCACCGTTACGCTGGCGTGGTGGTGGATCGGAGAAGCCTCCACTCTGGCTGGAATACGAGAGCTGGAACTGGGGCTGGAGTCTGCTGTCCATACAGCGAAGCCACCGTTACGCTGGAGAGGTGGTGGATTGGAGAAGCCTCCACTCTGGCTGGAATACGAGAGCTGGAACTGGGGCTGGAGTCTGCTGTCCATACAGCGAAGCCACCGTTATGCTGGCGTGGTGGTGGATCGGAGAAGCCTCCACTCTGGCTGGAATACGAGAGCTGGAACTGGGGCTGGAGTCTGCTGTCCATACGTCAAAGCCACCGTTACGCTGGCGTGGTGGTGGATCGGAGAAGCCTCCACTCTGGCTGGAACACGCGAGCTGCAGAGATGCAGACTGGACCAGCCCGGAGCAGAGCAGAGAGGCCACGAGTTTTCATGCCAGGTGAGAGGGCAGCTTCAGTGTTCAACTGTAGCCTGGCAGTGGTGTGCCCATTTGCCTGACCCTGAATTTCTGAGAGCTTGCCTGGAGTCAATTTTAGCTAACTTTCTTTTTGCTGGATTTCATTTGAATGACTCTTTTTCTTGCAATACACTCACAGAAGCTCCCCTAGGGAACCACCCACTGCTTGTCATTCTGACAGTCCCTGGACTTGGTTTGTGAATCCCTCACCAGCCAGTAGGTGTGACTGCTTGGTTTCCCACAAATTCCAACACTTCAAACAATCAGAATTAGCTTAAATCTTCGCATTAGCAAGTTAGGGATGATTATAACTGAATTCAGGAGAACACATTCTTTGTTAACAACATTGACCATGATAACCTCCTTTGGACAGACAATAGGGAGGTAATTCTGTGGGAATGAGAGCAGCTTAGGAAGAAGATAGATTTGGTAAGAGGAGGGAAAGAAAGGTGACAAGGCTTTCCCTGTCCCTTGGGAACAAGTCCTGTGACACATTCTATGCAGACACAGCCCTCGGTTGTGTGGCATTCGGTCCTGTTCTTCTCTCCCAAAGACCTCCTCTTCACCTGCTTAGATACTCGATTGAAAAACTCCCACCCCGGCACACTGCAGGGGTAACCTTGTGCTTCTGTGTTCCTTTGAACTTTTGTGATGTCTGGGATTCTGGCAAGAAATGCTGAGGCCAAGCCTTCTATGTCTGATCCAAGATACTGACCTAAAAATAGCCTGTCTCTTGGACGAAGAGCTGGAGGGCAGATTCAGGAATATTGGGCGCCTCAAGAAGCATGAATATGTAAAACCATCAAGCTGTCAGGCAGGGTTAAAAGGAAGAGTGAGAATAGAGGGCATTCGGGACAAATCCTGTTGTAGAGAAATCCAGTGAAGTGGAAATGAGACGATGAAAGGCGATTGTGGCAACAATAACTAGAATTAAATGTTAGGGAAGATTGTAAACAGCATCCCGCTGCGCACGGTGAAACCTCTCCTTCATGCTTATCACTCGGGGTGAATCCAGGGCACACATTCACTTTCCGAAAAATGTGCTGGGTCTTGATTTTTCGCCAATTTCCCACATCCTTGGTAAACATCTCATTTCCTGTCACAGGAGCCTTCAACGACAGATATGAGAGTACTTCAGAAAGTTTGCCGAAAATGGCATATGTTTTTTTGGGGTGCAAGAAAGTTGTGAAATTCATGCTTACAAGGGGTTGTCTCACAGTTTGTGAACAATATGTAATTGAAAAAGCTATTCATGGATTTCAATTCTTTTTGCACCAAAATAAAGTTATTAAACTTTTTCAAAAAGTCCATTGATCAATTAATTTATTTGGCAGAGAGACAGATATCCACAGACAGAGGGCTCATCTGCTGCTATCCTTCCCAAACACTTGTAACTGTGGCCAAGGCTGAGCCAGGCCAAAGCCAGGAACTCAACCCAGATCTCCCACATGGGTGTCAAGGACCCAACTACTCACGCTATCATGGCTGCCTCCCAGGGTATGAATTAGCAGGAAGCTGGAATCGGAAGTGGAGCTGGGACTCCAACATGGGAGGCAGGTGTCTTAAAGTCTAGGCTCCTTATTAGACTTTTTCAAGTCCTCTTGTGTAGCTTTCACTGGCATTCTATGCAAACCCCTTAAGGCAGTTCTGTGAGGGTTGGAGAGGCACACACTGGCTCCCCAGCACTCGTGGGTGTTCCCAGTATGAAGACTGCAAGGATTATTTCCTGCCTAGATAGGAGCAACCTGACATTGCCCTCACACTGGAATGGCAAATAGTGGCAGTCTGACCTTCCAGGTGATGGCCGCTTGCCCGAGGGAGGGAAGCCTCCTGGGACCCCACACAGCTTGGAGCATGATTTGCAGTTGCTGGGAATGGTGAAGGATGACTGGTAATAATTTATTCATCTCCCTCCGTCTACACTCTCCTGCTCTGTACAATTTCCTTCCAGGCTTCAAGAAGGTATTAATATGTTGAATGCAATTCCAACTAGGTTCAAGACTATGTCAAAGTTTAGTTTGAACCATTTGAAAACACAATTCTTTTTGCAACAGTGCAAAAACTTGGGTTTGGTGCTGAGAGGATGCCAATTTTTGTGTTTACCTGTTGTGGGGCTGTGGGCTACAGGTCTGTTTTTGGTTTCGTAGTGATAATATCATCTACCCGACATAATGACTATAGGGAGTGAATTCCAGAGCACACGTTCCATCGCTTTATATGATGTGGCACTGAGAAGCTCATTCCTCTCTCTCCTGCTTTCTTTCCCTCCATTGCCACCATCCTTTCTTTCCTGCTGTTGATCAGGTGAATTATATATCCAGACCAAGTTGATCCTTAATAAAACAGTAGTTGGTATAACTACTTTACACGTAGTGTTATAGTAATAATAAGTAAGATCTATGTCATGCTATGTAATTCAGGATATGCCTTCAAACACATTCACTAATGTGGGGGATTTTGCCAGATCTCAATAAGCCAAATCTTGGTGCCTCCCCCTTCGGAACACAGTCTGTTGAATGAAAACATCCTTCCAGCTTGCTACGTGGTTTTATCAACACAGCTTCGCCAGTGTGGACAGCACTTATGCTCGTGCAGGAGGAGTGTGACGTATCAGAGGGTTAGCTCACTGGGTGCCATGTGGTTGCTGGGCAGGACAGTGGCATGGTTGGGGTCTGCCTAAGGTGACCTCTCCACTTCACCCCCTCAGTGATCATGCCATGTCTTTTCTTTGAAGGAAAAGAAAAGTTGATGGCCACTGCTATAATGGGAAGTTAGTAACCTGATTATTTGTCTCTCCCAGGATATCTACATGTTTATAAAACACCAGACACCCTCAATCTCCATCCCATGTTAGGGTATCTCCTTCGATGTTTCCAGAGACTTTGGTGTTCCTCTGGGTTCTGTTAAGGGCTCCTGACTTCCTGCCCTGCCACTCACTACCATCTTCCTAGGATACCATCCGCTCTTTGGGAGAGCCAGAGATCTGTATATGTCACCCACTCCCCAAGTCACCTCCAGCACAGTCTCTCTTGGGAGCTCTGGACTACGAGGAGACACTCAACAGCCCATTGGACAGCTCTGTTGGATGTGGCCCTGACTCACAGATTCAGTGTCTTCAAATCTCAGCCCATCTTCTCGCTTAGGATGCAGCATGAGGTTCTCACCAGATGCTGAGCATATGTGGCAACCATGCCCTTGGCTTCCCAACTTCCAGAACCATGAGCCAAATAAACTTCTTTATAAATTATCCAATATCAGGTATTTTGCTATAGACAAAAAAATATGTGTGTAACAGAATTTCAGTTGTGCTCCTCAGGGCATTATGCTTGCTATATTAAATCTGTACAATAACCAGTATTGACTGAAGGATACATCTCAGCCTCACCACACTTGGGTTCCAACCACAACACTGGAGGTGAATGTGTTTGCCATCTGGTGTTGGCTCACTCCATAACTGAGGTTTTGATGACTTACACTCACTGTTTATTTATTGATTATATTCCTTCACCACATTTTCCTACCCTTGAGTTTCTGCTTTGGTGTTTTGCTTGTTGGCTTGTCTGGTAGGTAGGCTGGTTGATTTGTCTTTTGGCTCTTAATACTACCTTGTTCTGTTGTACTTTCTCTAATATAAAGATGACAAACTTAAGGGTTGGCTGTGTTTATTTACTCATTGATCTTCATCTGCTTGAACATGGGCCCCAGTTCTATCTGCCAGAGATGGTCATGATGACGGTGTGGCACCCTATCATCTGTATATCAATGTTCTCTTCCTTCTATCATCTTGTCTCTTGACCCTCTTAATTCCAGAATCCAGCTCCCCAGTTCTACCCAACATGGTATCTGGCTGGTCTTAAGTAATGTCCTTTCCTTCCAACCTTTCTCCTCTCCTCTCTCCTCTCTATGCTAGTTGTTTCAAGATGCACTCTGACCTTTAGAAACCGAGATCAATCTTACAGGGTGATGACTGGCAGTGGGTTACCATACAGCCTTCTAGCATACCTACCTCCTTAGGGAAGAAAGGGCCAATGAACATGAAACCCAAGGAAATGACTCCAAGTTGGAATTCCAGTGACAGGAAAGAGAAAAAGCTAAAGAAGTCATTTTTGGGAACTGCTTTTTGCTGTAGCTTCTATATTCCATTCTTTGTCTATGCCCCTTTCCATTTGATCCAGAATTTGGTGAATAAATGAACCCACAGAACTTACTAGAGGACAAACAACCTCTGTGGATAAATTCAATTACTCTAATAGGGCATCTGAAGGATCAAATTAGTACTCCTGGGTGTAGCGATTGCCCTTCCAGTTTGATAAAGAGTGGATAATAAAAGTAACAAATCTTGAATTCTGGGGGGAGGGGCGTCTCTGTACAGTATGTCCTGGTTAACTTTAAGAATTGGTGATAAAGAAAAGAGCTCCCAGGTATTTTGAGTGCCTAATGTCTTTGGGGAAATTAAGAGGCTTTGTCTTGTTGGCAGTGATAATGGGATGTGCAGCAGTGGGTATGAATGACTAAAGTTTTCTATTGTGGGCTCTTGGCATTTTTGCCAACATCATGAATTTGGATGAAAAAACAAAAGCTGATCCAGAAAAAATATTTGCATCAGAGCTTTATATAAATGATTAGTTTCACTTGAATCCATCACCGGTGGTATTTAACTAGGGTCCTTTTCATCAAAATATTTGACAATCCTGAGCCAAGTAAACCTCCAGTTGATTTAGACATTAGACTTTTATGGAAATGAAGCTGGCTCTTTTAAACATAGCACATTGTAGGCAATGTATTTTTCTCTGAAATCCCCTCAGATATTTGAGACTCCCTCAATCCCAGAGGCAGGGGTGACCAACTGAGCTGCTTGGGGTCGTAAAGGAGTCCTTGTCTTCTGGAATTTTCCTTTTGTCTCTTAGAGGATCTGAGTGCTTATGGCTCTTTTTCATGCTGTGTGAAATACAACTTGCTTCACATAAAAAACAACTCTATAAGAAATCAAAAGGCCTGATAGAGTCAACAGGAGCTGCTTATTTGTGGGACCTGGGAGAAGACAGAAATGCTAATGCTATTCTAGTCCAATCTTGGACTTGACAATGGGGTTCTGAGCATAGTGAGGGGTAGGACAGCTGCTGGAAGGAGACCCCTTCCCATGAACAATGTGCGTGCATGTTAAAATCATACAGAGGCCCAGCATTCCATGAGTCTCTTTTCTTATTAATGGAAATGGGTCCTCTTATTTTTCCCGGATTGACTCTAGCCTTACTGTCCAGATGCTATTCAAAGCATCTGAACCCTCCCAGATGCCAGTCTCTGTGGGTGTAAGACAGGAAATGCAAAGTGGATTTGGCCCAAGTACAAAAATGTGAACTATAACAGAGAGTGCTCTGTGGAATGGCCTCTATTATTTTTACACTGAATCAGGCGAGCTGTTGAATCATGAGTAGTCCATCTCTGGAACTTTTGATGTATCAGGCCACTTGGAGTCTTAAGTGACAAAGTCCTATTGAGCTAATTTGAGCAGGGACATGAATGCATTGGAAGGATGGTGGGGTAGCTCACAGAGGATCAGGAGACATAGACTTGGCAGAGTGTCTGGGCACACCCAAGTCCCCAGGAGGCCCAGCTGTCATCTCTGCTTTTCCTCATGAACCCATTTATCTCCATCCCAGTAGACGACTTTCTCTGCAGCGTTAACAGAGCCACTAGCAGTCCTAGTCTTCCTCTTGCACAGCTTTAGCCGCACTGAACAATGCTGCCACTAACCCAGGTCCATGTGGATAAGCTGTGCATTTCTGGGTCAACCATATGAGGCCTGGAGAGCAGGTCACCCAAGATGGTACACGTGTGGATCTCAAGAGTGGTTCTAGAAATAGCAGGGAGCAAGTGCAAGGTAGACAAAGCAACTCTTCCTACTGGGTCAGTAATCCTGGTCTGGTTTGTCAAAGGCTAAGTAGGGTCCTTTAAAAATTGTATTTAATTACTTGAGAGTCAAAGACACACACACACACACACACAGAGAGAGAGAGAGAGAGAGAGAGAGAGAGAAATGTTCCTCTGGTTCACTCCCCAAATGCTCACAGTGGCTGAAGTTAGGAGAGAGCCAAAGCAGTGAGGCAGGAATGCAATCCAGGTCCCCCAAGTGAGTCATAGGAACTCCATCACTTGAGTCTTCATTACTGCCTTCTGCAGTCTGCATGAGCAGGAAGCTGGACTCAGGAGCTGCAGTTGGGTATCAAATCCAGGAACTCCGATGTGGGGCACAGGATTCTTACCTGCTAGCACAAACGTCTGCTCTCCTATGGTCTTTTATCCAAGATAATTCTGAGATGGTCATCATTTTGTGGTTTAAAACCAGAAAACAGTAAGTAATGTTCTAAGCCACCAACATTTTTCTTCAACCGTGAAAGAAGAACCAGAATTTTGTAGTCTTGGCTATGTGATTTCCAACCACCCTCCAAAGCAGAGATGTGGGCAACTTCATAATGAAGTTCAGCTACATGAGTGGAGGACAGGAGAAATTCATTCCTCTTCATCTTGGGTTGCTTCTTAGTGCCTTGCACATTCAGATGTTCTTATACATGCTTACTTCTTTAAATTTATTGGGGAGAAAATTGCTCTTCCAATTTTAAGAGCAGGGAATCAAAAGCAATGTCTACTGTGGAAACTGGAACAAGCAGTAAACACTGCAATGAGGAGGGACTTCACCAAGTGCTCATATAACATGATGGTATGGCGCTCACCATGGTTAGGGACCACAGTGCCTCAGACAGATGGGGTTCTAGGAGTGGCTCTTTGCAGGGGGGCTGAACTGGGCAAGCCAGGAGCCGTCAGTGTGCCTTGTGAACCGGGCACCCAGTAAGAGGCCAGAATGTGTTTGGGGTTTGATTTAAAATTTCAGTGCATTCCTTTGGTTTCAAGTTCTCAGGATGTCACATCAAACTACACATCATCACAAGAAATAATTTTTAAGTCCACCAAGATTGCAACAAAAGTTAGATGCTACGCATATGTCAAAATTTTCCTGATTCTGGAAGTTAACGTGTGTTGTGTTGTGCAGTACATTTGAGAAAACACTGCCATCAGCACTGCCACGTGGACTTGTGCCCTTGACTGCAAGCCACAAAGGAGCCTTTCTCTGACGTGTTTACTTCAACTCCTGCTCCCTTCTCCTCCAGACAATCCAGGCCCAGAGGCGTCATTCCCTCAACTCACACTTTTCCTCCCTCTTGTTTTCCTCCTGCTGTGGTCAGAGCCTGCTTTTCCTCTGTGCGTCTTTATTGCCTAGCTCCGGGTGGCACTCAGATTGGAAAAGGGTGCTGTTTTGGCTATTGTGGCTGCTACGTGACAAACTACTCAACTTAGTGGTGTAAACAATGACAACTCATTGGTTTTCAAAGTTTCCATGAGCTGGCCACTATCCTGGATGATTCTGTTTCTGGTCTTTGCTGGACTTGGTTCAGCACCTTCATTGAGCTGGGAGCTTGGCTGGGGCAGGAAACCCAAGGAGGCCCCTTTTCCATGTGGACTCTCAATGCGGGCAGTCATACGTCTTATACAACACTGACTTCCAAGGAAGAAGAAAGGGGCCTGCTGGCTCTATGAAGGTCTATGTTGGGAGATCCCCAAATGTCACTAGTATTGCACTTTATTGGCAGGGCTGGCAAATGTCTTTTTAAAAAATTTTTATTTAATGAATACATTTTTTCATAGATAACAAATTTAGGAATACAGTGGTTCTTTTCCCCATACCCACCCTCCCACCCCAACTCCATCTCACCTCCCTCTCTCTCTCCCATTTCCTTCTTCATTATGGTTCATTTTTAGTATGACTTTATGTACAGAGGACCAACTCCATGTTAAGCATAGACTTCAACAATTTGCACCCATGTACACACACAACATAGAGAGTACAGTTTGGGGAGAAACTTTGCAGTTGATTCTCATATTACAATTCTGCAAATGTCTTTTGTCATTGGCCAGCTAGTAAATATTTTGGTTTTGAGGTCCATACTGGTGCCCGTCACAGATACTTAACTCTGAGGTTGCAACACAAATCTGGCAGTGTTCCAACAAGACTTTATAGCAGCAGCCAGTTGGCTGAATTTGACCTGCAAGCCATAGTTTGCTAACCGTGCTCTAGATCAAAATAGTCCCAGAGCCAGTTCAGACTTGAATGGAGGAATGGCACATGTGTGAACAAAGGAGGGGCCCTGATGTTGACCTCGTGGAGAGCAGATAGCACAGCCCTGGGCCCAGGGACCATGGTGAAGGGCAGAGAGGCTGGTAGAGCCCACTGTGATGTTGAAGAAAAGTAGATTCTCGTGAGCGTGCTGTGCTTGTGGAGCTAGGACTGAGAAGGAGTGGGGGGAGGAGAGAGGAAGAGCCAGCTCTCTGGCATCCTCAAAGATTGGGCTTTATTCCGGGCAAAGGAAAGGGCGCCAAGTCACCAAGCCAACAAGTGCAGAAGCACCATCTGTCAGGGAGTCAGGTCTGCAGCCTCCCTCACCTTACCACACTGCGAAGCCTACTCCTCAATGACCTTCACTTGCCCTTGGTGTTCTGCTGGGGGTGAGCATCCTTCTAGTTTTCTAAAGCAGTAAGAACCGAGAAGACTGGAATAAATGTTTCCTCCTAACTAGTCTTCGTACCAGTTTACAGCAGTATTGCTGACCTTATTAGGACTAAACATATCACAGGAGAAGAAGAAGGAAAGAAAGTGGAGAAGCAAAAGGTACAAAAGTGAGGTGCTGTAGCCTCTCTGAAGCAGGATCTGGGGGTGTGGTGCCAAGATTTTAGGGAAAGGCATGGACTGTCACAGGTCATTGAAATACAGGGTATGTTATGTTTCCCTTTCTGCCCTAGATGAGTGGCCAAGTGGACAGAATGAAACAGGTTTTCTTTGAAAGATTTATTTATTTGTTTTGAAAGTCAGAGTTACAGAGGGAGAGAGAGAGAGAAAGATCTTCCATCCACTGGTTCACTCCCTAGATGACAATAGCCAGTGCTGGGCCAGGCTGTAACCAGGAACCAGGAGCCTCATGCAGGTCTCCCATGTGGGTGGCAGCGGTCCAATTTCTTGGGCCATCTTCCACTGCTTTCCCGGGTGCATCCATAGGGAGCTGGATTGGGAGTAGAACAGCTGGGACTTGAACTGGTGCCCATAAGGGATGCTGGCATTGCAGGTGGTGGCTTTACTTGCTACACCACAACACTGACCTCAAGGTTTGATTCTCTATACTGCAGTTAACAACTCAAGGCTGAGGGTTGCTGTTAGATGATGGACCATCCCATGGAGAGTGAGGAGCAGGTGCCCATGAGGAGGGAGACAGGGACTCTGTAAACAGGGCTCTGGAGTCAGTCTGAGAACAACCCCAGAGTGCGCATCAGGAAGCTGTGTCCAGTAGTCCTCAGAGGAGAGCACCAGGAAGTGAACTGGGACTATCACAGAGAAAGGAGACCAAGAGGTGATGGTTTCCAGCGCGACTAGAACAGGACAGAGGAAGATTCCAGATCCTGAATATTTTAGAGCTAAGAAGGGGTTCCAGGGATCTTGGGCTGGATGGAGAAGGTTAGGATTGCTCCAAGAAGCACCGTTAGGTCAGAAAGAAGGACGTCAGCCTGCTCTAGAGAACTTTCTTACTGTCAAAGTGACTCCATGATGGGAATGGCTTCTCCATGGGGTCCCTGCTATCTGGGGTTGCTCGTGCTGATATGGATGCATTCCTGCTCTGAGTAGGTTTAAAGGCATGGATTGTCAGAGGCAACCGAGTTCCTGCTCTACTGCAGGAGTCGGCATTCTTTTCTGTGAAATGGCCTTTAACTGTCAGCCCCTTGAAGGCAGACAGGGACTTACTGGCTTCTGTTTCCTACCATCCTGCGTGGTATTTGGCGACTGGCCTTTTGGCGAATGGACAAATGGCTTCACACATCCTCCTGATTATTATGGCTGCTAAAAACTGTCGATGGGTACAAGCAACCATTTGACTCAGCCATCAGCCTCCTAGAGATTTGCTAGAGATGTGAAACAGCTCCCCATGAAGACATGTAGGCAAATGTTATGATGGTTTCATTTGTAATGGTTAGAAACAATACAAATGTATGTGAATGATGAATGACAGAGCCAAGTGTGCTATACCCATACAGTGGACTCACCACTAGAGTTCACCGCTAAAAGGAACACACTAGTGATGGCTACAGCCATGTGGAGGAATCTGGAAACATTATGCCAAGTGGGGGAAGTCAGACGCAAAAGAGTCCAGACTGCATGGTTCTACGTACATGAAAATCTAGAGAGGGCAGAAGAGCCGTGGTAGAAATCAACTCAGCAATTGCCAGAGGGCAGAGGGTAGGGAGAGGAGAAGATTTGCAAAGGGCAAGGAGTGACTGTTCCAGCTGCCGGAAGTGCCCTGTGCCACAACTGTGCCTACAAGACATTTGTTAAAACACACTGAATGACACAATTTAACCATGTGCGGTTGACTACACTTCCATGACACCTCCATAAAGGTATTGGGAAATACAGATGTGATTGGATTCAGCTTCTCGTCTTGGAACCATTGTGAAAAGTATGAGACAGTCACATGTAAGTAACTCAGTGGACTCCATGATGGGAGTGGGGCTTGGATAAATTCTCTTTTCGTGGCATGAGTTGCCAAGGCTGCTTCCAATGGCTGGTGCCCAGGGTTGGCTGGAAGATGGGAAGAAAAATACAGTGCTCTCCTACAATTGTTACAGGCTCACTCTGTGGCTATGCCCTGTGGCACCTGTAGTTCCTGCCTTGGGATAGGAGTTCTCCCTTGGTTTCTTTTTCTGGTTTCTCAGACCTCCAAAGCAGAGGCCAAACTAATGGACAGGACCTCTGGGAGCCACTTCTTCTGTGACAAACCCCTTGATTCTTGGACACAGAGCCTCTCCAGCTACCAAGCCTACTCCACCCCTTCCTGCACCAGCAGACAACACTCCAAGGACAAGGAGCACCATTTAGGCAGCAAACAGTGACTCAGGAGTGCATGTCCACAACCTGGAGACTCCAGAAAACAAGTATGAAACATGACTTAAAAATACCTCCTAGTAACACATACACTGGGGGGAAGATCCAGTGCCAAGACTAAGTCTCACGCAGGAAGGAGCTCAACTATATGAAACTAATACATGAATACGATGTGAATGGCATGGTGACCACTATAGGGGAAAGACATTTCCTGCGTGCATGTCCCAGAGGAGTCAAGATTCTTGAACAGTCTTAAGATGGGCAGACAGACATGTTTCTACTTTAACCTGGGACCATGATTTTGAAGTGATAAGTTCTGTATAAGGTACTTTATAAACTCTCTCTCCCATTTACAGATATTTATCATTGTTGTTTCTAATCAGACTAACCTTGAGCGTCTTTAGTCCTTAAACATGCCAATTTGGGGGCAGCCTGCAAAATCTAATCACAGTCTGCTCCTTCCTCAGCTAGACAGGAGGCCTCCTGAGGGCAGGAGGGGGTTCACGCCCACCCTGGCATAGAGCCCAGCACCAGGTGTGGTGCTTTGGGCAACCCAAAGATGCAGACTGGACCACTGGAATGGAGGCTACGAGTGAAGACCAAAAGCCAGGAAGCTTTCTCCTGGTGGAGACGGCTGATCAGCAATCACAACCTGTCCTGCCTTTGTTTTGCTTTGTGCAATGAAGGCTCATCCCTGCCCACTCTGCAGGACTCAGTGAATGAAGGTCCATTTGGGAATTGTAAAGGTCCATTTAAGCCACGGGCTTCAGGTTACTGGGAGCAGCCATTACAACTCATGGGTGCCTGCATAATGGAACCTTGAAAACGTTTGACGTGGATCATGTCGCCATTGTTGCTTCTTCCCATTGATGAACAGTGCCAATTTTGTTGTCACTACCTTACCACTTTCATCTCAACAAAGCACCTAAGACATGCAATGCCTTCACAGAAGGACTTAATCTCCCGGTGCTGATAGGAGGCTTCAGGGAAGCTCACTTCGACCTACATTTCCACTCTAACCATAGTTCAGGCCTGCATTTCCACGGCAACTTTAAAAACGTGTGCACAAGAAGCAGCAGAAATAGGAAGGCACTTCAGGAAGTTTGTGGGAAACGGAATTAAAAGCTAAGTTTATTTTGGTCCAAATAATTTTGAAATGCATGTATATGAGAGGTCTTCAAAAAATCCATGTAAAATGCATATTATGAAATAACTATGCATGGATTTCAAAAATTTTTTTTTTTGCACCAAAATAAACTGCAGTGGGCATTTGGTGTCACACTTAAGACGTCAGTTGGGATCTCCACGTCCTTTTATGGAGGGCCCAGGTTCGAGTCCCGCCTCCACTCTCTATCCAGCTTCCTACTGATGCATACTCAGAGAGGCAACTGATGATAGCCCAAGCGCTTGAATCCCTCCTGCCCATGTAGGAGACTTACTCTGAGTTCCAGACTTCTGGCTACAGCCTAGTCCAGCTCCAATTCTTACAGACATTTGCAGAGTGAACCAGTGAATGGAACATTAAAAAATTTAAAATGTAGGGGACTGGCATTGTGGGGTACCAGGTTAAGCCACTGCTTTTCATGCTGGCATCCCAGATAGGTGCTGGTTCAAGACCCAGCTGCTCTACTTCTCATCCAGCTCCCTACTAATGTGCCCGGGAAAAACAATGGAAGATGGCCCAGGCTTGTGAGGGCCCTGTACCCATATGGTAGACCCAGGTTAAGCTCCTGGCTCCTGGCTTTGGTGTGGTCCAACCCTGGCCATTGTGGTCAGTTAGGGAATGAATCAGCAGTTAGAAGATCTCTCTCTGTGTTTCTCTTTCTTTCTCTGCAACCCTGCCTTTCAAATCAATAAATAAATATTTAAAATAAAGTGTTAACCCATTCTTTCCACTGGGATCTCACTTGCAGAGATCTTTCATATAGGTGTTTTTTTTTTTTTTTTTTTTTTTTTGCCACAGTGTCTTGGCTTTCCATGCCTAAAATACTCTCATTGGCTCTTCAGCCAGATCTGAATGCCTTAAGTGCTGATTCTGAGGCCAGAGTGCTGTTTAGGACATCTGCCATTCTATGAGTCTGCTGACAATCAAGAGTGTCAATTGGTTAAGTCAACAACAGGAGTCACTGTGCACTTACTCCTCATGTAGGATCTCTGTCCTAAATGTGCTGTACATTGTGATTTAATGCTATAACTAGTACTCAAACAGTATTTTACACTTTGTGTTTCTATGTGGGTGCAAACTGTTGAAATCTTTACTTAATATATACTAAGTTGATTTTCTGTATATAAAGATAATTGAAAATGAATATTGATGTGATTGGAAGAGGAGAGGGAGTGGGAGAGGGGAGGGTTGCGGGCGGGAGGGAAGTTATGGGGTGGAAAAAGCCATTGTAATCCATAAGCTGTATTTTGGAAATTTATATTCATTAAATAAAGGTTAAAAAAACTTAAAAAAAATAAAGTGTTAAAAAGTATAGTTAGCCTTTTAGTTATTTTTAGGGACTTTTGGAAGTCCCTTTGTATATAACAAAACACCACCCAAAAGAGGTGATTAAAATAATGAAACCACGCAAGTTCTGGGGTGCACTGTGGATCATCGTGGTGATGTCAGCACCTAGTTGAAGAAGTAGTTCTGATGACTTGGCCCTAAGGGAGCTGGAGACCACACTATTATTGAGGCACCAAGACTGGTGAGGGCAGAGCTCAGCCAGAGCTTCCCCACCACTTAGGGTTCAAGGAGTCTGTCAAAACTGGAAGGGACTTTTCTGGATCATTCCTATGGCAAGAAGTTGTGTGAGTGCTGTGGGGTCTTGGGATCCTTCGTTCTCTGCCCCCTCTGTGGCCAGTTGCAGGTCAGTCTTGTCAAGCTCCGGCTGAGCAGAGTGCAGCTCTTTGTGGGGCAGGTCCATCTCTGACAGCCTGCTGGGTTCCTGAGGCTGGAATCTGTTATCCACAGAGCCACAAGCTGCAGCTACAAACCTGTAACTTGTGTGCAGCTGGTTGAGCCCGTGCTTTGGGTTTTACATGAAGAAGTTCACTGAGAGGGAAGGGCCTGTGGCACAATGGGTTAAGCTGCTGTTTACAATGCTGGCATCCCACAGCAGCATGCTGATTGGGGTCCCATCTGCTCCACTTCTGATTCAGCTGTCTGCTAATGCACCAGGGAAAGCAGGGGAAGATGGTTGTGTGGGCCCCTGGAGACCTGGATGGAATTCTGGGCTCCTGGCTTTGGCCTGATTGTCAGAGACATTTGGGATTGAATCAGGAGATGGAAGTCTCTCTCTCTCTCTCTTCTCTCTCTCTCTCTCTCTCTCTCACTCTGCCTTTTGCATAAATAAATAAATCTTAAAAAGCATGTTGTCAGCATGGTGATGTAGTAGATGAAGCTGTCTAACTATGATGCCGGCATCCCATACAGGCACTGGTTCGTATCCTGGCTGCTCCACTTCTTCTTTTTTTTTTTTTTTTTTGACAGGCAGAGTGGACAGTGAGAGAGAGAGACAGAGAGAAAGGTCTTCCTTTGCCATTGGTTCACCCTCCAATGGCCGCCGCGGTTGGCACGCTGCGACCGGCGCACCGCGCTGATCCGATGGCAGGAGCCAGGTGCTTCTCCTGGTCTCCCATGGGGTGCAGGGCCCAAGGACTTGGGCCATCCTCCACTGCACTCCCTGGCCACAGCAGAGAGCTGGCCTGGAAGAGGGGCAACCGGGACAGAATCCGGCGCCCCGACCGGGACTAGAACCCGGTGTGCCGGCGCCGCAAGGCGGAGGATTAGCCTAGTGCTCCACTTCTGATCCAACTCCCTGCTAATGGTTGGGAAATACAATGGAAGATGGTCCAAGTGCTTGGGACCCTGCCACCCCATGGGAAGCCTGGATGAAGCTCCTGGCTCCTGGCTCCAGCGTGGCCCAGGCATGGCCATTTTGGCCATCTGGGGAGAGAACCAGTAGATGGAAGATCTCCCCTGGCCCCCATAACTCTGACTTCCAAATGAAATAAATAAACCTTTAAAACACACACACAAAAAATATATATACCACACACACATGGAGAGGAAGAGAGAGAGAGAGAGAGAGAGAGAGAGAGAGAGAGAGAGAGAAAGTCCACTCTGGTCCTCCACCCAAAGAGGCAAAGGAATTCTGGGAAGTGTGCACAGCAGCTTCCTGGCTTGGGCAGCTGTTTCACTTTCTCTCCAGCGGGGGCAGTCTGGTCTGCGTCTTCGTGGCCTTCCCAGCTTTTTGGCGAAGATGCTGAACATTAAAGCTTGGAAGAGACTTGAAAGCGTTCGTCTGTGTTAGCAGCTCACTCACGTCACCAGAGGTCCCTAAAGGATAAGAAGGCCATTTCTCTTGCAGCTTCTGTGGCTGCCTCTGTGGCTGGGGATTTATGTTCATACCCACGGAGCCCTGGGCACAGACACCAACAGGCCACAGCTGCCCCTGGGGCCCTGGGCGCAGTCGCTAGGGGGCCATGTCTGTCCACAGTGTCCTGGGCACAGACATCAAGGGCCACAGCTGCCTATGGGGTCCTGGACACTTCTGGAGCCTTTCTCACAGAACCCTTCTGTGAACCAGAGCCTTGCACAATAAGGACTTTGTGCTTCTCCAATTTTTTTTTTTAGACCAAAAGGAAACTTTTCCTCCCTCTCTGCCTTTGGCTTCAGTTAGTTATTTCAAATGGCAAAAGTTATTAAAATTCCAAACGTGGAAACTGGCTTGATAAACAGGAAAAGAGTTGTGAGGACCCACCACCGAGCATGAATATTAACCCTGGGCTGGCTGGTCCACTGGCTTAGACCGCTTCTCCGATTGGCCTCCGGTCCTCTCTGCAAGAATCATTCCTGGAGGCTGCTCCTGGCCACTGCTGTTACCTGTACCATATGGCTTTCTGATGTTTTAGGATCAAGTTTCAAAAAAGTGAGTGAGATGAAGTGATCTAGCTTTGTGTAAACACAGATCCCTTTTTGGATGGCAGCATTTAGTCACTCGCTAACTATCGGTAGGCCATTTGATTTTTTCAGGTAACTGAAAAGGGAATACATAAATTGAGGAGTTCAAAAATCTGAAATTCAAAGGGAGAAAATAGAAATAAGGCACACAAGTAAAACTAAGGCAGATGGAGAAACATTCAGGGGGAGCAGAAGGGTTGCAGGAATTCAAAAGGCTCAAAAGTAGAAGCGGGAAGATGCTGTTGCTCTAGACGGAGAGGTCACATTTGAGCATGGCCTGTGTGTGTGTGTGTGTGTGTGTGTCTGTGTGTATGTCTCTCTCTGTGTGTGATGCCTGGAGGTTTTGTGACTGCTTTAATCAATAGAATAAAATGGTATTATTTGTGTCAGTTTCTTGACCAAGACCATTTTTTAAAAAGATTTATTTTATTTATTTGAAAGAGTTATAGAGAGAGGTAGAGACAGAGAGAGAGGTCTTCCATCTAATGGTTCACTCCCCAGATGGCCGCAACAGCCAGAGCTGAGCCGATCCGAAGTCAGGAGCCTGGAGCTTCTTCCAGGTCTCCCATGTGGGTGCAGGGGCCCAAGGACTTGGGCCATCTTCTACTGCTTTCCCAGGCCATAGCAGAGAGCTGGATCAGAAGTGGAGCAGCCAGGACTAGATCTGGTGCCCATATGGGATGCCAGCATGTCAGGCCAGGACTTTAACCCACTGCTCCACAGTGCCATTCCCCAGCCAAGACCTTAATACACTGGCAGCATCCTCTTGCTTTCAGAATACCCGACCTTGGAATATTCTCTCTGTGAGCCTGAGTCACTATGCAGGCACCTTAGCTGGCAGTCTCAGCCTAAGAGCAACAAGGCAGCAAACAGGTGAGCCGAGCTGCCTGGGACCCCCAGCCCAACCTGTCTGCCAGCTGGGAGCTGCATCAGTAACCACACGAAGCAGAAGAACTGCCCAGCTGAGCCCTGCTCAAATCCCTGATGCACAGCATTGTGAGCCATAAAAGTGGTGGTAGTTTTGTTAAGCCACTAAGTCTGGGGTCACTTTTTGAGCAGTGATAGGTAAATGAAGCAGTAGGGTTTTGACTATAAGAAATAAGGGCTCAGTGGCATGGCAGGGACTTGGGTTGACAAAGCAATGAAGCTGTGGAAGTGCACAGAATATCTTCAGTACTCAGTTTTTTTAGGAAATTGGAAAGAGCATAGGAAACATAAGGAAAAACTACTGCTTTCCATTGTAAAGGCCAGACAGTCTGAAGTTCATGTGAATGTTATCTAGGGTTAATGGAATGATACCAAGATTGCATATTTTAACTTGCTGTGGAATGAAACATATATATAGAGAGAATAGTTTAATGATCCCCTGTTGTCTTGGCCTCTTTGCTGTAGTGAAATACTGTAACGTGGGTGCCTTATAAACAACAGAAATTGATTTCCCACCGTTCTGGAGTCAGTCCAGGACTAAGGTGCCAGCAGATTCAAGATCTGGTGAGGGCCTGCTTCCTGGTTCATAGAATGGCACCTTCCTGCTGCATGCTCACACGGCAGAGGGGGCAAGGGAGCTCTCCAGGGTCTCTTTTATAAGGCGACTAAGCCTCCCAAAGACCCCCATCTCCAATATCACCACCTTTTGATTAGGATTTCAACACAGGAAATGTTGGGGGACGCAAATATTCAAATCATAGCACCTGTGCACATCACAATTGGGGTCAAGGATGGCATAAATGATTTCCTGGCCAAAAAATTATCAATATTTGCCGATAATTTTTCCTGACAATTTTTGAGGCACATCCCACACAATGTATCATTTTACCCATCCATATTCCAGAATGTAGTTCTACAAGATAAGAGCTTTAAAAAGTAACTATGATAACATTTTCACTCTTTAAAAATAATAACTTTTGGGGCCGGTGCTGTGGTGCAGTAGGTTAATCGTCCACCTGTGGCACTGGCATCCCATATGGGCACCGGTTCTAGTCCTGGCTGCTCCTCCTTTGATCCAGCTCTCTGCTGTGGTCTGGGAGAGCAGTGGAAGATGGCCCAAGTGCTTGGGCCCCTGCATCCATGTGGGAGACCTGGAAGAGGCTCCTGGCTCCTGGCTTCGGATCGGTGAAGCTCTGGCTATTGCAGCCATTTGGGGAGTGAACCAATGGACGGAAGACCTTTCTCTCTGTTTCTCCCTCTCACTGTCTGTAACTCTACCTCTCAAATAAATAAATAAATAAAATCTTTAAAAGAATAACAATTTTAAAATGAAACCCCCTGCACGATCATTTTTCTATTCCTGTAGGCACTTTTGACTCAGAGTTAAGAAAGATGCAGCACTTGATCTGTCTCCGAGGCTTCTCGCAGTGAGCAGAGTTCAGGTCCTGCCTTCTTTCCTATGTGTTTGTTCCGTGACTCTCCCCGCAGTGTGCCTTAGGCTGACTGCACCCTGGGACGACTGTCACATATCTGTGAGCTAGCAGACGTGAAGTGGGAGGACCGCTGGGGGCATTGTAGCACGCTGAGGTGGGGGGGCAGCATGTGTGGGTGTGCTTGTGAAGATCAGTCATCATCTGTGTGGGGTGGGTCGGGACACTGGCAGTGTGACAGCTCCTGAGCCTCTGGCTGGAGGGTGAGGGAAGGTGGAGGAGCACCGGATGCACAGAGGCGGGAGGGGAGTTTTGCTACCACCAACACTTCCGACATTCATTGAGTGCTGACGATGCACCAGGCTCTATACATGAGGACTCTTACTCCATTGTATTGGATATCTGCAACCCCATCCCACCAGGCACATTTTTTTTAAACTTTTATTTAATGAATATAAATTTCCAAAGCACAGCTTATGGATTACAATGGCTCCCCCCCCCCCATAACTTCCCTCCCACTCGCAACCCTCCCCTTTCCTGCTCCCTCTCCCCTTCCATTCACATCAAGATTCATTTTCAATTCTCTTTATATACAGCAGATCAGTTTAGTATATATTAAGTGAAGATTTCAACAGTTTCAGGCACTTTTTTTTGTGAATCTAGGGCTAGAGACAACAGGTGATTTGCCTACAGTTAAGAGATGATGCATAAAAAAAACCTTGGAACCTTGAACCCAGGCCCTTGGCTGCTGTGCCAAGTCGCAGGAATGAAGCCCTAGGGGCTGGTTTGGTGCAGGGGGAGGAAGGATGCACTTGCTGGAGTGAGGGAGACCAGGCCAAGACTGAGGGAAGCAGGTGAGTTTCAGTGGTGAGTTGAATGGCCTGAGTTCTTCTGGGGCACCTTGAGGGCTTCTCCCATCAGCAGCCTCTAGGAACTTCCTGTTTAAATGCGCAGACCCCTGGTCCCCCCCCTAGACCTAATGGATCGGAATTGCAGGGATTTGGCCCAGGAATCTGTACCAAGAAGCACCTTGATATTTACAGGCTAAATCTGAGAAGCACTGGAATGAAGAATCAGACTAGCTGTAGCCAAGAGCGAGGGAGACCTCACCCATGAGAGGGAAGACAAATTTAAAAAACTAGGAAGAGAAGGATTTTACCAGTCCTCAGGGGTAGTTAGCATTTAGTAGGTGCTGTTGGCTCAATGCTTGTGCATCCCAGATTCACGTGTTGAAACCTAGCTCCTTGGGTGGAGGTGATGGCAGTAGGAGTTGAGTCCTCTGGCAGGTGATAAGGTCCTGACGGTGCAGTATTCAGTGCATTTATAAAAGGGACCCCAGAGGGATTCTGGTTTTTTCCACTTTGTGAGGACATGGTAGAACAGGAAGCGGTCTTTTGCCAGACAACAAATCTGTGGATGACTTAACCTTGGACTTCCCAACCCCCAGAACTGTGGGAAATCAATTCGTGCCGTTTGCAAGGTGCCCAGTGTATGGCATTTTGTTGTAGCAGGAAGTTGTTTTCTGGGAGGGAATTTAGAGGTGGGCTCAGGAGCTGTCACTGAGTCTCCAGGCAGCACACCTGGGCTCAGGCCGCAATGCTGGCGGAGTGAGGGCTCCCTGCTGGGCTTCGCAGATGTTTCCTTGGGGTGGGGCACTTTCGTCACTCTTGGGAGCTCTTTCTGAAGGAAGTGGCCACTGTGGCAAATTGAGACCTAACCAAAGTCACCTTCCTCCCAGCTGTCCTCTAAAAGTGATCGTTTCCCTGCTGTGTGGAGGAGAGAGAGAAACCCCACCAATAGGATGAATGAATGAAAATGGTGAAAGACGTAAGGGCGGGGTGAACGGGTGTTCTGACCCTGCCTTTTTAGTGGTGAGAGCATGTTGTTGACTGTGTGTGAGACAGACAAGAATTCCCAATCCAAGACACCTCACTAGGGAACCTGCCCACGCTAAAGAGGTTCAGTGAGCATGTTAACACATTTGAGATTTTAGATATTGACCCTGGATTGAATTGAATTGGATTAGATTGGACTAAATTGACACAGCTATGAATCTATCCTTTTAGCACTTTTTATTAATTACAGACATGAAAATGAATGACCAATGGGGTGTTTTCAAACGAAGAAGACCTTACACTAAACTATGATATTATATATGGGCCAGGAGCTCCTAGGTGCAGATAATGTTGTTGTTTTTTTTTTAAGTCATTATGTTGTGTGTTTGATTTCTATACATTCCTATAGTATATTCCAATAAAAAGTTCTGTGTTTAGAGGGTATCCCAACTATTGGCAGAGACGGAGAGTTCAGTAATTATTTAGGATATGTTTTGTCGCACTCATCCAAGAACTGTGATATCTCATGGAAAACATTCTTGTTCAGCCACTAAACATCCGAGCCTCACATGATTGCTAAGTGGATCCTTTACATCCGAAGATAATCACTTCTTTCCTCTTGATTTGCAAGTGGAAACTTAGCTTTTTCTCATTATCCCCCAAATGCCACCCAGGACACCAGCTTGAGCAGTGCAGGTGACAGACAGGAATGGTGACAAGTGAATGAGCCTCTATCCCCTCCCTGGGGAGAGGAAATAGGTCCTTATTCTCAGGAAATATTCTTCTCTCTTTGCTGGTAATCACTTTAAAAATTATTTTCTGTAGGAGCCTTGATTTGTCTTATCAATTCTGTACTTGAAAGAATTACCAAGGTTGTTTTTTGAAGTCCAGGCCCAGAAAAAAAAAATCAGAATTTGATATTTGTTTTGCCTTTAAATCCTACAACCCTGGTCTGAATAAAGTAGTTTTTCCCCCCTGTGAAATCTCTGAATCAACAAAAAATAAAAATCGCCAGCTTACACTTTCAGCTGAAATGGAAGGGTGTGAGATGCCAGTGGATTGTCAAAAGTTGGAAGAAGGAGGTCCCCAGGCAGGCAGCTCCTGTCCTCACCTGCTATAGGAACTCAGTTGTGATCAGAGCCTGGTTAAGAGAGGAGAATTAGGGGGCTGGCACTGTGGTGTAGCGGGGGGGGGGGGGGGGGGGGGGGAAGCCGCCACCTGCAGTGTCGGCATTCCGTATGGTTGCCAGTTCGAGTCCCGGCTGCTCTAACCCAGCTCTCTGCTATGGCCTGGGAAAGTAGTAGAAGATGGCCCAAGTCCTTGGTCCCCTGAATCCATATGGGCAGCCTGGAAGAAGCTCTTGACTCCTGACTTCGGATTGGCTCAGCTCCAGCTCCATCTGGGGAGTGAACCAGCGGATGGAAGACCTCTCTCTCCTTCTCTCTCTGTGTAACTCTTTCAAATAGGTAAATAAATCTAAAGAGAGAGAGAGAGAGAGAGAATTAAGTGACTCATCAGAGCAAATATGGGCAAAGATTGGGGTGAGGACGATGATCTCCACAAGATAGGCAGAGATTACAATTCATATGTTTAATGCATGTTCTAAGCCCATCTAAACACCATGTTGGCTTTCTACTTGCTTTGATTGTCTTCCTAATAAATGTTATATCCTTGGGCAAAAGGCAATACAGGCCTAGTTGCTTCTTTTTTTTTTAAGATTTATTTATTTGAAAGTCAGAGTTATACACACACACACACACACAGATCTTCCATCCACTGGTTCACTCCCCCAAGTGGTTGAGAGAGAGAGAGAGAGAGAGAGAGAGAGAGAGAGAGATCTTCCATCTACTGGTTCACTCCCCAAGTGGTTGCAACAGTCAGAGCTGGGCCAATCTGAAGCCAGGAGCCAGGAGCTTCCTCCAGGTCTCCCATGTGGGTACAGGGGCCCAAGCACTTGGGACATCCACTGCACTTTCCCAGGTGCACTAGCAGGGAGCTGGACTGGAAGTGGAGCAGCCAGGACTTGAAATGGGTGCCCTTGTGGCAGCCCAACCCGCTACACCACAGCGTCTGTCCCTCTGGTTGGTTTTCTTAATCCCACCCTCTGTTCTACAGTCTCCTCAAGGGATTCTGTTCATCTCCCTGCCATAGCCAGGTGCACAATCCTCTCTCTCTGATTCTCTCTGGCACCCTGGTCAGCCCCCGTGAAGAGTTACTCAACTCCCAGGCTCATCTCAACCTTGTTTCTTCACTGCCAGCATTTGTTTTCACCAGGGCAGTGCTGTGAGTCGTCTTCCACAGGGGAACGCCTATACACTGGTGGTGGGAATGTAAATGAGTGGAGCCACCGTGGGAAATGGTATGAAGAATAATTCTTAAAAATTTAGAAATAGAACTTCCATTTGGTCAAACAATCCCACTACTGGGTATTTATCCAAAAGACATGAAATCATCATATTAAAGAATACCTGCTCCACCATGTTTATTGTACTGCTCACAATTGCCAAGATACAGAATCAACCAGAGTGTTGGGCATATATACACAATGGAATACTCTTCAGCTATAAAAAAGAATGAAATCCTGTCATTTATAGCAAAACGGATGGAAGTGCAGGACATCATCTTCAGTGAAATAAATCAAACACAGAAAGAAAAATACCACATGTTCTCCCTCGTATGTGGAGCTGGTGGCATGATGTAGCAGGTAAAGCCTCCACTTGCAGTCCAGGCATCCCATATGGGCGCTGGTTCGTGTCCTGGCTGCTCCACTTCTGACCCAGCTCTCTGCTGTGGCCTGGGTAAGCAGTAGAAGATGGTTCAAGTGCTTGGGCCCCTGCACCCACGTGGGAGACTTAGAAGAAGCTCCTGGCTCCTGGGTTTGGATAGGAGCAGCTCCAGCCTTTGCGGTCAATTAAGGTGTGAATGTACTCTCTCTCTTTCTCTCCTTTTCTCTCTCTCTCTCTCCCTCTTTCTCTCTCTGCCTGTGCCTCTGCCTCTCTGTGACTCTGCACTTTGAATAAAACGAATAAATGTTTTTTTTTTTTTTTAAAACTCAGTCTGAACTGAAAATGGGGGTCCCTAGAGGCTGGGTGGGGTGGGAAGGATCCAGGCAGCTTGGATTTAAAAAGGTAGAGGCAGCTGGATGGGGTTCATTAATTCTGACAAATATACTAATATGCGATGTTAATGACAGGGGCAGCTGGATATGGTTTACAAATACAGCATACAGTAGAAGATGTTAATAGCAAGGGACAGAGAATGTGGGGTAGGTAGGAACTCTTTGTACTACTTCAGAATTTTTTCTAAGTTTAAAGCTATTCTGGGGGCCGGCGTTGTGGCACAGTAGGTTAATCTTCCGCCTGCGGTGCCAGCATCCCATACGGTTACTGGTTCTAGATCTGGCTGCTCCACTTCTGCTCCAGCTCTCTGCTATGGCCTGGGAAAGCAGTAGAAGATGGTCCAAGTCCTTGGGCCCCTGCACCTGTGTGGGAGACCTGGAAGAAGCTCTTTGTTCCTGGCTTTGGATTGGCACAGCTCTGGCCATTGTGGCCAACTGGGGAGTGAACCGGCGGAGGGAAGACTCTCTCTCTCTCTGCCTCTCCTCTCTCTGTGTAACTCTGACTTTCAAATAAATCAATAAATCTTTTTAAAAAAACTATTCTGGAAGAAACAGTTAAAAGCAAAACCAAAAAAGAGCTGATTCTGCGAGCTTTAGAAATCCAGCTGCGTTTCCTGGAGGGCTCTTCACACAACGACAGGCAGCACCCGCGGCCAAAGGTGTGACAAGGAAGATCCTAGATGAAGCCAAGAGGCAGCTGGCTGAGCTCTGAGCAGCTCTTGGGTGGCGAGGACCCCTGATGGAAGCTCACCTCACCGCCCCTGCAGATGGGGCCTGGAGGTGGTTAGGTAACCTTCCAGGGTGAGCGTGGGTAAGCCGTCCTTGGATCCCTGACACTGCTGGGTGTCCCCTGCGCGTGGACAGGCCTGGTACTGGAAGGGCAGTTTTGCCTTTTTATGGAGCCTCCCTTTAATGTCACGGATTGTCCCGGGAGCAGCGAGAGGCATTGATTTTGCCGACAGCAGCAATGCAGCCTGCTCTGGGTTTCTGGAAAGATGTTTTGCTGAACCGCAGCTCTGAGCCCAGAGTGTGCAGTCTTTGTGAAGTATCACACAACGCAGCTCTGCCAAAGGCATCTTTAAGGGCAGCTCAGCAATCAAGGAAATTCCAAAGGCCGCTTTGTAAGCCAAAGCTGGAGCAAGGATCTGAGGCAGGAGGGAGCGAGATGGGGAAGGCAGTTCTGTGTTCGCGCCAGCAAGCAGAACAGCAGAGCAGTCAGCGCGCTGGGCGCCCGCACGCCGCAAATCCTGCCCTGCTACGCGGCAGGGGCCCCTTCCTTCTTCCCCAGTGCCTCCAGCCCACCCTGGGCCCCTGCAGCCCAGCTGTGTCCTCAGCGCTTTCCCAGCGCCGGCCACGCGTCCCAGCGGCTCCCGGGGGTCCCCAGCATCAGGAGCATCCCTGGCCGCGGCGGGGAGAGGCAGCCGGCCTCAGGGGCGCTTGTTGGCGCTCGGCGCTGTCCCTGGGCCCGTCGCCTGCTGGCTCTGCGCCCACCCGGCGCCCCGCCCCGCAGGAACGCAGGGAGCGCCGGCGGCCGCAGCGCTTACCCTCCTGCGCCCCTGAGCCTCGCGCCCAGTCCTCGCGCGCAGCGGCTCGGCGTGCGTCCCCAGCCCAGCTGTCCGCTGCTCCGCCACCATGGCAGCCTCCTCCGCGCGGCCCGCCGTCTTGGCCCTGACCGGGCTGGCGCTGCTCCTGCTGCTGTGCATGGGCCCAGGTGAGTGGGGACTTTCCAAGGCTGAGCTCTGAAAGTAGGGTGCCTCAGGGTGGCGTTGCCAGGGTGCTCAGGGAGGGAGGCCCGGGGGTGGGGTGCAGGATTAGGGACCCGTCTTCATCCCTGAGAGGGCTAAAGGAGCGATCAGGGCACCAGGTCCAGAGCTGCGCTCTTGTAGGGGCTCACAGCGGTGCGCTGGGGTGGGCAGCGCGAGCAGCAGGGCCGAGTGGAGGGTCTTGGGGGAGGAAGATGTCCGAAGGGTGGGCACCGAGTGTTTCTGGGTTTAAGGGACAAAGGCGCTGCGGGTGATGTAGGCAGGTTGTGCGCCCTGCACCGAGGGGAGGCAAATGGCCCACGCAGGCCACAGAGTTGGGCTTGCTTCCCAGCCTGCTTCTCTGCGGGGTCAAGTTCCAAGCCTGCAAAACAGGGCACAGCCCTCGCACCCCGGACTGGGGGAACAGCTCTCCAAGGAGTCGCGCTGAGCGTCTCCTCCTTCGTGGAGCGCTCCGTGACTTGGCTGAAAGCTTAGAAACTCTGTTCTCTGTAAAAAGTGCATTCAGGGACACACCGGGCACGAAGACGCTTGGGTGTGCGCACACCAGAACCCTCGGGAACACAAGCGGACGCGGTATGGCTTTGTCAGGATGTCACCTTCGGCTGGTGGTGCCTGGCCCCAAGGGTAGAGGAGGTGTTGCGGTGGACGCGCACTTCTTCCAGGCGGGTGTTGTGACCGCCAGACTTCCTGCTGGGGAAGCTGGAGCGGGAAGGCAGGCAGAGCCTTGCCCAGACCCTGGACGGGTGCTTGTCCCATTGCCACGTAGCTGGGCCTTTCTAATGGAAGTAGAAGACCTGCTCTGTTCCTGGTTTCTGTGCTTTGCTTATCCAAACCAGGAGTGGAAAACGGAGCTATAGGTGGAGGGAGGCCGGGGTCTTAATGCAGTAGGAGCTCAGGTGAAGAGGGTTACTGTTCTTTTTTTCTTTCTTTCTTTCCTTTTTTTTTTCTTTTTTTAGGGCTTCAGTATATCGTCTTTTAACATTTTTTATTAACATACAGACCAGATTTCATGTATTTCACAGGTACAGTTCTAAGAAGATAACCATACTTCCCTCCCTCTGTCCTCTCCCTCCCCCAAAGTTCCTCCTTCCCTCCCCTCTTTTCTTTGCATTAATTTTTGCGAAGGAGTAATTTTAACCCACTGTGTAATCACAGGCTTACTTCGCCACTAACCACAATATTCAACAAGTGAAAAGCAGGAATGCCACAGTTGCACAGGAGTGTAAACAAAGGCTAAAAATGACAATCATATCACAACGTGCCTGCTTTATTCCTATACATTTTTTGTATTCTGTATTAACTGGCACATATCAGAGAAAACATACGATCTTTGTCTTTTTGAGACTGGCTTTTTTCACTATGCATAAAGGTTTCCAGTTGCATCCATTTTGTTGCAAATGATAGGTTTTCATTCTTTTTTAATGGCTGGATAGTATTCCATAGTGTATATATACCACATTTTCTTCATCCAGTCATCAGTTGATGGACATCTGGGTTGCTTCCATATCTTAGCTATATATCTGAGCTGTAATAAACACGGAGGGACAGGTAACTCTTTCATATGCTGATTTCATTTTGCTTGGGTCAATTCCCAGGAGTGGGATGGCTGGGTTACTGTTCTAGATCAACCACAGCAAAGCTATTCAGTGATTTCCATTGTATGAATTATCTCATTCCCCCAACTTTTGTTCTTTCTCTTTTTAAAATTTTTTTTTGTTTATTCAAAAGGCAGAGTGACACAGCAACACGTAGAGAGAGATCTCTCATCTGCTAGTTCACTCCCCAAATGCCAGTAACAACTTGGGGTGGACCAGGCTGAAGCCAGGAGCCTGGAACTCCATCCAGGTCTCCCATGGGGCTGGCAGGGGCCCAGGTACGAGAACCCTGAAATGAGAGTTGAGCTGGGGACTCAAACCCAGATATAGGATGTGGGCATCCAAAGCATGTCTTGACTGCTATTGGCCCTCCTGTGTTAAGAAGCATATTCAAGTAAGTAAATCGAGTGAGCACTGGTTATAAGTCATTCATTTTCAGAGCCTATTTTTTAAAAAGATTTATTCATTTATTTGAAAGGCAGAGTTACAGAGAGGCAGAGGCAGAGGCGGAGGCAGAGAGAGAGAGAGAGAGAGAGAGAGAGAGAGAGAGAGAGAGAAGTCTTCCATCCACTGGTTCACTTCCCAAATGGCTTCAATGGCTGGAGCTGTGCCAATCCAAAGCCAGGAGCCAGGAGCTTCTTCCAGGTCTCCCACATGGGTGCAGCCACCCAAGGACTTGGACCATCTTTTACTGCTTTCCCTGGCCATACCAGAGAGATGGATTCGAAGTGGAGCAGATGGGACTCGAACCGACACCCATATGGGATGCCGGCACTGCAGGTGGTGGCTTTACCTACTACACCACAGTGCCAGCCCCAGAGCCTGTTATTTTAATTTAGTTTATTCCAAGAACTTAGTGATAGGATTTGATTAACATGTTATCATCACAGAGCTGAATGTGAATGTTCTTAGGGCAGGAAATGAAAATCTTCATATGGAGTCCCAAGTGTGGGTCTTTATGATAGCCAAAAACATTTTTTAAAAAGATTTACTTATTTAAAAGGTGGGGTTACAGAGAGAGAGAGAGAGAGAGAGAGAGAGAGAGAGAGAAATTTCCACCCATTGGTTCACTCTAAATGGCCACAACAGCTACATCTGGACCAGGCTGAAGCCGGGAACCAGGAACTCCATCTGGATTTCCAAAGACATTTAATGGAGAAGATGATCATGGAACCTCCTTGATTAACATATTCATAGTTAGTATCTTCGAGGGGGCATCATAAGAGTCTGCCAGGACTGCGTGCCAGGGAACCGGATGGGCTCAGTTCAGGAGAGTTTATTACTGCAGCCTAGCAACATTGATAATTCATGATGTGGGACTTAGCCACGCTTTTCAGTTGTCGAGCTGAGATTCAGTGGATCTCTCATGACACACACTTGCTGCAAGCAATTGCAGCCTCATTGCAAAGGCCCAAACCCCCATGTCTATTTCCACATCAGACACTTCCTTCATTAATAGTTAAGCACTTTTACAGAAGGCAAACAGATGGAGAGGCAATACTTAATTCTGTGTATGCTACCCTGTGAGTAGTGTAGAGCAACAAATGTTAGGATACTAATGAATCCTAATATTATCACCAAAGAACATAGCTGTCTGCCTCAGCAAATGTTTTTTCAGGATTTCTTCATTGATTCAAGGTTGTAAGAGCAGTCCCACCCGCGTCTCATCAAATAATCCCCTCTGTAGCCGGGTCAAGTGCTCAGCCCCATTGATTTATACTCCAATGCCTCCAGCAACTCTTGATCAGAACCTTTTGTGGCCACTTGTTCTATTTTGAATATTATTTATTTGAAAGGCAGAGTGACAATGAGACACACACACACACACACAGAGAGAGAGAGAGAGAGAGAGAGAGAGAGAGAGAGAGAGAAGGAAGGGAGGGAGATCTTCCACCTACTGGTTCATTTCCCAGATATATCCCATAGCCAAGGCTTGTCCAGGCTAAAGCCAGGAGCCAGGAACTCCATCTGGGTCTCCCTTGCAGATGGAAAGAACTCAAGTAGTTGAGTCATGTTCTGCTGCTTTCTCAGGTACATTAGCAGAGAGCTGGATTGGATGAGATGCTGAAATCCCCATCTGCAGCTTAACCTGCTGTACCACAATGCACAATGCCAGAACCTCATTTGTTCTTTTTTTTTTTTTAAAGATTTATTTATTTTTTTGAGAGTCAGAGTTACAGAGAGAGAGAGAGAGAGAGAGAGAGAGAGAGAGAGGTCTTCCATTCATTGGTTCACTCCACAAATGCCACAATGGCTGGAGCTGTGCCAATCTGAAGCCAGGATCCAGCAGCTTCTTCTGGGTCTCCCACATGGGTACAGGGGCCCAAGCACTTGGGCCATCTTCTGCTGCTTTCCCAGGCCATCAGCAGGGAGCTGGATTGGAAGTGGAGCATCCAGGACTCGAACCAGGGTCCTTATAGGATACTGGTGCTGCAGGTAGAGGCTTAACCTACTATGCCATAGTGCCGGTCCTGTTCCATTTTGAGTGACAGCCCAAATGTGAGAAAACTTGCTTTATGGCCTAATCTTTGGGCCCAGTGGCCCGTTAGAGCCCGTTAGAGCCATCTCCTCTGGGAGATTCCTCTAAGTTAAACACCTAACCACCTATAATTTTCTTCTTTTATAAGATACAGTTGGGTCCTAGTCTGCCCTGGACACTCTTTTGGCCAACAACTCTGATTTTTTTTTTATCACCTTCTTCAACTGAGATGAAACTGAACCAAAAGGTAGTGTGGTGGTCTGCTCAGAGTGGTGATGGAACAGATTTGTCAAGTACAGTCTTCTCTTGGTACCCATAAGGACTTGGTGTCAGGACCCCCATGGGGTCTGTAGAAGCTCAAGTCCCTTCCAGAAAATGGGGTAGTATTTGCATATAACCTGTGCAACCTTCCCCTATACTTTAAATCCTCTCTAGACTACTTATAATTCCTGATACAATGTCAATCTATGAAGTCACTGTTACCCTGAAGTCTGTACGTGTTCAGTGCACACACAGGAGACAGGAGGTGAACCCTGCAGCCAGATTGCAGCTGCTTTGTGAACAACCACCTCACGGTGGACTGATCTAAGATAACACAAGCCACTGCATCTCTGTCACAGGCTGCTGCACACTGCACTGGTGTCTTTGCTTGCTATCCAGCAGATGCCCAGCCCTCCTTTGCAAGATGCTGGGACTGCAACCACTTATGCATGGTCCCTAGAGATTCTTCCGAGTCATTCCCATGCTATTAAACTTCTAAGACCAGGGTGACCACATAATTTATCACACAAGTTGGAACACCTTTGAGAGACAAATGAAAGACTGTCATTGATGGATAACCATCCATCAATACCATTATACCATTATACCATCCCAGGTATAATCTGGGACAGTCCTTGGAGAGCCAGAAAGAGTCCTTGGAGCCCTATGAACCATGAGGCAGGCCTTTGAATGGAAATTAGGTTTAGTGACTTCTAGCAGGTTCCCTATTCCAACCTACAGCCAGGACCAGCAGGCTCCTTTAACGGCACAGTCCGTCTGATGGCAGTCGGGCAGCAGTCACACTCGTGTGCCTAGCAGGGGAACAGTAGATGACTGTGGCCTGTGTGGAACACTTGGGTTCAGAGGCATTCAAGTTCAAGTTGTATAAACACAGCAAAGCATGCCTGCAAGTAGAGTTCAGCTAGGGGCAGCCAGAGTGTGACTCTTGGCTATGAATCTCCTCTCCCCACTCCGTCCATCCAATTACATAGTCAATTCTTTAAGTGGGTTTCTTTTTTTTAATTTCCAGGGTTATTAATGTGCAGTTGACAAATCAAGCTGGGATTTTAAATCTTACTTGGGTCACAACAGTTCTGAGAGTATGGCAAAAGCTATGGTTCCATTCCCAGAATATTGTACCTTTGCAAATACAAATGCAGATTTCCATCCCTTTCCACCCCCACCGGAGCCCAGCTATGGACTGAGAGTGGCAATCCCAGGCGAGGAGGTGGGCACCGCCGTCTCAGTGCAACCCAGTTCCTTACTCCTGCAGGTGCTCACGGCTTGGGATGCCAGGGATGTTTTCCCAGGGGCTTTGGGCTCACCCTTCCTGAGATAAGCCTTATTCCTGTGTGCAGTGTTAAGGATTAGAGGCCTCCAGAGATCCTCAAACCAGGTTACTGGGAAGAGAGGCAGGGTGTTCTATCAGACCAGAGGTGTTATTTCTATTAAAATGGGCTGATTTGAAACTCTTTTAAAAATGAGTAGAAATAACAGCAAAGGAGACCAACAATGCTTATTGAGGTGGATCGGGGCAGCTATGAAACTGGGCTGAGTGTTTAGAGAGCTGCATTGTGTCGTTGGCTCATTTTTGCCCACCTCGGCCTCACAGCACTGCTCTGTGTGTTCTTGTCCTTTCTTACAGGGACATCAGCCCCTGGATGTCACCCTCAATCTCATGTGTTGTCATCTTGAGATCCTTAACACAGTCTATCTGTGTGTTCCCAAATAAACTCACATTTGGGGGTTCTGGGTGGATGTGCATTTGGGGGATACTATTCAACCAATGACATCAATGAAGTGAGAGTCTGAAGGGGGTACAATCGGCAGATGGCTGGCCCTTAAAATAAGACCTAAGGGCTAAAGGAACAATGTCCCTTTTCCTAGGGGACAGCTCCAATTGTAATGCCCTTGGTCCACCATATCATTGTCACCAGTGTCAGCAACTGGCAGCCTCAAGTGTCTTTCCTGTAGGATGCTGAATGCAAGAAGCATTAAATACAGTAGCTACCGAATCAAGGCAGGAGCACGCTGTTCTTTTTTCGAACTCTGATTTGGACCTTTCATATATCAAAGAATAGCATGCAACTTTAAAACTGATTTTGATTTTCAACCTTCTAGGTGGCATAAATGGAAATAAACTCAAGTTGATGCTTCAAAAACGAGAAGGTAAACATACCCCGCATGGATAAGGGATGCGTTCCCACCAGGGTGGAGAGGAGATGGTAAGATGGTAATAGCAACTGTGCTCCCTAGAGGCGTGTGTTTGGGAAGTCAACAGTGTTTATTCTTCCAAAGGTCAGCAGATCTGAGGGCCTACTCTGTGGACACGTGGCGTGGTATATTTTATTAGATAAATATTAGTGCCAGTCAATGTTTGGAGGTGTTTCTCTGAAAACTGTCAGCGGTGTTTCTTGAAAACTGTCTCAAAAATCAAAGAAACAGTACTCCAGTGTTAAGTGCAGAGCACTTCAGATATGGCTCTAAGTTTAGACCATATCCCTTAGAACTCAAAACAACCCAGCTGCAGGGCCAAGACGTGGCACCCCATAGATCTGGTCAGCTAGAGGCGAGAGGCCGTTTATATGGGGAAAACCTTTTGTTGCTCACTTCCGTTGTGGCGAATGTGGGACACAACAGTAAGATGTCATCCAGATAGAACAGTCTGGAAGTCACAGAATGTGTTGGGGTCATCGGTTGGGTCAATGAGCCCCATGGTGTGGGTAGGTGAACGTGGTCTTCCCCTCCAACACACAGGTGAAGGCCTGTAACATGCCTTAGAGAGCAGAAAGTGTGGTCCCATTTCTGATGTGGCCATTTAATTGTTTCTTTTTTTTTAATTTTTTGACAGGCAGAGTGGACAGTGAGAGAGAGAGACAGAGAGAAAGGTCTTCCTTTTTGCCGTTGGTTCACCCTCCAATGGCCGCCGCGGCTGGCGCGCTGCGGCCAGCGCACCGCGGTGATCCGATGGCAGGAGCCAGGTGCTTCTCCTGGTCTCCCATGGGGTGCAGGGCCCAAGGACTTGGGCCATCCTCCACTGCCTTCCCGGGCCACAGCAGAGAGCTGGCCTGGAAGAGGGGCAACTGGGACAGAATCTGGTGCCCCGACCGGGACTAAAACCCGGTGTGCCGGCGCCCAAGGCAGAGGATTAGCCTAGTGAGCTGCGGCGCAGGCCTAATTGTTTCTTCTTTCCCCTCCCAGTTTATGGAGGATTTGACCTCTGCTTTTCAGGTGGGGCACTTGAGCACCTGCTGCCATATTTATGCCCCTTAGGGATCTCCCGACAGATGCCTGAGCACAGGCAGCTCCTTCTAGCTTCAGGGATGCCCAAAGGGAGCTCCCAGCATCCTTTCCAGCTCTTCCTTGGGGCCTGGCCTGTGGTGGCTCTGAGGGTCCCCGTCCATGTGACAGGTGGCCGAGAGAACATCACCTTAAGGAAGCCCAGGGTTGAGTGACTCTCATGGGGCCATCCTGTTTTAGGTGAGCAAATTGCTATGATCATGAACCCAAGGGGTGCATCCCATAGCCTTTACTCAGTTTAATTCAAGAAACATACATTGAGTACCTACTGCATACAAAACAGTGTCACAGACCCCCGAAGAGGTTGTTACCACCCTGTGAGATTTCCCCACGTGATCATCAATGCATCAGGCACCCGCTTCCTTCATCCCTTGCATTCTTTGTAACAACACCAAACCGGGAACTGTCCGTCTGGTTTTGTAGATGGAGTGGCAGGGGCTCAAAACCAGCCAGTGGAGGCAAGTCCAAGGTCATGGCTGCTTCTCCAAAATGGCTCTGTTTCTACAATTGGGACTGTGATGGAAGATGTTAGAGGAACGGTGTCACAGCAAGGGTCAGCACCCTTCAAGACTCAATCCATGCAGCCCAGGGAGGGTGCTGGTGTGAGAACCTGGCTGCACTGGGTCCACCACTCTAGTTCTCTGTTCTCACACACTTTCCTAAGCAAGCATGGCCCTCGCTTGTTTGCATGGAGAATGGGTACACACACTGTCTATGTGTGAGACAGTAGACATCTCATTCTGTTCCTGACCGCAACCCTGGGGACAGGCCACCAGCTCCTGGTGTATGAGCAGCTGGAGATGATCTGCATTTCCTTTCTATCCTGAGAATATAGACATTGAACTTGAACCCAGCCTGTGCTTCTCTATATGTCTGCGGCCAAGTGGGAGGCCTGGAAACCAACGGTATGCAGCTGTGTTTTATTCCACGCATCTAAGAACCAAGTCTAGAGCTGAAACCATCCTGTGCGTGGCAGGCAGGGGTGGGAGACGGGGTTGAATAGCGATCCACTCCAATAAGCCCAGAAATCATGCTTTGTACTTTGGGGGGCGGGGTTAACTGTTTCAGCACTTGCTCCAGCGAAGACAGAAGTGGCTGTTGATGAGAACAAAGCCAAAGAATTCCTCAGCAGCCTGAGGCGTCAGAAGCGGCAGCTGTGGGACCGGACCCGGCCAGAGGTGCAGCAGTGGTACCAGCAGTTCCTCTACATGGGCTTCGATGAAGCGGTGCGTGTGCTTGGCTACAGGCCCCTGCTGCCTGCCTGGCAGACCTGGGGGGCACAGAGGCCTGGCTTGGGGAAACAGGGCCCAGGAAGTGAGGCTTTGCAGTTTATTCCCCAGGCGCTGGATTCCATGGCATCACGTGGAATCCTGCATCAGAATATGTTTGGAAGCCAGAATCCAGAGAAGCCACTGGTCAAAATTCACTGAGAATTAAACTTTTTTAGGAGGCCATTTTTTAAAGAAGCTGTTTTTTTTTTTTTTTTTTTTTTTTTTTTTTTTTTGACAGACAGAGAGAAAGGTCTTCCTTTTTTGCCGTTGGTTCACCCTCCAATGGCCGCTGTGGCTGGTGCGCTGCGGCTGGCGCATCGCGCTGATCCAAAGCCAGGAGCCAGGTGCTTCTCCTGGTCTCCCATGCGGGTGCAGGGCCCAAGCACTTGGGCCATCCTCCACTGCACTCCCGGGCCACAGCAGAGAGCTGGCCTGGAAGAGGGGCAACCGGGATAGAATCCGGCACCCCAACCGGGACTAGAACCCGGTGTGCCGGCGCCGCAAGGCAGAGGATTAGCCTGTTAAGCCACGGCGCCGGCCAAAGAAGCTGTTTTAAAAAGATTTACTGTCATTTGAAAGGCAGAGTCAGAGAAAGAAAGAGAAAGAGAGAGAGAGAGAGAGACCTTCCAATCATTGGTTCAGTCCCCCAGTGGCCTGAATGGGTGGGGCTGGGGCCAGGCTGAAACCAGGAGCCTGGAACTCTATCCTGGTCACTTGGGCCATCTGTTTCCCAGGTGCATTAGTAGGCAGCTGGATTGGAAGTGGAGCAGGACTTGAACCAGCACTCATATGGATGCCTGAGTCACAGGTGGTGAACTGACCCACTGTGCCACAATGCTGGCCCCTAGGAACTTTTAAAACTTTTCTGGGCATTCTTAAAATGACTCAACAGCCAGAAAAACAAGCCTGGTGCAAGGACCTTTGAGGATAATGGAAAGAGATGAAAAGTGTGTGTGTGTATGTGTGTGTGTGTGTTTAAAGCTGGGTCTTTGCATGTGTTTTGGGAAAAGTTTGTCACAGTTCGTGTCCTAGGCAGCATTAGTAGACAAAGTAAGTGAATTAAGGGAAAGGCATATTGGATAAGTGTGTTTTATAATCATAGACTCGCAACTGGGATATACGTACAGGCAAGACAGTAGCACCAATGGAATCCCAGGTTCTGTCTGCACACTCGGTATGGGAGAGCGTGGGGGAGAATACTTAGCTGACTTACCCCAGGCAGGCAGCAGCATCTCCATGTGGGTACCTGGAAGTGTTTTTCCAATCACTTGATTCACATAGACGGTACAAACAAAACGCTGATTGGGTAAAAACAGGAAAACTCTTTCAACACATCATTTTTATTGGCTGCACAGGATGAAAGCATGTGGCTGCATCATAATTTCCTTCCCAATCCTAATCACTGAACAGATTAGTTGTTTTGTAAATGTCTTTTGTTATTCAAATGTATATGTAAGGGTCCTGAAAATTCTGGAAACTGGAATTAAAAGATATGTTTATTTTGGTGCCAAATAATTTTAGGATTCATGCGTAGTTTTTTCATACTGTGCATTTTCCAATGACTTCTGGAAGAGGTCTCATAGGCATGGATATCAAAAATGTTTACATCAAAATAAATGTATCTTTTAATTCCATTTTCCACAAACATTTTGAAATTTTCCTGTACGTTATTATTATTATTTGTTCAAACAGCTAGCCAAACTCCTGTCTGGGCATGAGTCTAAATCCTTTTTTTTTTTTTAAGATTTATTTATTTGGAAGTCAGAGTTACACACACATACACAGAGAGAGAGAGAGAGAGAGAGGGAGAGAGAGAGAAAGAGAGAGTCTTCCATCTGCTGGTTTACTCTCCAGTTGGCTGCAACATCTAGAGCTGTACCCATCCGAAGCCAGGAGCTAGGAGCTTCTTTCAGGTTTCCCACGTGGGTGCAGGGGCCCAAGCACTTGGGCCATCTTCTACGGCTTTCCTAGGCCTTAGCAGAGAGCTGGATCAGAAGAGGAGCAGCTGGGACTAGAACTGGCGGCCATATGGGATGCCGGCACTGCAGGCAGAGGCTTTACCCGCTGGGCCACAGCACCGGTCCCGACTCTAAATCCTTGTTGAATGAACATTCACTTATCATTCACAACACAAAGGCAGGTACTGTGTCTCAGCATACGGTTTGTTCCTTACTTAGGACTACAGTCTGCCCAGTGAGGTTTCTGGGGCAAAGGCAGAATCACCTCTATGGGTTTTTTTTTTTTTTAGATTTTATTTATTTATTTGAGAGGTAGAGTTACAGACAGTGAGACAGAGCATCTGCTGGTTCACTCCCCAAATGGCTGCAATGGCTGGAGCTGCACTGATCTGAAGTTTATCCGAGGATAAACCTACTGCACCACAGCGCCAACCCCATTCTATGGGTCTTATTTAAGTGGTGTCAGTGCACAGTCCTAGTTCAAGAGTTTTCAGCAGCATCTGGTGTTCTCACTGAAAATTAAAAATATATAGGGTTGGGGCCAGCGTTGTGGTGTAGCAGGTAAAGCCACCGACTGCAGTGCTGGCATCCCATATGGGTGTTGGTTCAAGACCCAGCTGCTCCACTTCTGATCCAGCTCACTGCTGTGGCCTGGGAAAGCAGTGGAAGATAGCTCAAGTCCTTGGGCCCTGCATCTGTGTGGGAGACCCAGAAGAAACTCCTGGCTCCTGGCTTCGAATTGGCGCAGCTCCGGTCATTACAGCCAACTGGAGAGTGACCAGCAGATGGAAGACCTCTTTCTCTCTCTTTCTCTCTGCCTCTCCTTCTCTCTCTGTGTAACTCTTTCAAATAAATAAATAAATCTTAAAAAATAAGATAGCGCTCTCTCTCTCTCTCTCTATATATATATATACATATATATATAGAGGAAGGAGGGGATTCAAAAAGTTCATGGAAAATAGAATGAAAAGACGATGCAAGTTTTCTATGAGTTTATTTATTTTTAAATTTGAGAGGCCCAGAGAGAGAGAGAGAACGAGCGAGTGAGCTTCCATCTGCTGGTTCATTTCCCAAATGCCTAACAGCTGGGGCTGGGGCTGGGCCAGGGATGAAGGCAAGCTCCAGGAATGCAATTCAGGGGTCTCCCACCTGGGTGGCAGGACTCCATTATTTGAGCCATCAGTGCTGCCTCTCAGGGACTGCATTAGCATGAAGATGGAATCAGGAGCCAGAGCCAGAGGATCAAACCCAGATACTCGGATGTGGGATGCAGGTACATTTACCAGTAGGCTAAACGGCTGCTCCTCCAGGGAGCTTTTAGAAATTCCCTCCTATATTTACTTATTTGGTAGATAAAAATAATGCTACATCATCTTTAGTAATTTGCATTTCTTTGATGACCATCAGTAAAATGGGCATTAAGAGGTTTTTTTTTTTTTTTTTTTTTTTTTTTAAGTACATGAGAAGTAGAGTTAGAGAGGGAGAGACAGAGAGAGAGAGCGAGGTCTTCCATCTGCTGGTTTACTCCCCAGATGGCCGCAATGGCTGGAGCTGAGCCCATCTGAAGCCAGGAGCCAGGAGGTTCTTCCGGGTCTCCCATACACATGCACGAGCCCAAGGACTTGGGCCATCTTCCACTGCTTTCCCAGGCCATAGCAGAGAGCTGGATGGGAAGTGGAGCACATGGGACTCTAACCAGTGCCCATATGGGATGCCGGCACTGCAGGTGGAGGCTTAGCCCACTATGCCACAGCGCCAGCCCTGGTAATCAGAGTTTAATTTGGGGAAATGGCTAAAATAATGTCCATGATAAAGCCAGAAGAAAAATGAGGATCACTTAAGATAATAACTAAAAATTCTCAGGACTAAAGGAAATTCATCCAAATGTCCCTAGTTGTAGTCTTGGACAGTGGAATTATATGGTCCTCTTTTTGACCTGCTGTCACCCACAGATTTTAAAACATGTAAGCCTGCATTATTTCTGTATTTATAATCACCTTTTAAATTTATGGAAAATATGTCAAAGAAGCCACTTTCTGGAGGCAGAAGGTGAGGGAGTGCTTAGGAGATGAGAAAGACGCCAGGTGCGGCAAACACAAGTGAGGAGCAGGCATCTCGCTCTCCTGCATGGCATGAGTCCCTCCACTCAGCCAAAATGGAAGACCACTGGGCCACAGAGACCTTGATAATGGGCAAAGCTGGAGAGTCCTGCCTCGGAATTCTCAAATACAGATACCCCCGGATGTACCATGGAAACCTGCTCTGGGTTACATCTCTAGAAACCCATTTTAAGTTGAAGATATTCTAAGTGGAAAATGCATTTAATGGCTGAGCAGCAAAGCATGCTGTGGCGAGTGTGGGTGGTTTCCCTGGTGACCACAGGGCTGCCCATGAGCTGGGGGTGCTGCTGCTCAGCCACTGCCCAGCATCGCCAGAGAGGATCGGACCACACTGCAGTAGCCCAGGGAAAGACCCAATCTGAACATGCCACGTTCACTTGCTCCTGAATGTCTAGCACCATGAAGTTAAAGCACTGTAAGTCAGGGACTGCCTGCATTCATTAGTGTTCACTGGATCTTACGAAAACGAACATAGATTCCTAAGACCCAAACACCAGGAGGCATGGAGGGACACCTAAGAATGCATTTCCATCACCTGCAGTGATCTGGATCCAGGTGAGCCCGGGCCACATGCTGAGGACAGCTGGCCCTGCTTCCCCCTCCCAGGCTGTCATTGTTGGCTCCCGCTCCTGGCCCTCGCACTAAATCTCTTACCACGTCCTGAACATGGGCGTGAGTGCAAGGCTGAATTCATCTTTCACAGTAGTCTCCCCTATAAAGAACAGATGAATAGGCCAGTGCCTATTCATAGGAGTTGCTACCAGAGCTATCTTAAATGCCTTCTCGCAGAGCCGTGTGAAGACAGGGCACCCTTTGAATTCAGCCAACATTTATTAGGCATGTGCTATGTGCAGTACGGTGTGTGAGGCAGCAATGGGATGGGAAGGTAAGACAGTGTCTGCCATGATGAGGTGTCCAGTGCCCCCTGTTCCTGCATTTGGCAGATGTCCATTTGATTTACCAAAAAGAGAGAAAAATGCTTAAGTCTGGGGCACACTTGGAACCAGTATGGCAGAAGAGGTCCAAGGTATAGCCATGGGCTCCTTTGGGGGGAAACAGTTGTTATCAGTACTCTCCAGCTGGCTGTGTTGACCTCTGGGCGCAAGAATTCAATAACGGGGAGTTATTCCTAGTGTTGAGTTGTTGATCACTGAAGGAAAAGCACCTGAGACAGTCACAGGTGAGACACAGGTGGAGGGGAGTATGCATCCTTCAATGTGCTCTCATTCCCTCTCTTCTCCAGAAATTTGAAGATGACATCTCCTACTGGCTAAACCGAGATCGGAACGGACACGACTACTACGGCGACTACTACCAACGTCACTACGATGAAGACTCGGCAATCGGCCCCCGGAGCCCCCACAGCTTCAGGCATGGTGCCAGTGTCAACTACGATGACTACTAGGCCTACTTGACACACTGTGGACCGGAAACCAACAGTGTCTGTCTTCACGGCTCTCCTGATGCCTTATCCTATTGGGTTTCTGCCGGGCTTGATCTCCGCAGATCTTTTCTACCTACTTTGACCACAACCAAAGAGTTAAAACCAAGAATATAAGTGCCTTTTGATAGTTCATGCAAAGTCCCTAATAATGTGTCTATCTCATTTCAAAATAGAAATAAAAAGCATTTTGTTAAAAAGAACAGTCTCAGAACTCATTTGGGTGAAGATTGAATTGGTGACATTTCTCATTCCCTCAAGGTTTTGAAGTTGAAGCATCCTCTGAGAAACATCTCCCTGATTTGAGACCAGGAATGCTCAGCCCACCCAGGCAGACCACAGTCTGCAGCATGATGCCTTCAGCTAGTCACGATCCATCTTCACTGAGGAGGGCGTCTGGCCTATTGGTCAGGATGCCCACCTTCCCTATGGGAGTTGCTGGGTTCCATTCCCAACTCTAGATTCCTGCTATTGCCGACCCTAGGAGACAGCAGTGATGGTTTATGTTCCCAGATTCCAGATGGAGTTCCTGGTTCCTGGCTTTGGTCCCAACTGGCATATGTCCCAGGCATTTGGAGAGTGAACTAACAGATGAGAGCTCTCTGCCTCTCAAGTAAATAAATTCTTTTTTTTTTTTAGTGGTCTAAATAAATACTTTCATTTAGTGTTCTATACTAAATGCAGAAAAATACAGTTGAATTTACTTATGGCTTAGTTCATTCTCACCACTTGGTAGGCATTTCAGAGCTTCCCTAGATCAGACCCTAAGCTAGAGCTGGGCCCAGCTTCATATTATCCAGAAAAATGAAGGGCAACTTAAATCAAACCCTTGAAGTTTGGTTGATTTCAGAGCCACCCCCATAATTTAAAAATTATAGAGTAAATCTTCATTCAATTAATTCAAGGGAGATTTAAGAATGCAATTTGCCAATAGCTTGAGTAGATGTAAGAAAGGAAAAGTGGTGTTAGGGTTGGGGAGAGGGAGAGAGAGGGAGAGGAAAGTGGGAAGAAGATGTAGAGGGAAGGGAGAATCTGAGCCGTGACTGATGGGAGGAGTCTGGCCTTGGCCGTGTGCTACCTACAGAACCATCCCCATGACCCTTCTCCCAGTCCCTGGCAGCCACCATTTTTCTGTCTTTGTGATCTGACGACTCTGGTACCTTGCATGAGTATAGTCCTACAGTGTTTGTGTTTTCACTCAGCCATGGCATCTTCCAGGTTCACCATGTGGTGGGATGTGTCGGAATTCCCTTCCTTTTTCTGGCAGAATCTGCTCCTTTGAATGTTTGTGCCACGTTTTGTGGATCCACTCATCTGTCAAAACACTGCTGTCCCTTCCATCATTTGGCCTCTATGAATCACGCTGCTGAGAAGAAAGGAGTGCAAACATCCCTCTGCCTTCCTGCTTGCAGTTTTTGTTTATAATTGTTGGATTCTGTGTAAATCTAGGCTTGAGTTTTTGAGGAGCCATGCTGTTTTCCAGAAAGTTCTACCATGTTGCATCCCCTTAATACTTCCGTTTCTTTCTCTGACGACCCCGGTCTGACCCAGACCCCAGGGATTGTTACAGAGTAAGGAAGGAAGAGTATGAAGGACATCTTTGCTTCATCCCTAATCTCGAAGGGAGCGTTCCTGCTCCCTCTTAGCTATGTTTGCTGCATGTTTTTAGTATATATTCTTTTTCAAGTTAAGAAAAACTCTGACAAAAGGCAACAAGTGCTGGCAAGAATGTGGAGAAAAGGGATTCCTTGCATGCTCTTGGTGGGAATGTACATTAGTGCAGTAATTGTAAGAAAGAACAAAGATTCCTCAAAAAACTGAACTAGTAACTACGTATGACCCAGCAATCTCACTACTCCAAAGGAGACGAAATCACTCTTCTGATGAGACTCATGCTTTCTCATGCATTCACAATAGCCAGAAAATGGAGACAACCAAGTGTCTACTCATTGATGAAAAAAATGTGGCAAATAAACGCCACGGAATACTACTTAGCATTAAAAATGGATGACATCTGGTCATTTGTGACAACATGGATGGAAATGTAGGCCACTATGTTAAGTGAAATGGGCCAAGCACAGGAACATAAGTATTACATAATCCCAGTCATATGTAGAGCCTCATAAAGTTATTCTCTCAGAAGTTGCCAGTAGAGTGATGGCTACCAGAGATTGGGAGAGAGGAGGGAAGGAAGAAAGGTTGATTAAGGGTACTAAGTTACACTTAGAGAGGAGTAAGAAGTTCTGGTGTTCTATTGCAAAGTAGGATGACCATAGATAATGATAATATACTGGACATTTTTTTTTAAAATTTTTTTTTTAATTTTTGACAGGCAGAGTGGACAGTAGAGGGAGACAGAGAGAAAGGTCTTCCTTTATGCCATTGGTTCACCCTCCAATGGCCGCCGTGGTAGGCGTGCTGTGGCCGGTGCTCTGCACTGTTCCGATGGCAGGAGCCAGGGGCTTATCCTGGTCTCCCATGGGGTGCAGGGCCCAAAAACTTGGGCCATCCTCCACTGCACTCCCTGGCCACAGCAGAGAGCTGGCCTGGAAGAGGGGCAACCGGGACAGGATCGGTGCCCCAACTGGGACTAGAACCCGGTGTGCCAGAGCCGCAAGGCGGAGGATTAGCCTACTGAGCCGTGGCGCCGGCCTGGACATTTTTCTTAAAAACAAAAAGCTGGAAGAAAGGATTTTAATGTTTTCACCATAAAGCAATGATAAACATTTGAGGAGATAGATATGTTTACCTGATTTGGACATTATGCAATGTATACATACAACAAAACAGCACATGGTATCCCATAAGTATGTATGGTTTTTGTATGTCACTTAACATTTTTAAAAAATATTAATATATTTATCATATGGGTGTTGAATTATATTTTTCTTTATTGAGATAACATTTTTTGTGGACTTGCTGAGGTTGATTGGTGATTCTATGAATAAAAACTCCAATATTAGTCAATTAAATGGCTGGAGAAGCCTAACTTAATCATGATGTGTCATCTTCTTTACTGTTGCGTCCACGTTCATGACCGAGATGCACATTAACAAGGAACTGGAATTGAGTGGAGCTGGGACTCAAATCCAGGTGCCCCAACAGGGGATGTGCTGTCTCAAGCTGCACTCTGCCTTTGTGCCAAATGTTTGCTCCAACTGTTTTCTTTTGTATAATTTGTGTACACACGGTAGGAATCAAATGCTCTCTTTCCTGAATGTTTAGTAGCATTTACATAAAGCCACTTGACTGTGTTTTCTTGCGATTGATAGTATTTATCTTACAGTGAAATGATCATTCATTTTCACATCCGCTTTCAGCCTGCTCTGCTGAGTCCTACATTTCTAGGCAGTCATTGGTTGTATCAATGTGCTGAAGTGTGTCCAGAGTTGTGTTGGACATCCTTCTGTTTTTCTTGGTGGCATCTGTGACTGTGTTTTTTTTCCCATTCCATTTCATGTGGGTCTTTTAAAAAGAATGAATTATGTCTTTCCCAATACACAGTTTAGGCTTTGCCAATCTTTTCTTTTGTGCATTTCTATTTATTGTGAATTTCCATTCTTGTAACTTCCTTTCTTCTACGTCTGTAGGTCTTGGATTTAATTAGATCTTAGCTATATTTTGAGCCTTGCAAGGCAAGACCTTCGTGTTCTAACTTCCCTTCTGAGGACTGGGTTCCATGAATTTGATGTGAAGAATAAGATGGTAAAATCTTTTAGTTCAGTTATGATTTCTCCTTTGACCTCTGAGCTGTGTTACTAAATTTTTAAGTGAATGGATTTTCCTAATTATCTTGTTGTCTTTGCTTTCTAACTTAATTGCATTGTGGTAAGAAATATGGTTTAGCACCTCCAGATCCTCTGAAGTGTATTGCGTGCAGCTTTATCTGGGGGTGTGTCAACCTCAGCAATGGTGCCACATGTGCCTCAAAGGAATGTGTCTTTTCCAGATGCCGGATCAGTTAAATCCCTGAATTCAATCCTAGTAGCTGCACTGTTCACATTTTCTATTTTCTTACTGATTTTTTTTGTTTCTCCTGATCTACCAATTAGATCAAGAAATGTTAAAATCTCCTACTTTGATAATGGATTTGACATTTTCCGCCTTTTTGACTCTGGGGGTCTAGTTTTATACATTATGAGTCTATGCACTTATATGGTATTTGTGTGGTAAATACAAATTTAAAATAAATTTTTTTTTTCAGAAAATGGAATCATTTATGTAGCAAATTTCCTTATTTTGAGTAATACTGTTTGCCTTTCCATTGATGTTCATGAGTATTATTGCCTCCTATTAATATGTTCCTCATCTATTTTCTTTAAATATTTATTTATTTGAAAGAGTTACACACAGAGAGGAGAGGCAGAGAGAGAAGTCTTCCATCCATTGGTTCATTTCCCAATTGGCCGCAACAGCCGGAGCTATGCCAATCTGAAGCCAGGAGCCAGGAGCTTCCTCCGGGTCTTCCCACGTGGGTGCAGGGGCCCAAGGATCTGGGCCATTTTCCACTGCTTTCCCAGGCCATAGCAGAGAGCTGGATCAGAAGTGGAGCAGCCGGGACTCGAACTGGTGCTCATGTGGGATGCCTGGACTGCAGATAGCTGCTATACCTGCTATGCCACAGCGCCGGTCCCCTTCATCTATTTTTTACATGATTTGGCCTTTAATTTTTCTGTGTCTTAGGTGTGTTTATTATAAAGGTTGCATTATCATTTCTAAAATAGAGCAATTAAAGCTGCAGCTGGAGAATTTAGTCGACTTATGCTTACTGTGGTTAGTAATTTGTTCTATTTCTCACATCACATTTTGAACTTTTGATTTGTCACACTGTACTTCTTTCCTTCCGCCTCTCTTCTCTCATGACTGTTTGGTTTCTCTTTGCTCATTGATTCTCTTCCCTCTACTTTCTTTGAAGAGGTCTATTCTATTAGTGTTTGCTCTATTTAATGCAATAACAGCTACAGGTGATTTCCTGGACAGCACCTGGGCCTTACAGTTCCCTATCTAACTTTCATAACTAGGTGTTTTAACTCTAGCCAAAGTGTCTTTGGTTCATAATTATTGGTCGTTTATGGACTATCACTCATTATTTCTTTAAATGCTGTTTCTTTCCAGAATATCATATTCAAAAGTATGTAAATTTCAATTATATTTTTCATTTATTTTTCAAATACACTTTGTTGTGTCTCCCCTGCTCAAGTTTCTCTTTTATTGCTTTGAGTTTATAAAATGCATTTATTTCTCATTTCCAGTATCTGAGGTATTTGTGGTTCTCTTCTGCCTGCCAACCATGGTTTCTCACTCATGGTGTCTCGCCTCCTTGGTTTTATGTAATTTCTGACCATGATTCGTTTACTTTGGAACTTCGTTTTTAAGAAGTATTTGAAGCCTGAGTCAACTTCGGTTCCTCCAGATAGCACTTGCCTTTTATCTTGCTAGTGGCTTGCGGTGCAGTGTGGTTTACCAGTTGATTCAAAATTCTGTGTCGTGGATTTAGAGACCACACAGGGACGCCTTGTGCTTACTGTTCTGATGGTGCCCTCTCCACTCTCCTATCCACCCTCACCCAACCCAAGCTCGAAAGAAAACGTCTCGCTGCCCCATCTGTGTGGTGGATTTGTTTCTCATGAGTCAGCCCCAAGGCAGACGCTTTTAGGGGCTCAGTTAGATGCAGGGTAGTCTGGCTTGGGCTATCTCCCCTGTCCTGAGCCCTGTGCAGCCTTCAGAGACACCTTCAAGCAATAGTTGGCTTTCCCTTTAGTTTGGGTCTCTGCAGATTCCTTGCACCCCCCCCTTTTTTTTTTAAATCATCAAGGTTATGCTTCCAAAAAGACACACAATTGTCCATCAGTTTCCTTGGAAGATTGATTCCAGGGTCCCCTGGAGATACCAAACTCTTTGGATGTGAAGGTCTCTTAATAAAATGGTATAATATTTGCGTCTAACTTAGGCATGGCTTTCTGCATGCTTCAGTCATCTCTAGACTACTTATAATATCTAACACAATGCAAATGCTATGCAAATAGATGTTCTCCTGTAGCGTTCAGGGAACAACTGCACCTGCTCAGTCCAGACACAGTTTCAAAACTATTTATATATTTGATCCATGGTTGGTTGAAATCCATGGACAGAATCCATGTTGGTAGAACATGTGGACATGAAGGGGTGACTACAAATGAATATATTTATATACATAAAGTCACATTCGACATTTCACTTGCTTCCCATTGGGAAATTTACTTGGGCTATCTAATCTGTTAGACTACTGGGAATGAAACTCCTATTTGGCTGTTTATCTCAAATAAAAACACAAACACTCCTAGGTATCTCCTCTAGGAAAAACATTTTAAAAAAATAATTAATTAAACTTATTTGAGAGGCAGAGAGAAAGAAGAGTGGGAGAGGAAGAAGAAGAGGGAGAGGGAGAGGGAGAGGGAGAGGGAGAGAGAGAGAGAGAGAAAGGGAGGGAGGGAGGGAGGGAAGGAGGGGTGGAGGGAAGGAGAGAGGCGGGGGGAGAGGGAGAGAGATATATGCCCACAATAGCCCAGACTGGGCCAAATGGAAGCTGGGAACACAATTCAGGTCCCCTGTGTGGGTGACAGGAACTCAATTACTTGAGCCATCATGGTTGCCTCCCAGAGTCTACATTAACAGGAGTTGGAGCTGAGTACTGAGCCTGGGCATTCTATATGGGACATGGACATCTTAGTTTCTTAATTGCTAGGCCACCAAATGCCTGGCCCTGTGTGTTGGGAATTCAATTTCCAATACAACAGTGCTGAGAGGTGATTAGGTCATGAGGGCTCTGCTCTTGAGAATGGGTCAAGGTCATTATCACAGAGTAGGTTTGTTATAAATGTACAGTCGGCTCTTGCTCACACACTCTCTTGCCCTTTTTGCCTTCCACCATGGGATGATGTGGTATGAAGGCCCTTGCCAGATGGCAGCCCCCTGATGTTGGACTTCCCAGCCTCCAGACCGCTAAGAAGCAAATTTGTTCTTTATCACTGATCCAGTCTGTGGTTTCTGTTAGAGCGGCATAAAATGGACCGAGACAAAGGATTTTCAGTACAATTCCTGTAGTACACCCAGAGTGAAGGTTTTCAATTATCCATTAGAAAACAAGATTTACTTATTTCTTTATTTATGTGGAAAGCAGATACAAAGAGGGGAAGAGACAGAGAGATCTTTCACCCAACGGTTCACTTCCCAAATGGCCACAACAGCCAAGTCTTGGACAGGCTGAAGTCAGGAGCCAGGAACTCCATCTGGGTCTCCCACATGGGTGGCAGGGGCCCACACACTCGGGCCGTCTTCTGCTGCCTTCCCCGGCACATCAGCAGGAAGCTGGATCAGAAGCAGAGTAGTTGCATTCGAATTGGCACTCAAATGGGATGCCAGCACTGTGAGCGGCAGCTTAACCTGCTGCACCACAACACTGTCCCCTGGACTATTCTTAAGATAGAGATGGAACATGTTGACCTTCCCATGAGAGTTGGCCCCAGCTCACCGCCTCAATTTCTTCTGTCCTCAATCCTCTCACTCTACACTTCAGTTACCCCTGCCTTTCCGTCCAAGAGCAGGCCACACTACTCTCTAGCTCTGGAAGGCTCCCCACAGGTTTCTGGTTAACTCCCAGACTTCCTTCAGTGCTCTGTGTTGTCGACACCCCTGCCCAGTTCTCCTGGGTCAGCTTCCTGTCCTCGGCTCTGATCCAGCACCCTAGTGCCTTCCTTTAGAAAGCTGTCGTGCATGACTGATGGACATCTCTCATCCTGCTGGACTGTAAACCCCGGGACAGAGATCCCTTCTGTCTTTGCTCACTCTCAAATCCCCTGGGCCTAGCACAGAGCCTGGCAGAGAAAGTGCACTTTCTTATGTGTTGGCAGAGCCTACACAAAGGAAGGGAAAATGTGACTGGGTTTTATTTTTACAAACGAAGAAAGTCATGGCCAGAGAGGCTGAATGACAGACACCCCTAGGATACCAAATGAATTAGGAATGCAACAGGGACACTAACTTAGATTTGGGGAGTCTTTTCCATACCACATTATTCCCCCACTTCCCCAGGATATGCACCCCCTGTGTCAGCTCACTCACCTCCCACCATCCTGCCTCTTCCCTCCAAAGTACGCCTCTTGGGCATAGAGTCCTGAGCCTATGCTCATCTTGGAAACAGCCAACTCATGCTTTCTTCCTTGCAATCTGTGTACCTGGCAACCAGCTGGCTTCCGAGCAGTACGTTGTGACCAAGGGTGCAATTGCAAGCCAGTTCAGCTGCAATGTTCGTTGGAAGTTGGTCAGAGGCCCTTGACCACATACTTTTCAAATCATCTCATCCTTTTAAAATCAACAAATGCTGTATTCCCCTAGAGTTCTGATATACTCTCTAGAATCTTGAAAAATAGCCATTAAAAAAAAGATTTATTTTATTTGTTTGAAATGCAGAGCTAGAGAGACAGGGAGAGATGGGGATGGGGGAGGGAAGAGAGGGAGAGGGAGAGAGAGAAAGAGAGAGATTGAGCTTCCATCTGTGGTTTCACTCTCGAAATGGTCACAATGGCCAGGACTGGGCCAGACCAAAGCTACAGTTTCATCCTGGTCTCTCACATGGGTGCAGAGGCCCAAGGACTTAGGCCATCTTCCAGGGCTTTACTAGGCACATTAGCAGGGAGCTGGATTGGAAGCAGAGCAACCTGGACTCCAACTGGTGCCCATATGGGACACCAGCATTGCAGGTGGCAGCTTAATCTGTTATGCCACAACACAGGGCTCCCAAAACAACCATTTTTATATAAAGCGGATTCTTTTAAAAAGGATAAAAAAATTATAAAATGATACTAATAGCTTAAGAATGAAAGCAGGAGCGTCTATGCCCAGGTATTGCCATATTTCTTCCCTTCCTTCAAATCCTCTCTTTTGGAAACACAAGATGGAGTAGGGGCCCTCTAGGTGAGGGTGACCTGACCGCCCAGGGCAGCCCATGCTGGGGACATCGAGCCTAGAAGGGCAGAGTCCAGGGACTGGCTTGTTTGCTCATTTTCCAACATCTGAAGGGCTATCAAGAGAAATCAGTTTTTGTCTTGTTCTTAGAGAGTCCCAAGGGCCCAACCAGGACCCAGGAGTGGTTGCTCCTTGAGTCTGAGTTTAGCTCAACCTTGACTATGAGAACACCCTGCTTCCCTGAGAGCTTCCAGCAGCGTGAGTGAACATTTGTCAGAACTGTTTACAGAAACTTCTAAGTTTCTGAAGTTTGAGACCGTGGGAAAGCAAACAGCATGGTTCTCGCACAACAGCAGCTCCCTTCCCCACCTCTGCCTGCCAAGCCTTTATGAAGAGAACCTAGCACCAGATCCCTCGCAGCTGTCACTGACAGTTTCCCTTAGATAAAACTAACAGCACCAGGCAGGAGGGACTGGGGACAGGAAGAGCTGGTAGAGATAAAAGGCACCCAGTGCTGCCTCTCAGGCTGGAGGAGTCAGTGGCCTTGCTCATAATGAGGGCAGGAATTTTTCAGTGGTGCACTTAGCTACTCTGCTTCCCCTGTCATGTTTATTTCAGCCCACAGGACAAACAGTGTGCATTCAGGGAAAAGGGATTATAAAGAGCTGTGTCTTTCCCTTTGAAGTACATTTTGAAGGCCGAAGACACCTGATTAAGAAGGCCGAGGAGAGAGAGAGGAAAACTGACACCCTGCTGATCTCATCAGGTCACGATGAAACCGAGCAGCAGCGGTGCAGGCACAGTGGCTATGAATTAAGCAAGCGTGGCTGGGGCCGGTGATGTGGTGCAGCAGGTTAAGCCTTTGCTTGTGAAGCCAGCATCCTATATTGGAGCACTATTTTGAGTCCTGGCTGCTCTGCTTCCAATCCAGCTCCCTGCTAACGCACTGGGAAATCAGCTGACGATGGTCCAGATACTTGGGCCACTGTCACCCACATGGGAGACCTGGAAGAAGTTCCTGGCTCCTGGCTTCGGCCTGGCCCAGACCTGGCTGTTGCAGCCATTTGGGGAGTGAACCAGTGGATGGAAGATCTCTCTGTCTCTTCCCCTCTCTGTAGCTCTGCCTTTCAGATAAATTCATCTTGAACACACACACACACGCAAGAAAGTGGGGCAGAGTTTGCCACACACGATCTGCACTGTCCATCAGTGAAATTCAGGACTTTGCTGCTGCTGCTGTCACACTGAGCTCTCTCCTATGTTTCCTTCTTACTGAGAAACTAATCGTGAAAACACACTGGGCAGCGTGCCAGAGTGCATGGTCAGGCATCTACTCCTGAGGAAGCCCCAGCGAGTGGCTCCTGGCTGCACTGACAGATGAGTTCCTCCTCCTGCCATCAGAGCATTTGGCTAACGGGGTAAGCATGACCTTTCCGTCGGCCAGCTGACTCACACCGCTCTGCTCTGGGAAGGAATAAAGGACTATTAGCATAATTTCCACCTCACATCTGCATACTACATCACCTCAGCCTCACTGTCACCTTTCAAATGGCAAAGTCAGGTGTTATCACCTTTGCCCTGGTGTTTTTTTTTTTTTTTTATCTTCAATGACAGGTTTCTATTTCATGAATATTTAATGAGTGATATTTCAGTGTTAGTGATTATTCATGATTCACACAGACTCCTTTTCAATGCTTATTAAGTTTTTCTCCCTTTGTTTAAAAATAAAAACACTTTTCAAAACCGAGATTTGTCAGGAAGATGGCACAGGGCATAAAGCACAGACTATGATCTAGCCTCATTTTTCAGCATCATTTGATAGGATCATAAAATTTTTTTTTAGCCTATTAAAATGGTGAATTATACTGATAAAAATTCTCAATTATTGAGGCAGTCTTGCATCCCTGGAATAAGCAGCACTTCACGGTACGTAATTCTTTTTATATATTGCTGTCTTCAATTTGCTGAGATTGTATTAAAACTCTTTACCTCTACATGGATGCTCTGTAGTTTCTTTTCTTGCATTGTAGTTCTATGGCTTTAGTATCAGGCTTCATGAAGTGAGCTGAGAAGTGGTCCTCTTCTAGTTTCTGGAAGGGATTCTGTAGAATTGATATGAATTCTTCTTTAACACATTTTTTATTTATCTGAAAGGGAGGGTGGGAGAGAGAGAAACAGAACAAGCATGCAACAGAGCTCTTATCCACTGACTGACATTCCAAAAGCTGGTGACACTAGGAAGACAGTCAAGAGCCAAGGATCAACCCAAGTCCCCCATGCGGATGGCAGGAACCCCAATACTTGGGCCATCAGGGCTGCCTCCTGAAGTCTGTGTTGGCAGGAAGCTGGAGCCAAGTGCAGGAGAGAGAGGACTTGACTCCGGCACTCCCGTGTGGGATGCAGGTATCTCAACTGTTGGTCTCAGTTCCTCATCGTGTCTGGTGGAATTCTCCAGTGACTCTTTCTGGGCCTGAAGATGTCTTTTTCAGGAGGCTTTAGATTACGAATGTAACTGAATACTGTTCTAATTATGGATTTCACATTGGGTGAGTCCTGGTAGTTTTTACTTTTTCAGGAATTGGTCCATTTCACCTGTCAGTTTATGCAACAGTTTTGTACCTAGGATTCCCTCATCATCTTGATGTCTGTTACAGGATTTCCCTGGCTTCATTCAGCTAATTATGTTCTGTCAGTCTTGGTGGGAGTGTATGGATTTTATGTTTCCAAGAAACCAGTTGTTTGTTACACTGATTTTCTCTATTGGCTTTATTTTTCAAATTATTTTTTGTACTCCTTTTTATTTCCTTCCTTCTGCTTGCTATGCTCTTGTTTCTTTAGGTGGAAGTTTAAATGGTTGATTTGTAGGGCCAGTGCTATGGTACAGCAGCACCGGCATCCCATAGTGGAGTGCCAGTTCCAGTCCACTTCCCATCCAGCTCCCTGCTAATGCACCTGGGAAGGCAGCAGCAGATGGCCCAAGTGCTGGGCCCCTGCCACCCACATGGGAGACCCAAATGGAGTTCCAAGCTCCTGGCTCCAGCCTGGCCCAGCTCTGACTGATGCACGCATTTGGAGACTGAACCAGTGGGTGGAAGATCTCTCTCTCTCTCTCTTCTTTGTAATTCTGCCATGCAAATAAACATAAATCTTTTAAATAAATGACCGCCTTTAGATTCCTTTTCTGATGTAAGCATTTGAATGCTACAATTTAGCTGCATTCCACAAATTCTGATGTCATTTTCAGTTATATATATACATTTTAAAGACTTATTATTTCAGAGGCAGAGTCATAGACAGAAAGGCAAAGACATCTTCCATCCACTGGTTCATTCCCCAAATGGCTCCAACAGCAGGAGCTGGGCCTATCCAAAGCCAGGAGCCAGGAGCTTCTTCCAGGTCTTCCATGTGAGTGTAGGGAACCAAGGGCTTGGGCCATCTTCTGCTGCTTTCCCAGACACATTAGTAGGGACCTGGATTGGAAGTGGAGCAGCTGGGACTTGAACCAGTGCCCATATGGGGTGCCAGCACCACAGGCGGAGGCTCAGCCTACTATGCCACAGCACTGGCCCCAGTAAAATATATTTTTAAAAATTATTTTTCTTGAGACTCCCTGTTGACTTATTTAGCTTTAGAAATGTGTTTAATTTTCAAGTGTCTGGAGATGTCCCTGGTATTTTTCTGTTACTGAGTTCTAGTTGAATTGTATGGTGGTCATGGTATTATTTGACATCTTTGAAATGTGTCTAGGTTTGTTTTATGGTCTGTCCTGGTATGTGTTCTGTGGGTAAGTTACAAGAATTTGCATTCTGCTGCTGCTGGGTAGAGCATCCTATAAATACCAGTTAAATCCTGTTGGTGGATGGTTTTCAAATTCCTCAGGATTTGCTGATCTGTCTAGCGTTCCCATAAACGGGGAGAGTGGTTTTTAAGCCTCCAAAGGTAATTGCAGATGTGTCTGTTTCTTCTCTACTGTTCTATATTCCAGCATACAGATTCTTGCCTTTGTTCGCAGCGCTTTTTATTTTGGTTATTTTTCAGTTCTAAAATTTCCCTTTAATTCCCTGTACTGCCTCTTTGTTGAGATTTTCCATTGTCTGGTTTGGAGCATGCTTGTAATTGTTAATTTAAGTATCTTTATGATTGCTGCTTTGATATACTGGTCAGGTAATTTTAATGTCTCTCATCTTGGTGCTGCCATGCTTTTTCTCATGCAGTCTGAGACCTTTTTGGTTCTTGGTGTGATGAGTTTTGACTGAAAACTGGTCGTTTGAGTAAGACTCTGGGTCTAATTTATTCATTTAGATTAATTTGTTTGAAAGGCAGAGCAACAGAGAGAGGGAGACAGATCTTCCTTTTGCTGGTTCATTCCCCAAATGGGTACAACAGCTAGGTCTGGGCCAGCCTTTACACAGGATCCCAGTACTCCATCCTGGTGTCCCACACGGGTGGCAGGAACCCAAGTACCTGGGCCATCTTCTGCTGTCTACCGAGGCACATTAGCTGGAAGCCGGATTGGAAGTTGAGCAGCTGGAACTCAAACCAGCACTGTGATACGGGATGCTGGCTTTGCAAGAGTCGGTTTAACACTCTGTACCACAATACTGTCCCCATCTGGGTCTGATTTAGGTTTTACTGAGCTGGCTTCCTTGACACCTCTTCAGTGAATGCGAAGGTTGCCTCTTAATTACTGCCAGGTGGGAGTCGAATCCAGGGTTCTCTGGGGCCTTCACTGATAACATCAGGCTGGGAGGGGGAGGAGTACCTCCCTACTGCTCCCCAAGTGGCCTCCACTGAGGTTGCCTCGTCACTGCTGAATGTCTAAGGGCTTATTAATAAAATCCCCGATTCTCCAATAACCTCTTTTACCACCCCAAACAGGGAATATAAGGGATTCCTCAAAAACAAGTGGAAAAACAGGGGCTCCCCACTGCTACGTGACAGTGGAAACTCAGAATCCCTACATAGTCAGTCTCTACTGATACCAGGGGACGGGTGGAGTCGTCACTGGCAGAGGAGGCAGAACTCAGCTCAGGCCCTGAACACCACAGTGGTGGGGAGGCAGGGAGGCGGTGGAGGCATCTTGTCACAGGAAGGCACAGGTCACCAAGCCCTGTGCTCCCACAGTCTTTGCTGCAGGATGGAGCTGGGGCTGCAGCTTCTTCACGCGGGGTTTGGCTGGAACAAAACCATTACTGTTTGGAAGTTTTCTGTCTCAACAGGCTGCCCCTCTCCTGGTGTGTTGACTACAGAACAGGATTTGTGGTTTTGGCCACTGTGCCTGTTGGAGTTCCTGCTGACTTCTCCACCTCGCAAGTATGGATACATGAGATGAAACATGTCAGGGAACACAGGACTTGTACTAACTCCGTGGTGCTGCCATCACAAAATGCCTCGAACAATGGAAATGTATTTCTCACAGACAGTTCTGGGGGCGTGAAGTCTAAGATCAGTCCAAGCCGGCAGGCTGGGTATCTTCTGAGGTCTCTCCTGGGCTTCCAGATGGTCGTCTTCTTGCTGTATCCTCATGTGCCTTTCCCCTGTGTATGTCTGGTGTCTAATTTCCTCTTCTGAGGACACCAGTCAGAGTGGAGACGAGGGCCCACCGAAAGGCACCACGTTAACTTAACCTTCTTCACGCTCTCATCTCTAAACACGGCTACATCCTGAGGTCCGGGGTGGGGGTCAGCCTTCAACACAGGAGCTTCAGGGCGACATCACACAGCCCATTCCATCACTGCAGTTGTTGTCGGGTTTTGAGGTTCCCTGGGCAGTCTCCCTGTTTCTAGTCACGCTCAGGGTCTTGTGTTTGTTTTACATATGATGCTAACTGTACAGTTAGGTCTTGGTATTCACAGGGGACTGCTACCAGGACTCCGGAGGATACTACAGCTCTTAGATGCTCAAGTCTCCAAGGGTAGTTTGCAAAGAACCTACACAAATCCTCTCCAGATTGCTTATAATACCTCCAACAATGCAGGGAGCTGTTACAATGTAGTGTGTGTGTGTGTGTGTGTGTGTGGCACAAAGTCTACATGGATTCAGTATAGACACACTCTGTTGTCCAGTATTGCCTACACAGCTGGTTTTGTCTGCAGATGTGGAACCCCTAGGAGAAGGAGGAGCTTGCTGGGAAGAACAGGGAAACACATCTGCTCCATCTTCCTGACCCTGGAAATCTCTTCTGCATTTATCTTAGTTTCCTAAACAACAGCTCTCCCTAGGCTGGTGAATGGCAGAGCCAGATACTATGATTCCTGCCTCCTGGGTCTCTGTACTCTGTTAATTTTACTTCAAATGAAATGTACATAAACTACAGAAACTCAAAAATCCAAAAAGTACCAAGACAGCATTTTACAAAACACATTAAGGTTCTTCATAATAAAATCTTAACCTTTTTTCTTCTCACAACATTAACTTGATCAAATTTACCTTTATTCCCCCTATGCGGCTAAGGCACAAACAGGGCACAAACAGGACACAAACGAGCAACCGTGGGTTAACTTCCTTGATTAGAACAACAAAGCCCTATGGCTGTGTTTGCAACAAAGCAGATCCACCCACACATAGCATCATGTCTCAGACTAACATCAGACAAGCTTTCAATGTCTCAGCAGAGCTACTGAGCCTACACTGACCAACGCCAGGTGCAGTACACGAAGCACTCTAATAGACAAATGGAAACAGTCAAACTCAGAAGTCCTCTGTCCCGGGGAGCACTGAGGACCTGCCACGTTTCCCAGCCTCCTGAGATGCAACTGCAACTCAGCCTTGTGGCCAGAGCTCAACCTCTGACTGCAACGAAGTCAAGCTCCCTGAGAACTCAGAGCCTCTGGCCGGCACGGCGGCCCACCCAGCGCCACAGCCATGATCACAGACCTTGCCGGGAGCCCCTGCCACACAGAGGTTCCACCAGGGGCACTGCTGAAGTCCAGAAGTTCAGAGTCTGCAATGTGCACCTTGCTCCAGCCCTGTGCGACTGTCACTGAGGTCCCGAGTGGTGGTGCCAGTCTGATTCCTGTCAGCAGCAGCAGCAGCAGTGATGCCTGAGGAGCCGTTTCTGAACTGCAGGTGCACCACTGCCATGGTCTGTCTGGGCTGCTGTGACCATGCCTTGCGCTGGTTAGGTGACAAACGGCAGAGTTTCATTGTTCACAGTACTGGAGGCCGAGAGTCTGAGATGAAGGCACCAGCAGATCGGCAGTGTGCCCACTGCTCCTCACTCTTCTGCTTCAAAGCCGTCTTGTGTCCTCATGCTGTAAGGGGTGAATGCGACCCCCAGGCCTCTTCCATAAGCACACTAATCCCACTGATGCGGGCTTCACCGTTATGACCGAACTACCGCCCAAAGGCCACACCTCCCAGTTGCACTGCACTGAGATTAGGTTTCAACATAGGGGTTTTGGGAGTGAACCCGACATTCAAACCACACTGACCATCATCTACCACCTACTCACCACGTTCCTATCTCCCTGGGACACTCCTGTGCTTAATTTAAGCTTACCTTATTTCCCTGGATGCACTTACCCCTTTCCTTAGAATTAGATGCAATTCTTCTTCCATTCTTCCTTGAAAATAGTCTGCAAAAATCATAGAGAAAACATCAAAAGAATGAATGACATACAATTCCAGATATTGTCAAGTATCAGGGTAAGAGAATTCTGGACTCTGGGACCTCATGGCACTCCCAGATTGCACTGCACAGCCCGGCTCCACAAAACTCCCAGGGATCCCTGCCTGTACTTCATGAATGGGGTCACCATGCCCACTAGCATTTCCCAGGTCAGCTCCCAGCTCTGCTCATCCAGTGTAGTCACTGGTATGTCACTTAGTCCAGGCCACAGTAATGAATTTAAAAATTAGGAACCATCCCTGATTTTTTTTTTAACTTATGCTACTTTCATTCTAGCACTGGCTTCTGTTCTAGAATCTTCTCAGAAATTTTGCATGACAAAGACAAATCCACAGCATCCCTGGCTGGGCTCCAGAGACACTGATACAACAAACAGGTCCAGTTAAAAAAAAAAAAATCCCGAGGAGCTTTTGAAGGACAGGCGAGTCTTGCTGACACTAGTTAGGTATCCCAGGATGCCTCAGTTTAAATTGTTTCTGATAGCAGAAACGAGGTTTCTGCCAGCCTATTTGATACCTGTATGTCCCGGGTTGCCTGTTCAGGGTTTTGTTGCCGTTGGGTGGAGCCAATCTACTTGGAGAAATACGTTGCTTTAACTTACTGCTTATTTAACTTATCCTCATTGTTCCTTAACTTAGTGTAAGAAGAAAAGTAAAACTCACCACTGTGCCTTGAAAGCGCTCCTCAGGAAAACAGAAGCTGTAAGTTTTCACTCTGTGGGCTTGGTCACATGGTGCATCTCTGTCTCCATCTAGTCTGTGCCACCCGGGAAGGACACGGAACTGATTCTAACGCTGCGCATGACCTGAACACCTCACACACAGTTAACACAGGCTGAGCATCCCTAATCTGAAAATCCAAAATTCAAAAATGCTCTAAGATCTGTAACTTTCTGAGCACCACGCTCTAAAAGTTTTAGATTTTGGAACATCTCAGTATTCCGATTAGGGATGCTCAACTGGCCAGTCTATGCAAATATTCCCAAATCTGAAAGACTGTGAAACCTCCCGAGCATTTTGGGTATGGATCAATGTGCAGATTCAGCCCAAGCAGCATATACGCAGTTTCAATATTCATACATCTGTTATGGATTACATGAGGATGCTTATGGGATTTTCATTTAAACTAAATTCTGCAACATTCTCCTTAGCAATCCAACGAACGTCCCAGGCAAAGCCAACTGTCAAAGTCAAAGTTCATGGTGGGTAGGTTTCTGTATTTTATTAAAATAGCATATTTAACCATGGTTGAACAAGAACTTTGTTCTCTCCCCACCCCTTACCCCCCCCCCCCCCAATATGCAGCACAACGCAGTAGTAAATTCAAATATCCTTGATCGTGATAACAGAAACATTTCAAAGTCAAGTTTGTGGCTAAAAACTAGACCCTGGAAAAATTCTGAATGAAAAAGAAACATAAAGCTCTCAAACGGAATTCTTTTTTCTGCCTGAAAATGAATGCCAGTGCGCCGCCCACCTGACAATACTGCTCGTTTTCTTTATGCATAGTGTAACGTCTCATTGATAAGGACCCACTTTTATAAATAAAATCGGCGATTTTTTCATCTCATTTAATGTTCCTTTTCAGCTTCACAAAGAAACCAGTAAATAAAACTGTCAACGACAGTCACGACATAGCTCTCACAGCAAGATAAAAAACTTGAAAGTTCGCGGAGATGCGTCTATGCTATTTTACATCAAAAGACAAATTCAAAAAGTGCAAGGCAAAGTCTGCAGGGTTCTGAGGGGAGCTTTTAGGCACATCCATTTCTTTAAAGCAAGCTTCAGAATGAAATTCCAGTTTGTTCTTCATGACACCTGTTAGAAGTCTTTCTTTTAAAAAAACAGAAACAAAAATACATCTCATCAAGTGTGAAACATGGAGTCTTGTGTCCCAGGCAGTGAGGGCTCAGCTGTGGCGTGTTCGTCCCTTTTTTATCCTGGCAGGCTTTGGTTTGGGGATATACTGGTTATTTGCCTGGTATTCCAGTTCTTTACGGAAGTAGTGAATTGCTTTGTTTAGGCCTTCCTCCAGCGGGACCTGTGTAAGGAGGTAACGAGAAGGAGAGATGGCTCGCATCAACAGAAGGCATCACATACCAGGTCTTCCCGGGGAAGTGGGCTCCGAGGACACCCGCAGAGCCACACACTCCTCACCGCAGCATCGCGGCCCACCCCAGACATGTCGGAAGCCCCCCGCTGTGGCTGGTTCCAGGAATGTGTCATGCCACTCACTAAGTGACACTCCCACCGCTGTAAAGTGAGCCCCAATCCCAAACTGTCTGTTGCGGGTAGGGAGTGAGTCAACGATAGAGCTCACATCTACAATAGCGCACACCTTCCCCTTCTTCCAGAAGACCTGTTGATGGAGTGGAGGGAGTCTGCTTGAGGTGGTGGTCAGTCTGCACCTGACCTGCCGGCCTCAGCCTCCCACGTGACCTCAGCCCTCTGCACTTCCCAGCAGATGGTCCACTTGCAAGGCTGCCTGAGAGGGGACCCAGGACCACACAACACACAGTGTGCAGACCTCACTGGAGCTGCCACACAGAATCCAAGTTAATTGTGCATCAAAAGCAAACAGAACAAAGGGTGGGTAGCAGCAGCCATGCCGCCAGGCACAAGGATCTGTCTATCTTGATTGTGGTGACACTTTCAGAGGGGTCAAAACAGGTCAAAGCTTACAATTTTTTATTTGACAAACAGATGGAGAGAGAGAGAGAGCGAGCAAGCGAGCTCACCCATCCTCTGGTTTGCTCCCCACATGCCCCCAATAGCCAGCACTCAGCTACTGGACCTGGAAACCAGAAGCCCGGGATTCAGACCCAGTCTCCCGCATGGGTGGCGGGAAGCCAACCACTTGAGCCATCGCCCCTGTCTCCTGGGATCTACATTAGCAGGAGGCTGGAGTCAGGTCCCAGAGCTGTGGATTGAACCCAGGTACTCCGATGTGGGTTGCTGGCATTCTAATGGGCAGTATAACCGCTAAGCCAAACATCCACCCCCAAATTGCACATTTTAAACATAGGCAGTTGGCTGTATCCCCATTATGCCTCAACAACTTGTTCCATTGCACATCCACATGTGAAAACTAAGGTAGGGATGGCTAAAAGTTCCTTGGATCAGACCCTCAAAAATTCCTTATGAATTAGATCAAGTAGCAGGAAACTGGTGGTTGACATTCTACATCCTAAAAATATTACAGCACTGTACCCAAACTTCATGTACATAAATACACTGGCCACACATCCTTAACACAATGTGAAAGTCACAGTTAATATAGAGAATAGGCAATTAACTTTTAGAAAATATTTTGCTTAAAATACAGGTTCTGAGGCTGGCGCTATGGCACAGCGGGTAAAGCTGCAGCCTGCAGTGCCGGCATTCCGTATGGATGCTGGTTCTAGTCCTGTCTGCTCTATTTCTGACCCAGCTCTCTGCTATGGACTGGGAAAACAGTGGAAGATGACCTAGGTCCTTAGGCCCCTGCACCCATGTGGGAGACCAGGAAGAGGCTCTTGGCTCCTGGCTTTGGATCGGCCCAGCTCTGGCCACTGCAGCCATTTGGGGAGTGAATCAGTGGATGGAAGACCTCTCTCTGCCTCTCTGTAACTCTGTCTTTCAAATAAATAAATAAGCATTTAAAAAAAATATACAGGTTCTGGGGCTGGCGTTGTGGCATAGTGGGTTAAACTGCCTCCTGTGACACCAGTATCCCATATAGGTGCTGGTTCCAGTCTCAGATGCTCCACTTCCCAGCTGGCTCCCTGCTAACAAGCCTGGGAGAGCAGCAGAAGATGGCCCAAGTGCTTGGGCCCCTGCACCCACGTGGGAGACCCAGAGGAAGTTCTTTCCTGGCTCCTGGCTTCATCCTGGCCCAGCCCTGGCTGTTGCGGCCATCTGGGGAGTGAACCAATGGATAGAAGATCTCTTTCACTGTGACTCTTTCTCTCCCTCTTTCCCTCCCTAATTCTGCCTATTGAATTGATAAAATAAATCTTTAAAAAAAATACAGGTTCTATTTAGAAAGGCACTAATTGAAAATTCCTTCAAAAAACAACTTGTATTTTTGCATGCTATAATCTGCTTTGCACAAATGGGATTTATTAGATTTTTGTTAAGCCTGGGTATAATGCCATTTTTATTTCATTTGCCAAATTTCTGGGCCTTCAGCTGATCACTTTGACTTGGACATGAGCAAATAAATAATGATCACACTGAAATTCTTATTCAGGGTTTAATATTCTAGGATTCTCCTTACTCAGCTCTCAGTACAATGTATATTTCTTTTTAAAAGATTTATTTATTTTGAAAGTCACAGTTACAGAGAGGGACAGACAGAGAGAGGGATCTTCTGTTCATTGGTTCACCCCCCAGATGGCTACCAATGCCAGTGCTGGGCCAGGCCAAAGCCAGGAGCCAAGAGCTTCATCCAGGTCTCCCACAGAGTAGCAGGGGCCCAAGCACTTGGGCCATCTTCTGCTGTTTTTCCCAGGCCACCAGCAGGGAACTGGACTGGAAGTGGAGCAGCCGGAACCATATGGGGTGCTGGCGTCACAGGAAGGGGCGTTACCTGCTCTACCACCATGTACATTTCTAAAAAGGAAACTGAGGTGGGCGTTTGGTGCAGTGGTTGAGATGCTGCTTGGACCATCTACATCCCAAATTTAAGGGCTTGTGTTCAAGTCCTGGCTCCACTTCTGACTCCAGCTTCCCGCTAACGTGCACTCTGCAGACACCACGTGACGGCTCAGGTCCCTGGTCGCTGGCACCCCTGCAGGAGACCAGGATTGAGTCCTGAGCTCCTGGTGTTAGGCCTGGCCCAGGCCCAGCTATTGTAGCTATCTGGGGAGTGAACCAGATCTCTGTCTCTCTCTGAGTTTCCAAATAAATAAAAATGTATTAATTTTTTTTAAAAAACCTTACTGTCTATTTAAAGAGATACATTAAAAGTAAACTGAGGTCTGACAGGGAGGCAGCTGGGCCATGCTCAGGCTGTGTCAGTCCAGAGTCCGATGCACACGTGGCTCTCCGACAGCCGTTGAGGCTGCTGGTGCGCATGAGCCCATGTTTTATTTGCACACCTCGGGGGGGAACCAAGAAACAAACAGAACAGCAGGCCAGCAGCTGTTGACAGAGGCGGGCGTGGTCCTGCAGAAGTGGCTGGCTGGGCCTGGCCTCTTCAAGGAGGTGGTCTCCAAAGGACAGGAGACCTGGCTCCGGGAGATAGGCACTGGCCCTGCACAGGGAAGGGCCCGGCAGGAGCAGAAGGGTGTCCTGCCTGCATGGAGGCTGACGTGCACTGTGTCACCCCAGTTCCCAGAGACCTCGGCCCACCCTGAACGCTGCCCTTGCCCAGCTACTGCCCGCACAGGCTGAGCCCACAGCAGGGCTGAGCCGCTTCCCCGGGAACACAGCATGAGGCCTGCGATACAGGAAAAGTCACTTAATGGCCCTGGGAAACCTTATGTTTGCCTGGATGCTCCACTGTGGAGGCTGGGGCAAGGGCCACTCCCTGTGAGGCTGTGGGATGTGGTGCTGGGGGTGGGGTGGGGAGGAGCCCTTCACCACAAGGGGGTGGCTCCTGCACGTACCACAGGCTCCCACCCCAGCATCAGCTTCGCTCTTTTGATGTCTGGTTTTCTTTTCTGTGGGTCATCCTGGGCTTCAGAGAGAAACTGGATTTCACTCCCGCTGCCTGGAAAAGAGGTAGGAGAAGATCACAAATCCCTAGTCGTGGCTGCTGCCTGCCATCGCGGTCAAACCCCCTCTGTGAAGTCAGGGTGCGGGTCACGTGTGCACACACACGGCTCTCACCAGGCTGCTTAGCCACCCGAGGGACCCAGGATTGCCCCTGGAAATCCAGGGAGTGGGTCTGTAAGGGCCGCAGTGGGACTGGCCTGGTGCGGGAGTCCAGCTTCCTTCTGGCTCCAGCAGAGCTGTGGCTTGGGGCACTGTGGCCCTTGCATTCCTCTGGGCTGCAGACCTACGCTTCTCTCACGCCAATACGTGGACAGACTGAAATGCAGGTTCTGCTCGGGGAGACCAGGGGCCAGGGGGCCTATGTCTCTGTACCAAGTGCTGTGAAGTCACTGACAGGTGCACCTCACGCTGGGTAGCAGGGTTCGGAAGGCGTAGGAGGCACGCAGCGATGCCCTGAGCACACTCTCCCTCCCTTGGGAGGGACACGCAGCTCGGAATGGAAAAAGCTGGCAGGTGGATCTGCCCGGAGCTGCCGGAGCCATGAGAGGCTGCAGCTCCTGTGTGGGAGCTCCGGCATCCATTGCCTGGAGGAACAGGGTTCCGAGTGTCCAGGCATTAGAACAACGCTGACCAATGACAGCCCATGCCCGGAGGGACAGTGCAGCCAGTGGGGTCTGGAGGTTACCTCAGAGCACCCTGGAGCATGCTCGGCCACCAGGCCAGCCTGGCGTACCCTGACTCAGATTTCTGGATCAACCCCAGGAGAGAGGCACCTCCAAGAGCCACGCTTCCAGGATTCCACTAAGCCTCAGGATGAGGCCCGGGCTCATCCACCCTGCGCCTGCCACCCCTAAGGCTGGCCCAGAACACACGACCTTTTTATACTCATGGACAGGGCGTCTCCTCCCACTGTGGCAGGGCCCTCAGTGTCTCACAGTCAGAATTCCACACTTGCAGGAACGACAAGCTAGCATCGCCACTCTTGCGCCCCCTAAAACTCCATGCTCAACAGGACCAGCGCTGGAAATGAAGTAACTGTCACCCGTGCAGTCTGATCTAAAAGAACCGCACCTCACAACGTGGAAGAAATCTCTCTTCCCACTCTGTGCGGACCTGAAATCAAAGCTGTGAACAAACAATGGAGCCCCCGTTTCTCTTTTTCTTACTCAGAGAACAGGAAACAACTAAGTGCTCTTGATAAACATTCTGCTTTGATCCAGTCCAACCAGCTTATATCACTGACACACGTTCTCACCCAGGGCTGTCACCAGATGGGGAAGTGCAGCCGATCTCACTCACGTCCCGGTTCCTCCTACTTACCAACAAGGTTTTTAATTAATTGAGCAAACTCTAGGATCGTGTGTTCTTCGGGGTTCCCCTAGAGAAGAAACGGTTTCCAGTTATAAGCGTGGTGATGACAGCTGCCCGCCATGTCTTCAGAGACGTGCTGTCCGTCCCACAGCACACAAGACCCCAGCCCCTGCCCAGCGTGTGCCTGCTTCATGCCTCCCTGGGGGCTGGACTTACTACGAGGAATGAGACTCAACCCGGCTCAGTGCTAACCAGACTGCCCGGGGACAAGGGGCTTGGACAGGTCAAGGGCACCTACGCAGGGCACCCGTCTGCTGTCTGTTTCCTGGGACTTCAGGGTCACTTGGCAGAAGTGTGACCTGACCACATGAGCTCTGGGCTCTCCTGAGACCAGACGTCTCCCTCTGGGTGCACTGTGAGAATACCTTCCACGACGACAAGTGCACTCAGGGAGGGGCTCCCGCAGACTCGGTGTGTTGTGTAAACGGAGCTTACTTCTGGGGGGCTTGGAGGAAACCACGCTGTCCTTTTCTTGTCCCACACGACCCAGCGGCCACCGTCACCTCCCTTCTCAGGCCTGGGATCCTGTTTTGCTATCACCAACTCTATACCCTAAATACTCTTCAACCCCATCTTCCTAGCTTGGTCTGAAGCCAGATGGTCAGAGAGGCAGGAGGAGGCCCTGGGTCTCCTTAGCACAGAGACAGGCCTGGATAGCAAAGTAGAGGCTTGGGAATGGGGGAAGAAGTGGGGCTTCTCGGGGGGCTCCTGGGCAGACATGGTTCAGATTTCTGGGAAGGAGAGTCCCCCAACAGCCTACTGCAAAGTCCCTCTGAAAAGAGGGAAGAATGAAGAGCGTATCTAAGGAGAAGTGTGCGGCTGTTCAACACAGCTTCTTCTTCTTTTTTTTTTTTTTTTTTTACAGGCAGAGTGGACAGTGAGAGAGAGAGAGAGAGAGAGAGAGAGAGAGAAAAGTCTTTCTTTTGCCGTTGGTTCACCCTCCAATGGCCACTGCGGCCGGCGCATTGCACTGATCTGAAGCCAGGAGCCAGGTGCTTCTTCTGGTCTCCCATGCGGGTGCAGGGCCCAAGCACTTGGGCCATCCTCCACTGCACTCCCAGGCCACAGCAGAGAGCTGGCCTGGAAGAGGGGCAACTGGGACAGAATCTGGCGCCCCAACTGGGACTAGAACCCGGTGTGCCAGTGCCGCAGGCAGAGGATTAGCCTATTGAGCCGCGGCACCAGCCTCAACACAGTTTCAAAAGGGCATGCAGCAGGGACTGGCTGCGTTAAGGTTTGAATCCTGGCTGCTCCATGTCCAATCCAGCTCCCTGCTACCATGCCTGGGAAAGCAGTGGAAGATGGCCCCCAAGTGCTTGGGCTTCTGCTACCTATATGGGAAACTTAGATGGAGTTATAGACTCCTGGCCTTTGGTCATTTGGTAGTGAACCAGTGGTTGGAAGATCTGTCTCTCCCACTTTCTCTGTAACTCTACCTTTTAAATACATACTCTCTATATTTTTTAAAGGGCATGTAGCAAAAAAAAAAAGCAAGGATGGGATGGTTCTGGCCTGGGCCTGTGCAGAGTCAGGCAGACAAGGGCTCCCGATGACGCGAGGCTTGTACTGTGAGGCACCACCTGCTGTTTTAAAGTGAATGCTAATTCCAAAGTGCTGGCCAGATGTGTGTGGTCACCCTGCACCTGTGGGTGAGCACCAGTGCAGGAGGCACTGACAGCTCCAGGGCCCTTCTTTCCTAGGTAAAGAAACCTTCTCAGGGGCCGGTGCTGTGGCGTAGCGGGTAAAACCGCAGCCTGCAGTGCCGGCATCCCATGGGTACCGGTTCAAGTCCCAGCTGCTCTGCTTCTGATCCAGCTCTCAGCCATGGCCTGGGAAAGCAGTACAAGATGGCCCAGATCCTCGGGCCCCTGCATCCGTGTGGGAGACCTGGAAGAAGCTCCTGGCTTTGGGTTGGCGCAGCTCTAGCCAATGCAGCCAACTGGGTAGTGAACCAACGAATGGAAGACCTCTCTCTCTCTCTCTCTCTGCCTCTCTTCTCTCTGTAAAACTCTGACTTTTAAATAAATAAATAAATAAATAAATAAATCTTTATTAAAAAAAATAAGAAGCCCTCTCAATCGGGGCAAGGGGAACAGTATCTGCACGTGCTGGAGATGGCTGGTGACAAAAGGCCAGTTTAAGGACGGCTGCTGTGTGATGTGGTTTGTGAGAAATACGAGGGTACTTCAAATAGCTGCTGGAAAATGGAATTAAAAGATAATTTCAGGGGCTGGCGCTGTGGCGCGGGAGGTTAACACCCTGGCCTGAAGCACCGGCATCCCATATGGGAGCCTGTTCGAGACCCAGCTGCTCCTCTTCCGACCCAGCTCTCTGCTGTGGCGTGGGAAAGCAGTAGAAAGTGGCCCAAGTCTTTGGGCCCCTGCATCCAGGTGGGAGACTGGGAGGAGGCACCTGGCTCCTGGCTTCAGAACAGCGTAGATCCGGCCATTGCGGCCAACTGGGGAGTGAACCATCGTATGGAAGACCTCTCTCTCTCTCTCTCTCTCTCTCTCTGCCTCTCCTCTCTCTGTGTAACTCTGGTTTTCAAATAAATAAATAAATCTTTTTAAAAAAAGATAATTTCATTTTGTTGTAAAAAAAATTGAAATCCATGCCTATGAGGGGTCTTAAAAAAAGTTTATGAAAACTGTTTTTGAGAAAAACTCTGCATATATTTTAAAGAATTTTAAAATATACTTATCTTTTCCATCAACTTATTAAAGACCCCTCACAGCTCTGCACGACCACTTCTGTGAGCCCTGAACCACCGAGGGAAGCAGGAGCAGGGCTCTGGAGCAGCACCTGCACCTGCACCGGCCCAAGGGTTTGTCAGACACGGCAGGGGAAGCGGCCCCTGGCTGGGGAAGTCTGTGCTGCCTGCTGCTCACAGAAGCCGTGGCCTGAACTCTGGGCAGTCCACCCTGGACACCTCGCCTTTTCACTGAGGTGGAAAAAAGCCACCTAGGAGAGAGAGAGGGGGAGGGGGAAGGGGGAGGGAGAGGGGGAGGGAGAGGGAGAGGGGGAGGGAGAGGGAGAGAGGGAGAGAGGGAGAGAGGGAGAGAGGGAGAGAGGGAGAGAGGGGAGAGGGAGAGAGGGAGAGAAATGGTCAGAGGGCCCAGCGTGGTGGGAGCCCTGGCTGAAGCTGCAAGTGAAGGCTGGAGGTGGGGTGGACCGTGCGCTCCAAAGGCTTGGGAAGCCTTCATGGTGCAGGGGCGCGGGGCTGGCTGTTGTCCCCCGCTAGAGAAGTGAGATCAGGGAGTGCGTACACAGAGTGAGGTGTTAGTCCAGGAGCAGGAAGAAATCCTGCAGGCCGGAAGTGTCCAAACACGAGGACACACTCTGAGCTAAAGCAAGTTCATGGGCGCTGAAAGTGCTCAAGGCTGGACGGGAAATTGGGCAAAACCACATCAGGGTGCCTGCCTCCTCCAGGGAGACCTAGGGGAGGCTGGAAGCCATGGCTGAGTCACCGAGGGGCTCAGGAACTGCTGAGCTTCTGCTCCTCAGGGCCTCCGTCTTCTAAAAACCCTCACCTCTCGCGTCAGGGCAATCCATGCATTTCCCAGAGAAAACAATGCACGTGAAAAGCAGCTATCAACGATATGGCCAGCATCCTCGACCTGCAAATCTGAAATGCTACAAAACCTGACTGCCAGCCAAGCTGATGCCTCCAGTGGAAAACCATACACCTGACCTTGTGATTGACCAGTCAGGACACAGGTGCGCTGAAGACACTGCACAAGATCACCTTCAGGCAGCATGCCTAAGACACAAGTGAATTCTGTACTGGGACCTGGGGGCCCAGCTCCAAGTTTGTCTCATTTTGCCCATATGATATCCCTCCACGGGAAACACTTCCGATTCCAAGCATATTCAGTCCATACACCCACAGGCTTCCACTCATTTTTACACTTGGGCCCTGCAGGTGGAGGAAGCTCGCTGGCCTAGCATTTCTCACATTGCTCGTCTACGCCTTGTAGACACTACAGTTCCTTGTGGATTCTCCCCTGGTTTTGTTTTATTCTGCAGGACTTGGGAGCAAACATCTAACACACATGTTCTACATGTGCTGATGGCCGGCAGCACAAAGCCTGATGCTGTGTGTGGCTCCACGGAAAGAAGACACTCCGAGCTGTGCCAGGGAGAGCGCAGGAGAGGCAGGACTCACCAGGTTGACCGGGCTGCTGACGTTGCTGTTCATGAGCGCCACGAGGCCGTTCACCAGGTCACTGGAAGAGAGGGGGAGGTGGGTGAGACGCCACCAGCGGCGACAGCCCAGTGCTGACAATGCACATGGCCCTCTGAGAAGCAGCTTTACCGCTTTCCAAGAAAACAGGACCCACACAGAAAACGGGAGGTGAAAATCGATCAAATGCAGACCTACAAATTGAGATGATCACCATGGATGAGCTGGTGTCCGTGATCTCTGGGATTTGCTTTCAATGGCGGGGCACAGACAGCGTCAGCGGGCTGACAGCTGAGACGGGTGGAGTTCACCACTCTTGTGTTTCTGAAATGCTTTAAGAGTTAAGGGCTACACGTACGTTAAAACCAGCATGGACCCAAAACAGACGGAGTTGACAGGGATTCCTGATGTGGGTCTGTGCTGGATGCAAATCCTTACCAGCTGACCCAGGAAAAGGCTCTCGGCGATGGTTTCAAATGAGATCCACAGAAATGGAATGTGCTCTCATAGGTGAGCAGTGTGCTGGCAAATCACAGACACAGTGTGCTGAGGCTCTCATCAACGAGACCGCTGCCCGGCCTTAGACTCCCCGCCGCCCCGGAAGGCCTGGGGTGAATGGGTGTCTGGTCTGCAATGTGGCTGAGCGGGCCACAAGGGTGAGGTGAGTGAGCGAGCTCTCACTCGCCAGGGTTTGTCCTGACTTGTAGAAGCTTCAGAGCGTGGCTGTTACAACAGAAAGATCACTGTAGAGATGACAAGCCACTGCTGCACGGCGGCACCCTCTCAGCCGCTCCTCCTGGGTGGACTTACCGTACTCGGTCCCTGTGACATGGGTCACGTCTTCACGGACCTCTCTCCCTTCCTCCTCCAGCAGCACCAGCGAGGAGCAGGTGCCCATGGGACATGACCACCTCCCAAAAGGACAGCCTGGCTACGACTTTAATTTTCCTCTTATTTGGAAAAAAAGAGGGTGGGGGTGGGGGTTGAGTATTTAGTAGGCCAGCTATGTTTGCTCTCTTACTTGTAACAAAGGGGTATTTCCCATGAACATACGCAAAGTGTTCTATCTCACACAAATGCAAGTGCCTGGTAATCTTGGATGTTTTTTTTCTTTTTTTAATAGAAAACTGGCAAAAAGTCACTACAGCACCAGGTCAGGAATGCCATCTCTGGGCTGGCAGCTCCACCTGTGCACCACTAGGTGGCAGTAAGGGATCAGCACAGGAGTCCGGGAAAAGTCACGGAGGAAAGGTTAACTCGCACACAGGGAACAGCAAGCCTTAACTGCTGTTAACTATCTGCACTGCCCCCGTCCCTGCTCAGCGCCATGGCTGTGTCTCCTGCAGCCGGCGCTGGGCCTTACCTGACGTACTGGAACGCCCTCGTCTGGGACCCAGATCCGTACACCTAGAAGGAAACCCACAGTTAGGCCTCCTGTGAACACCGAACTGGCACTGGCAGGCGGGGCTCCTTGCAATTCCAGCAGGTCCTGGGGCCCCGAAGGGACACTCATGCTGACTCAGAGCACCTCCAGCGCCATCTCACGTTTGCATTCAAAATCACAGTCCACAGGGAGGAGGTGGCTTCCCTCAGTGTCTGTGACGTGTGTGCCACAGGCATATGTTAGGCTCCTGGAACTACGACCCCAGGAGTCCACTGGGCGATAGACCCACACCACATTTAACCATGGGTCCCCGCCCTGGCTGTCCATCAGGACAGCTGGCACTTAGCCCAGTCCAGTCCACACACCCTCTGGGGATGAGCAGGTGTCTCCTGGTGCTGCCACACAAGCCCTCTAGGTGATCCTACTGTGGGCCAAGGCCACGTGGACAGCCCCAGGAGAGCCCCCAGGTCCGCTAATTGTCCATGGCGTGACCCCACGCCTGCGTGTCTCAGCTCACACGCTGCCCCTGCTGGCCAAGATGCCGCTTTTCTTACACCACACCTGGCCAGGGCTGTCCCTCTCACCGGAACCTGCTCCTGGGCCACCTCCTTGGATGCTTTCCCCAGTTTGTTCCCTAAGTGAGCGGCTGTCCCTTCGTCGGCTCCCGAGGCTCTGCCTCCTGGGGCCCAGCGCGACGTGCGTGCAGGACGAGCACCGCGAGACAGTAACCCGGGGATCCGAAGTGCTTCGGATTTTTGAGTATCTGCATGTATTTAGTGAGCAATCTTGGGGGTGGGGGCCCAAGTCTGCACATAGAATCCACAGATGTTTCACGTCATGTGAGGCCAGGTGTGGGGTCTCCCACTGTCATATCGCGCCTTGTTGGTGCTCAGAGTTGGGGATTTTGAAGCACTCTAGATTTTGAATCTTTGGATTAGGGATGCTCTACCTACATGCACCACTACCGAGGAGGAAGAGAAGGAGGGAAGAGAAGGGGCCAGGAGGCTCTTCAGAGACTCCCTAAAGCCATGGTCCCAGGGAACGGCAGGCCCCAGGGCTTCTGTTAGCTTGCTTGCCTGCTTGCAGTGGGAAGGCAGCAGCCAGGAGAGGGGCAGCCTCCGGGAACATGCCTGACTGGGCACCACCAGCACCACCGGCCTTCCCCAGTAGGACGTCCTAGGAGCTCATTCCACCAGAGCTAAGGAGAAGGGACGGAGGCAGGAAAGGGAGGACTGCCACCCACATCCCGAGGCAGAGCTGCTTTCCAGCCGATTCCTGTCGTTTTAACAAGCACATGCATATGTGATCTCTGCGTAGCTCTGTCAGTTCTATCTACTGGGCTTCTGTTGTTGGGTGGAAGGAAGGCCTCCCCGTGAGAGAAGGCTGGAAAACACCCGCAAGGGTGAGGGCCAGGCCAGAGAGCAGAGCCAGCAGGAAGCTGCCGGCTGGAACCCATGGGGCCGCCCCTCCTGCGGTGCCTTTTGTGTGTGAGCTGTGACAAAGATTAGTCAGGCCCTTGAACCTTTTCCTGGGTCCATCTGTGCACTCCTGGTAACATGAGTTTTAGCTAGAGCCTTCCCAGAATTCCCCACCCTTGACATCTGAACAGGTTCCTCATCTTCCACCTGCTCTCAGGGGATGCCCAACCACCCTGGCCTGTCCTCTGCAGGAAGCCCGCAAGGCCAGGGTAGCCAGAACCTCCCGACCTTGAACGTCTCCTCCCAGTAATTTTCCATTCATGGACCTCCACCCTGCCTTCCTTCACCCTGCTGTATCTGGAGTGCAGCCCACCTACTCCTGTGCGGCAGTCTCCCTCGGCAGTGGGCCCCTCCCATCGCACTGCTCCTGAACGAAGGCCTCCCCTGGTGCACTAGCAAGTGTCCACCCCCTAACGCTGTCCCTAACAGTGCACGGCTCGTCTCCACGACGAGGACCCAGGGCAGGAGACTTCCGACGCCACAGTGTGAGTGACGAGGGGACACGCCATACCAGCACTGAACCAACCTCAGAAGTATGGCTTTCCCAACACTGTCCTTGGGCCAACCAGCAAGCCTTTCTAATGGGACCCCAGTGCTGCACACCTGGGCTGTCCTGGGCAAATTCAACTCGGGGAAGCTGTCTTCTGCACCTGGAATCCGGGGTCCATCGCAGTAGGGTGCAGAGCAGAGTTACGCTCCCCTGCAGATGTGTCTGCTTTCCCAGAATTCAGAGCCAAGGCTTCTTTCAGACATGAGCTTAGCAGGGTGGGCGTCCGGCCTAGCAGATAAGCCGCCTGTTGGCAAGTCTGCATCCCACGCCGATCCCCTGCTCTGGCTCCCGACTTCTAGCCTGCCCTGGAAGGTAGCCGGTGACGGCACAAGCAATTGGGTTCCCATCATCACGAGGGATACCTGGACTGAGCTCCTGGCTCTGGCCACGCCCCCCCCCCCCCCCCCAGCCATCTGAGGAGTGAACCAGCAAGCAGATGGGATGAAACAATAAAGATTTACAAAATAAACTTCATGAGCCAACTCTACCCAAACTATTCTTTAAAGCCTCTGAATAAGGGCACAGTATTTTTCTGAAGTTTTTTTACGTGATTCACCGTAAAATACTACTTTGGTATACAACATCCTCAATCCAGAAGCAAAGTCCCCAGGGTCCCTTAAAGGCACCCATATACCAATAGTGAACACTATGCCAATAAGCCCAGAGATTCACCTATCCACAGTGCTCAGATAACAGACAGCTGCCCCAGCTGGAAGATAAGTGGTCACATCAGCCCAGCGTGGCCAAGGGAAACAGGACACTGCGTGGTCCCAACCGACCCTGATGGGGTCCTCTGCCTCAGCAGTGACTTGCTGGAAATGTGGCATTATAAGGGGGTGGGGGACGACACATCTCCTATTTCCCATCCTCCAGACGGCTGGCTCCAGGCAGTCTTGCGAATCTCCCCCAGACTTCTCCAGGGAACCACCTGATGAGAGCCAGAAATCTATCAGCTGGCTCCACAAGGATGCCAGTTAGTGAAGCATTAGCTTCTTGATGGGAAATAGAGACTTCTGCATGAGAGGGAAACAGAAGCCATCTGAAAGGCCTCCCTCAGGCTCCGGCCTCCTGCACCCCAAGGCGTCTGGAAGGGACCAAAGTCCAGCCTGCTCTGGATTAATGGTGTCCCGGATGGCACCAGCGAGCCTCGCCCTCCTGGCCCTGGCACCCAAGCTCGCTGGGCGTGAAGACAACTCGGGGATTACTGCCACCTGCCAACAGTGTGTGCATTCTCGGGGCTGCCTGGGCCCTCGCTCTGCTGCTCTAAATGTGCAGGCCAGGCTGCCGCCCAGGAGGCGATCCATCAAGCAGTGGCTGCTTGGAAGGATTTAACAATTTACTCCACAAACAAAGCAGCTCTGATCTCGCTGGGGGGTGGGAGGGGCAGGGTAAGAGTCACTGACTGCAGTGGCTGAACAGCCAGTGGGGGCTGTCCCCAGGACACTGACTTCTGAAGAGGACAGCTGGCCTGAGGAGGTTCCCAGGGCATGAGCCCCTCAGAATCCCAGACAGCAGCAAAAGGGGAAGATGGGATGAAGGAGTTTCCTCTTTAAGAAAAGCTACAGCCACAAGCTTCCAGCCAGGTCTGGGAGTCACCTGCGCTCACTGTCCAGGGAGGCAGCCACTATAAAGCCAACCACTGATGCACTTCTGTTTATCTCACACCACCTGGGTGCCACACGCTCTTAGGGAAAGCAGACACAGCTGTTAAGGGAGCAAAGCTCCTGTTTTTGAAGGGCTTACCCTGAACTTGGCAGGGGTTGGTGGGCTAGAAAATGAATACCTCAGCTGGTGACAAGTGCAATGAAAACAATGTGGTTACAGGTAACCAACGTGGGGCCATTGTAGATAAGCCAAATTTAAAAATTCACAGACAGTGCATGCTACGAAAACCCAGCATATGGATTTCAAATTTTTAGCTTTTTTTTTTTTTTAAAAAAAAAAAAACCATGTATTTACTTATTTGAAAAACGGAGACACAGAGACAGAGACCTCTTATCTGCTAGTTCATTTCGCAAATGCCTTTAGCAGCAGGAGCTGGGTTGGGCGGGGCTGAAAACTCAACCTGGGTCCCCCGTGTGGAAGGCACAAACTGACCTCGGTGAGCCACCATCTGCTGCCTTGAGGGGTGTAGGTTAGCAGGAAGCTGAAAACGGGGAGTGGACTGGGCTTCAAACCCAGGTACTCCACCGTGGGATGTGGGTGTCCCAAGGGGTGGGTGGCTCAATCACTGGGCCAAACTAACCATACCTTTGGATTCCATTTGAATTCCATGAAGTACCCTCAGATGGAATGGTTCCGAGGTTTCTCTCTAGAGATGATGACTGAATGGGGAGAATGGCCAGAGTAAACGAGCTCCTGGGACCGGCAGAAGGGCTGAGAGGATCCAGCCCAGTGTGTGTTGGGGGTGGGGAGGAGGGGGTGTGTGGTAGGGACACACAGGGGAAGAGGGCTGTGGATTATACTGTCTGAGAGAATGGAGCCATAGTAGTTTCTGGCTTCTCTTGAATAGGCTGCCGGGTTGAGAGTACACCGGACAGGGAGGCAGAGCGTGGTCACAAGTCAAGACAGAGTGGCAGAAGTGCAGACCAGGGGCTGAAGCCTGTGTCTACTAGGGCCAGGCCATCAGGATGCACTGGTGGAAGAGACATGCGGCATGGGCAGAAGAGCCAGGTGTGCCGCCCCCCTCCATGCAGAGGTACCAACATGCCACCTAAGGAGGGGGAGGTGTAGAGAGCTGCCTCACCTCTCCCCTGCGACGTGTTCAGGCAAATACGTACAGAAGATTGATGCACCTGCAGCGGAAGCCACTCTGTGGTGAGCTGTGCTTCCTGTTCTGTGCAGGGGAGCAGATGACACACAGCAAGCCATGTACATTACGGGGACAGGGATTCAGAGCAGGGCTCCTGGTTCAAAACCAGGCTACCATCACGGAGCCACAGAAGGCTAGGTGCCCCAACCTCTGTGTTTCACTCTCCCGGGCTGGAAAACGGATAACAGGTTTCCTGCACCCTGTGGATCTACTACGAGCACTAAGTGAGTTAACAGATGCCAAGATCACAGACCAGAGCATAATAAGCTAACTCTGTAGATCAATGGATGTATGTGCAGTTCTGATGTTCGCCCCTGGGATACTGGGATATACTCAGGTAATAACAGGAAGCTCATCTGCTCTGGATTCCCACCAAACACCAAGCTGAAAAGGACTCTGTGTGGCTACGGATTGGAAGAGCAAAGCAGCCAAGGGCAGAGGATGGAAAAGGCCACAGGAAAGAGAAGCAGGAAGAGGCAGAGAGGAGCACGGGGATTCAGCAAGACTGAAGAAACCCAACAGAACCTGTGAGCGGGCTCAGGTGCTCTTTCCCTGCGGGGAGAGCCCACTCTGCCCCACAGGTGGGGACAGACATCTTCGTCCTTGCTGCACACATGGACCACTGACCTCAGACCACGTGGGCAGCAGGGGCCTCCCTGGGTTGAGATTCTGGCAGAGGAGGGAGCTGAGAACTTCTCGGCACCATTGAGATGAGAGCCATACCTGGCCCAGACTTGACGTTCCTCGTGCCCACCCAAACTTGCAATACTACTCGACCATCTGGTGGCCACTGGACTGAGTGCAGACGCACCCCTGGCTATAGCCAGCAGGCCAAGAACCGTCAGTCCTGGCAACCGTGCAGTCTAAGGCACAGGCGGCAGGGACAAGTCTGGAAGCCCCGGGGTCCTCAGCGGGGCAAGGCGCCCAGTCACACCGAGCAGCCACTCCTCATCTGGGCCCTGTCGACATGCCTTCCCGTTTATGAGAGGCGTGGGGAAACATGTGGACATTAAACGGCAACTTTGGCAATGCTATTCCCTGCCTCAAGCAGCCACTCACCCTTCACTGGTGGACCGACTGCTGATTTGCTGAACTGGGCTAGAGCGGGCCAGTGTCCAGCAAGGCGGCACCTACCGTGAGCGGCTCCCCTTGGAGAGCCTGCAGGATGAAGTTGCTGACCACTCGCCCGTCGTTCATGTGCATGCGTGGCCCAAAGGTGTTGAAGATTCTGGCCACGCGCACTTCCACGCCCTCCTGGAAGAGAGGGGACAGGGAGTCAGGCGTGCTGCCCTCTGCAGGCCGAATCATGCATAGCAGGTCGGAAAGCAGTCTGCTTGTGCTCCAAGCTCAGAAGGGCTTGTGTGTTGGCTCTGTAAGGTCTGCATCAAGAACTGGTTTGGAGACTACACAGAGTTGCCCCAGGCCTCCCCGCCCAAAGGCCACCTGTCAGGGACCACCGCACGGCCTGAGTTCTGCAGAAGGCATGCTTGGCCGGATTGCAAAGGTGATCGGTCGAGTTACGTCAATGGCAAAGGTCATCTGACATGATGCTGAAGCAGCTAAGAAAATGCCATGGGCCCCGGGAAACAGCAAGCAGGCCATTGCACCAGTTAATAATTAGTCTTCTCAAGGTTTCTCCACGTTGTGATGGTCCCCTTAATCCCAGCTTCCAAGCAAACAGTCCTTCCTGTAAACACCCAAACTCCCCATTGCTCCCTGTTTCACCTCATTGAAACTCCTTCATTGTGAAATCCTGTTTTCACAAACTGCACATTTTTTATGATTAATTGATCATGTCATCGTTGATAACAGATACTTGGAGTAACCAGACACCTGGGCCTCTGCTCCTGCCTCCACCGTGGCAGTAGACAGAGTGTCCCCGGCTTTCCCCACATTAAAATCGTTAATCCGTTCCTCTTTCCGGATAACCTGATACCCTACTGGGCTGGACGCAGCAGCCACCAGCATTAACATTCTGGCAGCCGATCGGTCAGTGGAAAGGTGTTAACATGAATATTTTCCCCCAGAAAATATCTACAATTTCAAATGAGATCACACTATGAATTCTCATTTAAAAAATTATTATTAAGGGCTGGTATTGTGGCATAGCTGGTAAAGCCCCTGGTTGGAGTCCTGACTGTTCCACTTCCAATCTAGCTCCCTGCTAACACACCTGGAAAGCGGCAGAGGATGGCCCCAGTTCTTGGGTCCCTGCACTCACGTGGGAGACCTAGAAAAAGCTCTGGCTCCTGGCTTGGGTCTGACACAGCCCCGGATGTTGTGGCCATTTGGGGAGTAAACCAGTAGATGGAAGATTCCTGTCTCTCCCTCTCTGTGGTTCTGACTTCTAAATAAAAATAAAAATTATTATTTATTTCTTTGAGGCAGAGATGCCGAGAGGCAAACAGAGACAGCTCCCACCCACTGGTTCCCTCCTCAAATACCCACCCACAACAGCTGGGCCGGGGTTGAGTTGAGAGCCAGCAATTCAGTCCAGGTACCTCAGACCTCTCTGCCCAGCCAGGCAGGTTGCAGAGACTCAATTAATTGAGCCATTACCGCTCAACTGAGCCAGGGTCTGCATTGGCAGGAAGCTGGAGTCAGGAGCCAGAGCTGGGTAAAGGACCCAGCTGCTCTGATGCAGGACATGGGCATCTTAACCAGCTTGGAATCACCAGGGCAAATACTTGCTTGTACATAGCCCTTCATACTCTTCTTCACAGAATGTATTGTGCAAAGTTAGCACTCCAGACGGGTGTGTGTCCGTGACTCTGACACCTCTGCCCTTCCCGTTCGCTCTATCCTCACTCCTCGTGTGTATTTTAAAAATGCTTCTATTGTCACAACAAATATGTGCCACTGTAATCCAGGAGAGCAAGCACTCTTTCATGTAATTGGCAAAGTGTGTTTATTAAAGCACCAACACCTTCCTCAAATGATCGTTTATTTAAAGACTGCTTGTCATGGGTGGAGAAGCTCCAGTTTCTACTCCACACCTTGCCTTCGTGGACTTTCCCACGCCTGTGTGTCTAAGGTTCAATCCACCACAAAGCAGAGGTGTGTTCTCTGGGTGCCCGAGGGCAGGCAGCATGTGAGGTGAGGACCCACGGCTCTTGCTTCCTGCCATGTCCACGTACCCTCCAGTCTCCCTGATTCCTGCTCAACCTGCTGGTGACACTAAGAGTGGGAGAGCAACAGTCCTTACCTTCCAGGGGTTTTAGGAGATGAAATCAGACTGTGCATGCTCCCAGTACAGGCCCAGTGACGAGACTGACAAATATTTGCTGCTGCTGTGATCGCCACCGGTGGAAGCTGTTCCAATCTGCCCCCTTGGACCAGCACGGGATGGAGGTCCAAGGGATCCATAACTAGGGAGGCTTACTGGGCACAGAACTCCCCCTTCAGTGCAGTTAGAGGGGGTGAGTGGCAGATCTCCGAAAGTGCAGGCGACCTGCCCAGTGGCTGCAGCTACTTGGCCATCAGCTCTGCCCGTGGCAGCCTCACAGATTCCTCCAGGGTGTTAGACAGACGGGGCAGGCTCCATGTGTGTTGGGATGGGAGAGAGCTGGGGAGCACGGAGCCAGCACAGTTACCTTTTGGAGTGCAGAGACTTCACCTGCTGTGCTAATTCCCCCAGTAATGCATGGCCATTCGTCTACAAGAGCTGCTCGGGCCAAGGTATGACCCTCTGTTCTAAAGCCTGGAATAAATCCACCACTTTCTCTACCAGACTGACTGTGGTGGATGGTAGCTCCCCCATCCCCATCCAGTTTCATTTTCTGGGGTCTCAGTTACCCAGTCAATTGTGGCCCAACAATATTACATGGAACATTCTAGAAATAAAACAACTTTGATTTTTGAATTGTGCAGCATTCTGGATAGCATGATGCAATCTGGTGCCATTGTGCTCTGTCCCTCTGGGATGTGGATTTCTCCCTTTTCCAGGGCATCCGGGCGGTTTATCAGACTCACCCCTTAGTCACTTGGTAGCCATCTGGTTATCAGATCAACTATGCATCCATGTGGAAGTCACCCTTATTTTACCTAGTAATAGCCCCAAAGCGAGTGGCAATTCAGATATGCCAAAGAGAAGCCAGAAAGTGCTTCCTTTAAGTGAAACAGATTCAAGTTCTCAATAAGGAAATAAAAAAATATGCTGAGATTGCTAAGATCTATCATAAAAATGAATCTTTTTATCTGTGAAATTGTGAAGAAGGGAAAAGGAATTTATGTCCGTTTTGCTGTCACTCCTCAAAAAGCAAAAGTTAAGGTCAGAGCATTTAGTAAGCGCTTAGTTCAAATGGAAAAGCCATTAAATCATAGAGCTGCGTGTAGCACCTGCCATTGCAGGCATCCCCTGGAGGTCTTGGAACACCCCTGCCGGCCAATAAAGGGAGAATAATACTGAAATAAAAAGAAAGAAGAGAGGGGCAGAGAGGTTGTCCAACAGAACCTAACTCACAAGCCTCTACTGCATTAAACTGGTAGGATGGGGAAAGAATCAGAAGTCATGGAATAGAGATTTATTCTAGGAGACTGGGAAACCCTAAGCCAGTTCACAACAATGGACCCCACGTGCCTGGCAGGCAGAAAGCTGGATGGGCTGAGTGAGCTACTCTGTGACAAATGACCCTCCCATTCTTGGGGATGGCACCCTGGAACTGTCCTTGTTAGGAGCTGGGGGAGGGAGGGAATAAAATTATATTCTCAGACTTGAACCTATGAAATACAATGAATCTGTTCTCTTTGTAATATCACATCAACATAAAAAAGTATCAGATGGTCAAAAAATAAGTAAATAACAATAAAAATATCAGAGAGAGAGAGAGAGAGAGAGAGAGGGAGGGAGGGGTGGGCTCTGTGGAGAGTGACTGGCCAGGGCCCAAGCAGGCCTGCTGGTTCCCATGTCTCTGCTTGAGCCTGCAATAGTGATGCAGTCCAGGCCCACCCTGGGGAGCAGTCGTCACAGCTCAGACAACAGTGGCTCTTTCCTCAGAACTTAGCCCTCGAGCCCAGTGCCCACCAAGACTAGCAATTAGCTCAGAAATACAGGCGCCAGTGTTACGGTCTAATGGGTAGTGATGCCAGCATTCCAGATGGGTTCATATCCCAGCTGCTCCACTTCTAATCTAGCTCCCTGCTAATGTGCCTGGGGAAGGCAGCAGAAGATGGCCCAAGTGCTTGGGCTCCTGCACCCATGTGGGAGACCCGGAAGAAGCTCCTGGCTGCTGGGCTTCAGCCTAGCCCAGCCCTGGCCATTGAGGCTATCTGGGAAGTAAACTAGTGGATAGAAGAGCTCTCTCCCTCTCTCTCTGTAACTCTGATGTTCAAATCAATCAATCTTTAAAAAGAAAGGAAGACAAACTGCTGATCTGCGCTTTCTGGGCAGCATGCGTAAACCTTTTACCCTAACTCGAAGGCGACTGTGGGCCACCTGACAATCTGTGAGTGGACAGTGAGCAGGTGTGCCATGTCTGCTGATGGTGGCCACTCAGGTGGCACCCATGCACACCTTGGATGGGGATGGAGGTGTAATACTCCAAATCTCAGTCCTGGGGAGAGGGGCACCGTCCAACCCAAAGGATGGAAGAGCTAGGCTGAAAACCCAGGAAGCACCCAGCAGGCCATGATGTTCCATTTAAGGGAAAACCCACTTCTGAAAGACTAATCAGCAGACTCTCCTGGTCTACAGAACCAAACACTTCCTAACTCCTGACTCATGCAAAGCTTGCTGATCTGCACAACTGAACATTTCCCTAGCTCCTGAAATGGAGCCAGCCTGCATCTGTTTGACCCATGTCCTGCTGACCACCACGATGGTGAGTCTCTCTCCGTGTCAGCACCACACAGGGCCTCTTGCAGACACAAGGCCATTGTCCACAAAACCAGTATCTGACTCACTTGCAGTCATGGCTGGGTTTTACTCTTGTAGGGAACCCAAGAGCATCGAGAAAGGCAAGTAGAACTCCCGCGAATCTGACCCGGTTCTGGGCACCTCATACAGCTGTGCCTGCTGCACGGAGGGAGCCCTGATGTCCCCAGACCAGAAGCTGTACTGTCTTCTCTCGCTCAGCCATGCTTCCTTACCTGCAAAGGCCCTGGGGTCAGCTGGGCAGGGGAAGAGGCACGTCTCACTGGAAGCCAGCTGTGGGCCCGTTTACAGGCCAGGAACTGGAAGCAAGCTTTGGCGCCACCCTTCCACCTGTAGGATGGGCAACCCACACCCACCCTGAAGGGGGCTGCAGGAGGAGCCGAGCGGATACAGACGGAGCCCTGACAGAGGCCAAGCTCATGCAGACAGCCCAGCCTCTCGCTCTTTCTCTGCAACACACACTACAGGCGGGCGGGGCATGCTCAGATAAGATGCCACCTCCAGACAGCAGGGCATCCAGACAGGCACAACAGGGCACCCTGCAGGGCCCACAAGTGACACCTATGTTGAGGTGAAGAGATGAGAAGTAGAAGCAGCAGAGTCCCAGTGCCAGGAAACTCTGGGGGGTGAGCCCCAGAGTACTTTCTCCCTGGCCAGGCTACACCCAGATGGCAAACCCAACAAGAGTGGCAGGTGCTCGATGGATCCTCACTGGTGGCTAACGTGAAACTGAGTCAAAGAACCACGCTGACGTCTCGAATATTCCACCTCCTTCACTTCTCGACAGGGTGGTCTTGGAGTTAATTTCCCCCTGGTGTGTGTCTCTAGATGGCCTTTCAGGCTAGCAACTTTGCTTCTTGCTTATCTGGTTTTCCTGTGCCTGGCAGAATGTCCAAGCACAGCAAAAGCAAACACGTCAGCTATGTGTGTTTGCCTACACAGGTGGAGAAGAAAGGCAGTGTTTTCCTCCCTCTGTGGCACTGTCCCAGATAGGAGTGGGAGGGATGCATGGGTACTATCTTAGACCACGGGCTCTCGCCATAAGGGATCACGCTATTTACAACACCGGGAACAGTGGTTGGGAGACCGGGCGCTCACATGGGCCTTTCAGAACTCAGGTTGCCGCAGTAACCTCGGTCAAGCCCACTGTTCTTGGCCACGTTGTCCCATTTCCCATCAGGAGCCACAACCTCCACTGCCTGTCTCACAGCCACCAAAACCCAACAGGGGCACCCCAGGGCCAGGAGCACGGTCACCCTCTGACCTAATGTTGCACAGTGAGACAGGCAAGGGGCTGTGAGGATGGGTGGCTGCATCACACCTATTCAGAAATCCCCACGTGCTGCCGGGGGCCTTCCTCAAGGCTATCTTCCGAATGACCTATGTCAGCAGTGCTCACCAGGGCAGGTGCGCTGAGCAGAGTGATGAGCCCCAAGTCCAGATTACTGAGCGCTACCCACAGCCCAGGACCCCAAGGTCCACAGTGTCCTTCCCAGAAAGCGCCAAGCCTGTCTTCTAATGGCGATTCTCAAGCCTCGGCTTGTGATGGAGAGTCACCAGGTGTCGTTCCCATGTGCAGAGTCCTCAGTGCCCCAGCAGGAAGTGCATTCTGAGCAGGCCACCGACGCGACCTTCGCATCCATTTACGACCACCTGTCCGGGCCTTCCAGGGTGAGGCGCATTCCCAGGCAGCATCACACCACAGGAGTGACAGGCAGCTCCTGCACAGGATGGCCCTTGCAGTGAGGGACGCCTGCCCAGCAGCTCTGGGCAGACATCAGCCGTGGGCACTTGGGGACAGCTGTCCAAACACGGCTGCCATGGGGTTTATTAGTTTACAGTTTTCAGGGCAATGTCACCTATGCAACTGAACTCTTGGGATCCACGTGAACAGAAATATAAACGCCAGCACTCCAGAGTCAACCTGGGTGCCGCCTTGCCAAGTTCCTGAGTGTGCAGCTTATAGCATGGATCCTGTGTGTGTGTGTATGTGTGCATGCACACACCACATGAACCTGGTTTGTGTGCCCAGGTGCCTAGGACAGCGCCTGGCACGGTCAGTGCTCAGGAAGTGCCAGCTCTATTATTCCTAAATATGATAATTATCATGAGCACATACTCAAGGTAACACGGACACCGATATGCCATTTGGTCCCCAGCTTTGCCTATGAGAGAACTCACTGAGTAAGAACTACAACCATCAGACTGCAGAAGAAAACAGGTGAGGGTCCAATCTCCCCTCGCACTTATCACTCAATATAACATGGAGATGTGACCCTCACACTCTACTCAGCTCTCCTAGGTACCAAGGCACACAGAGGGCTCCTGTGTGCCAGGGAGAGCACTTTCAACTCTTGAGTCAAGATATTCTGGGCTCAAAAATGAAAAAGGAACGTCTTTCTAAAACTGATGGACAACTCTTAGAATACGTAGATAACAATACAAGCCAACCACACAGAAGAGCTCAGAAAGCCGTTAGTTCTGCTTCTGGCTAAGAAATAAAGCAGGAAGCTTCAAAATCTACAATGGCACAGGTTATTCTGTGGATCTTTAATGCTGAGAAACAGAGTCCCTGACAGTCCCCCTCTCCCATACCCAGGAAAGGGGCAGCAGGTGCCTGCTTGCTCCTGTGCTGTGCTGTCATCCTAAGTACCCTGGCACTGGAGGGCGATGACAATCTTTGTGGAGACGTCAGGACCAGGGGACCCGGCCCTCGGCATGGGCTCGTACTGCTGGCTCTCTCGGGGCCTAAGACGTGCTTGGGATGATGCCCTGAGCACCAAACGCCCCACACACCACTGCCTCTCACAATGCAGACCAGGCCCTGGGCCTGAGCGTGCTGCTCCCAGGGACAGACACTGCCATCTGTCACCAGCCTGACCTGGAGTACTCTGAGGCCACATGTACTTACCTGTGTGGACTACTCTACTAAAGGGCATTTCCATGAGGATCTGACGGTGTGGACCCAAACACAGGACACGCTCCCTGAGAAACTGGGCTGTCCCAACACCTACTCTAGGAACAAGGAAGCACGACTTTAACCCCTCCCGGTGCCCCGCACGCCTACACCACACCTGGGACGTGGTGCTGTACCTGCTTCATGTAGGCATAGCACATGGTCTCTGCCACGCGCTTGCCTTCGTCGTAGCAGGCACGGGGTCCGATGGGATTCACATGGCCCCAGTAATCCTCACTTTGAGGGTGGACTTCAGGATCTAAGGGTGAGAAAGAGAGACACTGTGTTTTTAATCTTTCCTTCCTTGCAGCTCATATGCAGTAGGAACTAGGTATATTTATGACGCAAAAGATAGACAGGGAGACAGGCTATTTAAAGAAACCAAGTAACACATTCTTTTTTTGACAAGAGTATTTCTGGAATGTGAATTACAACCTCATGTATGTAGTACTCCACAAATTTTATACGTTCTCCAGGTACAGCCATGGTATAAGACATATAAACCTTTGCCAAGGAACCTGGACAAGACCCAGACACCAGAGTTACCCATTCACACCTCGCTGATTCCACATCTGCAGTCTGACTCTGGGCTCCTTGGGACGACGGGACCAGAGCAGACACAGAGAGGTAAGTGCACATGGACCCTGGCCCGCGTGTCCAGGCCAGCTGACCCTTTCAGGACCCAACACTGCCTGTGCAGCACTGAGGAAGCACAGGGCAGCGGAAGGTTTAAAATCCCCTCAAGAGGGGCCCACTTTTCACTGCATCACGAGAGGAGAGCTCCAAGGCAAAGGCCCCCTGAGAAAAGGAAACCAGAGTGCGATTCACAGTGATGTCCCGGGTGACCCAAACCAGAGCTCTTCCTGGGGATTCGCCACCGGGGCTGGGCAAACCTGACCTGAAAAGAGATGGCCACGAATTGGTGGCAAAGGAGGAGGAGGAGAGGGCTGGGCACCCATCTGCCCTCAACTGGCACCAACTTCAAAAAACAGTTCCCTCCCCAAATCACTCTGTCACTTACGAAAGTAAAGATCTGCTGTCAAAATGATTTCAAACTAGTCTCCCCTTTCAGCACTTTGTGAGGCTAACCATAAAACCCAAGTTTACGCTGGTTATCAGATATCGGGGGGGGACATCTGCTGAGTTCCACAAATTAGACCCTATAGTTACTTAAGAACCCCAGAGTGCACACGTTCTTATCAAACATGCAGCTCATGAATATGGGGGGAACAGGCAGGTGGGCTGTGGCAAACACGTCACTGTGCCCTTCTGGATGGAGACATTTCTGCCCTTTAACTGCCTGGCACTTCAAAGAAGTGTGTGATGTGCTATCTTTTCCCAGGGGTTACGGAGAATACGAGGGGACCTCAGATGTCTGGAGGAGCAGCCATCTGGCACAGTGGTAAGATGCTGCTCGGGACACCTGCCCACCCGCATCTGAGTACCTAGGTTCAAGCCCCAGCTGTGCTTCGGATTCCACCTTCCAGCTAATGCACACGCTAGGAGGTAGCAGGTGACAGTGCAACTGGTCAGGTCCCTGCCGTCCACAGCGTAGATGGAATTCCAGTCTCTTGGCTTTGGCCTGACCCTGTCACCACTGCTGTCGGCATTTGGGGAGTGAACCAGTGTACAGAATCTCTCTGTCTCTGCCTTTCAAATAAATGGAAAAATTCTTTTTAAATCATGCAGTTCGTGGAAAGTGAAATTAAAAGTTCATTTTGGTGCCATGTATTTTGAAACACAGGCTTAGTTTCTTCATAATGTGCATCTTCCTTGAACTCTGTGAAGATCCCCCAGATAACTGACTGCATTTAGGAGAATTTCTCAGTTGCTACATTTATCTTTTTTCTTTTCTTTCTTTTTTTTTTTTTTTGACAGGCAGAGTGGATAGTGAGAGAGAGAGAGAGAGACAGAGATAAAGGTCTTCCTTTTTGCCGTTGGTTCACCCTCCAATGGCCACTGCGGCCGGTGCATTGTGCTGATCCGAAGCAAGGAGCCAGGTGCTTCCTCCTGGTCTCCCATGTGGGTGCAGGGCCCAAGCACTTGGGCCATCCTCCACTGCCTTCCCGGGCCATAGCAGAGAGCTGGCCTGGAAGAGGGGCAACCGGGACAGAATCCAGCGCCCCAACCGGGACTAGAACCCGGTGTGCTGGCACCGCAAGGTGGAGGATTAGCCTGTTAAGCCACGGCACCGGCCTACATTTTTTCATTTGACTACTTTTTAAAAAAAGTCTATTCTGATTTTGCCTTTCCTTCCTGATTTCTCTTTTTCACAACAATAATGTGAAATAGAAATTACGTTGCACCAGGACCTGGGTTCCATTGCATCAAGCTGTTCTTCACAAGCCTGCACCAGCAGGTCTGAAACCAAATGGAACTCGAACTGTGGTAAGAAGACAGGTCTTGGGGCTGGCGTTGTGATGCAGTGGGTTAAGCTACTGCCTGGGACGCTGGCGTCCTATAGAGCACTAGTCTGAGTCCTGGATGCTCTGCTTTTGATCCAGCTCCCTGCTAATGCATCTGAGAAACTAGCAGAAGATGGCCCAAGTACTTGTGAGATCCAGATGGAGTTCCAGGTCTCTGGCTTAGGCCTGGTTTACCCTTGGCTGTTGCAGCCATTTGGGGAGTGAACCTGTGGATTGAAGATCTCACTCTTTCCTCTGCCATTCTGTCTTCAATTCAATCAATCAATCAATCAATCAATCAGAGAGAGAGAGAGAGGAGACACACACACACACACACACAGAGAGAGAGAGAGAGAGAGAGAGAGAGAGAGGAGACAGTCCTCCTCCTGGCTTCCTGGCTCCTTACACTCACTCCCAGGCACTAGGTAGGCCAGGAGGGACAATGAAGGCTGCAGTTCAGTACAACAGGCTTCTGGCTTGCTGGTGCTTCCTACGTAAGGCTCTTCCAGGAACTGTTTTACAACAGCCCAGCATGTGTCTCATCACCCAGCAAGCTTGGACAGCCAACCTGCAAGCTCATGACAGGTGAGGCACACAGTATGCATGGCTTCCACTGAGGAACAGCGTACTCCAGCTATGCAGGTCAGAAAATCCCTACTGCTGTGACCTCGGGGTACTTTCAGAGCACGGTGGCAGTTTCTGTGCCTCGACTACTGGCCACGTGGAAAGATACTGTCCTTCTGAGGTATGTGGTAAAATAGAGCCGTCCTCCCACCCAGAGGAACATGGTGACCACAAAAGTCAAGATGGGAATCTTCTGCTGTGCTCAGGGAGAGCACCAGAAGCTTGGGCCTGCAAAGAAACGGGATCTGCACTCCATTCCCCTGACAGGATGGGTCCAGGAGCGACACCCCCTCCCCTCAGGAGCCCCACTCACTCACCTCCATACACCTCTGACGTGGAGGCCAGGAGCAGGCGGGCACCGACTCGCTTTGCCAGCCCTAAAGGAAGCAAAGATAGGATCAAAAAATTTGTCAACTTACAGGGACAGTACTTTTTTGGTATCTGATTATCCATCAAATTATTCAGTCTTATCACGTCTGGGTTTGCAACCGAAATCAAAACAAATGTGAGGGCCAAGTGTTTGGTGTAGGGTTAAGATGCTTCATGGGATGCCAGTGTTTCATGCCAGAGTGTCTGGGTTTGCGTACTGGTTCTACTTCCAATTCCAGTTTTCTGCTAGTTCACACCCTGTGAGGCGGCAGGTGTTGGCTCAAGTAGTTGAGTCCCTGCTACGCACAGCGGGGGAGGCCTGATCGAGTTCCAGGCTCCTGACTGTGGCTCCAGCTGTTGCAGGTATGCAGGGAGTGAACTAGCCATCAGGAGCTCTCCCGCCTATTTCTCCATCTCTCAAATAAGATAAAAAAAAATTAAAATAAAATAAAATAAAAAGAAACAACTTTAAAAAGCTATTAAATAAAAATCACAGATGGATCCTTAGCGCAGCAACGAGCTGGGTAGTTACGGCTGGAAAGCTCAAGTGCAGAGTCCGATGCATTGATAAGATATGATCAGAGGAGACTGAGACTCCCCTGCCTCAATTACCACACTGTATTTCAACAGATAACCTCCCCTGGTAGGCGGCAGGCAAGGCCCTTCCCACCTAACCTCCAAGAGGGGCTGCCCGCCTGCACGTGCCCAGAATCTTCCAGCTGTGTCTGTGCTACCCACATCTGGGCCACTGCACAGCCCTCCTCCACCTCCTCTGCGGCCCAGCTCACATGCATCACTCCAAAGCCACTCGCCCTAGGCCTGAGTCCTGCTCTGAGCCCACTCCTGCACTTAACTGACCAATCACGCACAGAAGGGGCTAGAACATCGCTACCTGCAGGTAGCAAGGAACTCTTTCCCAGGGTCCCACCAGCATCAGCAGCCCCGAGAAGGGATGACCTTCATGTGGCCCTATGCTCCCCAAGCACTGCGCACTGTTACACTGCAGGGGTGGCTGAGCTGGGACCCCTTCTATCTGGTTCTGCACATGGGCAGGGATCCCACTGCAGCCCATGAGGCATGGCCAGGAGAGAGAGAGAGAGAGACAAGGCAGGCAGTGTGCACATGCCCTGTGGACAGTGCTGGGAAGGCTGGGGTGGGACTGAAGGGTCCCAGAGTGAGGGGCCCACCAGGAGTGAGTGAGCTTCTATGGGAGGGAAGTAGACAACCCCAAAGTGTACCCCGACAATGAGATGACACAATGATAATGTACTGTATAATTTTTTTTATTGACAGGTAGAGTTATAGACAGTGAGAGAGACAGAGAGAAAAGTCTTCCTTCTGTTGGTTCACTCCCCAAATGGCCGCTACGGCTAGCGTTGCGCTGGCCCGAAGCCAGGAGCCAGGAGCTTCTTCCCAATCTCCCATGCTGGTGGGAGCACTTGGGCCATCCTCCACTGCCCTCCCGGGCCACAACAGAGAGCTGAACTGGAAGAGGAGCAACCGGGAGTAGAACCGGGTGCCCACATGGGATGCCGGTGCTGCAGGCGGAGGATTAGCCAAGTGAGCCATGGCGCTGGCTCCCTACCGCATAATTTTTTTAACAAAAACAAAACAAAACAAACAAACAAACAAACAAACAAAAAGAGATCTAAAAGGAAGGACTTTGAATGTTTTAACATAAAAAATGATATATATTTTGAGAGACAGATATGTGTACCCTGATTTGGACATACACAGTGTGTTCAATATTGAAAGATCCCATGGCAGCCCACAGATATGTGTAATTTTTACATGTCAATAGAAAAGTTAAACAATTAATCAACAAAGAATAAGAGGACAGGGGTGCTAACAAGGGCAAGGCCTTAGAGACCAAGGGCGCCGATGCCACCATGTGCTGGAGTGAAGGGATGGTGCGTCAGTCAGGGAACTTCACTCTTTTAAGATTTTTTTTATTTATTTGAAAGGCAGAATTACAGACAAAGAGTGGGGAGACAGAGAGAGAGAGAGGTCTTCTACCTGCTGGTTCACTCCCCAAATGGCCACAACAGCTGCAACTGGGCTGATCTGAAGCCAGGAGCCAGGAGCTTCTTCCCGGTCTCCTACGCAGGTGCAGGAGCCCAAGGACTTGGGCCATCTTCCACTGCTTTCCCAGGCCACAGCAGAGAACTGGATTGGAGATGGAGCTGCTAGGACTAGAACCCCATGTGGGATGCCGGCACCACAGGCAGAGACTTGGCCCACTATGCCACAGCGCCAGCCCTGGGATGTCACTCTTGATGGCCTGTCAGGGGGACTTCACAGGCCCACGCCCTTCACTCCATTTCCCCCAGCGCGAGGTCACCACAGCAGCGTATGGCAGTAATGGAGGTGTCTTCAATGAAGGGCCCTGCAGTCTTTTAAACAACTTTACCTTTTATTCTGATACATTTCTATGTTCAAATTATCTGTGGGAGGCTTCAGAGGGAGTCCAGGTACCCCCTCCCCGGAGTCCCCCAGTAGCAATCACTTGCAGAGCCAGAGTGTGGCGTCATAGACTGGACGCTACCAGGGATGTGGTCATTCAATCTCCGGGTCACAGACTGTCCCCCTGATACTACTGAGGCAGGGTGTGCCGCTTTTATGGCCTCACCTCTTTTCTGCCCATTCCCTGAGCTCCTGGCCACCATTAATGCATTCTGTACTTCTGTAAGTGTTATCATTTCAAGAATGACAAATGGAATCATATGGTATATGACCTTATGGGATTCAAGTTTTTCACTGGGCATACTTCCTTTGAAATCCACCCAAACTGCTATATATACGGATAGTTCCTTCCTATTATTTTTCGAAAAAATACTTGAAAGGGAGAGTGACACAGAGAAAGAGAGAGAGAGCGCAAAAGACACAGAGACAGAGCTCTTCCATCCACCAGGTTAATCCCCAGATGGCTCCAACACTGGAGGATGGGCCGGGCTGAAGTCAGGAGCCTGGCAGTCCATTTTGGTCTCCCACATGGGTGCAGAGGCCCAAGCACTTGGGTTTACGTGTGGACATGGGGCCAATGCACGGGATTATAACTACTGTTTTGTATGGCGGTTGCACATTTAGTTTTTTAAGAAATGATCTGGAGCCAGTGCTGTGGTGTAGTGGGTAAAGCTGCCGCCTGCAGTGCCGGCATCCCATATGGGCGCCAGTTCTAGACCTGGCTGCTCCATTTCTGATCCAGCTCCCATCTATGGCCTGGGAAAGCAGTAGAAGATGGACCAAGTCCTTGGGCCCCTGCACCCGCCTGGGATACCGGGAAGAAGCTCCTGGCTCCTGGCTTCGGATCAGCATAGCTCCAGCCATTGCGGTCAACTGGGGAGTGAACCAGCAGATGGAAGACCTCTCTCTCTTTCTCTCTCTCTTTTCTGCCTCTCCTTCTCTCTCTGTGTAACTCTGACTTTCAAATAAATAAATAAATCTTAAAAAAAAAAAAAAAAAAAGAAAAGAAACTATCTGACTGTGCCATCTTATAGTCTCACCTCCTGAGGTTGCTGTAGCTCGTGGTTTTTTTTTTCAACTTTGGCAGAATACACACACCAGACCTGCAACATGTACTGAGTGCTGCAAGACTCCTCCTGCATGACCAAGGCAGAATCCACAGAGACAACTTTCCTGGGTGGGGTCAGAGGGTCCCGGGTGTCTATGCGGAGGCTGGACAGAGATCTCACGAAAGAAGCCAAGCACTGGTCCAGGGGGGTGAATCTACACAGGGAAAAGACCTTCCCAGCTGGAAGCCAGGGTACAGTGCATTCTGTCTCCAGTGAAAAATGGCTAATGGCAGCTTTCAGCTCAGAAACAGAGTCCAATTTGGGTTTCTTTCCAGTCTAGGGACGGCCTCCCTCAGGTTTTTGTTCACGTCACTCCTGGAGACCCTTGACCCTTCCTGCAAGACCTCCACATCCAGGCTCACACATGGTCAAACCCCAGCTCAAGCCTCTTTTGCCTCGAACTCTGATAGCATTTCGCTGGCTCTCTCTTTTGGAAGCTTTCCCTACCGGCTCTGTAGACCCATGCTGGTGCCCGTGCAGCACACACCCTGAAGAGCCTGAGTGCAGTCCTTCTCTGAGCGCCCCCCGTGGAAGACAGAGCTCTGCCTTGGACACAGTGGCTGCACCCCCTAAACAGGAAGAATGAAAGCTTTCTCTCTACACATCAGGGGCAGGCACGACAGGCTCCTCCTCTGTGGTGTCTGCTTCTAGTAGGATGGAGAGGCTGGGGCAGCAGAGGGTGTGTGTGTGCTGGGGGTGGGGGTAGGGAGCTTGGGAGCTTGGGGTGGCAGGAACAGGGTGCAGTCTCCACCACGTTACACCTGTAGACAGAGGCAGGGGCATGCTGCTCTGTGTGCTGACCAGGGCAGGGGATGGTAAAAAGTGAAGGGCAACCGCACAGCAGATTATAAGAGAGGTCGTCTTGCTCCATGCAGAACCTGACTCCGAGAGGGCTATGTGTCAACTTCACTGTGCTAAACTATGCTCAGACATCTGGCTAAGGATTGCTTCTGCCTGTGAGGATGTCTATGGAAGAGTAGCATTTGAATCAGCGCACTGAATAGAAAAGATGCCCTCTCCACACTCCCCCGCCAGTGTGAGTGAGCCTCATCCAATCTCTTGAGTGACTGAACAGAACAAAAGATAGGGGCAGGGCTGCCTGAGCTGGACCCCTGGCTCTCCAGGGCTCGGATGGAGGATGGAGGCACTTGGCCTCCAGTCATGAGCCAGCCCCTCGGCATTGATCTCCTTCTCAGTGTCTACGTATGTCCTATTGGCTCTGCTCCTCTGGAGGGCACGGACACAGCTCACCAAAATGGTTAGTCTTAGAGACATCATAAAAGGCAATCCCCAGCAGCCATTTTAGTCCCTTGTCTGCACAATGTGCTCAAATTAACATTCAGGGCTGTATTTCTCAAATCCGTTTATAGGCCCTGTTTTAGGTGTTCCTATAATTAAATCCATTTTCACTTGACATTTTAAAAAGTGGTTGCTCTTCCCTTTGCAACTAATCAAAATCTTGTTTTTTTTCTTTTTTAAATGGTACCAAACTTAAGCGTGCCTCCAATTTTAAATATTAATACATTCATATGACCCATAGCCATAAATCTAGGGCATGCTGCTTGGAAATATATGGCTACCTTTAAAAATGTACACTCTCCCATCTTTCATTTTTAATGTTTTGTATATTTGTTCATTTATTTGAAAGGGGAGGGGCATAAACACACAAGAGACAGAGAGAAACATATAGAGACAGAAACAGATGAATCTCTTCCATCCATTTGTTTACTTCATAAATGCCAGTAACAGCCAGGGCTAGGCCAGGCTAAGGCCAGGCCAAAGCTAGAAGCCAGAACTCTATCCAAGCCTCCCAAATGGGTGGCAGCGACTCAAGTATCTGAACCATCATCTGCTGCCTCCCAGGATGTGTGTTAGCAGGAAGCGCACCGTTAGTGTAGCAGCTGGGACACAAACCAGGCACTCTCATATGGGAGGCAGATGTCCTACACAGTGGCTTAACCCACGGTGCCACAATGCCTATGCCCATCTTTCACTTCTAATGCGAACCCTGAGGTTCAGTCTAGAGCAGGCAGACAGTTGCAACATTCCCAAACAGATATTTTCTCTACCTACTCCTTCAATCGTCCCAGACTGTGAGGCCAAGCCACCAACCCTGGGATCATAGTCATCAGTACCTCTTCCCAGCACAAGGTGCACCATTTGCCCTGGGCATTGGTCAATTAGTTTCGTATGGGAAAAAGTGGAAAACTGAATTGCTACTTTGAAGTCTCCGTGGTCACTCTCAGGGTATTCACACTGAGAGATTCCAAACTGGTTACTATGATGCATGGAAGCTGGGCTGATGCAGAAAGTTAAGACTTCCTCGGGGTCGGCGCTGTGGTGCAGTGGGTTAACGCCCTGGCCTGCAGTGCCAGCATCCCATTTGGGCACCGGTTCTAGTCCTGGCTACTCCACTTTGGATCCAGCTCTCTGCTGTAGCCTGGGAAAGCAGTAGAAGATGGCCAGAGTCCTTGGACCCCTGCACCCACATGGGAGACCCAGAGGAAGTTCCTGGCTCTTGGCTTCAGATTGGCACAGTTCCGGCCATTGCGGCCAACTGGGGAGTGAACCATCGGATGGAAGACCTCTCTCTCTCTCTCTGCCTCTCCTCTCTCTGTGTAACTCTGACTTTCAAGTAAAATAAATATATCTTTAAAAAAAAAAAAAAGACTTCTTCCCCCATGATGAGTTCTGATGACAAATAAAGTCACACTGAAACAACACTGAGGAAGTGTCCACAGGCTGGGCAATGAGAGAGGGGACAACAGCGAGATCAAACTGCACACACCATTCACTCACAGCTGCTCACTGCACCTGTGTTTTCACTGTCTGAGGCTTCAGTCACCTATAGTCAACTGTGGTCCGAAAATATTAAGAGGAAATGTGCAGAAATAGGCAATTCATAAATTAAATGTTGTGCCACTCTGAGTGGCATAATAAAATTCTGTACCATCCCTACTCCGTCCTATCTGAGATGTGAATCATCCCTTTGTGCAGCGTGTCCATGCCCACTGGTCCCTCAGTAGCCTAGTCAGTGGTCAGATTGACAGTTGCAGTGTCACAGTGCCTATGTTCAAGTCACTCTTATTTTACTTAGTAATGACTCCCAAAAGCAAGAATAGTGGTGCTGGTCTTTCAAATATTCCAAAGAGAAGTTGTAAGATGCTTCCTATAAGCAAAAAGGTGCAAGTTTTCCACTTAATAAGGGAAAAAAAAAACCAAAAATTATATGCTGAGATCTATGATAAGAATGAATCTTTTACCTGTGAAATTATGAAGGAAAACAAAATCCATGCTGGTTTCACTTTTACACCTCAAACTGTAAAAGTCAGAGCCATAGTGTGTGGTGAACGGTTAGTTAAGATGGGAAAGATGTTGAATTATAGGGCTACCATCTATGGCTTTAGACAGCCATGGCAGTAGCCCCCTAGACAAGGGGGGACTACTATACCTATGCCTGAAATCACCTTACGTAAACCCAAGCCAGAGCAAAAAATAGGAAAACGACAACTCACCCAACATGTTCAGCGTCCCAATTGTATTAGTTTTTAATGTCTTGATAGGGTTATACATGTAGTTGGGAGGAGAGGCTGGCGAGGCCAGATGGTATATCTGGTCAACTAAAAGAGACAAAACAGAGACACATTATTTCCAAGAAAAATACTACAAAAGAAGAAAACACACACACACAAGAAACTAAACTCCTAGAAATTATACCATAGAAAAAAGGCATTAGTGTCTCTTTCACTGACATTCTAGTTGTTAACATGCTACCCTTTATAGAAACTAATTTACATTTGTAATTAGAAGAGCAAAAAATAGTCCAATTTTCTGTAGACAAAAACATGTGTTGGGTCGGCTGTTTGGGACTATTCATCTTCAACCACAGGAAACCTGATTATCGAGTTGATTATTTTTCGAGGTTTTTGTCCCACATAAAGCACTCACATCAGAAGGCAAACACGGAACCTACAGTAAACGTTGGTTTTGTTTTGTTGTGAAGCAAACAGGACCTAAAGCAAAGACACAAAACCACAAGAGCAAACAGCCCTTCTCTTTGCTTGCTCACATCCGATCCATAAAGGCAGATCCTGAGACGACACACTCCCCTTTGATGCCGTCTGCCACGCGGCATGCTGTGGGACCTTCAGAAGCGTGAGCCCAGCTAACCCTGTTTCTGCATACAACACCAGCATCGTGTGTTCTGTGACAGCAACAGAACGCAGTGTCACACACACACACACACACACCCAGACGGGGCTGCTTTAAGCTGGGAGACTCTGCACCTTTGTATGCACATTTTAAGAAGCCCAGTCTGAAAAGCCTGAGTTAAGTTTTAAAATACAACCAATGCTCATGAAGAGAATACTCTTCTTTCGTGAGAACTAAGACAAGATCTTTTAAAACTGCTGGTAGTCTGTCAATATGCAAATTCACGGAAAGGACCTGTCCACGTCAGAGGACAATCTTATGCTTGGCGTCCCTGTCCTCAGGTTACTCTGGGTTGATAAACAGCCAGATACAATGGGAACAAGAATTACACCCTATGAATCCCAAGTTCACAAGGTCGGCTTTCCATGGGGCCTCATAGGATCCCCTAACTCTGACGCTGCTCCCTCTTTCCCAGCTGGGGTCAGCCCCTCACGCCTGCTGAGGCTCCGGAGCTGTAGGTGGAAGAGGCAGACCACCGACCCCGGGGGCGGCACATCTCCTCCTTTGAGAACACCACCTCACGCCTATGGCTGACCAGCAGCAGGAAGGGGCAGGTTCGGACTCGGATGCTTCTGGACAGAGCTGCGGATACAACACCAGCACAGCCAGCCGGCTGAGACCTGGACTGCTCCTCTCACCCGACTCAGGCCGCCCCACGCTCCTCAGACAACACAGGCCATGATCCGACAGAAGCAACCACTCAGCACTGGTTTTCACTCTGGGGGTGACGTCAAATGCAGAGGAAGGAGGAAAACAAGTGTGCTTTGAGAGCACCTGCTACTTCCCTGACCTCCACGGTGCTCTGGCCTGAGCTGCCTGGGAACAGGGCTCACTGTAAGCCAGCTTAGTGAGGAGATGAGCCATAAATCTAACCTTTTCATCCCCAAAGCCTATTCCTTCTGGTCTGTGTGTGTGTGTTTAAATATCTGGCAGCTCAGCCCTCCTGCTGTCCAGTGAAACTACGTCGTTCCATTGATTAAAGTAACAGCGCTGATGCATCATCCTACTTAAGAGCCTGAAAATTCAAGGTTCTCTGTGGCCCTGTCCCAGGAAATGTGTTCTGCTTGTGTCGTTAATAAGAGTAATTCCTGATCCTATCCTAAAAGGGGCACTGCACAGGAGCCTGTTGATGTTTAACCTGGTAAAGAATCATGGCAGGGAGAGGTGAGGGAAACTTCAGGGCAGGGATAAATACACAGCGGTGAGAGATGCTAAATGAATAAAAAGCTTAGTAACGAGCACCTCTGAAATCAACCCTCACAGGCCAGGCAGAAAGCTGGGTGAGTATGTCAATAGCACTGATGATCAGTGCACCAAAAGTGCACGGAACATTCAAAAATCCAAGCTGGGCGAACAGAGGACATCTACAGGAGTTGTGCGGTGGCAGAGAGGCACGTCTCTTCATTGGCTGGACACACACTGCCTTTGGGTGCCGTCCACCAAGTGACCCTGCCGTGACTCTTCCACATTTACAAGGCCCTGTGTCACTGTCTCAGAAACAAACCGGGGCTGGCACTGTGGTGTAGTGAATAAAGCCACTGTCTGCAGTGCCTGCATTGCATATGGGCGCCGGTTTGAGTCCTGGCTGCTCCATTTCTGATCCAGCTCTCTGCCATGGCCTGGGAAATCAGTGGAAGATGGCCCAAGTCCTTGGGCTCCTGCCCCCAAGTGGGAGACCTGGAAGAAGCCCCTGGCTTCTGGCTTCAGATCGGCTCAGCTCCAGCCACTGCTGCCAATTGTGGGGGGCTGAATCAGTGGATGGAAGACCTCTCTCTCTCTCTCTGCCTCACCTTCTCTCTCTGTGTTAACTCTTTCAAATAAATAAAATAAATCTTAAAAAACATGAACATTATCAACAGCACCCCTACCAGGAGGTAAGTACATTATGCTTATGTAGGAAGGAGGCTGGGAGAGAGGTGAGGCATTTGCCTGCTCTACTGTGAATTCTGAAGAGGGAAGACCCGACCCTCCTAACCACAATTCTTCAGAGGAAATTCACATGCCTGAAACTTCCATCAGTGGTTCACAAATAGGGAAGGAAACAAAAATCAGTCCTGTAGAGATTAAGCAACTCTTGGGATAACCCAAAATCACTGTTTAGAACCCCGCAGAGAAATCAGGCAATATCTCGTATCAAAGGGGAGACCGCTGTTCAGACGGAAGTTTCCAAGGATGTACCTGGTATCAAGGCTCCTATGCCATGCCCGCACCCTACAGAACTGCTGAGGGCCAGGTAAGGGTTTACACATGAAGACGAAGACTAGGGAAACACTGAAAAGTAAAATAAAGCCTTGGTTCTTTCTATGAAGTCATGTGATGATTCAGCGTATGGTAAAATTCCAACACAAAGGTACCTGTAGCTCCAAGTTCAAGGCCTGGCAGAAATACAGCTCTCCACAGCTGTGGGTTCCGTGGATGGAAAACGCTGCCCTCGCCCAAGGAAAACCGCATCTGTATGAACACATACAGACTAGTGTTCCTTGTCATTCTTCCTTAGACATTACCGAAAAGGCTGAGCATCCTGGGAGGGCAGTTGAACCAGTGGTTGAGACTCTGCTTGAGATGCCCACATCAAATATTAAGAGAGCCTGGGTTCAAGTCTACCAGTCAAATAAATAAATAAAAGTCTTAAAAAAAGAAAAAAGAATATTCTTTTGAAAAGAGAAAAGAAAGATTCTTTTCCATCTTATTTTTTATCAAAAACATAAACGAGAAAGTTAACTTTCATTTAGTTCAAAGTGTTTTTAACTTCTTTTTAAATGCTGTCTTTGAGTCATGTAGTCCTGATTTCTAGTTTAACAGCCTTGTGGTCTGAGAGCACACTTTTTATGATTTCTATTCTTTCCAGTTTGTTACTGTGTATTTTATGTCTCAGAACAGCAGTCTTGGGGAACGTTCCCCGTGTACTGTGCTGTTGTTGGGTGAAGTGGGCATTGTGGGGGCAGGAAGGCACACGGAAGGCCCCGGTGCTAGGGCTGGGAATGTACTGAGGCAAGCGGGTGAGATGCAGGCTTCCAACTACGAGGTGGATAAGCGTCCTCCACTCCCCTAACGCATGTGCCAATGAGGGAACTTCACACCTGGGCAAAGCACACATGTACTGCAGAGTCCCAGCCAGCATGTACAGGTGTACCCCGCACAGTGTGCAGACAGAAGCAGTGAGAACGGCAGTAGAGTGGCTTCGGGACCAAAGCTCACAAAGAAGGTAAATTACTTAATAATGCGCCATTTATACTATGTTTGGCTTCTCAGCAGTTCAGGCTAAATATCCCTTATTGGAAATGCTTGAAATCAGAAGTGTTTCAGATGTCAGCGTTTTTGGATTTGGGAATATTTACATAGATTTTACCAGCTGAGCACCCCTAATCCAAAAATCTGAAATCCAAAATGTTCTGAAATCTGAAACTTTGGGCTGAATACTGTGCTAAGCCTGTTCAGTTGCCTTCTGTACTACCCTACCAAATCCAGAGGCTTAAAAACCTGCCCATCTGTAGTCCAACACATGTGTGGGTCAGAGGTCTGCGTGATTCTCAGCTGGTTTTTGGCTTTGTCTCTTTGGCGCTGAAATCAAACTCTTGGCAGAGCGGTGCTTCTTTCTACTGAGCCTGACTCAAGATGCTGGCAAGACAACTCCATGAGGCTGCAGGCCTGAGGTCCTTGTTCCCTGTTAGCCGTAGACTGGGAGTCATTCTCAGCTGCGAAGTCAGCAACGAACGGCAGCTGAGGTCCCTCTCCATTGTGAATGTCACTGGCTTCCCTGGGACATCTCTTCCACCCAATCTCTCCGCCTTCCTCTTCCACTTCCTTTTGCTGCCTGTAAGGGCTCACGTGTTCGTTCACGTGAGGCCAACCCAGACAATCTCTAGTTAAAAACCAGCTGCTTCCTAACCTTAGGAATATCATGGCATCTCTGCTGAATACTGGGAGAGAGGTACCTGGGCAGGACACCGGTAGAATTCCACCTGCCAGAGCCTTCATCACACGCAGATGCATCTCCTTCAACCGACCCCACAGCAACCCCACGGGGAAGTCTATTCATCGGCTTTGCTCTACTACAATGAACCACGGATGCAGGCTACTCACGAAGTAAAGAGAGGCTTACGTGGCTCACAGCTTCAGGGGTCCAAAAGGCACGTGGCCTGCTTCAACTCCACTGTGGTGAGGACTGGATGATGATGGAAGGTAGGTGGCAAGTGGCAGAGGGATGCCAGGGCAAGTGGTCACATCCAGAGCCAGGAGGCGGGGTGGGGTGGGGTGGGGGGGTGGGGTGGGGGAGACACAGAACTCACAGTCCCTTCTTTAGAGCAGGGGGCCTTTTGGCTGCCCATGGCCATTTGGGAATTTATGACCTCATTTGCGGGCCAAACAAAACTATCAACTTAAAAATTAGCTGCTATAGATTTATGATATTTCCAGTCTGTGGATGCCTTGGCAGGACCGGACCAAATGACTTTACTGGGCCTTATATGGCCCATGGGGTGGTCTGTTCCCCACCCCTGTGTTAGAGGGAACACCTTTAATTGACCCAAAGACCTCCCACTGGGCTCATCTACAGCTCCACCTAATACACCCCCCCCACCCACCCACCCAGGACCAATCCTCCAGCAACAATGGGTGCCTGGGGGACACTGTTCACACCACACACAAACCCTGGCAAAGTGCAAGTGGAAAGTGAGCCAGTCTATCAGTCAACTAGATGAGCTCTCTACACAAAAACTACAGCCTAGCCCCCACGTGAACCCCTAATAAATAAGCAAATGCTTAAAGATGAAGCAGAAGATCAACCAAGAAAAAAAATCACTATTTCAAAAAAACATTGACTATTCACCCAATCTTGAGATAGTTATTGAATAAAAGAGACAGAAGAAACAGCAAAAGGGATATGAACAGATTAGGTTATGCTAAAATTATAAAATTTCAGTAAAGTGAAAAAGCAAAAGCTGGATCGGGGCGGGAAATGCTTATATCTAAGTCCAATGGTTCACGTCCTTTTTGTGTACAGTGACTACTAAAGCTTTAAAGTGGCTAAAAGAAACAATTTGGATTTCCTTTGTGAGTGAACAATTTAGAACCTTTAGCCTTTTTAGCACCCAAAGAAATGCACATTGAATCCTGGTTTTCTATCATGTCAGTGAAATATTTTTGTTAGTAGTTTTTTTAAGATAAAGCTCAGTGCTACTAATGTAAAAGTGAAAGTGAGACCACCGAGCAATGAAGGAGACAGAATGGCAGTATGACTGGGTGCAACTATTAGACTAGTTCTACTGAGGCGATAATTCAGCCAGGAATATCTGCCATAAAACTATTTTGGAGAATATTAAGTGAAGATTAAAAAAAGAAAACCTACACTATACTCATCCAAGGAGAGCTTCTCAGCACTTTTTATTGACATGGGGAAGTGTTCACAACTTGTTAAAAACAAACGAGACAAAGCAGAATGCGGCGCTATGGAGGCCACAGGGGTGGGGTGGGAAGGGGCAGTTAACTGTGGAGACTTGGAGTAGGAGCCAAGACTGAGTTCTGGTGCTGCCACATGGTCTAACCTCCTCCCAGTTCTCCATGTAAGCAGGGATGGTACCTCGCAGCCATCGGGCCGTGGTCGTATAAAAAGGAGAATTAAAGTCAAGTCTAGGGCCGGCCCCGTGGCGCAGTAGGTTAATCCTCTGCCTGTGGCGTTGGCATCCCACATGGGTGCCGGTTCTAGTCCCTGCTGCTCCTCTTCCAATCCAGCTCTCTGCTATGGCCTGGGAAAGCAGTGGAGGATGGCCCAAGTCCTTGGGCCCCTGCACCACATAGGAGACCGGGAAGAAACACCTGGCTCCTGGCTTCGGATCGGCACAGCTCCAGCCGTTGTGGCCATCTGGGGAGTGAACCAACAGAAGGAAGACCTTTCTCTCTGTCTCTGCCTCTCACTGTCTGTAACCCTACTTGTCAAATAAATAAATAAAATCTTAAAAAAAAAAAAAAAAGACAAGTCTGTATGAACCTCAGAGGCTGCTGAGAGCAAGCACCTGGGGCCAGCACATCTTCTAGAACCCCAGAGAAGGAGTTTTCACAGTCTACCTGAGACTCCTGAATTAGTATCCTATGACTGCTTTACTGAAGTAGCACCAACTATCTGGATATAAGCACCAGACATTTACCCTCACACAGCTCTAGCAGCCCAAAGTCTGCAAGCCAGGTGTTGGCAGGGCCACACTTCCTCCAGCAGCTCCTAGGAGACTCCCTCCCTCGCCTCCTCCAGTGCACCTTGGCTCGGGCTGCACGACTCCACTCTGCCTTCAAGTCTCTCTGTGGGCTTTGTCTTCTCTCATTCTCTTTCTTAAATGGCCACTGGCCACTGGAATTTCAGCCCACCCACGTCATTCAGAGACTCTTACATCTTTTCTCCATTAAGGTCACACTCACAGGTTCTGGGCGTTGAGATGGGGGCCCCTCTTTTTTGGAGCCGCCATTCAACACACAACAGCCTCAAAGCATAATGCCTTTAAAGTGGGAAAGTGACTGGTAAGTAGGGTTTCATTATTAATTCAGCATTTTACACTGCTAATTTCCCACAGGAAGCTGAAAGCAATGCCTGTGAAATAGCTCAGGCATCAGGCTGCACTATGGAAGCTGTCTTAGTGCAATCAGGCTGCGGTAATGAAATGACGTCACTGGTGATTCACAAACAACGGCAATGTGTTGCCCACATTTGAGAGGCTGGGAAGTCCAAGATCCAGATGCTGGCAGATTTGCAGTGTGGTGGGGGCCTGCTTCCTGGTCTACGGATGGTCCCTTCTCACTGTCCTCACATAGCAGTAGGGGTGAGGGATCTTGCTGAGGCCTCTTTTATAAGGCCACCAATCTCACTGATGAGAACTTTACCTCCATGATGGAATCAGCTCCCAAAGGCCCTACCTGCTAATACCATCAACTTAGAGATTCAGAATTCAACACGGGACTTCCGAGGGACACAAACATTCAGACCATAGCAGATGTGTATTACATAAATGTTACTTTAACAGATGCCAGAAGTTCAAAACCAGTGGTTACTATGCAATAGTGAAATTAGATATTCACACTATTATAATCCCACCCAGCCCCCCTGCCCCCACCCGGCCACTTTTTTTTCCACCACAGAAACTAGGATGGTGCCTTGTGCACAGTAAGACAATTTCAAAAACAGAACACAACACTGAACGTGGCTGAGTCGGACAGCTTGCCCTTGGGGATCTCGCTGCCCTGGTGTGACAGTCTACCACACACTGAATGACGGCAAAGTCCAGCTTTCTCTCACCTTCAATGTAGAGTGGCTCTACCACATCGTGGTTAATCAGTTCGAAGTTCTCGTGGCCAATCCAGTGTTCCACGTTTCTCTTCCTTCCCGTGAAGAAGTTGTCCACCACGGTCACCTCGTGGCCGTCCATCATGAGCTTGTCAGTGAGATGGGAGCCCACGAACCCCGCGCCTCCAGTTATCTGCGTTAGGATAATGTGTGTAAGACATCCCCAGAAAAAGCGCTTGAGAATGCCATGATGGCCAACTTCATGGAGCGACATCTTGGGCACAGTCAATGCTAAGCCATTCCTGTGAACACCCACTTCGCAACCACAAGCTAGGTACTTACACGTGCTCTGGGGAAAACACTAACATAAAGGTTTAAATTGGAATTTGGAGAGCAGACATCCCGGTACTCAGCAGCTTTCTGTTAGCGTGGCTCACAGCCCCACTTTCTGAATCCCCTCTGCTTCAGAGCTGAGAAACTGACACCGGAGAAGATGAGTTTTCGACAGAGATCCTCAGATCATTCCTTGGGACAGAATAAGCCTACAGTCTTCCGAACCACATGCTGTCTCTACTACCTGTCAATTTGTCTGGTTTGTTTTAGCTTCAGCCCTCCCACGACTATGGTTTAGATACCATTTTGTGCCCCCAAGAGTTTATGTGCAGGAAGCCTGGCCCTCACCAGGGATGATGCTGGGAGGCAGCAGGAACTTTAAGAGGAGGGACTTAGGTAATTAGGGATGCTGTCCTCCAAGAGGGAGGCACTGATGCAGTTCTCCTCGGGACCCCAGTTAGTTCTCACCAGAGACTCTTACAAAAGAGCAAGCCAGGCCCCTCCCCATTTTCCTGCTTCGTGTCTTGACATGTGATCCCTCTTGCAAGCAGTGCTGCTGTGATGCCATCTGCCATGTGGTCCTTGCCTTGCCAGAGGCCAAACCAATGGTGTTGCACAATCTTGGACTTTCAGCCTACCAAACTGTGAGCTAAATACATCTCTTTTCTCTATAAAGTACCCAGCTCCAGGGACTTTGTTAATGCAACTGAAACTGAACACATAGCTCCATTCTACATGCACACCTATACAATGACCATGAAAAAGATTCTCTAAAAAAGTAATTGAATTTCAAATTTAGCTACTAGTACTTAATTCACGGGCTGAGACTCCATTTTATCTTCATTCTATTGCACTTTCCCAAGCATTCTAGGATGTTTTTAAATCAGAAATATTACAACCATTTAAAATAAATTGAACCTCTTTTAATGCAATCTACATATTCATATGTAAATGTTCCCCCAGTTAAGATATTCCTTGGTAATCTAACATTATCTCTGCACCCAAAATACCTTGCTGACAGCTCAGAGCTTAGCGGGAGTGTAATGTGCTGGACTGCACACCCTCATCTCCAACATTTCAATAGCTTTAGTGGTGACACAAGATTGCCGGAAGGGTCAGACATCTGGGTAGCAGTTAAGATGCTGACTGAGATGCCTGCCTCCTATAGCAGAGTGCTGGAGTTCAAGTCCCAGCTCTGTTCCTAATTCCTGCTTCCTGCAGTGGAAGGCAGTGGTGACAGTTTAAGTCCCTGGGTCCACACCACCCACACGGGAGACTCCGAGGAGAGTCCCCAGCTCCTGGCTTTGGCCTGACCCAGCTCCAGCATTGTGGACATTTGGGAAGTAAGCCAGCAGATGGGAAATCTCGGTGTCTGTGTTTCTCTGCCTTTCAAAAAAAGTTTTTAAAAATTAAAATAACTGTAGGAAGCACCTTAACCTTGACCTAAATGCACTGGAATTGTTTTTCTTGAGCAATTCTCGTCTACTGAGAATACCTAGCAGATCTATGGAACATAACTGGACAGTTATAATTTTTTTCCTCAGCACTCTCAGCCAATCAGGCAAATATTTCAAATGGAAAGAAAACCAGAAGTACAGACTTTAGAAAGTTTCCTCGGGAACACTAACCACCAAGGTCAAGTACCACCTCTCTAAGTAACATGGAGCTAATTCCTGAAGGACATCAGGAGAAAAGACGTAATACCCCTTTCTTGGAAATGCTTAGAACATAGGCAGGTCAGCACGGCTGTGCAATGTAGGAGCTCAACTCAGTGTGCTTGCATTTCTTGCTCTTGGGGGTGGCTTAAGTGATGCAGCTCAAGGTCAGCATTCACACTTGTGCCACTCAGCCAATTACCAAAAGGAATATATTTCCCAACAAAATTCTTCTTTGTTCTAAGGCTTCAACGATCACTGAAAAGCCTTTAGATTTTAGCACCAGTAGGTGAGACTCATACATCAGGTGACTCTGAGACTGTTTATCCTATGAGAGAACAGATGAGTGGGAAATGCTAGGTCCATTTGTGGTGATGCTGCGTAAAGTGAAGTTAATTCTGCAATACTCAACATTGACAGGAAGACCAGCCCACATGGAAACAGCAACTCTGGCCCCACTGAGCAGGGTTCATCTACCGGTGTTGCTGGAGTTTGAATGTGGCCCTCCAAAATCTTGTGCTAGAAATTTAATCTCCAAGGCAACAGCGTTGGGAGGTGGAGCCTAAAGAGAGGGGATTATGGCATGAGGGTGCTGCCCTCATGAACAGATTAACGCCGTCATCTTGGAAGCAGGTTCATAACCACAGGAACGGTATCCCTATAAAGGGACCAGTGTGGCCCCTTTTGTCTCTCTCTTGCCCTTTCTCCGCCCTTCTGCCACTGCAGGACGCAGCATGAAGGCCCTCGTAAGACAGGAGAGCCCTGATCTTAGGCCTCCCAGTCACCAGAACCACGAGAGCCTAAGTCTGAGATCACAGTAAAGTGCACAGACTGGGGTATTCTGTTACAGCAGCACAAAACAGACCGAGACAAGACCATCAGATTGTGGGGTCAGTCTGATAAGGAAAATTAGCGTTGTTCCTTGGGACACTAATGTATGACTTATAAATTCACTCTCAAATGCACACATATCCCAGAAGTGATGGAAATAACCCTGAAAGGTGGGCCTGCGACTTCTAGAAGAAATTACGTGAGTGAACAGGCTAATCTTGCTTCAGGAGTTAAGTCAGGTTCTGCCCTTTGGGATGCACATTGCTACAGCCTAGATGATGGGTAAAACGTACAACAAAAATGAATTTGCGTATTAATCATTTGTGTATCAAGGTCACAGATAAAAATACTTCTGTGGAACAGCAGTGTGAGGTGCTCCACAAGCCTGTTCTCCAACAATATCACAACTGGGAGAAATTACTAAAAAAAATATAAATAAAATGACTAAGAGTCTGGAAATTGGGGGCAGGCATTTGGCCTAGTGGTTTAGAAGCTGGTAAAGATGCCTACATCCGGTATAGGGGACCATGGTCTAATACCTGCCTCCAAATGCTGACTCCAGCTTCCCCCAGCACGCACCCTGGAGGCAGCAGTGACGGCTCACAGAGTTGGGTCCCTGCCACCCATGGACACTCCTGAATTGAGTTTCCAGTTCCCAGATTCAGCCTGACCCAGTTCTGGCCATTGTGGGCATTGGGAGAGTGAACCAGCCTCTCATATAAATAAAATAATTTGAAAAACCAAAACGTCTCTAGAAATTGTCCTAAGCATGTACGGTGAATGAAGTAGCAATTTCAGCACAATCTACAATGGAGTAAGAAGACCGAGTGTAATACTTGAGCCGTGGCTCCCTCCTCTTCCTTCCCCACCCCTCAGTTCAGAGTAGGTGAGTGGGCTCAGTGTATGAGTGTTCCCAGTCAAAAGATAAGCTATCTTGGGCTGGCGCCGTGGCTCACTTGGTTAATCCTCCGCCTGCAGCGCCGGCATCCCATATGGGCACCGGGTTCTAGTCCCGGTTGCTCCTCTTCCAGTCCAGCTCTCTGCTGTGGTCCGGGAAGGCAGTGGAGGATGGCCCAAGTGCTTGGGCCCTGCACCCACATGGGAGACCAGGAGAAGCACCTGGCTCCTGGCTTCGGACTGGCGCAGCACTGGCTGTAGCAGCCATTTGGGGGGTGAACCAATGGAAGGACCTTTCTCTCTGTCTCTCTCTCTCTCACTGTCTAACTCTGCCTGTCAAATTTAAAAAAAAAAAAAAAAAAAAGATAAGCTATCTCACCAATAAGGGCGGGTCAGCAGCATGTCCTGGATGGGGGATGGGGAGGGCTAAGAAACACAGGATTCCAATCCCCCTTGCTTGCTCACAGCAGCTGGAGTCCAGGCCCAAGAAGATGAGGGCTGCTGCTCCTGCCTGCACCCTGCTGTGACGCAGAGCAGTCCCTTCAGCCCCATCTCCAGAGCAGCCTCACAGACCATCCCCTGAAGACAGAGCTCACCCACACAGAGAGCTCCAGAGTGCTCCCCAAAGCAGCTGACTCTCTTTCAAAGAGAGAGCAGGCAAGTTCAAGCACAAGGGCGTTCTCAAAAACAATCGAGACTTCAGCAGTAAACAGTCAAAAAAAGAGGCAGTAGCTCTGAAAGCAAACATGCCAAACCCTATTTAACAGAAGGAACCAAGGAAATGGGGCAATTACGAGCCTCCTGGCATAAGAAGAAACTGGACTGCAAAAGAGCCGGAATTAAGCTGGATCTGTGGAACAGTTTATACCCGGAGCACTGCTGAAAGAGTAAAGCCATCAGTTGGCACTGCCAAAGCCAAATCCTGAGTGTGATATCACACAAGGCAGACAGCTTAGCCAGGACTCAGGGAAAGAGAAAGTCCACAGGAACCTGTAAGAAACACGGTCAGCCCCGGAGCTGAGGCCAAGGCTACAGCCCAGACCTTAGCAGTTCAGGATGTGGGGGAAACTGACCTCACTGAAATAAACCAACACAGTCACTAAACAAACAGGCAAACAAAAATAAAACAAATCTGGGACTAGGGGGTGGAGCCAGTGTTCAGAATTGCTACAAATATAGTCATTGCTCAATATCCACAGAGAACTGGTCCAGGACCCCCACAGATGCTCAACTTCTTTATATAAAATGGTGTACTACTGGGGCCCAGCACTGTGGTGCGGCAGGTAAGCCACTGTCTACAGAGCCAGCATCCCATATGGGCACTGGTTCAAGTCCCAGCTCCTCTACTTCCAATCAGTTCCCTGCTAATGTGCCTGGGAAAGCAGTGGAAGATGGCCTGGGCCCCGGCCACCCACATCAGAAAAAGCTCTTGGTTCCTGGCTTTGGCCTGGCCCATCCCGGTCATTGTGGCCATTTGGCAAGTGAAACAATACACAGAAGCTTTCTCTCTGTCTCTCCTGTCTCTGTGACTCTGACTTTCAAATAAATAAATCCCTTTTTAAAAAACTGGTGTATTATTTACACACAATCTATGCACATCTGCCTGTGTACTTTACATCGCCTCAAGATTTCTCCTATGCATATGCAAATGCCGTATGTGACCCTGTTACTCTGTGCTGTTTAGGCAATAACAGGGCCTCAGAGAATACAGGACATCAGTAAGTGCACCAACATGCACTCACTCAGTGGGACTTTCAGGAAGGAGGGAGAAAGGGACAGAATATATTCAAAGAAATAAAGCCTGCAAACCCCCCAGAACTGATGAACGGCATTCAGCAAGGTCACTGAACTGCAAGCAGCATAGCCTAAAACGGAAATACACGCAGAGATACGTGTACTAAAACGCTAATAACCAAAGACAAAGCTCTTGAAAGGAGCTGCACTGGACTAAACACTGTCCTGCAAAACACACATCCTTCCGGGAGCTTCAGAATGGGCCCTTAGTGGAAATACTGCCACTGGGGCTGTGGCTGCTGAAGATAAGCTCATACTGGATTAGGGTGGGCCCTTAACCCAATATGAGACACACAGGACCCATCTGATAACAGATCAGGGACTGCAACGATGCCTCTCAAGGCGAGGAATGCCAAGGACCGCTGGCAACACCAGATGCCAGGACAAAGCATGGAACAGATGCTTCCCTACAACCTTCAGAGACAGCAGGCTCTCACAACACCTTGATTTCAGACTTGCAGCTTCTAGAACTACGAAAGAGTAAATTTCTGCTTCTTTCTTAAGCCCCCAAGTTGGTGGTGATTATGACAGTAGCCCAAGGAAATTAACTCAACAGAAAAAGATAAATGATGTGTCACATACAAGGGAATCCCAATCTGATTAATAATCGACTACTGTAACAGATAATGGAGAAAGCAGTGGATGACAACTCCAAGTTGTGACATAGGCGAGTAGAGCCACCACTCGTGATGCCAGCATCCCATATGGGTGCCAGTTTGTGTCCTGGCTGCTCCACTTCCAGTCCAGCTCCCTGCTTATGGCCTGCATGTCTGGACCCCTGCCCCTCATGTGAGTCTGAGACCTGGATAAAGCTCCTGGCTTCTGGCTTCATTCTGGCCTAACCTTGATTGTTGTGGCCATCTGAGGAGTGAATCAATGGATGGAAGATCTCTCTGTAACTCTGCTTTTCAAATAAATAAATAAATCATAAAAAACAGAATACTACATATACAACCAAAACGCCTTTCAAAAATAAGGGCAAAAGTAATCGCCCATTGCTCAAAAATAAACAAAAAGGGGGAAATGTGGTGGAATGAGAAGGCCATACCAAAATGGCCGCTGGCAAGCGAGTGTCAGTTACTCAGGAGTGGCTTTGGAAACCCCCTGAGAAACCACCTGGAAACAGAGCCTGCCTGGCAACAGGCTGTGATTGGTTAGGGCATAAAACGCCCCTTGACCGGATTGGCTGCCTTGGCTATTTAAGCCGCTGTACCAACTGAAATAAACAAGTCTGCGGGCTGCTCGCCTCTGGCCCACTTTCACCCGACTCCTGTGGTCTGTGTGGTGACTGGGCACCTCTTGCCCCCACCACACTCCTCCTCTCAGAACAAATCCACCGCAACAATCGCCCTTATGCTTGAACTTTCCTACTTTTTCTTTTGTTAGATAAACAAATAATAAGATAATTCATTGCTAGCAGAACTACCATATAAAAAATACCAAAGGAACATTCTTCAAACTAAAAGCAAGTGATCCTAGACAACAACTAGAATCCATAGGGGGAAAAGCGGCAGTGGTGGAAGCGACCAATTAGGTAATGGGGTAATTATACAAGACAGCACATGAGGGTAAGTTCGCAGAATTAAAAAGATAAGTTTACTTTGCTGCCAAAAAATTTCTGAAATCCACATATATGAAGTCTTCAAAATGTTCATGGAAATGAGTATTATTATAAAAAACTATGCAGGGACTTAAAACTTTTTTGAACTGGTCTTCTGCAACTTTTTGAATTGCCCTCATAATGTGTGTTTTTCCTTCCTACTCTTCACTGATTTAAAGACAAATTGTATAGTACAACACTATGAATGTACTTAAAGCTGTAAAACTTTATGCCTTAAAATGGTTAATAAATTTCTATGTGTGCTTCACCATACACTCAAAAATACACAATTATAGAAAACTGTATATGTATATATGATAGATATAATTATATTATTAGTCCTATAATATATACAAATATACATAACAATAATAGCACAAAAAGGGTAGGCAGGGACAAAGCTGTCTCATATCAAGAAATGAAATGAGAAATTAACTCAAACTTGCAGGAACAAATGAAAAAATTCATATAGGGTAAATCAAAAGGTCAATGTAACAAATTCTATAAATACATTCACGTTCTCCTTTATTGTCTCAGCTTATTTGCCAGTCATAAAATTATATAAGGTAATAATTTTAACAGCATACATACTGTTTCTAAATCTGTATATATTAAAATATATGAAATTTGTATACCTTAAGTAAAATTTAAAAAAATTGCAGAGGATATGATCTTGTATTTAGAAAGCCTGAAAGAATCTAATTAAAACTATTAGAACTAAACTGCTAAGTTTGGTAAGGTTCCAATATGAAACAAAATTCAATTGTATTTCTATATACTTACAATATATAGTCTAAAAATTAAAAAAAAAGCAAAATAATTTTATTTATGATATCAGCAAAAAGAATAACAAACTTTAGAATAAATTTAAGAAAAGGAGTGTAAAACTTGCACTCTGAAAAATCACTCACACACACACACACACACACATGCACACACAAAGTTGAAAGACACAAATGAAGACACAGAAAATGGAAAGACATCCCATGTTCATGGATCCAAAGACTTAGTGTTGTTAAGACAGTGATGCAGATTCAGGTCAGCGTCTATCAAAAATCTCAACTGGCTTCTTTGGAGAATCTAATCCTTAAGTTCACAGGGAATTGCAAGGAATCCACCAAGACCAAAATCATCTTCAAAAAGAAAAGCACAGGTGGAAGACACTCTCCAATTTCAAAATGTGCAACAAAGCTACACAGTTTTGTGGGTGAGGTTTCAAGATGGCGGGGCCTGGGTGGTTGACTGAGAGGCAGAGGTATAAAGACCTCTCCCACGTCAAAGAGGCCAAGATTCACCCCCCCCCCCCATTTCCTGAAGTCCTGAGAGCCCAGCAGAAGTGATGGTTTTATTGTTTTTTTTTTTTTTTTCTAAATGAAAAAGTAAACCATAGGGATTGCCAACATGAGATGAAGATCTACATCATCCACCAAAAGTGGAAAATTTATGAACCCCACATACCAAGCCCAAAAGGAAGCCTGGAAGGGAAAATTAAAGAACAAAAAATCAAGACAGGATGGTAATGAGTTGTGGTTTTGAAGCCTAAACCCAGGGCAACAGCCACAGTTAAATGAGAAAGTACTGGGGCATGTGTAAAAAGCTGCGTGAAACCTTTGAACATATGTATCCTCAGACTTCATGGAAAAGAGAATCCAGACACTTACAAAGAAATGAAAAACCTAGGAGTAGAATACAAACAGAAGAAGGCTGGTTGATCCTGTCAAGGTAATCAAGTTTCTTCTGAGAAATAAAAGGTCATACTCAGACTTACTCTTTTAAGTTACTGGGAGAACTTGATCATGTTAAACCTCTTCATCATGGCAATTTCTTATAAAAACAAACATACATCTACTCTATAAGCTAGCAGATCCAATCCTCTATATTTACACAGGAGAAATGAATTCCTCTACCAACACAGTAATAACCAAAAACTAGAAATAGCTCAGATGTCCATTAGTGGGATAAATAATCAAGCTGTATAACATATCCGTACAGTTGAATATTATTCAGCAATAAAAAGGGATGATCTGCTGATAGCCAAAACAACTTGGGATGGCAAAGTATGTATAAATCACAAAAGCATGCTGAGCTGGTTTCATTGTTACAACACCATTTGTATGAAATTCTGAATAGGCAAAATCAATCTATGAGAGGATAACAAGTGTAATAATAGTTGCCTTGGGTGGTGTTAGGGATTGACTGGGAAGGAGTATGAGGATTACCCATTGGTCAGAACTTACTGAATTTATATGCTTCATTATAAATTTTACTTCAAAAAAGAAACATGGGAAAAATAGAATATGGGTACTGCTGCTGGAAGTAAATACATCAGTGGTCAAGCGATTCTCAACAAGAGTGCCATGACAATTCAATGGGCAGTGAGTAGTCATTTTAGAAAATTGTGCTGGACAGCTAGGCAGCCGTACACAAAAGAAGGAAGTACCCCTACCTAACGCCGTAATTAAAAATCACTCAAAATGGATCAAAGACCTAAATTTAAGGAGGAAATCTATGACACTTTTAGGAAAAAACAGTAAACATTTGTCACTTTACATTAGGAAACTGCTTCTGAAACATGACGGGTAAAGAACCAGCAATCAAGGGCAGAAACCAGACATTATGAACGTGAAAAACATTTCCACTTCACAGAACACAATGGAGAAAGTGAGAAGACATGAGGTGGGCATTGACCTGGGAGTTAAGATACTGCCCCGACACTGGAGTGCCTGTGTGTACTGACTCCACCTTCCTGCTCATGCAGACCATGGGAGACAGCCGAATGGCTCGAGAGACCGGGTCTCTCCCACCCAGGTGGGAGGCCTTGCCTGAGTCCCCAGCTCCCAGCTTTGGCCTCAGCCTAGCCCCAGCCAAAGCAGGCCTGTGGGAGAGAACAAGATAAGAGCTTCCTCTATATACCTCTCAATTTAAAAAAGAAAGAAAAGAGAGAGAAAGACAACACACAGAATGGGCAAAAAAAAAAAAAAAAAAAAAAAAAAAAGCAAATCATATATTTGGTAAAGAACTCTTATAACTGCCCAATAAAAAAAATGGGAAAATAATCCAATTACAAAATGGGCTAGGTATCTGAATAGAAATTTCTCCAAAGACACAGAAATGATCAATAAGTCCTTGAAAGGATGCTCAGCATCATTAGCTATCAGGCAAGTGTCAAATCCACAAAAAGGTATCACCTCACATCTGTTAAGGGGCTATGGTCAAATACTACAGGGCAGTTATAATCAAAACAGCATAGTACTGGTACAGAAACAGATGGATAGACCAATGGAACAGAATAGAAACACCAGAAATCAATCCAAACATCTATAGCCAACTTATATTTGATCAAGGATCTAAAACCAATTCCTGGAGCAAGGACAGTCTATTCAATAAATGGTGCTGGGAAAACTGGATTTCCATGTGCTGAATCATGAAGCAAGACCCCTAAATCCACTCAACATGGATTAAAGACTTAAATCTATGACCCGACACTAACAAATTATTAGAGAACATTGGAGAAACCCTGCAAGATATAGGCACAGGCAAAGACTTCTTGGAAAAGACCCCGGAGCCATCGGCAGTCAAAGCCAAAATTAACAATAGGGATTACACCAAATTGAGAAGTTTCTGTACTGCAAAAGAAACAGTCAGGAAAGTGAAGAGGCAACCAACAGAATGGGAAAAAATATTTGCAAACTATGCAACCGATAAAGGATTAATAAACAGAATCTACAAAGAGGTCAAGAAACTCCACAACATCAAAACAAACAACCCACTTAAGAGATGGGCCAAGGACTTCAATAGACATTTTTCAAAAGAGGAAATCCAAATGGCCAACAGACACATGAAAAAATGTTCAAGATCACTAGCAATCAGGGAAATGCAAATCAAAACCACAATGAGGTTTCACCTCACCCCAGTGAGAATGGCTCACATCCAGAAATCTACCAACAACAGATGCTGGCAAGGATGTGGGGAAAAAAGGACACTAACCCACTGTTGGTGGAAATGCAAACTGGTAAGGCCACTATGGAAGACAGTTTGGAGATTCCTCAGAAACCTGAATATAACCCTACCATACAACCCAGCCATCCCACTTCTTGGAATTTACCCAAACGAAATTAAATTGGTAAATAAAATAGCTGTCTGCACCTTAATGTTTATTGCAGCTCAATTCACAATAGCTAAGACCTGGAATCAATCTAAATGCCCATCAACAGTAGAATGGATAAAGAAATTATGGGATATGTACTCTATTGAATACTATACAGCAGTAAAAAAAAAAAAAAATGAAATCCGTCAAATTTGTAACAAAATAGAGGAATCTGGAAACCATGATGGTGGGTGAAATAAGCCAGTCCCAAATGGACAAATATCATATGTTCTCCCTGACTGGTGACAACTAACTGAGCACCAAAAAGGAAACCTGTTGAAGTGAAATCGACACTATGAGAAACAGCCCTTGTCCTGACTGTTGATGAACAACTTAATACTTTATCCCTTTTAGTACTTTTTTTTTGTTCTACTTAATACTAATGGTTGAACTCTTTAATTAACACACAATTATTCTTAGTGTTTAAATTTAACTGAAAAGTGATCCCTGTTAAATATAAGAGTGGGAATAAGAGAGGGAGGAGATGCATAATTTGGGACATGCTCAATCGGACTTGCCCCAAATGGTGGAGTTAGAAATGTGCCAGGGGATTCCAATTCAGTCCCATCAAGGTGGCATGTACCAATGCCATCTCACTAGTCCAAGTGATCAGTTTCAGTTCACAACTGATCATAATGATAGGATTAAGACTCAAAGGGGTCACATAAACAAGACTAGTGTCTGCTAATACTAACTGATAGAATTAAAAAGGAGAGAACGATCCAACATGGGAAGCAGGATACACAGCAGACTCAGAATGGCAGATGTCCTAAACAGCACTCTGGCCTCAGAATCAGCCCTTAAGGCATTTGGATCTGGCTAAAAAGCCCATGAGAGTATTTCAGGCATGGAAAGCCAAGACACTCTGGGGAAAAAAAAAAAAAAAAAAAAAAAAAAAAAAAAAAAAAAAAACCTAAATGAAAGATCTCTGTGAGTGAGATCCCAGCAGAAAGAACAGGCCATCAGAGAAGGTACCTTTCTCTGAAGGGAGGAGAGAACTTCCACTTTAACTATGACCTTGTCTAAATAAGATCAGAGTTGGTGAACTCAAAAGGCTTCCATAGCCTTGGCAACTCATGACAAGAGCCTCAGGTGATTATGACGCCATAAACAAGAGTGTCAATTTGTTAAGTCAACAACAGGAGTCATTGTGCACTTACTCCCCATGTAGGATCTCTGTCCTTAATGTGTTGTACAATGTGAATTAATGCTATAACTAGTACTCAAACAGTACTTTACATTTTGTGTTTCTGTGTGGGTGCAAACTGTTGAAATCTTTACTTAATATATACTAAATTGATCTTCTGTATATAAAGATAATTGAAAATGAATCTTGATGTGAATGGAATGGGAGAGGGAGCGGGAGGTGGGAGGGTTGTGGGTGGGAGGGAAGTTATGGGGTGGGGGAGAGCCACTGTAATCCAAAAGCTGTACTTTGGAAATTTAAATTTATTAAATAAAAATTTAAAAAAAAGGGGGGCTATGGTCAAAAAGACACAATAACAAGTAAATAGTGTACAGCATGCACAAACATTGGAAGCCACACGCATAGTTGGTTGAAATGTAAAATGATGCAGCTACTTTGGCAAACGGCTGCTAGATCCTCAAAAGCTAAGCAGTTTCCATAGGAGATAATACATGTGCAAATCAAATGTGGTATAGTCACACGATGTACAATTTGGTAGCTAAATATATAAAGACTGATACAAAGTATGACATGAATGAACCCTGAGAACATTCTGCTAAGTAAAGAAGCCAATCACAAAAGGACAAACACTGCATTATTCCATTTTTATGAAATATCCTGCTTTGGCAAATCTATGCAGACAGAAAGTAGACTGATTAGTGGTTGACTATGGTTTGCAGTGTAGGATACTGGCAGAAAAGAGATACTAATGGGTACATAGTTTCTCTGAGACTTCAAAATTGGATGTGGTGATCATTGCATAACTCTGAACATACCACAAACCACTGAATTCTAGACTTTTAAGGGTGAGCTACACAGTATGTGAGGTATATCTCAATAAAGTTATTTGAAAAAAAGTACAAAGGTTCAGGTCCAGCACTGTGATGGGCTGAGCCTTCATTTTTGGTGCTGGCATCCCATATGTGCACCAGTTCCTGCCCTGGCTTCTCCTCTTCTGATCCAGCTTCTGTTAATGGCCTGGGAAAGCAGTGGAAGATGGCTTAAGTACATGGGTCCCTGCACCCGTGTGGGAGACCTGGAAAAAAACTCCGGGCTCTTGGCTTCGGATTGGCTCAGCTTGTGGCCATCTGGGGAGTGAACCAGTGGATGGAAGACTTTTCTTTCTGGCTCTCCCTTTCTCTTGTCTGTAGTTCTACCTCTCAAATAAATAAATAAAATCTTAAAAAAAAAAAAAATAGAAACGTTCAATCTCTTTGGACTCACTGTGCTACACAATAGGGAAATAGAATTCTTGAGCTGGTAAGTTTGTGGTGACCTTCAACAAGTTGGCTATTAGCCAAGAAAGCACCCAGGGTATTCATCAAAGTGGCGTGTGAACCACAAAGGTTAAAAACCACCATAGTGGAAAATGGTATCACACTTCCTCCAAAAGTTACACATACAGTTTCCATATTATCCAGTCATTCCACCCCTACAAATATCCAGAACTGAAAAACCATGCTCACATAAATGCTAATACCCATGTGTTCACAGCACCATTACTCACGATGGCATCAGAAGATCACTAACTGCAAATGTGCAGTGCCGGAGAAACAGATGAATAGGACGCAGTCTGCCCATACAATGCAGTACTGTGCAGACACACGCAGAGATGAAGGCCTGATTCACGCTACAGTGTGGCGCATTTTACATCCTTTCACCCATACCAAGTGAGCACAAAAGCAAATGCGTACAGGCAGAACGTGGTTTCAGTGGTTGCCCAGAGGAATTCCGCTAGGAAGAGAGAGTGACTGCTAACGGTGCAGGTTTCTTTTTGGGGTGATAAACAGTGTGAAATCATAATGTGGTGGTGCTGCACAACTCTGCGTATACACCATAAACCCCTTAAGTGTACAAACTCAGAAGTGTATATGCGAGTTCCATGGTTATGTCAGTTAACTCTCAATTTTAAAAATCAAGTTTCTTTATACTGTAAATACCAATCAGGTGAGCAAACTTACCAAAATTCTTTTGCGATCCTTTTCTGATAAAAACTTTACTGGTGGGTATTTCTGGGTGAAGCTGTGTAACATGGAGAGATTGAAAAGAAGAAAGTCAATCATCTCACGTTGCAAATTCTCCCCCCCCCCACCATCAAAGCCAAGGCCAGACTGAGGAACTGCTATTGTTTGCCCCTTCTTTCTACCACAAACGAGCCCCGAGGACCCAAGGACTCACTGTCTAGCTGGAATCAAGAAATATCTGACGTGCTCCTTGCTTGCAATCAAGCTGAGAACATGTTTTGAGTCCATCCTTGAGAAGTGAAAGTTTAAGGAGCTACTGGAAGCTGCTAGGGCAGAGGAGGCACAACCTCTTCCCAATCCAGTTAGAGACACAAAATATGGGAGGTGGCAGCATTCCCAAGAAGCTGCACGAAGCACGGAAGAAGGCAGCTGCATGTGGTCACGGTCCAGGGCAAGAGTCGGTGCCTCCCAAGGTTGGAGGGGAGACTCACAAAGCTTTGCGTCCTGTTCTGGGCAGTCACAAATCCAGCCTCCCTTTCCTGACCAGCGTCCCTGGCAGCAGCACCTGCTGTCCAGCATGGGCTATTCTGATTCTTTCTTATTTTCATCTTATCTTTTGATACCCTCTTGCTCCCCTAAAGGGGCCATAGGTCCCCACCCCATGCAGAGGTTCCAGGAGCAGAGAAGCACATGGGCATACAAAATGCTCAGAGAGGGGTAATGAATATAGATTGGAAACTGCATTCTTGAAATGATTCAGTTAGTAACAGAAGTGCTTCATGTAAAATCCAGACGATCAGCTTCATGGTTATTATTTTCACTAGAGAGGTGCTAGGCCAGGTGGCATAGTCCTCATGGGTTCTCTGTCCCCAGAACAAGCCCAGAGCTGGGACACAAAGTGCATTTCCTTTATGGCTGCTGAATGAAACAGAATATGACAAGTCATTAGATGGGTGGCCTGGACAGGTGTTCCTCACATGCGGAGTGTGTAGGGCTGCTTAAATCGGTGCCCTTCTTTATAATGTAGACAAACTATCCCATTAAAAATTTCCAGGTTCTCAAAAGGTCAAGTTGTTCTTATAGACAAGAAAACCAGAGGTTGGCAGATGGGAGGGTGGGGTGAGAGCCTGGTTGTCCCCTTGTTAGCTCTGTGACCCCGCTGGGTGCAGAGGTAACTACAGCTCCCTATCTACAGGGCTGCCCTGGCACAGCCTGTCTCCAGGACACACTGACCCTAGTGAGTGCATAACGAATATTAACCATGCAGCTGGGGAGCAGGTTCAAGTGCTGTCTTCAGTTGGCGACTCTGCAGGACCCAGGGGAGTGGGATCTATGCCTTGTTTGCCAAAGACTTCTGCTCATTCCATACCCTTCCTCAATTACTCAGCTGAGGGAGGACAATGTGAAACTCAGCTCTCTCTACAAGCCCCCCTCACACCCCTGTGCTTGTGATACCCATATCTTCAGCCTCATTCGCTGAGCTCCATACTCAGTCACATGGCACAGCAGAAACTCGCCCTCCTCCCCTCTGCCACTCCTGAGCACCATGACTCCACTGTCCCCTAGCAGGACAGGCTGGCGCCGGCCTGGACTAGGCCCGTTCCCTCACTCACCACGGGAGCTTGCTCTCTACCATCTGTATGAGTTGAAATACCCAGGGAATAGGACTGCAGCTATGCACCAGAACATGAGATAGAAGGGTCGAATTGATCCTGTGATGGGCAGCCCAGGAAGGAGCACAACCGTTTGGCCAAGAAACCAAGTTTTATTCCAAGTGATTAGCTTAGAATACAGTTGTCCCTTGGTATCTGCAGGGTGTTGGTTCTAAGGTCCCCCACAGACCAGAGGCTCAAATCTCTTCTATACAATGACATCCTCTCATTTCTTTAAGTCAGTCCTAGATGACTTACAATACCTAATACAGCACAAATGCTTTGTAAGTAGTTGTTATCCTGTAGTGTTTAGGGAATAATGGCAAGAAAACAAAGTCTATACATGTTCAGTACAAAGGGAACTTTTCCCACCAGATATCTTGTGAGGTTGTTTGAACCTGCAGATGTGGGAGTCACGGACACAGGGCTGAGTGTAGTCCCAGTCTGGAAGCCAGAAGTGAAACTTGGAATGCTATTTCTACAAGGAAGAAAAGGATGGGTGGTTGTCTTTACTCCGTAAGACAGAGCGAAAGCTCAGTGACTTGTATAGATAAGATGGACTCAAAAATACCTCCACCATGTCTGAAACATTTTGTTTAAAAGATGAAACAGTTGGTTTTCTGCTTTGTTTTTCTTCAAAATGTAGGGACAGGTTTTAGATTTCATATGCATGGTTAATTTATTATTAAACTTCTGTGGTGTGGGCTGCACCTGCAGGTGGCCACTCAGTGCCCCCGCGCACCTGCTGTGCTTACTCAGGGCTGGGCAGTGGGTAGTAGGCTGTGGAGAGGCAGAAGGGGGTGAAAATCTGACTCACTGTACAGGGACAATTGACTCAGGGACATGTTCTATGCAGCCACTGGAATACAGTGATAGAGGCTGAAGGAAATCCTGCCCCATGAAGCTCTCATTCCTGAGTGTCAGGCTAGTAGTTCAGAATGGAGAATGAAACAGAAAGGGGATCTTCTCTTTTCTCACCTCCTCCCCAAATTAAACCTTCACTAATTACTTTATGCGATTCTAGACTCTAACCTTACTGTTTAGCAGGACAGCCAGTAAGAAGGAGGCTTACTTGGAACCTAAAATATCATCTTGAGTTGCCATCCATTCAAAACACAAAGACATGGAGGCGACTAAACCAATGGCATATAATCAGGCCTCCAAATCACGGGTTCTGGATCCATGGATTTAAGCAACTGTGGATCCAAAATATCCAGAAAAAAAAAGTTACATCTCTGTCGACCATGTACAGGCTTTTTGGCTTGTCATTATTGCCTCAACACAGGATAAAATCTATTTACATGGCACTTACATTGTGTGAGTAACCTAGAGATGTAAAGTACGCGGGAAGATGTGCTTGGGATAGAGGCAATACTGTCCATTTCATGTGAGGGACCTGAGTGAGCATCCTACGGGATTGCATCCATTCCCACCACAAAGCCTCTGTGTGACCTCTGTCACAGGCTCCTCCACCTGACCCGCCCACCAGCCTGCAGAACACAAGCATTTAGAACCACGAAGAACCAACCCTCAGCCCCAAGGGTCAAATGCTAACCCTCTGCTCTATTTTACAGGCAGCTCCCACTGCTTGAGAAGAGAGAGCTACTAGTAAATTCTTCAGATTAAATTCTTACTTGTGCTTCTCCTGTCGCTTGAAAGCAGAAAGAACACCATCTAAGTGTCAAAGGGAATCGCCTAATCCTCATATTTTAAGAGATCCTGTTTGTAAGTCCCAGGGAAGTTACGTAATTAATTCATTTTTTTTCCCCAAAAGATAAAATAGGAGCGATGGTTACCCTGGCAGTGAAGATGCCCATGTCCCATGTGGACTGCCTGAGTTCAGTTCCTGGCTCGTTCTCGCCTCCAGCTTCCTACCATGCAGACCTAGGGAGGCAGTGATAACCGCTCCAGTAACTGCCACCCATGCTGCCACTCCTGTCACCCATGCTGGAGACCTGGATTGCATTCCCAGCACCTGTCTCCAGTCTCTGCCACTGTTTGAATTTGGTGAGTAAACCAGTGGATGGGCGCTCGCTCTCTGTCTGTGGTCTCTCACCACTTCTCCAATAAATAAAAAATAGTCTAAAAATTAAAAACATGAATATTATTGTCTAAAGAAAATGATTGTGTCTGGGTAGATTTTTTTTTTCTTTTTTTTTTTGTAAACCAACATAAAACAGTGGGTTTTCTTAGCATAAACTAGTTTTTTTTGTTTGTTTGTTTGTTTTTTTTTTAAAGCTTCCTTTAAAATATCTCAAATTAGGAGGCTGCTGCTGTGGTGTAGCAGGTAAAGTTGCTTCTGCAGTGCCAGTATCCCATATGGGTGTCAGTTCGAGTTCCGGCTGCTCCACTTCTGATCCAGCTCTCTGCTTTGGTCTGGGAAAGCAGTAGAAGATGGCCAAGTCCTTAGGCCCCTACACCCGCGTGGGAGATGCGGAAGAAGCTCCTGGCTCCTGGCTTCGGATTGGTCCAGCTCTGGTTGTTGTGGCCATTTGGGGAGTGAACCAGCAGATGGACAACCTCTCTCTCTCTCTCTCTCTCTCTCTCTCTCACTCTGCCTCTGCCTCTCTGTAACTCTTTCAAATAAATCAATCTTTTTTAAAAAAAAAATATCAAATTATATAGCCTTATCAAAGGCAGAATTTCTGGCTCCTTTTCAATGAAATGTTACCAGAAGTATAATTTGTAAAAAGTCATGGCAAGAAGAATTTAAAACACAAACAACCTCGCATTACTAAGGCAATCTGCTAGAATAACTGCCAGCTTTCACTCCAGTACGAGTGGAAATGAAGGCTGACCTGAGCGCCCCGCGGAAGATAAGGAAATGAACAAGCACGTTTTGTTGGATGAGTCTTCTCCACTCTCGTCCCCTTTGATCTTTTAATGAAAAATCAAAGAAACACTGCTCTTTATTTCTTCCTTTTGGTCTGGACTTAACTGAAGGACTCACAGAAATAGACTCGTACCACCCAAACTCATCCCAAGAAAAGAAAACGAATTACTTCACCCCAATGAAATGTTTCCAGTTTTCTTTTTAAAATTTCAAGATTCAACTGTTACTCCAAATGTATGAAGTTTCTCACATACATACACTCAAAGGAAAAATCCTGGTGCCAGTGATGCAAACATTTCTAGGAGCGAGAGTGACAGAGAGAGTGTCTGTGCAACAGGTCACGTGCCCGGGGAACCCCCCCAAGCCAAACAGTGAGGAGGAGGAATTTACTTTGGAATAGGATTCAGATAAACATGTCTGTCATACGGCACACTTTTTCCTTCTCAGCCACTTGACCTGGACTTGGCTTCCTAAGTTCATTAGGCTCTAAACCCCAGTCACATGATAACAGTTCAGGGATGAATGCTAATGGCTGATGAGTTAGCATGGGGGCTGCATCTGGTCATGGGGGCCAGGAGGGCGTTCTCACCTGGGGATCAGTTAGGTAAGCCGTGTTCAGTCCAGCTGCTCTCTGTGCTTCCCGGCTCACTCACCGGGTGGTCATTCCTTTACACCTGTTCCACCTGCTGCCTGACCCTGAACTGTGCTGTGTGACCTCTGAACTCTCAGCCCAAATAACCCCTTCCTTCCCAAGAAGCTCCTCCCAGGTGTTTTAGTGAGCGTCATGGAAGGCTGACTAACAGGCCTCCTGATGCACACTGGGGATGACAGCAGAAAAGGACTGAGCACGACAGATCAGCCCCCACATCCGTGCCCTCTCACAGTGCCCACCCGTGTGTGGTGTCTCCGCCCTCCAGACGTCTCTGCTCTCAATTCTGCTAGACTTACCAGTATATGCCAGGCACCACCCGACCCCTCACTGAAGCTACTCACAAGAGGTTACCCACGGGGCGCTCATACACAACCAGATCCCTTCTCCTTCCAGGGTGCTCACTACTAGGGTTTATGCTCAGATGGGGAGAAAAGTGACAATGCTTAATGTGGGCCTTGGTTTAGTTTTGTCCTGGTTTGTAGAAATCAAACTGACAGAGAAGAAGGACGCTTTTTCTGTTTTGTGAGGGAGAGAGAGGAGGAGAGAGCTCCTATCGACTGCTTCACTCCCCAGATAGCTGGAGGGCCAGAAGCCAGAAGCTGGGAATGAAGAATTCAGTCCAGGTCTCCCATGTGGGCGGCAGGAACCCAATTACTTGAGCCACCAATTACTTTTGCCTCCCAGGTCTGCATTACTGGGAAGCTAGAATCAGGAACCAAAACCAGGTATACAACCTAGCTACTCTGGGTAGATGCTGTGGCCCAGTGGACAGGGCCACCGCTTGGGACGCCTGCTTCCCATCCAGGAGTGCCTGGCTAGATCACCAGCTACCTACCTCACCAATGTGCCTGGGAGGGAGCAAGGGCTTGGCTCCCTGCCACCTACGTGGGAAACCAGGATGGAGTTCTGGTCTCCTGGTGTTGGTGTGCCCCAACCCTGGCTGTTGTGAGCATCTGGGAAGATCTCTCTCTTTCTGTGTGTGTGTCCCTTTCTGTCACTCTGCCTTTCAAATAAATAAACCAACCTTACCAAAAAAAAAAAAAAAAAAAAAAAAAAAAAAAAAAGGCAAAAGCGAAAACAAACAAACAAAAAAACAAACCCAGGTACTGGTACTCAGTTACGGTCCGTGGGCCACTTAAGTGGTGTCTCACTGCTAGGCTAAATGTTCACTCCAGGAAGACTTTAAACATAGATTTTACATTTAGGCTTCAGGAAGCTTTTCTGAAAATATGAATTAAGTAAGTAAATAAGTATCTTTTCTTTCTGGACAGAAGCCATGGCTTTTATCAGAAACAGACCCTCAAAGGGGAAAAAAAAGACTCTAAAACACTGTATTCATACAGTTTTACCCTCTCATGGACAGGTCCCCTGTCTGAAGGCTGCCTTCCATTTCTCACGGTACAGAGTTCATTATTCAGTGGATACGAACTTGTATCAGATACTGAACTTTCCCTACCACACAACTAAGATAGAAACATTTTTCCTCAACTCAAAACCAAAAGAACACATACCTCTTCTCCAAATCTCTGATCTTCTCTCTTAGTGGTTCAACAATCTGGAATAAAAGTAATAAATAAATAAATAAATAAATAAAACAAAAACAGTCTTCTACCACTTTTACCCCATTCTGACATTTCAGATAAGCATGACAAAATGTGAAACAGCTTTTAATTTCTTCTACAAATTTGCTTCTAATCTGAAATGAAGACAATCGCCACGCTAGAATTAAACAGGTAAACCGCATGCTGGATCTCTTACGTCACAGTCACCTCCTCGTTACCCTCCTCACTAGGAAGAATGCAAGGTGCTCCAGGTTCAAAATGGACAGATCATCAGTGTCCGTCTCTTTTCAGGAAGAAGAGTGCCCTAAGGGCAGCCCAAGTTTCTGCACTGATTTCCATGTTACCAGCACACAAACCGCAGGCTGACAGTGAACGCACACCCATGTGTGGAGCTTGGGCAGAGACTGACCTGAGGGCTTCTCCATGAGGTCAGATCCTCCCATCCCCTCCCACACTCCAGCTATTGTAATTATTTTAAAAGAGGAGGTGTATCAGCTTTTAGTTAGGTGGGTGCGTGACTCCCCGATCTGTGCACACAGGTGCTTTTTATATTTCCCAAGTCCTTATATCTGGTATGGGGTCACTTCTTCCTTTTAGCACCTGCCAAAGTAAGTGGGGGCTGGTATTCGTTCCACCTCTCATGTAGAAGTCTAAATTTTTTCTGCCCTGAAGGCAGAATTTAACACATCGCACTTTTACAAAAATAGACAAGTGGTAACAAAGCAACTGCATCTACAGGATAACAGAGAGACTCCTCGTGAATAAAGTACAATTTTAGATGGCTTTGAAATCACACACCAGCAGTAAGCTACCAAAACAAAGACACCCGCACAGCAGACAAAGGGAAATGGAGAAATTCACCAATACAAGAGAACATGGAGAGAGACTAACCTCTTCAATCTTGCTTTCAATTTTTAGTTCACTGGTTTCCTGGATAGACCTGTTGAGTAGAAAGCTATAAAACTGAGATCAACTGAAAGGCTCCGTGACTTCAAGATTTGCTTCTGATAGAATTATCATGACACAAACGCTACCGGCCAGCTCCTCATCCTGCTCAAGTACATGTCACTTCCTCCAGAGGGGAGCAAATCTCCTGAACCCATCGATGAGCAAGCCCAGTATCTGAGGGGATTGGATCTAGAGCCCACACCCCACTGATACGAAAATCTGTGGGTGTTCACGTCCTTAACATAAAATGGTACAATATTTGCACAGACCTTGTGCACATCCTCCCATAGGCCTCTACATGACTTATAATATCTAACACAGTGTACCTGCTATGTAAACAGTTGGCACGCTGTAAGATTTACTCGGTACATATTTAGTTCAGACTTAACCCTGTTTTTGATCTGCACCTGGCTGAATCCAGGGATGTGGAGGGCCAACTGTACTATCTAATGGATTATTTCTATGAAACTAAAACAATCTCCTTCCCATGTTGCCTCCAATACGGGATTTTTAAGGACAAGCAGGAAGTGTTTCCATAGGAGTACATGTTTGTCCGCTGGGCCTTCCCAGGGATTTGATGCAAAATGGAGTACTTCCAAGAAAAAAACACAGAGCTCCTTCAAATGGGATCTGAGCACCCCACCTAGCCACACACAGCAGGCTTTGTCAGATGACACAGGAGCCCTGGCGGCAGGAATCGGATCAACACCACCCCACCCACCTTGCAAAGCCAACCCCACAGGAAAAGCCTCCTGGGGCCGGCAACCTTTCGCCCCTGAACCCTGCACAGGGCACTGCAGTCCTAATGCCGACTTCATCGTCACAGTCCTGAGTGCTCTTCTTTCCTGTGGCAGTGTCAAGAAACAACACAGGGGACCGCATTCTTCCTTACGTGAAAAAACGTGCTGACAATGGCAACAGCATTTTATGGTAAATGCTCATTACCTTTTGTTGATTAAAAAAACAAAAGGCTATTTTTCAATTTGGTGAACAGAAGGATTTTACCGAGACAAGTGTGCCTCTTGCCCTCTTAAGAAGAAATCATTCACCCTCAGAGCAGAGGCTCCCTAAGACTACCCTAGGATAGACAGGTGGCCTCAGCCTCCACATCATACAGGTTGAGCACCCCTCGTCTGAAAATCCTAAATCCAAAATGCCCCCAAATCCAAAACTTTCTGGGTGCTGACACGGTGCCACAAGTGGAAAATTCCACATCTGATCTCATGTGACTGGCATAGTCAAAGCACAGGTGCACTGAAGTACTGTATAAAATTGCCCAGCTATGTGTCTATGGTGTATGGGAAATATCAATGAATATCGTACTTACACTTGAGTCCCCTCTCCAAGACATATCATTATGTACATGCAACTATTCCAAAATTTAACAAAAAATTCAAAATCCAAATCACTTCCCATTCCAAACTTCAGATAAGGAATAGTAACTCTAGTTAGCTCCCTGGGGCCAAGACCAGCCTGATTTCCCAAGACAGCTCCCTTCTGAAAAGGCTTTGCAGAAGCAACAGCTGTGTTCTTTCCCAAGCCACCTAGCAACGCCCACAGACCTCTGAGTGGCGTGAAGGCCAGGGTCAGCCCTCTCTAGGGAAGGGGAGGTCGTGGGCATGCTGGAGGACAAGCCATTTCTTCACATCTGGGTAAATGTGAAAATCAGGTGATTCTTTGTAATACCCACAGGCGAAGAGAAACGGCCCAGATGCTTGAAGGGTACAAAATTCAGTTTCATTTCTAAAGTATTCAATTAACCCATGACACCCATGGCAGATAGGTAACAACTACAATGTGTCTATAAAGCCCTATCACAGCACACAAGTAATTAAAAACAATTACCTCATATTAACGAAGTTGCCCCAAACAGCTGAAAAAGAAAGAAGAAGAAAAAAGTCAATATTTAAATCCACAACATGGAAGGATGCAAATTGATTAAAAGATTTAGTTTTTAAACAATATTTTAAAGCTGAGAAAACTACACTATAGCCCACGAAGACAATAAAATCTACACTTTGTTTTCAAAGACTTAAGTCCTCCCAGAAGTTAGTGAGAACAGGATCCTGTGGAGCCCCGTGTTTTGGAATACCCCTTTTGGCCTTTGTAGTTCAAGGGTGACTGCGTTCTAATGAACAGAATGTCCTCAACCTCTGCTTGAGGGAGGGTCCGGGCAAAAGTTAGAGACTTGTATGCCTGCAAGAGAACCCTTCCCTTTAATTGCTGATGACAAGTTAAACAGGAGTGATGGCCTCAAGCTGTGCCTTAGCTCCATCTGTTCTAGACTCTCCCCAATTTCCCCTCTCTCAGTCTCTGGTCTGTTTGGGCCAGGGTAGGGGGTGGGGGGAGGTCCTTCTCTGATTACAGGCACCTGGTGGGCAGGTTATCCAACACAGCTGCCCTCAACACAGGGGTCTAAACCAGCCCTGCCCCACAGTACAACATAATGGCAGGAGACTGCTGGGGTTTCCATGTCCCCACCCGAGCTCCTGCTCAAGTGAAGTCTGCTCCGTGAAGCATGATGAATTGGGACCAGGTGGGCAGACGCGACTGGGTCTAGTGGATTCGTGGGTTACGGCAGGGTCATCTCCACTGTAAGAGCGAGTTTCCTCTGGCAGGCTTGCTCTGTCCCACCCTGTGGTGCACCCTGCCCTGCCAGGACCCAGCAGATGCCTCTGCCATGCTCATGGACTCCCTTCAGAACCGTGACTTAAATAAGCTTCTTTTTCATTGTTAACTTGCCCAGCCTTGGGTATTATCATAGCAACACAAACCGGATGAAGACAATGGCTTTGATATGCAACGCAAGACCATGAGCAACCTTTAGCATGAAATGTGTGGTCCTAATATTTTGCACACATCCCCATGTGGCCCTCCTGCGGCCTCTTAACACACCCTGAAAGGCTACGGGTTGCCTGGTGCTCTCAGGTGCTTCCAGGGCAGGGGACGCATGGCTGCCTGGGGCAGGGACTGGCAGTTTTGTGAGGTGGGGAAGGACTTTAGGTGAATATCCAATAACTCCAGCTTCCTTGCGTCGACATCTTCTGGTACCTAGTGGAGGCTTAATAAGTATTTTTTTCAGTAGGATCCAGTGGTCAGAATCCTAGTCTCACAAGAAATTCCCATGGTCCAAAAGGGGAATACTGCTGATTCCATCAAAGCATTTCCCTCTTTAAACAGAAGAGGAAGCTACTGGCAGAGAACAGCCATAATAAACAAAAGTGGGAAGGAGGCAAGAAATGGGAGCTGTATGGGACTCCGTATTCATTTTTTCTAAAAAGGATGCTTGTATCTTTGGACCATGTAATTTTACTGTGGAGTATTATTCTTAGGAAATACATATATATATACTCATACAGGAAAGTTGCCTTCACAAACATCATTACCTTATTTATGATCACACCCACATAAGAATGAACCCAAATATCCCACAACTGGTGATCTGCTGTATAAATTGCGATCCAAGAATTCAGTGTAATCAGAAACCTGTTAAGGGTCGCAGCTGACACTTGTGTAACAAAAGATAGTTTAACAGGGCCGGTGCTGTGGTGTATGTAGTGGGTAAAGCCGCAGTCTGTGGTGCCAGCATCCCATATGAGCACCAGTTCGTGTCCTGGCTGCTCCACTTCTGATCCAGCTCCCTGTGAATGGCCTGGGAAAGGCAGTGTAAGATGGCTCAGGTGCATGAGCTTCTGCTACTCATGTGAGAGACCTGGAAGAAGCTTCTGGCTCCTGGCTTCAGCCTGGCCCAGACCTAGCTGTTGCAGCCATCTGGGGTGTGAACCAGCAGATGGCAAATCTCTCGTTCTCTCTCTCGCTGTCTCTCCCTCTTTCTCTTTCAAATCAATCAATCAATCAATCTTAGGTTAACAAGAGGAAAGTGCAATGCATGTACTTCATCATAGCTATATAGGACACAGGAGCCTTCAGAACAAATGCCCAAAGACACAGGGCAAAGTCTCTTTTTCATGCTTGGGTTTAATGACTCAGGGACAACTGTGCAGAAATGTGACTGGACAAAGGACGTGTGGGCCAGTGGTAACAGCAATGGACGAGGAGGAGACCCAGCAAGGCCTGTCGGCTCACATTCTCCCAGGCCTCTCTCTGCAGCATTCCTTCCTGCCGGCTGTGAGAAAAGGCCCTGTCTGGAATGGGGATCTGACTGCAATCAAACAAGGGAGCTCAGAGACTGGCTTCACAGCCTAGGAGAGGACAGTTTCAGGTTTTAGGGCTGGCTTTGGGGCAAGGGGATTCTTCTAAAACCTGCCCCAGGAGGAGGAATTCTGGTTTCAGAGTCTCACTTTGGGAGAGGCCGAAGGGTGGGAGGAGGTGGGCGGGCAGGAGAGGCCAGGGAAACCGGGCTCTGCAGCTGCTCTGAGGCCTTCTGGTCTCCTCCAGATCAAAGGACTCCGCAGGCCAAAGTGCTTTCTTTGGGGTGGTGTTTTTGGAACCCCAATACATCAAAATGCAGTTATGACAGGAGCAGATGACCCAATAAATACCTGGCATGACATCCACCACTAAAAACTACATCACAAAGAAAGAGACTGAAGCAGCCCAAATCCTGAGCTTAAATAGCACCACGAGTGATTGTTTTCCCTTGTATTTCTGTGCTTGTCCTGTGTTTAGAACAGGAGGAGAGGGATTCTGAAACCCTTGCTAAGCTCCATGCGTCTGTTACCTGGTTCTTGGGCTCCCCCTCGGCTCAGACAGCAGCGCTGTCCCCCCTTGACGAGCCCACAGGTCCCCAGAGCCAGCCAAGGCCAGGCTTTACTGCGCCATCTCAAATACTGGCTGCAGGATGACAAGTCACAGCTGCTTAACAGCACAAGCTGAGGCAGCCCCTTGCTGCAGAAGCCTGCTGATGAGCAGTTATCCGCTAGGCCAGGCGCCTTCTGCGCGGGGAGTGCCTCTGCGTGGCCTTTGCCAATCCTTTCCAGGTCCTGAGTTGATTCAGCTTTTTGCTCTCCAACCTGTAGTCAGTATAAAGGTCCACTGCAGAGGCACCTCTGAATCCTTCCACCACCACTCAGTGCCTCTGGGAGCACAGAGGCTGCCTGCTGGTCCGGACGCCTTCTCCTCCTGTCCCACCCCTCTTCGGCAGCTCTCCTGGGGAAGCAGACGATGGCCAGGTTCCCAGATCAGCCTTCAGCAAGGAGGTCCAAGCCACATAATAGGTCAAGGCCTAGAGGGGTTTCTGAGGCTCACACCCTTCCTGGCTCCTGGCTCGGCTCCCTGCTCCCAGCTGCTCTACCCCTTTCCCTACCAGCCCCTCCTCCAGCATCAGACCCCCGAGGTTGCTCCCTGCAAACACCCCTCTCCCACCCCAACCCTTTGGTTCACCTGCAGGTGCTCTCCTGGCCAGAGCAGACTCCACCTCCCAGCCTGTCAAGCTTCACCTGCCCTCTCCAAGGCAGGAAATCTCCTTGGCCTCTCTTCCCTCACGAGGGGACACTGGTCTGCCTGTGTGGCCACAGCACTCACTCCATGTTTTGTTCAAACTGGAGGCTTATGAGGGGAGGAGGGTTTCCCTGTAGAATAAGATGGTTTCTTACATTTGTGACGCCAGGCACATGGGGTCCAAAAGCTAACTTAGTCAAGTGGAAGCCAAAATACATTACCTTTGCTTATAACATGTATCTTACTACTTTCTTTCTTCAGGAGTGGGATAGCCAACTAATCTTAACCATATTTTTAGCTCCAGGGTCAGGGGTCTCCTCAACTCACTAAAAGCTGCACCTGCTTTGCTTGGTGAAGAATAAAGAACTCAGCACTCAGCACAGACCAAAGGTGGACACACACAGCAGCAGGACGGCCCCTGTGGGCCACAAAGGGAAAACACACGTGATTTCCAACAATGGTGGGGTCTTGCTCCTGTGGTTTTGCATGGAGAAGCCCGGAAGGTTGCATGGCACAGACTTTAAAAGTTAAATGTTATTCAAAATTAATGCTGCTTTTAGAAATTTGCGACCTTCTGGAGTTATGCTGGCCTACCTCCCGGTGCCTCAAAGAGACAGCCAGGCATTACTAATACATGTTCCCTATAAATATTTGAACTGTTTGTACCTAACACTTGGAGTCAGTATCAAAAAAGTAAGTATAAAAGAGACATATATTCTCGGTTACTGACAAAAAAGCTTAAATTGAATTCCCTTATACACACTTCAAAACACTTTGACTTATTCTCATTTTTCATGTAAATTTTAAAAATGCTTTGTATGCAAACTGAGGCATAACAGTTTCATAGCTCTCATTATGTCTATGTCCAGACTTTGTAGTATACAGGGAAATCCAATTCAAAATCTAAACATGCACTTAGGGCCAAACGTTGAGTTATTTTCAAGGGCATGAGTGTCCTGGGGGCTGGCATTATGTCACCGTTAAGCCACTGCATGTGACACTGGCATCCCATACTGGAGTGCTGGTTTGTTCCAGCTGCTCCACTTCCAATCCAGCTTCCTGCCAATGCACCTGGCAAGGCAGTGGATGATGGCCCAAATCCCCTGCCCCATGTGGGAGGCCTGGAAGGCATTCCAGCCTCCTGGCTTCAGCTTGGCTCAGCCCTGGCAGTTACAGTCATTTGGGGAGTGAAAGAGTAGATGGAAGATCTCTCTCTCTTTCTCTCCACCTTTCAAATAAATCTTTATGTATAAAAAAAGAAATGAGTGTCCTTTTCCAACAAAGAAAAAAAAATCCTAACAACACTTTCATGGTCTCTGGTTAGTCTAACTCAGTTCTTAATTCCAGTCAGCTATCATCTGCGATAGATCCTTTCATAGCACATTCCCTCAATCTGAAGTCTGCGGATTCAGGATTCAGGAATGAGTCTGAAAGTCTAGGGCAGGAAATCCCCTGAAAATACAGGCAAAGCCTACACCCAGAGCAAATGAAAAACCATCAACCTGTAATCTGCAAATGCCTGGAATTTTTTTTTTAAAGATTTATTTATTTATTTGAAAGTCAGAGTTACATGGAGAGGGAGGGGGGAGGGAGGTGGAGGGGGAGGGGGAGGGGGAGGGAGAGGTCTTTCATCGGATGGTTCACTCTCCAACTGGCCGCAACAGCCAGAACTGCACCGATCCGAAGCCAGGAGCTTCTTCCCGGTCTCCCACAGGGGTGCAGAAAAAGCCTGGAACTTTAAGAGGCACTGGTCTGAGAACAGGACAGGCAGCAGAGAAGCGGCCAGTATCTGCATGGGGAAGGTAGGTCTGTGGCAGACATTTCAATGGCCCTGTTTTAAGCACTGTTACAATGCTGGATCAGACAAAACTGCTACTGCCATGCACGTTTCTATCTATCAGGCATCCTGACCACTACTGCAAACCAGCAAGCCTATGTGTCTTAAACTGAGTCACAGGAAGACGTGTGACGTCAGGAAGCTGCCCTTCCACCCCTCGCATGGCAGAGGCCCATGAGACATGGCCTGTACCAGAAGCATCCCCACAAACCAGCAAACCAGAAGCTCGCTGACTGGCCTGGCAATGTCGGTCAGCCCCAGACCACATGGGGAACCCAGGCCTTCACCTTCCTTTTCTGGTGTTTCCTAAACTCTTTCCTTATCCATCCATCCATCCACCATTCATTCAACAAATGCCTGCAGACCCTGTGATGCAGGAGCAGTGAGACCCTGCACACAACTGCTGCACCGTCCAGAGGGCAGTGTGGGGTTGTGACCAAAATACAGCAGGATGTACAGGGAGGACTCCCAGAGAGGAAGGCTGAAGAGGCTTCCCAAAGACTCAGCTGGCTGGTGGAAAGCAGGAGGGGCCCACCTAGGACTGTAGGAAGCAAGAGCACGACCTCCATTCTTGCAAACAGCACTAGTCACCAGCTAGATGCTGGGGACCTTACCCAGGTTATGAGCCAGGCCTTCGGGACTGGACGAGCGTGGGGAGAAATGCTAGCCCGAAACAGCAGTAACAAGCATCAACACAAGTCTTTTGAAAATTTCATTATTTATTTATTGAGTTGCTCCTCGAAGCCAAGCAACCTATAGGGCCCCACAAACAAGGTTCCTAATCTCGCTGTCCTTTAGCACTGAAAAGCTCTTCAGGACCTAGCAACGACGGGGGGTGGGGCCAGGGGGAGCAGCAGGGATCTGATTCCCCAGTCAGCCCACAAAATCCAAGACTTTCCTGGGCCTGCACGGCATGAACTCCGGATCCAAATCAGAATCTCCGTGGAGGGGTCCCAGCGGCTGTGGTTCCTAAGTGCCCAGGTGACTCTGACCCCTGGTGACCTGCTGCCACCACGCCTCACCTGTTGCCCATCTCCAGGCTCAAGGCACTCTGTCCCCCAAGGCTGCTCCAACTTGCCAGGTCTGCCCTTGCCCTGGGGCCTTGACACTGACTCATCTCCCAACTGTCGCCCTCCCTCAGAGCACCCAGGTCATAGTCCCAACGTCACCTGATCAGTGAGGTGTCTGGGCGATTCCCCAGTAACGGCACCCCCACCTGCTACTTCCATCTGCCCATATGGCCTGCTCCTTTTCTCCTGGGCCAAAGCACCGCACAGGCTGAGTATCTCTTACCCAAAATGCTAGACCCAGATGTGTCCCAAGATGTTTTCAGATATCTTGGGGATGGGCCCCAAGTCTAAACGTGAAGTTCATTTCAGTTTCATATGTACCTTATCCACAGAGCCTGAGGGTAATTTTATACACTCTTAATAATGTTGAACATGAGGAAAAGTTTCATGGTGTGGAATTTTCCACTTGTGGCATCGTGCTCGGGCTCAAAGAGTTTCAGAATTTAGAGCATTTCAGATTTGGGATGTTTGGATTAGGGATACTCAACTTGTTTATTTATCAATGAGTCTGTTTGTTGCCTCTCTCCCAAGAAAATGTAAGCTCCAAAGTGGCAAAGATTTTCTGTTTTCTTTATTACTACAATCTAGAGTATGGAGACAGGGAACATCGTATGTGCTCAAAGGATGAATGAATGAAAATCTCTCCTACGTGACTAGAATCGCTGCTCTGAAGCAGGAACGGTCAAACTTTCCCTATGAAGGGTCAGCAGCCAATATTTCAGACTCTGCAGGGCCCTTGATCTCTGTCATAACTAAAACTCTGGCTACACAGCAAGCACAACCACAGACGGTCTGTAAAAGCATGCTGCGCTCACACACCATTTTATTTAAGGAGGTGAAATGTGATTTCCAGGTGCTCTGAATGATGTTCTTTTAAGTGTTTTTTTCTCAACAGATTAAAAATTGTTAAAACTTTTTTAGCTCCTGGGTCTGAGAGAGAGAGAGGAGAGAGAGGAAGGAGAGAGAGAGAGAGAGAGGAGAGAGAGGGGGGAGAGAGGGGGAGAGAGAGAGAGAGAGATCTTCTACCCGATGCTTCTTTCCCCAAATGGCCACAACAGCTGGGGTTGGTCCAGGGAGGAACCAGGAGACCTCACGCCAAGGCCTGTGTGGCGTTGTTCCCATCTGCACGGAAGAAGGGCGCCTTGCTCATTTTCAAACATGTTCTCTACGTGAACCCCCTCCTTGGATGCCGTGTGGCCTATGCTCTTACTGAGTGACAGTAACACCAATGAAACCCTTAGAGGGCAGGAAAGCCAGTTCCAACATGGAAGACGCGCCCCAGCCTTCCACTGCTCAGGCCGAGAGCACTTCAATTTAGAGGAGCATTCAAAATAGAAACCTTGTGCAAACAGGGCACCTTGAGTACCTTTAAAGTAGCATGGCACAGAAAGTTCCAGAACAATGCTGCTGGGCTGTCTGCTGCTCTCCTGAAGCTTTTCTGAGCACGTTAACTGCACCAAGATGTCTCACCCATAACCGTCTGACAGGGCTCACTGCACAGCTGGGCAGTGTCACTGCAAGGTGGCACTGTTAAAACCTGTCCAAACATTGAGGCACCTCCCATGGGGGCAGTTTCTGTGTCCTCCCTTGAATCCGGGGGTTTGTGCTGCATGGGCCACAGGGATGGTCGGTCACATATGGCCAGTGCTGTCGCCTTATCTGCTGGGGCTACCATGCAAGACAGCGGCCAGCCCAAGTCCACTCAGTCCTGGCAGAATCTGTCCCTCAGAGGCCCGCCTGCAGGTGGACTCTCCAGCCCAAGTGTCTGAGTTGCCCCAGCCGAGCTCCCTGATGTCACAAAGCAGAAGAGTCATCCCCCTTCCATACTCCCCGACCCACAGGACTCGGGAGTGTAATAAAATGACGGCTGTTTACCACTAAAAGCTGTTAAGCGGCTTATTAAGCCAGCTCTGCCACTCTGACAGATGCTCAGATGTCCCCACTGCAGCTCCCAGAGTAAATCAAGTGCCGGAGCTCAATTTCTCCCCTTCAACTACAGATGCACTGTACTCAAACCACAGGCTCAGCTCTGCACAGAGACCAGCCAATCTGGGCACAACCCTAAGGCCAGGGGAACGGGCATTTAATCTAATGATTAAAATGCTCCCATTTTCCAACACAGTGCTTGAGTCTGATCCCCAGCTCTGGCTCCTGACTCCAGCTCCCCAACAATGCAGACCCCGGGAAGCAGCAATGACAGCTCAAGAAGTTGGGTCCTGCCACCCACATGGGAGACCTGAGTTGAGCTCTTAGCTCCTGGCTTTGGGCCCAGCTCAACTCATTGAAGGCTTTTGGGAAGTGAACCAGTAGATGGGAGCTCTCTCTGCCTCTCAAATCAATTCTAAAAAGATTCTTAGATAAAAAGAAAGGCAAGGGCTAGGTCCAAAGTCCAGGCAAAATCCTGAGTCCTTCCAGCTCAGGCTGCCTGTCCCACCTGGCTGCACTCTTCCTGTCCCTATCTGAACCAAACATCAGATGTGTCCAGGAGAGATGTGCCCTTACTCACCCCCAGAGAAGCCCAGTGATTCCAGTGCTTTGGAAAGCATAAACTTGGGGGTGGCAGGGCGAAATGTTTCCCCAAAGCAGGTAAGAGCATGCGTAATTCTTACAATAACAAAAGTATTGAAAGTTTTGTTCAAACTGACCACAAAGTTTCAATAAGATACTGTTCTCTTTTTAAAATTTCTTAAATAAGGAGCATGCGCAGAAGTGAGAGAGCTTCTTGCCAGTTTCCTCTTTCCACTAAAACAATGAGGCTGCTAAAAGGGAAGGCAGTGAGCCACCCAAGTGGCCCCCACGCCTGCACCACGCCCTGCCCAGAGAAGACTCAGCCTGCCAGCACAAAGGCCCTCGCCGGATACGGGCCCTCAATCTTGTACTTGTATGAATATAATCTATTACTTATACTTCACTTAGTTACACTCTGTTATAGCAGGAGAAAACAGACTAACACACCTACCATCATTCCCATGGGAAATATTTTTGCCCAAAACCATTACTTTTTTAAATGCGTGGTTAGAAGTGCAGGGGACTGGGACGGCATTGTACAGCGGGTTAAGCCACCACTTGCAATCCTGCAATGCCAACATCCCACAATGAAGTCCTGGCTCAGTGGCTCAGTTTCTGATCCAGCTCCCTGCTAATGTGCCTGGCAGACAGTAGATGATGTACCCTGCCACCCACGTGGGAGACCCAGATGGAGTTCCTGCCTCCTGGCTTCAGGTTGGCTCAGCCTCAGCTGCTGCAGCTATTTGAGGAGTGAATCCGCAGATGGAATATCTCTTCCTCCGTCTGTCTCTTCCTTTCTGTGTTACTCTGTCTTTCAAAAAAGAAAAAAAGTTTTAAAAAAGAAAACTGAAGGAAACTGGGCTTTGTAGACAACACTTGGGGTTTCAAAAAAGTCTATACACATTAAAAAGTCAAGGGTAACTGAAAAGGGCAACTTGGAGAATATAAACACACATAGTAGAGTCAATGTTTTGCTTTTTAATACTACACATATTTTTAAACCTACACCCCCACGTGTATTTGTTTATTCTAGGAGGAAGTCTGGGGTAGTGATGTAAGGTCTTCCTATGTTTGTACTGTATGACTTTAATTTCTACAACTCACAGGAAGAAAGTTCTCAGTGTTTTAGCAAGTCTGTGAGGAAGCTGATGGGGTTCATCGAATCCAGAAGGGACAGTGTCAGGGCTTTCAAAGCATAAGGTAAAAATGCCCCCAAACTGTAATTTAAATTATAAATTAAAATCCTCAGAACTTGTAAATTCAAAGAGCCAGAAACTCAAAACCACTCATTGAACGGTCCCAAGGACGGCACAAACGGTGTCCCAGACCAGGGCAGGAGGGCCACTGAAGACCTCCTGCAAATACAGGTTCTCAGGCCCCACCCAGGGCCCCTGTTTATGAGGGCACTGGGAGAGGGGGCAGAGCCCTCAAGGGGTGGGCTGGCACCCATGTGTGAGAGAACCCAAGGAGCTCCTGGCCTGTCTCCCACCAGTGATGACCCAGGAAGTGAGTCCCTGACCAACGCTGACTCTGCCAACACTGTGACCTTGGATGCGCTGTGTCCACGACTGTGAGATAACTTCACATAGCTTACAGGGGCCTGGTCCACAGTCCTCTGTCACAGCAAGGGACCAAGGCAGCTGGGCAGTCGGAAGCTCTGGGGTAGGCCCAGCCACGCGAGCTCCAGCAAGTGCTCCAGGGCCCACTTTTACTCTTCCCCCTTCTCAAAGCCCTGCACACAGCCCAGGTTTGGTAGCACAAAGAATGGGGTGAAGCAAATGCCAGAAATAACCCTTCTGCCCATGCCCCCTCCACAACAGGCACCACCATGAAGTCAAATGCCCCCTTCTCACTCCCTTGCCCAGACAGCTGGCAGACCCTGATGTCCACCTCTTTTTTTATCATCAAAAATATTTCATTGACAATAATTATATTTTTGGGGTACAGTGTGACATTTCTGTTCTTATTTGTGCTCCTAGAAGCACTTTTTAAAATTTAAGAGCTAACAATTTTTAACATTTTGCCATATTCACTCTATATGTAGATATATTTTCTTAACGCATATACACTATTTTTTCTTGGAGACAGTGATATTCATATCACATAACATGGGGCTGAAATTGTGGCATAGTGGGTAAAGCTGTTACCTGAAATGCCAGCATCCCACATGGGAGGGGATTGGTATTTCAGCTGCTCTACTTCCCACCCAGCTCCCTGCTAATGGCCTGGGACTTCAAGATGGCCCAAGTGTTTGGGTCGCTGCATGCATATGAGAGACCTGGAAGAAGCTCCTGGCTCCTTGCTTCGGCATGGTCCAGCCTTGGCCATTGCAGCCATCTGGGAAGTGAACCAATGGATAGATGGATGATGATGATCTCTCTCTCTCTCTCTCTCTCTCTCTCTCTCTCACCCCCTGGGAATTCTTTCAAAATAAATACATAAATATTTATTTAAAAAATCACATAATGTGAGATTCATGACAATGATCATAAAGGAAAGTAAGATGGGTATATTGTCATGAAGATGGTATAATTTGGAAAGGACAATCCTTATAACTATATACCAAATAATATGACACCCACACAATTTCTGTTTCTCTCTCTCTCTCTCTGTGTAGACAGAGAGATAGACAGATAGCTACATACATAAATACATGCATACATACTAGTCTTTCTGTGTCTGGCTTATTTCATTCAGCATAATGATCTCTAGTTCCATTCATTTTATTGCAAATGTCATTCATTTTGATGGCTGAGTAATATTTCATTATGTATATAAACCACATTTTCTTTATCCAGGCATCCAGTTGACAGACATCTAGGTTGATCTGTTGCTACTGTGAACTGGGTTGCAATAAACATGAGAGTGCAGTACCTCTTTCATATGCTGACTTCATTTCCTTTGCATATAATCTAAGCAGCAGGATAGCTGGATCACATGGTAGACACATTTTTAGTTTTGGGGGAATCTCTATGTTGTTTTCGATAATGGTTGTACAAATTTGCATTCCCACCAACAGTGTATTAGGGTAACTACTTTCTCAACACCTTGCCAGCATTTGTTATTTTTTGATTTTGGGGTAACAGACACTCTAACTGGAGATGACAACTCACTGTGGGTTTTACTTGCATGTCCCTGAAAACTAGTGAAATTGAGCATTTTTCCTTTTTTTTTTTTTTAAAAAGGTTTGCTTGTTTGTTTATTTGAAAGGCAGAGTGACAGAGGAGAGACAGAGCCCTTCCATCTGCTGGTTTACTCCCCAAATGGCTGCAACAGTCAGGGCTGGCCAGGCCAAGGCCAGGAGCCTGGAACTCCATCCTGATGTCCCACATGGTTTCAGGGGTCCAAGGACATAGGCCATCTTCTGCTGCTTTCCCAGACACATCAGCAGGGAACCAGATGGGAAGTGGAATAGCTGCAACTCTAATCGGCACTCAGGGATGCTCACTGCTGGCAGCGTGACCTGCTGTACCACAATGCCAGCCCCTGAGAATTTTTTATTTGTCTATTGGTCACTGTATTTCTCCCTTTTAAAAATGTCTATTCATATCCTTTGTTCATTTCTTAACCGGAGTGCTTGCTTTGTCGTGGTTGTTGTTTCTTGAGCTCTTAATGTATTCTGAATAATAAGCCTCTATCAGATGCACAGTTTGCAAACAATTTCTCCCATTCTGTTGTTTTAACTTTTAATCAGTTTTTACCAGATTCAATATGGCTTGTAGATACAGTTCTAAGAACATAATGATATTCCATCCCTTCCTCCCACTCTCCTTTCTCCTCCCTTTCTTTGTTTTGTTTTTGAGATAATGTATTTTAGGAGCTGGCACTGTGGCACAGTGGGTTAATGCCCTGGCCTGAAGCACCAGCATCCCATATGGGTGCTGGTTTGAGACCCGGCTGCTCCACTTCTGATCCAGTTCTCTGCTATGGCCTGGGAAAGCAGTGGAAGATGGCCCAATTCCTTGGGCCCCTGCACCGGTGTGGGAGACCCGGAAGAAGCTCCTGGCTCCTGGCTTTGGATCAGTGCAGCTCCGGCTATTGCAGCCAGTTGGAGTGAACCAGCGGATGGAAGACCTCTCTCTCTCTCTGCCTCGCCTCTCTCTGTGTAACTCTGACTTTCAAATAAATAAATCTTTAATAAAAAGATAATGTATTTTAAATTCACGTTACAGTAAAAAGGCTTAATACTTCACCAAGTAAGAAGTTTAGCAAGCCAAAAGACACTAGTTTAGTGGAAGTAGAGACAATGGCTATAAATAATAATTGAAAGGAAAAATGACCACTTCACCTATATAAAGTTTAAAGTAATCATAGATCATTAAAACTAGTAGTATAATATTCTTGACCACTGGTTTGACAAAGGTATAAAACAAAGTTTTACAAAAATTTGCAGCAATACTAATACACACAGGGTATTCTTTTTATTTGTTTTAAAATTTTAGCTCCCATGTATAAGGGAGAATAAACAGTGTTTTCCTTTCTGAGTCCAACTCATTTCACTCCATATGACATCCTCCAGTTGTGGCCATTTTGCTGCGAATGATAGAATTCCATTCTTTCCTATAGCTGAATAACATTCCATTGTGTATACACACACACACACACACACACATTTTCTTTATCCATTCATTTGATGGACAGCTTGGCTGATTCCAAATTTTGGCTGTTGTGAACAGGACTGGTGTAGGTATCTCTTTGATACCATGTGTTCCTGTCTTTTGGGTATATAACCAGCAGTGGGACTGCTGATCACAATGGCAAGTCTATTTCTAATTTGCTAAGCAGTTGGCACACTCTTTTCCGCAGTGGGCTGCACTAATTCATGTTCCCATGTTGGTTATTTCTTCACTTGGGTGTGCAGAAGCCTCTTAGCTTGATGGAATTCCACACATCGTTTTTTTGCTTTTACTGCCACTGCTTTTGGGAGTCTTACCCCAAAAGCCTTCATCTAGACCAATGTCTTGCAATGTTTCCCCTATGTTTGCCTCTAGTATTTTGATAGCTTCTGATCTTGAGTTTAGATTCTTCATCCATTTTGAGTTGATTTTTTTTTTTTTGTATAGGGAATAAGGTGGGTCTTGTTTCAAACTTTTGCATGTGGAAATCTGATTTTCCCAACACCATTTAGCGAAGAGGCTGTCCTTTCTCAAGGGAATGTTTTTAGCACATTTGTCAAGGATTAATTGGTTGCAGACATGTGAATTTATTTCTGGGTTTCTATTCTGTTCCAGTGGTCTACCTCTCTATTTTTATGCCAGGACCACGCTGTTTTGGCTATGACTTCCTGTAGTATGTCTTGAAATCTGGTGTTGTGAGCCAGATGGCCTTATAGACTTGTAGCTCCTGTTCTGCTCCAGAGCTACAAGAGTTGCACTAATGCTGGGTGGAGGAGGCAGGCCCCACAGAAGCTGAGAGAGAGCGGCTGCGTCTGTGACAGTGACTACAGCCTCCAGAAGGAGGTGCTTTTGGTTTTCTCACTGGAGGAGTGAATGCTGGGTTTCTCTACATAGCCAACTTGACTCTCTCCCCATGTCAATTTCTATACCCACCTCCACCAGGGCTCTGGCCACTACGTCACCAGCTGACCTCCTTCACAGTCCTTATGTCTCTGCCATCTCTGTGTGGCACCTCTTTCTCTTCTTATCAGAAGGTTTGTCCTGAAAGCTGTTGTTCTTGTCATTTTCCTGTTCAAGATTTCCAAGTTCTCTAAACCATTTTGACTGTCCATTTCCAATTAACAAAAGAATCATGAGGGTCCTGCGTTGTGGCGCAGCACATACAGCTGACAGTTGTGATGCCAACATCCTCTATGGGCACCAGTTCACGTCCTGGCTGCTCCACTTCCTATCCAGCTCCCTGCTAATGGCATGGGAAAAGCAGCAGAAGATGGCCCAGGTATTTGTACCCCTGTTGCCCATGTGGGAGACTGAATGAAGCTCCTGGCCCCTCAGCCCTGGCCATTGTGGTCATCTGGGAAGTGAACCAGTGGATGGAAGCTTGCTTACTTTCCTCCCTCCCCCTGCCAACTCTTTCAAATAAATAAATAAATCTTTGAAAAAAGAAAAACAATCATGAGCACACAGCCCACACAGACAGAGAGGAAGACCTGCACCATTACATTATGCTCAGAATAACAACAAAGGAAAAAACTAAAAGGATGATGTAAAAAGTGTATAGGCAGGGGTCAGCATTGTGGTGTAGTGAGTAAAGCTGCTACCGGAGACGCAGGCATCCCATAGGGTTGACAGTTTGAGCCGCAGTTGCTCCACTTCCAATTCAGCACCTGGGAAAGCAGCAGAAGATGGCCCAAGTCCTTGGGCCCTTGCACCAGTGTGGGAGATTTGGAAGAGGCTTCTGGCTCCTGGCTTCAGACCAGCCCAGCTCTGGCCGTTGCAACCATTTGGTGAGTGAACCAGTGGATGGAAGATTCTCTCTCTCCCTCCCTCTCTCTGCCTTTCAAATAAATAAATAAATAAATAAATAAACCTTAAAAAAGTGTATAGACAAACAGTCCCAAATTCGCAATGGTTCACTTATGACTTATGAGGGTGCAAATACGATCCTCATTCCACAGAAACCATCCTTGGAATGCTGACTTTGAGTGCTTCCTGGGCTAGTCCTGTACAGTCTGGTCCTCTGTGGTGCTGGGCAGCAGCAGCCACAGCTCCAGTCAGTCCATGGTCATGAAGGAAACCACCGCTCTCTACAGTGCTGAGCTGCTGGGCTAGGACATGTGGTAGGCTGGATGGATTCAATGTGCTGTCGATGGATAATGTCTTCAGTTAATGGAAGGTTTTTTTTTTCAGGATATTGTAAGTCAAGCAGCATCTCTGTGTGTGTACGTGTGTTGTAGTACTAGCAGTAATACAATCCCCTTTCACCACACTCCATATGAAGGTTTCCATCTTGCACTCTAATGGATGTCTTGCACCTGGCCTCCTCGCTGCCCTGTTTCTACTCCTCCATCCACCAAAACAAGTAGGTAGTGCAGTTCTGAACACATCCAGCCCTCCAAATCCACAGAACGTCTTCTGACTTCTTACACAACATTTGCATGGCCCAACTATGAAATAATCCATGTCTGGTCCCAAAAGGGTCTCGTGTCTAAAGGACGGCACTGACGAGGCTCTCAGCCCTGTCCCCTGTGAGGGACTAGGCACGAGTGGACACAGGGCCTGGCTACTTCACTCTCTGATGCAACGTCCTGTAGGATCACTGGGGTCCAACCACCACCACCACCATCAAGCATGCCCAGTGCTCCCTCCCTTGGTTCTCAGGCATGGCACCATCCAGGTCTCCTCTCCAGACGAAGGCTGGCTCCAGGACTACCTGAGCCCAGGCTCCTGGGCTTGGACTCCTGAGTGCCCTTTGTGAAGAGGCTGCACCCACCGCTCCTCCAACCTTACCCCTCAGTCCTCAGTCCCGTGGTCTCCCCATCGCAACTGGACGCCCGCTCTTCACAAAGGCCCTCTCCACAGGTCTGTGCCTCGCCGCCTTTCCAAACCCACATGGCCCAGCCGGCCTCCAGCCCTCTGGACCCTGCCTTTGCACCTCGGGGGTGCCTCCCACTGGCTTCTGTCCCTAGGACAGGACTGCGTCCCTGTCCTAGCCATTCTGAAGATCACTGTGAAGTGAAACATGATGTCAGAAGAACTTTAACACAACTGACCCTGAGGCCCCAGCTCATGCTCTGAAGTAAAGCTTTACTGATCTAAACTAGAGCTTTGCCCTGTAGGGGTCTCGCCGTATTCAAGAAAGCTGTAAGGACAACAGTTTGAAGGCACAGAAGCCCACTCTGGAATCCTCACCAGGCAGCCCTTTTCCTATTTACACGAGGACACAGGACAATATGAGCCCACCATGGGATGAATGAGGTAGATATCTCCATAAGATTTGCTCCATATAGGAAAAAAAAAAAAGCAAACCCCAGAAAAATTGATGGTATAAAAAATCATTTATGGGGCTGGCATCGTGGGTTAAGCCACCAGCTGTGTCACCCGCATCCCATATGGGAATGCTGGTTCAAGCTCTGGCTGCTCTGCTTCTGATCCAGCTCTCTGCTACCCTGCTACCCGTGGGAGATCCTGACAGAGCTGCTGGTTCCAGGCTTTGGCCTGGTCCAGACTTGGCTGTTGTAGCCATCTGGGGAGTGAATCAGTGGATGGAAGATCTGTCTGTCTGTCTGTCTCTCTTCTGGGTAACTACCTTTCAATAAATAAATGCATCTTTTAACATATTACACTTTAATACATAAAGATACTCTGCACTCACACTATGCATCCAGCATCTTGTGGGGAGGGAATGGGGAGGTAGAAGGGAGAGAAGCTTCCTTCCCATTGCCTTCCACGCTGCTCGAGCTAAAATTATGAATTGAAACTGAGCCTCCAAAAGATATAAAAGGGCAATGACCTTTGCACCTTACCATGCAAACTGTATATCTGGCCTTTAAGCACCAAGTGCCTCAGTGCCCAGATTGTCCAAATCAGCTTAGTACTTGGCAGCAGCGATGCCACGGAGAGAAACCTCCCCACACCATGGGCATTAACAAGTTAGGTGACCACCCTCAGAGCAGAAGCTCTGCCTGCAAATCTTCCCCGAGAACGCCTGCCATTTTTGCCGTTCGCAGCAGCACACCGATACGTCTGTGAACGGGCCCCACTCCGGCCCATCACACAAGGGCCTACCGTTCATTAAGCAAACATTCGGAAATCCCCTTATCTCAAATATTAGACGACAGCACTAAAATTGGGGCAGACGGTAGGAAGAGACGGAAAGGAAAACACAAGACCACCTCTGGTCCCCAGAAAGCCAAAATGTACTTTAAGTCTGCAAACTCCCAGAGACAAACATTAAATGACAACTAGGCTCCCCTCTCTTCTTCTACTGCCTCCCCGGCACTTCACAAACACCAACAGAGGTCTGGTGTGGCACAGCAGAAAATCCTGCCACATTATTACTCTGGTTCACAGATGTAAGGAGGTGCAACGGCAATTTCTCTCCAACAATGAAGATTACAAAACAAGGATTCTTCCAATAGTTCATGGAAAACCTGTATTATGAAAAAACTGCGTGGATTTCAAGGGCGTGGAGAGGCTATCAGCAACGTAAACTTTAAAAACGAACTTTTTCAAGCATCCTCGTAAACTCACCCTGAAGAACCAAACACTTGCATCCTCTTAATTTTCTCATTGACGAAAGGAATGGATTCACTAAAGAGAAAGAGCAATTCCCTCTAACCCAGGGGCGGGGAACGTCTAACCTGCAGGTCGTGCACGTCCCGTGAAATCATTTGTTCTGGCCCTGCCAAGGCAATTGCAGGCGAAACTCGAAATTCAATAAATCTATAGCAGGCTAATTTTTAAGTTGATAATTCTGTCTGGCTGCGAATGATGTTGGTATATCGTTATAAATATTGCTTCACTGAATCATACCGTGTAAGTGACAATATATTATTCTTTCCCATGTTAAAGAAAAGAAGAGGGGTAATAATGAGTCTTGGCTTATTAGTAATGTTTTATTCTTAATTTGGGTGCTAGTTCTGAGTGAGATCAGAGGACCAAAAACAGCTTTTATCAGTACACTTCTGTGTATTTCTTGGTAAGCATACTGTATTTCTTTTCTTTTCTTTTTTTTTTTTTTTAAGATGTATTTATTTATTTGAAAGTCAGAGTTACACAGAGAGAAGAGAGGCAGAGAGAGAGGTCTTCCATCCGATGATTCACTCCCCAGATGGCCGCAACAGCCGGAGTTGCACCAATCCGAAGCCAGGAGCTTCTTCTGGGTCTCCCACATGGGTGCAGGGGTCCAAGGACTTGGGCCATCTTCTACTGCTATCCCGGGCCATAGCAGAGAGCTGGACAGGAAGTGGAGCAGCAGCGTCTCAAACCGGCACCCATATGGGATGCCAGCGCTTCAGGCCAGGGCGTTAACCCACTGCGCCACAGCGCCGGTCCTGTATACTGTATTTCAACAAAATGTTTTAAAAAGGAAAGGAGATCTCATTTATAAGAGTATATTCAGTAATAAATCTATATGTGGAAAACTAAAATACTTGAAGCGAAATAAGTTTGGAATAAACACTGTGTTTCTGGATGAGGAAAATGAACAAACATCCAAACGACCCGTGGCAGAAACGCGGTCCCCCAGACCCGGCCTAGTCCATCCAGCATCAGCCGAGACAAGCAATTAAAGCATAGCCTCACTCGTCGCCTCCAGTCCCGCCACAGGTGCACACGGACGTGAACGTGCGCTCTTCCCCTCCGGCCAGGCACTTCCTGGTGCAAACAGAAGGCATCTCCACCTGCACAGCCCAGGATCCCAACACCAGCTGGCAAGGCGGCGATGCCCCTGTGAAAACCGCCACAGGCCCTGCCTCCTCCACTGGCTCCTGGGAGCGCCAACTGGAACATGGAGAGTGACACTGACGAGTCTGCTTTGAGATTGCCCATGGCACGGAAATACAAGAACAAAAGGCAGTGGTGGTTAGGAAGAAGAGGTAAAGTCAGACTCCTCATGGCAACTCCTCAAGGGTGAGACCACCCTGTAGCTGGACCGGGAAGCTCAGAAATATGGCAGGTAAAGTTGTCTTGATTTCTTGTAGGAGGAAGAACAGCAGGACTATGGACAAGATGGGGAAAAGGATGAGTGTAAAAAGCAAGAGAGAAATAAAAGAAAAATCAACACAGATTACAGCCTTGGGCACATTTTGCTGGTTACTGCTGAAGAGTTCCATTAGTATAGATTAAGCTCCCCTTATCTGCAATGCTAGGGACCGGACGGGCTTCACATTTCATGTATTTTCAGATTTGGGAATAGTTGCATATACATAATGAGGTGTCTTGGAGCTGGTACCCAAGTCTAAATAGAAAATCCCATTGTGTTCCACAGACAGCTTACACACACAGTTTGAAGGTAATTTTATACAGTGTTCTTAATCATTTTGTGCATGAAACAAAGTCCCATGGCGAGGAGCTGTCCACCTGTAATTGCAGGTTTTAGAGCACTCTGATTTTCAGATTGGAGGTGCTCAACCTGTAATATATTTGCTACTGGGTCTTTATGTAGAACACTGCAGAGGGGGCCGGCACTGTGGCGTAGTGGGTAAAGCTGCTGCCTACAGTGCTAGCATCCTGTATGGGCTCCGGTTTGAGTCCTGGCTGCTTCACTTCTGATCTAGCGCCCTGCTATGGCCTGGGAAAGCACTGGAAGATACTTTCCCAAGTCCTTGAGCCCCTGCACCCACATGGGAGACCCAGAAGATGCTCCTGGCTTCAGATCAGCACAGTTCTGGCCATTGCAGCCACCTGGGGAGTGAATCTGTGGATAGACAACCTCTCTCTCTGCCTCTGCCTCTCTGTAACTCTGCCTTTCAAATAAATAAACAAATCTTGACGAAAAAAAAAAAGTACATTGCAGAGAAACTTGACAGAAGCACACTTCGTTAAGAATATACAAAAGCTACATGACAGAAATTAGACAGCCTTTGTGAAGGGCTAAAGAAAGACTTGCCTAAAAGAAGACACGCACAGTGTTTCAGGATGGGAAGGCTTGGTAACACACATAAATTATGGGGATATAATTTCTCTCTTCTTTTTATTTCACCCTTTAGTTTTTCTACAGGGAACACCTTATCTTCTTATTTCTACATTATTTTGTAATTTTTGAAGGAAAACTTTAAAAAGTTTAATAATGATTTCAAGTCGGTTCTCTCATCTTATAGTCCAAAGAGGCAGAGAGGAAAAGAACTCAGGGATGGGGGGGTGAGGGAGATCCAGTAAGACCACCTGCAAACTACATGTCCGTGGGCACAACCTTGGAACATAAGGGAGACCTGATACCTTAGACTTACTGTCTACCATAGTGTGGCCGGACTGTACGACTATTCCTGGAAAGCAGCCTAACATGCCCTGGCAAGGCCAGCCTTTTACCAACAGCTTTCACCAGAGTCCACGAGTGTGTGAAGACAGGGGAGAACGAGAAAATGAAGTGACAGGGACAGCATGGTAAGAGAGGACAGGAACGCACACAGGGGGAAGGCAGTGGGAGATGGTGAATGTGCAAGTAGGAGGGCATAGCCAGGGCGGGCAGGTGCAAGCGGGATAGGAATTGGGGTGGGTGGGTGCCTTCCGAGGCCTGTGTGGGGGCTGATGGTCTGGGGCACAACAGGGCAGAGCCAGGAAGGTGCATAATAAGGCAGAGGTGTGCAGCAGGTGCAAGCATCCTCAGCAGGTAAGCGCAGCAGGTGCGAGGAGCACACGCGTCTTCTTCCAGAGGGACTGAGGACTGTGCAGACAGCGCACAGTGGCTTGCAGAGGTCGTTATGCCCCATCAAAGAAGACTTCCATCTAAACTAAATAAAATGAAGCTATGGGGCTTCAACCCTGACAAACTGATCTCAGGCCACCAGGGATCACCACACTGTCCCTACTGTCGCCTCATTAGCCAACTTGGAGGTGTAAACAGGGCTTCTACCGCAGGGCCCAACAGGAAGACAGCAGGCTACTGAACTGCCCACCAACAAGACAGGCAATGCAAGAAATATCTCTAAATCCAAAATGCCTCCTGCCTACCTCCCTGCTGCAGGCACCCACAAAGTAGCATTTCTTTCAGAACATCTGTCATGAAAAAGACTACGCCCTACCTCACACCTAAGAGGATGGCTACTTTAATAGAACTGAACAGAAGGAACACGCCAGCCATGCTGTGGAGAAACTGGAGCCCTTGTGCACTGTTGGTGGGAATGTAAAACGACATAGCCACTGTGGAAAACAATGGCAGTTCCTCAAAAAAATTCAACACAGAATTACCAGATGGTCCAGCAAGTCCACATCTGGATATCTACCCAAAAGTATTAAAAGGCCGACGTTGAAGACAGAGCAGCATTATTCCCAGAGACTCCACCTCCTAAGAAAGTCACCTGGGAGATGATGAGTTCAACATACAAACTCTGGGGGGACAGAGACCCTTGGACCGCACTATTGACCTAGAGAGCAGTACCGTACACCAGGATGGAAATCCTCCAGCGTGCCTACATGCGGGGACCACAGGAGAGAGGCACACAGCGAAGCACAACCACCAGCTGCAGGAGCTGCCCCTCCAATAACACCTGATTCTGCTCCGCTCTGCCCTGCCCTGAGGCTTGAACACCCCGCGCACATCGCCCTACCTGAATGCTCGCACAACGTCTACTCGGCTCACGGAATCTGGTCCACGTGGGGCCTCATCTCCACGCTGCACCTTTCTGGGCCCCAGGACCCCTGCTCCGTGCATGCTGCCACCTCTGCCTTCCGCAGGCTGACTCAATGCCACTGGCCCTGAGGGCATCCCTGCTCCTGGAATGTCCCAGGGCTCTCTTTCTTGCGACTCAGCAGTTCATGGAGACCAGCATCTTAGAAATTATGTGGGGAAGCAGAATAAAAGAGATGAAAATAAAGATCTCCAGGTCCAAAGTCCTGCTTCTACCCACAGAACAGTGAAGACAATCGCGAATCCTAAAATTGAACACAGACATTAAAAAATGAGCCTAACTTTTCAACACAATACTCTGTACATCCACCTTCCTTGTCTAAAGACAAAAGAACTACCAAGAAATCCCGAATTTTCTGCAGTGTGTTGTTGGCAGGGGTACCGACGTGCGGCTCTGAAGCGATTTTATCTATAAGGCAGTACAAACACACTGATGCTGACGATGAGGTCTCCCTGTGGGTCAAAGGAACGGACAGCAGCAGGAGCTGGGAGGACACCTGTCCTGTCCAGATTGAAATCGGGGCCCTGCAGAAACTCATAACTGGTAAAAATATGTGACAGCACTGAAAATAATAGTGCTCCATTAGCAATGGATGCATCTAGCGCTCAGAACCTTGGTTTCTAAACAACTGTGCACTAAAAGGAACCAGGGCTCCCCGAAGAAAACAGATAATTTCAGGTTTGGAGCAGAAAAAGGAAAATGAGCCTGTCACATCTAGAACTCAGAATTGCTTGAAGACTAAAAGAGTCCATGAGTCCACAGTGATAATAAATAAATAAATAAATAAATAAATAAAAGCCTGTAGTAGGTGAATGGTGCCCTCCCAAATAAGTCCTCATCCTGATTCTAGAACTTGTCAATATGACCTTGCAGGGACAAGGGGTATTTGCAGATGTAAGTAAAAATCTTGAGAAAAAAAGCTCATCCTAGGTTGTCCAGTTCCACTTTAAATCCAGCGACAAATGTCTCAATAAGAAACTCTTGGGAGGCGGGGAACTAGCCTCGTGGTTAAGAGCTGCTAAAGAAGCTCCTGATGCCCATCAGAGTGCCTGAGTCTCCTCTCCTGGCTCTGGCCTCTGTCTGCCATGCAGTCCTGGGGAGGCGGTGGTGACTGGGTCCCCACCACCACACGGGAGACCTGGACCGAATTCCCAGCTCCAGCCTGGAACACTGGCCTTGCCCTGGCTGTTGTAGGGATTTGGGGGGTGAAATAGTGGATGGGGCTCCCCTCTTTATCTCTTTCACTTTGTCTCTCAAATAAATACATCTTCTTATAAAAGAAACAGGAGTGATCTGGAAGATGGAAGATGAGGCCAGGTAATGGGGGGAGAAGTCAGAACGAGGCAGGCACAGCCCAAGATCATCTGAGGCCACAAAGGAGACTTCAGAGGCAGCAGGGCTCTGCCGGCACCTTGATTTTAGGAGTCCAGCCTCCAGAGCTTTGAGAAGAAACTTCGCTGGTTTTACAATCCCCAAGTCTGGAGGTAATTTATCACAGCAACTACGGGAAAGTCAGTGAGGAAAAAGGGACGGCAGGTTCTCAGAAGAATCTCAATTAATGAAAGTCCAAGGATTGGGACCAGTGCTGTGGTGTAGGGGCTATAGCTACTGCATGTGATGCCAACATCCCATTTGGGCACTGGTTTGAGTCCCAGCTGCTTCAATTCTGATCCAGCTCTCTGCTGATGGCCTGGGAAAGCAGTGGAGGATAGCCCAAGTGCTTGGGCCCCCACACCCTCATGGGAGACCCAGAAGAAGCTCCTGGCTTCGGGCTGGCCCAGCCCTGGTCGTTGTGCCCATTTGGGGAGTGAACCAGCGAATTAGAAGATTTCCCTGTCTCTTCCTCTCTCTCTGCAATTTTGCCTTTCAAATAAATAAATTTAAAAGACTTACAAGGATTTACAAAATTAGAAAATTACCATTTGCAAGCCCCAATATAAGAACTGGTCCACAGAAGGATGTCCAACGGATACTAAGTGGCTGGAGCCTCTAAGAGGGAGGCCACAGACCATACAGGGAAAATGCACCTTATCAAATGAAGCCACTGGAGGCCACCCTTTCCAGGACATCAAATTCAGTATCAGTGACAGCAGCACCTTACAAGCATTATTATTAAAAAAAAAAAAAAAATGTTTAGGGCCAGCACTGTGGTGCGGCGGGTGAAGCCACTGTTTACAATGCCCACATCTGTATTCCACTGCCTGTTCAGTCCGAGCTACTCCACTTCTGATCCAGCTCCCTGCTTAGGCACCTGGGAAGGCAACAGAAGGTAGCGCAAGAATTTCTGCCCCTGCCAACCATGTGGGAGACCTGGCTGGAGATCCAGGCTCTTGGCTTTGGCCTGGCCCAGTCTTGCCTGTTGTGGCCATTTGGGGAGTGAACCAGCTGATGGAGGGGTTCTCTCTCTCCTTCTCTCTGTTGGTCTGCCTTTCAGAGAAATAAATAAATAAAACTTAAAAAAAAAAAGTTTAGCTGAATTTAATCATAAGGAAACAATCACATAAGTCCATAAATCTAGAATGTGGACTGTTTTACAGAACTGAGCTTTTTGTTAAAAAATGGAAAGCAAATGTAATGAATCAAAAAATCTAGCTATTATAGCTCAAGAGACTTAGAGACATAACAACCAGATGCAGTGTGTAAATCTTGACTGGATCCTTGATTAAAACAAAACAAACAAACAAAAACCCAGAAGAGCTTTCAAAGGCATTTAAGGTACAACTGGGGGGAAGTTTAAAGGTGGACTCTATCTTAAGATGCCACTGTTTATGTTCATTTTTAGGGTGTGACAATGGTCACAGAATGCCAGTATTCTTAGGCGATCCACGTGAAAGTATTTAAGGGTGAAGCATTAATTATGCCTGCAATTTTTAAATATCTCAGCCAAAAAGTACATATAAAATTTATATAAAAAGTAACAGAACAAACATGGAAAAAAACGTAAGGAACTAGTTTATCTAAGCAAAGTATTCGGGTGTTTGCTGAATTATTCTTTCAACAAACAGGGCAGAAAATTGTTATAAAATTTTAAAAATAGAATGAGGTTGTGCCTCCAGTGCAGGCTGGAAGCGGCCATCCTCAGACGGCTCCTGGGGCTGACCAGAGTGGGGGATCCTAGGAACCAGCACTGCATGGGCCCAGGCTGATTCTCACGCTCTTCTAGGTCTGGAAACACCACCTTCATGGGCTTGTTTTTAGCTCTTTCCTCCCTGCAGTCTGCCGGCGTCACGATGAGGTCTAACTCGCTGTGCAGCCTCCATGGCAGCAGGCCAGGAAATATTTCCCGAGTCAATTTATGAGGGCAGCAGCCAAGCACGTGGCTGTTGGTTAAGGTCAAAACCGTACTCTACTGGAAGTCCCAACTTCAGAGAAGTTTGAAGTCTTACCATAAAGGCAAAGCTGAAGCACAGAAAAGAGAATTTCCTTCACATGGTGTTTGGGTTTCATTTTCAACAGAGGAACAGCGACAGGAAAGAAAGGTGCCACAACTCAAATGTATTGCAACAAAACCCAGGACACACCAAAAGGAACATAAATGCTACTAGATACTGCAAGTGCAGTGGCAAGTATAGTGGCAAGAGCTGAAGGCTCCCAAACCCTGCTTAACTGTCAAAAAAATCTTTTTGTTCCTTTCTGATTTTTCTTTATTTTTGTTCCTATTTAAGGAATAAATCAACAAAAGAAAACGTTACTAGAAGGTGGAAAAATGGGTCAGGTGAGGGCAGAAGGACTGAGAGAAGGAGCCATGCAAGTCAGGCTGTGGGAACAGCGGATTCAGACCCGCGGAAGCTCAAGAACGGGTACATCCAGGGCCAGCACTGCGATGCAGTGGGTTAAGCGGCCACTTGTGACACCAGCATCCCATATCCGACTGTAGGTTTGAGTCCCAGCTACTCTGCTTCTGACCCAGCATTCCTGTTACTGTGTCTGGGGAGGCAGTAGATGATGGCCTAAAAACTTGGGCCCCTGCCACTCACCTGGGAGATCCCGATGGAGTTCCTGCCTCTTGGCTTTAGCCTAGCCCAGCTCTTGCTATTGAAGAATGAACCAGCAGATACATAATCTCGCTCTCTCTCCCCGTTTGCCCTTTCTCTGTCACTCTGCTTTTCAAATAAGTAAATAGATCTTAAAAAATAAAGAAAGAACTGGTGTGTCTACAATGGGGTGAAGGCAAAAACTTGATTTTCAATTAAGTCTAAGAAACAGGACAAATTCTGGGTCCAGCTCCTGGACTGGCAGAAGCCCAGTGATTCCACCTCTGGACTGGGGCAGCTCAGGTCCAGCTGGAACCATCAGGTTGCTGCTCGGGCCTATGGCCCTCTCTCTGCATCCAGCTCCAGCACCCGTGAGCTGCTTTCCCCACCCAGCAGGGGCCAGGGAGAGCCTTGTCGAGCAGCCCCCCGATAGAACTGATAAGGTACGAAGGCTAGGAGGCTCCACCAGGAAACGGTACAGCTCACGGTCAATGGGCACTAGCCATCAGCTCTGCAGGGTCCCCTACTCTCTGACACACACAGGCCATCAGAAGTCAGCTTTGAACAGGAAAGGAAAAGCACCCTGGAGGAAAGAAAGTACTCAGCGAGAAGAAAACTGAACACATAAAACTGCCATTCAGAGACTACAACCAGGGCTGGTATTTGGCTTAGTGGTTAAGACTCCTGCATCTCATATTGCAATACCTGGGTTCAACTCCCAGCTCTAGTTCCCAATTCTCACTTTCCACCAACACAGAGGCAGTGGTGATGGCCCAGGGAGTTGGGTCTCTGTCACCCATGTGAGAGACCTGGACTGAGTTCCCAGCTCCTAGTTTCAGATTGGGCCTGGACTGGGCCATTGCGAGCATTTGGGGAGTGAATCAGTGAGTGGAGTATTGCACATGCAAGTAAATTGTTTCAGAAAGAAAATGCAAGCGTGAAATGGAATCCACATTTTAGTTTTTTAATAATTAAGAGAACAGAACTCTTACAAATGAAAAATGATGGGGGAAATAACTTATAAAATCATTGGCAGAGTATAAATACAAAAAGGAAAAAAGATTCCAAGAAGTAAAGCTAAACTTTAAAATACCGAAAGATTGGAAATAAAACTAAAATACTGACCAAGGCAATACTACAAAGTAACCAAAGAATAACTGAAGAAAATCTCCACAAGTGAAGATGCCCCTGGATCACCAGGGCTCCAATCTCCAGCACCTGGACAAAGTACTCCAAGGCTGCACACCTTGGCTATCTGAGCACTGGCGATGTATCAGTGAGGCGGCTTCATTAAGCTGCAGCAGCCAGCTACCCAGAAACCCTCAGAGCCTTCAAACCAGAGATTTACTCTTCAAGTTTATGTCAAGGGCAGAACACTGAGCACCATCATCTTGAACGTTGCAAGTTATTAATCCAGAGGTAGAGAAAACTCCAGAAGCAACTTCACTCTCACAGCTAAATCTGGGGCCCAGAAGCGAAGCAAGCACTCTGCACAGCTCCCAGGCAGACCACGGTGCAGCCACTGCATAAGGCCACCAGGCACAGGGGAGAGGAAGACAGTCCTAGCAGTAGTCAGGGTGGAGCGGAATGAAAATGCGTAGTGCACAATGACTGCTAGAGGCAAAAAGAAGACCCAACAACCTTCCAGAAAGAAAGGGTCTGGCTTGGGGCCAGCATTGTGGCTTAACAGTTAAAGCTGCCACTTGAAATGCCAACATCCCATATGGGCGCCAGTTTGTGTCCAGGCTGTTCCACTTCTGATCCAGCTCTCTGCTAACAGCCTGGGAAAAGTGGATGGCCCGAGTGCTTGGACCCCTACCACCCTTGTGGGAGACCTAGAAGAAGCTCCTGGCTATTGAGGCCATCTGGGGAGTGAGCCAGCAGATGGAAGATCTCTCTCTCTCTCTCTCTCTCTTTAACTCACTTTCAAATAAATAAATATATCTTTAAAAAAAAAATAAAGGAAGGGTCTGGCTTGAAACTCCTTAGCAACATGAGAAGCCGGCAAGAGATGGAACAATACCTTAAAAATTCTGGAGGGATCATTTTTCTAGAATTCCACAGTATCAGCAAGTGTGAAGGCAGAAAAGTCACTTATGGACAAAGTCTCAACATTGACCTCCAATCAGATCCAAATCAGGGAGTGAAATAAGGAAGAGATCAAGTCAGCACTCAGGAGCCCTGTGGCAAGCAGGGGGCAGGGGGCGAGGCTGCCAGGCATACACAGCTGGTAGAATACGCTGGGATCCCTGTGGCAGGTGCACACGGGTAACGTCCTGTTACTTTCTAGCATCCATGGCAAAGACACAGACAACTGGCAAAGGCTATGGAGCTGGATCAGTCACAGTGCACAGTGAAGCGAATAACAAAATCAGCCGAGTGTTAGCTTCCAGGGAGAACAAAGAGTAATGTACAAGGCTCACCATGAACAGCATTTACAGAGTCATATAAGCCAACACTAATTGTTGATGATCTCAAAATCACATTACATGCATGAGAGGGGGAAGGCTGAGTACCTGGTCGGTGGAGGAGAGGAAAGAGAATAAACAATCATCCTCCAAAGAACAGTCACTGGGTCCGTGACATCTACAACTGAAAGCCAGGAAGCCTATGATTCAGCGGAACAGACAGACATCAAAGTAACGAGCAGAAGGAGGCACTTGCTTCTGGGTGGGGGAAATGGTGGCAGCACTTGTCATGCCCTACAAACCCTGCAGGGGCTCTTCCACTGCAAACCCCACAACCATTACCTAACTTTTTAAATGATATGCATGCTGAAAAGTAAAACAAAAACAAAAACTGAAGGTAACTCAAGCTGAGTCTCACTTAGGAGTGACCTAGTAGGACTGGCAGGATTTTGCTACAACCCAGTGGGCAGGTACTATGCTCCTGGGATGAGCTGACGACACTGCTTTAATGTCTACAAGGGCTGAAACACTCAGACACCATCCCTGTGCTCAAGGACTGGGAATTCCTTCCATAAAAAAAACACAGATGTGGAAAAGAACTCGAGGGCAATGCAGGCCAGCAGGTGGTCACCCCCAAGGCCTGGTGCAGAAGAGTCGGTTCTATGAGAACAAGAAGGGAGATGGCCACGTGGACAACAAAGGTGTGGGGAAAGTTCTAGGAGGTGGAAGGAGAAAGATTCACTGATCTGGAGTTCTGCTGGAGGGACATGCAGAGCCTTTCTGGAAGACAGACAGACAGGGACAGTGTGTGTCATCTGGGAGCCCCGGAGAAGGAAAGCAGAGATTAGCAAGCACAGGTGTCCTTGTTGATCACGATTCTCAGCTTCCCCGTATGACATCGATCAGAGCCCTGCGAAGTTTGTCCTGCCAAGCAGCTCAGACTTCACGACCCTGAATTACCCCAGCCCCAAGCCCCTCAGAGCTGCACAGAGGCCTCCCAGGGTGCCTGCACTGGCCACTGTTTGCTTGGACAGCTTCATCACTGTTATTTCTGTTCTCACTTCAAGGAAACTACTCTTCTTTACCCTCCTGGAATGGCCCCTGTTCTTGGCTGCCACAGGGCCTCTGCACATGCTGATCCTCTGGATACAGTCCCTCTTGTGCTCTCCTGTTAACTCTTTCCCACCCTTCCTTCCCTCGGCTGAAGCCTTGATCCCTGACTGCTGGGACACGTCACACACTCCCAGCACTCACACCCCAGCCTTGACCCCTGATGGCTGGGACATGTCACACACTCCCAGCACTCACACCACCTGTAAGTTCCCTGACTGCTGGGACATGTCACACACTCCAGCACTCACACCCCAGCTTTGACCCCTGACTGCTGGGACACGTCACACACTCCAGCACTCACACCCCAGCCTTGACCCCTGACTGCTGGGACATGTCACACACTCCCAGCACTCACACCACCTGTAAGTTCCCTGACTGCTGGGACATGTCACACACTCCCAGTACTCACACCCCAGCCTTGACCCCTGACTGCTGGGACACGCCACACACTCCCAGCACTCACACCCCAGCCTTGACCCCTGACTGCTGGGACACGTCACACACTCCAGCACTCACACCACCTGTAAGTTCCCTGACTGCTGGGACACGTCACACACTCCCAGCACTCACACCCCAGCCTTGACCCCTGACTGCTGGGACACGTCACACACTCCCAGCACTCACACCACCTGTAAGTTCCCTGACTGCTGGGACACATCACACACCCCCAGCACTCACACCCCAGCCTTGACCCCTGACTGCTGGGACACGTCACACACTCCCAGCACTCACACCACCTGTAAGTTCCCTGACTGCTGGGACACGTCACACACTCCCAGCACTCACACCACCTGTAAGTTCCCTGACTGCTGGGACACGTCACACACTCCCAGCACTCACACCACCTGTAAGTTCCCTGACTGCTGGGACACGTCACACACGCCCAGCACTCACACCCCAGCCTTGACCCCTGACTGCTGGGACACGTCACACACTCCCAGCACTCACACCCCAGGCTTGACCCCTGACTGCTGGGACACGTCACACACTCCCAGCACTCACACCCCAGCCTTGACCCCTGACTGCTGGGACACGTCACACACTCCCAGCACTCACACCCCAGCCTTGACCCCTGACTGCTGGGACACGTCACACACTCCCAGCACTCACACCCCAGCCTTGACCCCTGACTGCTGGGACACGTCACACACTCCCAGCACTCACACCCCAGCCTTGACCCCTGACTGCTGGGACACGTCACACACTCCCAGCACTCACACCCCAGCCTTGACCCCTGACTGCTGGGACACGTCACACACTCCCAGCACTCACACCCCAGCCTTGACCCCTGACTGCTGGGACACGTCACACACTCCCAGCACTCACACCACCTGTAAGTTCCCTGACTGCTGGGACACGTCACACACTCCCAGCACTCACACCCCAGCCTTGACCCCTGACTGCTGGGACACGTCACACACTCCCAGCACTCACACCCCAGCCTTGACCCCTGACTGCTGGGACATGTCACACACTCCCAGCACTCACACCACCTGTAAGTTCCCTGACTGCTGGGACATGTTACACACTCCCAGCACTCACACCCCAGCCTTGACCCCTGACTGCTGGGACATGTCACACACTCCCAGCACTCACACCACCTGTAAGTTCCCTGACTGCTGGGACATGTCACACACTCCCAGCACTCACACCCCAGCCTTGACCCCTGACTGCTGGGACACGTCACACACTCCCAGCACTCACACCCCAGCCTTGACCCCTGACTGCTGGGACATGTCACACACTCCCAGCACTCACACCCCAGCCTTGACCCCTGACTGCTGGGACACATCACACACTCCCAGCACTCACACCCCAGCCTTGACCCCTGACTGCTGGGACATGTCACACACTCCCAGCACTCACACCCCAGCCTTGACCCCTGACTGCTGGGACATGTCACACACTCCCAGCACTCACACCCCAGCCTTGACCCCTGACTGCTGGGACACGTCACACACTCCCAGCACTCACACCCCAGCCTTGACCCCTGACTGCTGGGACACGTCACACACTCCCAGCACTCACACCACCTGTAAGTTCCCTGACTGCTGGGACACGTCACACACTCCCAGCACTCACACCCCAGCCTTGACCCCTGACTGCTGGGACATGTCACACACTCCCAGCACTCACACCCCAGCCTTGACCCCTGACTGCTGGGACACGTCACACACTCCCAGCACTCACACCCCAGCCTTGACCCCTGACTGCTGGGACACGTCACACACTCCCAGCACTCACACCACCTGTAAGTTCCCTGACTGCTGGGACACGTCACACACTCCCAGCACTCACACCACCTGTAAGTTCCCTGACTGCTGGGACACGTCACACACTCCCAGCACTCACACCACCTGTAAGTTCCCTGACTGCTGGGACACGTCACACACGCCCAGCACTCACACCCCAGCCTTGACCCCTGACTGCTGGGACACGTCACACACCCCCAGCACTCACACCACCTGTAAGTTCCCTGACTGCTGGGACACGTCACACACTCCCAGCACTCACACCCCAGCCTTGACCCCTGACTGCTGGGACACGTCACACACTCCCAGTACTCACACCACCTGTAATTTACCTGCCTTGGGTGATTATCCAATTCATGCCCACCTCCCTTTCTTGGCCAGTTTCTCAGAGTGGGCTTCCCAGACCAGGCAAGAGCATCAGAGGGGAACACATGGGAAATGCAAATTCTCTCACCACACCTCAGACCTACTGAATCACAAACATGAGGTGGAAGCCAGAAATGTGTTTAAAAAAAAAAAGAAAAAGAAAAACCCTTAGGCAATTCTGAGGCCAGTTCAAGTCTGAGAGCCTCGGAGCCCCTGCAGGGTTTGCCAGGACAGAACTCCTTATTGTCCCCACCCACTGTGCTAGATTATGTGGTCTAAGGAGGGACACCAGGTGTTTTTACATCTCATGGTGTCCCCCGGAGCCAAGCTTTAGCGACAGACAACAAGGAGGCCTTGGTAAGGCATCCTGTGAATGAATGGTGAGAAACTTCCCACAGCCCGTAATTCCCTCCCTTATTATTTCTAAACCCCTGCGTCTAACTCCAAAACCCACCCCCAACCCCCACCCACAAATCAACACTGAACCTGTTGTGCAAAGACCTGGGTTCCAGCTCCAGCTCCCAGGCCTGGGTGGGCTTACATCTTGGCTTCCCCTCTGTGTAATCATGCAGGCAGTTTCTAATCGCACTTGGCCTTACTTTCCACACCTCCAAAGTGGAAATAAAATCACAGAGCCCATTTCCCAGGATGAAGATAATTCACTAATTCTTAGTAGCACGCATGCACGTACATGGTTAAGCACTCACCAAACTTAGGTATTATTACCGTCCTAATCATAAGGATTTAACTTTAGGTGGTCTCTCCTCTGGGGGCTCAGCTCTAAGACAGACTTCAGACTAGCTCTTCTCTGCTTGCAAAAACTACCTCCATCTCATGCCCATCCCAGGCCTCCAACCTCTGCAGGCAACCGGAGCCCTGAGCTTCCCGGTCTCCACCCTCCTGGACAGCAGGGCTGTGGCCAGCTGGGTGGGTGTCCTCACACTCGTCCAACCAGAGCACAGCTGGAGTCCCTCTCCTGGGTCCCCAGGCACCTCTGGATGAAGTAACCCCACCAATCAGCAGGTGTACTCCATCGCTCAGCGTGTGTGTGCCTGTCTGGGTGCGGGGATTCCAGCGGCCGTCTCACAGCTACTTCTAGTCCGATTTCCGTACTAACAGCAAAAGTACTGACAGCGCGACTCAAACATACTCCCATCCGATACACGTCCAACAACAACGACAACAACAAGGCTTCTGCCTCCCTTTAAAGCAGAGGGTCCATCACCCGCCCGCAAAGTGGCCCACTGCAGGGCAGTGTCCCCGGGCAGCACGCAGGGGGTGACCGCAGACGCCGGGCGCGCACGCCCCGCCGCGCCCCGGGGGACACCTGGCACCACCGGACACCCGGGCGCGGCCGCGGGGGCTGCCAACGCTCGGCTCCCCAAGAGTTAAACGCTGAGTAATTTTCCTGCGGAGCAAACAGGCGAAGCGGGGACTCTGCCAACGGCAACGGTATTTTTATCCCACGGAGCCAGCGCCGTGCGCGGCCGCGGGTGTCCCCAGGGGTGTCCCCGCGCGGCTCGCTCGGGTATCGCCGGCCCGGACCCTCGGACGCGGACAGCGCGGCCGGGCTGGGCACCGCGGGGGTCGGCTGAGGACGCCGCGCGGTCACCGCGCCCCGGGGGCCAGGGCCCCCCTCCGCCGGCCGGCCGCCCGCCCGCGGTCCGCGCCGGGCCTAACCCGCCCGGGTCCGCGACCAAGTTGGCTGGCTGCTTCGCCGCCAGAGCGGAACGGGGCCGGAGCAGGAAGCGCAGGTCCCGTCCGGGTCGGGGCGGGACCCCGAGCTGCAGGGCGACCCGGGCCGCTCCCCCCTCACGGTCCGCCACCCCGACCCCGCCGAGGCGCCGGGGAATGAATGGGGCTCCCTCGCCCGGCAGCGGGCGCGCACTCACAGGCGACGTAGGCGAGCAAGGCGATGCCCAGCAGCAGCTTCATCCTCCTACGGTTGACGGCTGACACGAGGCGCAGGAGCGCCTTGCTCACCATCCCCGGGCGCCGCGCCGGTCCAGGGCCGTGCCGCGCGGGGGCCGCCTGGCTGCACAATGCGCCGCGGCGGCGGCGGCGGCGGCCCGGGAGAGCCCCGCCTCCCGCCGCCCGCGCGACCCCGCCCCCGAGCGCGGCGCTTCCTGCCGGGAGTTCCAGTGCGCACGCGCCGACCCGCCCCCAAGGGCGCTCCGCCTTCGCCGTCCACGTCCCGCCCCCCCGGCCACACCCCCTCCCATCTCTTCTCCCCCGCAGGCGCAGTGGCTGCCGCGCGCGCATTGGTTTTTCGAAGAATGTGGCGGGAGGGGCGGGCCCGGAGAGCTGGGCGTGGCGCATGCGCGTCCGAACGTGTTTTCCCGGAGCGCTGAGGCGCGCGGGGCGGAGGCCCCGGAGAGAGTGGTCCCCGCGCTTGCATGCAGGGCGGGCGGCACGCGGTGGGCGCTGGGGTGTTGCCATAAAAGGAAACACTTATTTATCCTGTAATTGGCCGTGTCTTTGATCGCCTCCCTCTGAACGCTGACTGCTTCTCTGTTTGCTTGGTTTCTGGAAACCGCAGATCCCCCCTGTCAGCCGGCCCTGTCACCGAGCTGCGGCGACGTCTTCGGAGGAGGACCGTTAGGACCGGTTAACTTATGACGAGAACAGCAATGTTAAGCATGGAAATGAGGATAAACCAAGGAAAGAGAAGGGGAAGATGAGATTGTGCAGGCTAGTTAAGGGTGAACGGCGGTGCGGGACTGGGTCCTCAGATTACCTGAGCCTCTTCCTTCAGTCGACGTTTATGGAATGGAATTGTGTCCAGAGACCCACGGGCGGGGGGCGGGGCGCTGGACCCTTGGGGAAGAGACGGGGCCACCACGGCCAGCCTCCCCCCCCCCCACCAGGAGACCCCATAAAACAGCTGGGAGCTGCAAGCCACAAATCCTGGTCTCTAGTCACCGAGAGAAATCTGGCAGGGTTTTGCCAGACTCAGCAATGGAAGAACTGTTGTTTATTACAAAACTCCAAGGAAAATGCTTATAACCAGCAGTACAGCTGGTCCTGCTAAGTCCTTCCAACCGTACAGCAGGAATGCTGGGGCTCTGGTCCATCCCACCCTCCCTGTCCACGCCTGGAGAGCCACTGACTGAGAGACAAACTGGCCACTTCTGCCCAGGGCAGAGCCAGTCTGCAGCCACGTTGCTGCTGTCCATGCTGCTCACCAGCGGAAGAGCCTTCCAGAAGCCCGGCTTCCCGGCTCTGACGTCCAGGGTGAGTGACAGAGCACCTGGCGTGGAGGTCAGAGGCCTGGGTTCACAAAGGGGCCAGAGCCCCGGAGCAGACCACCGTGGAACAGATCGATTTTGTCTGTGTCGGCACTTCCTTATCACGGGCGTTCTAGATTTGGGTTAGATCCATTTTTTTTAAAGAGTAATTCTGAGGTCCTCCCACTCTGATTCTATGGTTTTTAGGTTAAAGATGAGGAGCAGAAATGAATATTATTTTGTGAACCCTACTCTACAGGCATAATGAGATTTGAAGCCTCTAGGCAGATGTCAAGCTATTAGGTTGTAAGTGTGATTAAGTTAATAGATGTATGTTCAAGTAGACCAGAAATTGTAGGATATTTGCCATTTCTGTACAAAACGCCTTAAACCCAACCCTCCTCATCGAGCCTTTTTTCTATTGCTAGCTCCTATGGCCAACTTCTGCTGCCCCATTGGATTAAGTCTGTGGAAATGTCATTAACACCTGCAGCTGATGTAGCTGCTGCTTTCAACTACTGCCACCCAGAAGACCTTGAATTCCAGCTCAGCCACAGCCAGAATCAGGGAGCAAAGCACAGTGTAAGAGCTGTGTGCACCCAGTGGAGTCAAATAGGCCTGGGCAAAAGGAGTTGGTGGAGGCCCTCCAAGCCCTTCTAGAATGTGTTGGACCTTGGCCTGTCTTGTCTCTTCCCAGTCCATTCCCATCCCCCACCTTCCTAACAGGCTGTAGGCTCCTGACCTAGCCTCCATCTTGCCGTTGCCATCAGCCCCTCATTTTTCCCATGGATCTGTTAACAACCATATTTTTGAGCAATTACTGGTGATCAGGCAGTGTTCCTGCCACGTAGGGCAATTTTTAAATGAATCATATTATGGCTCCTGTCCTAGAATGTGAAAAGCCTAAGGAGGAGAGAACACTAATATTTATGAAACATCTACAATGTGCCCTGGGCTGTTATGTGAGACACTTTCACACAGTATCTCATTGAACTCTTGTAACAGCACTGAGGGGTAGGGTTGCTGTTGCGGCTTTATTTTTTAACCCCCTTTAATCTTTTTTTAAATTTATTCGTTTTGAAACTAAGAACTAAAAATTGCATTTATTTGTGGTGTACAACACAATGTTTTGTGAAAATGGAAGTAATTCACATGTCCAGGAATTCACAGCTTGTTGTGTTTTTTGGTTGGGAATGTTCACAGTTAGAACACCTTGCTATTACTCTAATCACCATGTTATACAATGGCTCTCTTGAACTTCTTCCTCCCAACTGAAATGTAGACTCTGTTGACCAATATTTCTCTGATCTTCCTTTCCCCATATCACTAACTGTCATTCTGCTCTCTGCTTCTATGAGTTCAGCACTTTTAGATCCAACATTACATTTCTCTTCTCATGTCTGATTTTTTTCACTTGGCATGATGTCTTCTGTGTCTATCCGTGCTGTCACAAATGACAAAATGTCCTCTTTTTAAGGCTGAGTAGTATTCCGTTGTGGGTATATACACAGTTCCTTTATCCATTTGAATCGATGAGCACATGGGTTGCTTTTACCTCTTGGCTATTGTGAATATTGCTGCTATGAATTTAAGTGTACAAATATCTGTTTGAAACCCTGTTTTGATTCTTTGGAAATGGAATTGCAGGATCATATGATAGTTCTGTTTTTGAGTATTTCGAGGGACCTCTGTATTTTGTTACTTAATACTAATTTGCATTGCGGAGAAACTGCTGCTCTGAACATTTGGCAAGTGTCCAGGCTTACCAGTCATGTAGCTGTGAGCGTAAGACTGGGATTTCAAGGCACCCTTTTCGCCTACTGAGGACATTTTTTTTCTGTAGGAGAGCACAGCCTGGGGCAGAAGTGGCTGGCATGCATGGTACAATGTGGTGAGTCCACACTGGAGCTGGAAGAATGGCAAAGGAATTTCACAAGAGGGAAACATGCCGTCAGGCCATGCAGTAGGGCTTGTCATGACCTGTCCAGCTGGCATAGGCTCACAGAACTGATTGCTACCAGCTCTTCCTGTGAGAGTATTTACACCATGGAAAGGAGCAGTGGCTACAAATCAGGGATTTTTTTTTTTTTTAATCAGCATACTTCTGCTTTCAGGTGAGGAAACTGGGAGAAGAGAAGGAGAGAGAGAGGGAGGGAGAGAGACCTTGCAGAGCTGAAATGGAAAGGATGTATTTTGATTCACACATATTGAGCAGTGGCCTCAGTAGGAAAGAGCAAAGTAAGGTGTCTGTGTGGTGCGCAGAGAACAAGAGGAGAGGACCTAAGGCATGGTGCAAAGGAAAGATCCTGAAAGGCGTGGAAGCTTGGTGCACAGCAGACATCCATCACGCTCCTCTCAAAGGGTTTTGCAGGCTTCTCACAGGTAGCCTCTTGGGCTCCGTCTGTACTTCTGGACTGTGTTCTGGGCTCTGCTGGAGCTACAAGTGTACACACTGCTTCTTCAGATTTCCTGTTGGGTTTGGCCAAGTGGAGGCCCTGGCAGAAGATCAATGAATAAAAGAAAGGTGCTTCTGCAACTGGCTCTCCCATCGTGGCTGTTGCCAGTGGTTGCTGGCAGTTGTTGGCATCGCCTCCGGCAGCAGCAGAGGTGAGATGATTCTGGGCCCCAGCAGCCCCCTGAGGGAGGCAGCATCTTTTCAGAGGTCCCACTGCAGTCAAGGTCTCCCTTCTGGGCTGATCAGAGCTGACTGTCCACAGGCATTCCTGGCTTCTGGTCTCTGGAGAGTCCGTCTTTTCTTCCATACTTCCAGAATCCCAGCTTCTAAACCCTGCCAATGTCTTTGGAACCAAACCCCTGGCTTGAATGCTTTGTTTAAAATACCTAGAATAATTTTCCTATCTAAGCCCTGTTGAATAATAAATCTTCCCATAAGAAATGTGCCAAAGAAAGCCTGCTTGCTGGTCTACTTCTGAGCGGCCTGACCTGAAGCTGCACCTCTTCTCTGTGGTCAGAGCCATCTTCCTGGTGCTGAGTGGCCATGCAGCCTGCAATGGAGTTCCTCTCTAGAGGGTGTTACTCCATTCCCCGGGTCTCAGTCAAGGGCTAGATGGGAGGTAGGCTTCGCTGCCCTATTGCTTTAGTACCTCCCTCCCTTCACCCCAGGAAGAAAGTGAGTACACTATAACTTACCACAGGGTTTGGAGAGACAGACGGGTTTAATACCATGGTACAAATAAATTGAAATTGCAAATCTAACATGCCTGTTCCTGAGCTATTTTCTAGTGGCTTTTTCTAAAGGACAGTTTTACAGAAAATTTGAGATGGTGTGAGAAGTTCTCATATACCCAATACCAATTTCTCCCTATTGTTAACAGCTTGCATCCATGTGGAGTTTTCATCATTTCTGTCAAGAGTTCGCATTATCCACAAGATTCATGATTATTAATGTTAACCTTGATCTGGTCAAGTTCAGCTGAGGCATTGTTTACCAGCTTTCTCCCCTGTAAAGTTATTTTCCCCACCCTTTCTGTAATGGTGCTCTTTGGAAGGAAGTCAGCTGGGCACAGCCCACACTGATGGGTGGGGAGCTAGGGTCTTCCTCTTTGAGGGTGGAGGAACTACATAAAATATTAGCAATTCTGCACAGGGCTGTGTTGTCTCCCTTTGTTATTTATGCAATCCTTCCTTTATATCAGTATGAACTCATGGGTAGTTATTTTATATTTTGAATATAATACTACTTAATTACTTTTTTGCTCAAATTATTCCACCTTATGTTACTGGGAGCTCTTTTACTTGGCTCCTGTGCCCCTTTGATATCCTCCCGTCATTGTGAGGTGTCTTTTCTTTTTTTAAGCATTATTAATTTTTAGAGAGACAGATTGATAGAGAGAAAGAGATAGAAAGAGAGAAAGGGCTAGTGCCGTGGCTCACTAGGCTAATCTTCCACCTGCGGCGCTGGTTGCTCCTCTTCCAGTCCAGCTCTCTGCTGTGGCCCGGGAGTGCAGTGGAGGATGGCCCAAGTCCTTGAGCCCTGCACCCGCATGGGAGACCAGGAGAAGCACCTGGCTCCTGGCTTTGGATCAGCATGGTGTGCCGGCCACAGTGGCCATTGGGGAGTGAACCAACAGAAAAAGGAAGACCTTTCTCTCTGTTTCTCTCTCACACTGTCCACTCTGCCTGTCAAAAAATAAAAATTAAAAAAAAAAATAGAAAGAGAGCAAGACAGAGAGAGAGAGAGAGAGAGAGAGAGAGAGAGAGAGAGTTCCCATTATTTGGTTCACTTCCCAAATGGCCACAATGACCGGGGCTGGGTTGGGTTGAAGCTGGGAACCAGGAACATAATCCAGGTCTCCTATGTGGGTAGCAAGAACCCAGTTACTTGAGCCACTACCAGCTGCCTGCAATGATCAGCATTGATGGGAAGCTGGAATCTGGAGCTGGAACCAGGAATTGAAGCCACATACTCTAGCATGGGATGTGGACATCCTAACTGGTGGCTTACAATTTGGCTAAATGCCCCCTCCTTCATTTTTGGCATTTCCTTCTTTCTTGCACTGCAAAATATTCCAAGCTCATCTTTTATATGTCTTGCCCTACATTTAGAATCAATCATTTTCTCCAAGGATTCCTAGTTCTTTTTGTTGGAAAAGGGTATTGGAAACCAAAGTCTGGAATTAGATGTGCTGACACAACAGGGATATCATTATTCTAGGCCTTTGTGGCTGACAGAACATAGAAACGTGTGTGTGTGCTCTCTTAATATATGTGTATACACATGTTAATGAATACATATTCCTAGAGGTGCCCATCTGAGGCTGTCAACAGGACTTCCCCTTGATGTCTCCAACTATAATCTATTGACACATGGGTCATTCTGGCCTCCTCCCCTGCTAGCTCCTCACACCAAAGGTGTGAAACCTGACTCCCACCATCTGCCTTCCAGTTGCCAAATTGTTCAGTTCCAGTGAACATGGGTAGCAGTGCGAATTAAGAATCTGATCACCTCATCACTAGGAATAGTGTCTGTATGGGCTTTTTTCCCAACCTACACACACACACACACACACAGGCCTGCAAAAATGTTATGGAAAAACAGAATTAAAATATGAGTTTACTTTGGTACGGAAAAAATCTGGGCACAAAACTTTTTTGCATGATACCTGGAAAATATGCATTTTGAAAAGCCATGCATGCACTTAAAAAGTCTGTGTGCCAAAAAAACTTGTATTTTAAATTCCATTTTCCCACTTTTTGAGGTACCCTTGTGTACACACACGCACACACACACAGACCTTTTCTTCTCTCATTTTCTCATCCCTTCTCCCACCTCCCATCCCAACCCAATGCTAGATTTGCTGTTTATTTCTGCTTCTATGCAGTGCAGTTTATCTTCCCTAATAACTCCCTACCTTAATGGTCTTACCTTGCTCTCCCAAACTTACTGATAAAAATGTCTTTGTAGGGAAATCCAATTCACTCCCTAGAAAGTACTTGGTTTACAATGTCATCTTGAGCCTGATCAGGATGAGAGTCTGGTTTGCAGTCTGCAAATAGCAGGTGTTCCTGTCTATCACGGCCCACTCCCATTGTCCAGGGAGGGTTCTGGCAGTAGGAGCAGTCTCAGGGGCAGAGCCTGGCACAGATGCTGCAACAACAGTGTAGGTGGACTGGACAGAGAAAGCTAGTCATTGTAACTGACGCATGCATCTCCGCTTCTTTCTTGTGCAAGATGGAATTCCCCCTCCAGGTGGGAAGCATGGACCTGAGGAGTTCTAGGGTCACCATACAGGTGGCAACAAGCTACAGCCTGTGGCTGCCTATTTTTGTATGGCCTGCAATCTAAGAAAGATTTTACATTTTAAATGCTTAAAACATTAAATCAAAGGAAAATAATATTTTGTGACATGAAAAATATCTAAAACTCACATGTATGTGTCCATCGAGTTTCACCGGAACATAATCCCATTCACCCATTCAATTGCTTTTGTACTGCAAAGATGGGAGTTGTGCAGATGCACCAGACTCTATGTGACACCCTTATCCCTTTACCTTGTTGCTCTACACACTACAAATAGTGTCACATGGCCATAATGCAGCACAATTTCAATTGCAACACTATGTGTGACATTTGTATTATTAGTAGATATTCACTATGTTAAAATAAGAAAAACACAAGAAGTAGACATCATGTGTCATGCTTTTAAAAAAAATTTTATTTATTTGAGGAGCAAAGAGAGCTCCCATCTGCTGGTTCATTCCCCAAATGCTTACAACAGCTAGGGCTGGACCAAGGCAGAACTGGGTGCTGGGTGTTGGGAGCTCAATCTAGATCTCCCACGTGAGTAGCAGGAACCCATTTACTTGGGCCATCACCACTGAATCCCAGATTCAGCATTCGTAGGAAAATGGAATTGGGAACCTGAGCCAAGAATCAAACGTAGTTACTCCAGTATGGGATGTAAATTTCTTTCTTTTTTTTTTTTAAAGATTTTATTTATTTGAAAGAGTTACAGAGCGAGGGAGAGAGAGAGAGAGAGACACAGAGAGAGAGAGAGAGACTCCCCAGATGGCCACAACTGCCAGGCTGGGTTGAAGCCAGGAGTCGGGAGCTTCTTCTGGATCTCCTATGTGGGTGCAGGGGCCCAAGGACTTGTGCCATCTTCCACTGCTTTCCCAGGCCACAGCAGAGAGCTGGATCAGAAGTGGAGCAGCCGGGGATGTAAATTTCTTACCTGGTATTTTAACCACTGGGCCAAACATATGCTCCCCTTTGTGTCATGTTTTTAAGGAACAGTAGACTCTGGATCATTTTATTGGATTGGAGGACAAACAGCTGAGACCAGCAGAGGCAGCAGCCTGTGCCCTCTCCTGTCTGCCCTCCACGCCACCCTCCCCTTCCTTCTTTCTTTCCTCCTTCTTCCTCCTTCTCCTCCACCCCCTCTCCCATCTGTGCGTCCTTCTCTGCCTGCCCGTGGGGTGCCCCTCTTGCCTTCTTGCCTGCCCCTATTCTCCCCTAACAGTGCTTCCCACCCATCCCCTTCCCACCTGCTCCCCTTTTCCCTTCAATTGCCTGGCACATGGAGTTTTGGCTTCACCCCTACCAGTGACCAAAGACTTGACCACTCAAAGTCTAGCTCCCAAGAACACTGATTGGCATGGATACCATGTGATTGAAGGTGGATTAAATGTCACTGTCACCATCCGGCTACTTATGCATGGCAAGGAAGTTGTCAGTATCATCAGAAAGAAAGGAAAATCTGTTATGAAGATGCACAAGGAGAGTGGTGCATGTATCAACATCTCAGAAGGGAACTGTCTTGAGAGCATTATCACTTTGGCCCCACTAATGCCATCTTCAAGGCACTGACTATGATCTTTGACAAACTGGAAGAGGACATCAGCAGCTCTATGACCAATAGCACAGCTGCCAGTAGACCTCCGGTTACCCTGAGGCTGGCGGTTCCTGCCAGTCAGTGTGGCTCTCTCATTGGAAAATGTGGTTGCAAGATCAAGGAAATATGAAAAGGGGATCAGGTGCAGGTGGCAGGGGATGTGCTCCCCAGCTCAACTGAGTAGGCCATCACTATTGCTGGCATCCTGCAGTCCATCTTTGAGTGTGTCAAACAGATATGTGTGGTCATGTTGGAGTCCCCCATGAAGGACGTGACCAACCTGTACCAGCCCAAGTCCTCAAGTTCTCCAGTCCTCTTTGTAGGTGGTCAGGACATTATGGTACAGGCAGTGACAGTGTGAGCTTTCTCCACTCTACCCTGTCCATATGCCTCAACCCTGACCTGGAGGAACCATCTTTAGAGTTGACCAAGCTGCACCAGTTGGCAATGCAACAGTCTCATTTTCCCATGACCCATGGCAGCACCGGATTCAGTGGCACTAAATCCAGCTCTCCAGAGGTTAAAGGCTATTGGACAGATCTGGGTGCATCTGCTTAGACTACTTCTCATGAACTCACCATTCTAAACGATTCAATTGGCTGCATAATTGAGTGTCAAGGCAGCAAAATCAATGACAGTCAGATGTCTGTGGCACGGATCAAAATTACAAGCCAAGTAGAAAGATCTACTGATAGGCAGGTTATCATCACCGGATCTGCTGCCAGCATTAGCCAGGCTGAGTATCTAATCAATGTCAGGCTCTCCTTGGAGATGGGTGGCATGGGGAGCAGCTGAACAATGCAGATTCATCCATAATCCTTTTCTGCTGTTCACCACCCATGATCCATCTGTGTAGTTTCTGAGCAGTCAGCAATTCTGAGTTTTAGTTTGTAAATTTGCAGCTTCTACACACTTTATCATCCACTTGTGATTTTTTTAATTAGAAGCATTTTAATTCCTTTAAAAAAAGAAGGCAAACAATTGTTCTCATTATGCAGTGACACCATAGTTGCATGAATGAATTCTTGCATAGCTTGGCATTATCAAACTAAGTACCCACAGCAATATTCCCAATTCACAGGAACGTAACAGCAGAAAAAGCTGAACATCTAAAGCAGATCATCTCACTTAGCAGATTTTTTTTTTCACAAAATGAAAAGGAAACTACAAAGTAAATTTGTAATTTATTTGTTAGCTAAGCAAGGATAATCATTTTTCAATAGTAAATTAATTAAATAATATTTTGTTGCAGTAGCCAAAGAAATGTATCTAGATATAACACACTTGTTTAAAACTATTATCCTTTTGGTGAGAAATAGTTACTTATAGAGTCAATGATTTTGGAAACCCCATCAACAGTCAACTTAAAAAGAGAGAAAATGTGTTTTCCTTTTGGTTCTTGATGAATTAACAAATTTTACTGACACTGCTTGACTGTTTTTTATTTTAGAAAGTTAGTGGTGAACTTGAGGAAACTGGAGAATTAGCCTCTATAATCTGTGAGGAAAAACTATGGGTGAGAATATTTTCAGAGGTTGAGAAAATATGAATTCAGTGCTACCTGAAATGCAATCTGCTAATATGTGCTTCATCTGATGGAGATAAGAGTGTGTGGAGTACAATATCAGCTAAGTTGGACATGTTTATAATGTTTGGGAAAATGCAAGGAGAGACAGAGAGAGAGAGAGAGAGAGAGAGAACAGAGATAGAGGAGGGATAGAGATGGAGATGGAGATGGAGACAGAGAGAGAGAGAGAGAGAGAGAGAGAGAGAGAGAGAATCTCCCATCTGCTGGTTCATGCCCCAAATGCCCATAACAGCTGAGGCTGAGCCAAACTAAAGTCAGGAGCCAGGAACTCAATCCAGGTCTCCTACATGGGTGGCAGGGGACCCAACGACTTGGGCCACCACCTGCTTCCTTCCGGGTGTGCATTATCAGGAAGCTGGAACCAGGTGCAAAGCTGTGTCTCAAACCTAGGCACTCCAACACGGGATGCAGACTTCCCAAGTGGCACCTTAACTGCCACAGCAAATGTTTGCCCTTCATTATATTATTGGTTAGCAGGCTATTGCTGGAAAATATGTGACTGTATCATGTGATACTGAACTATTTATGTCAGTAGTGACTTCATCGTCTCCATTAGACTTAGCCACCCTCAGCTTTGTGATCTTTTGTCAGAAATGCAAGCTGTTGCATTGTTGGGGCTCAGACAGTGATACCCAAATACTGATGCCTTGACAGGCGGACAGGTCTTAGAACCTGTGTGGAATCAAGGTCCTTTTGACTTTCTTTTATTTATTTGTTTATTTATTTGACAGATAATGTTAGACAGTGAGAGAGAGAGAGAGAGAGACAGAAGAAATGTCTTCCTTCCATTGGTTCACCCCCCAAAAAAGCCATTATGGCCGGAGCTATGCCAATCCGAAGCCAGGAGCCAGGTGCTTCCTCCTGGTCTCCTGCGTGGGTGCAGGGGCCCAAGCACTTGGGTCATCCTCCACTGCCCTCCTGGGCCACAGCAGAGAGCTGGACTGGAAGAGGAGCAGCCGGGACTAGAAGCTGGTGCCTGTATGGGATGCCGGTGCCGCAGGCTGAGGATTAACCAAGTGAGCCACGGCGCTGGCCCCTGACTTTCCCTTGTCATATACCCCTTACCCCTGAATCAGCACAGAGAGAGGCCTCCTGCAAAGTTTCCATCTCTGCCAAGAAGAAATGATATCTCCAGTCCCTTCCCTGCGTTTCCATTAACTACATTCATATTGCGGGAACAAAGACGGATAGTCTGTCTATGTGCCCAGACTTTTGTCACACACACCATTATCTTCTATTTCACTCCCATTCAGTATTCCACAGGGAATCATTTATAATCCATTGTTCCTTCTTGGGGCCAAACATTCTTTGTCTCAACTTATTGTATGTTCTCCAAACCTTTTGAATTCCTCTAAAAGTCCTTTACTGTTCCCCTAAAAGTTCCTATTCTCCCCTGCCACTAACGATAAGAGGGTTTGTAAGCATATGAGTAATGTTGGGCTGTGGGTAACATACTCTTGTGATTTTCCTCATGCTATGATTTTCCTGCTTTTTCACCTTAATAAATGTATATGCCTTTTCTTTTATTTAGTTCATCTTTGTCCTTATATCCAGTGAACCTTAGGAGAATAAAGGGGACATTTATTTGCCCTTGATACTATCTTCACTTGCCTTACCACACATCAGTTCAATGACTTGCCAATGGAAAGTTTTATTGTCATTTTTTTTAGCTCAAGCTGAAATTGAATTTATGCCAAAAAAAAAATGCACTTAACTTTTCTTATCTAACATGAAATAGCTTTGAAAAGTAGTTTCTCCTGCAGAGTTGATAATGTTTATTAATGAATTCATTCTAAAATTACAAGGTTAAACAACACTTCCATACAAAACAAAGTGTGGTACAACCATTCAATAACAACTAATGTTTAAAGTGAAGTAATGTTGGGGCTGGTGCTGTGGCATAGAAGGTAAGGCTGCCACCTGCGGTGCCAGCATCCCATATGGGTGCTGGTTTGAGACCTGGCTGCTCCACTTCCAATCTAGATCTCTGCTGTGGCCTGGGAAAGCAATAGAAGATGGCCCAAGTGCTTGGGCCCCTGCACCCGCATGGGAGACCTGGAAGAAGCTCCTAGCTCCTGGCTTTGGATCAGTGCAATTCTGGCCATGGCGGCCAACTGGGGAGTGAACCAGTTGGTGGAAGACCTCTCTCCTCTCTCTCTCTCTGTCTGCTTCTTCTCTCTGTGTGTAACTCTGACTTTCAAATAAATAAATAAATCTTTAAAAAAAATAAAGCGAAGTAATGTCAAACTACTCCATACACTTCTCATGCTGTCATTCTTAGAATATCTCTATTCACACAGAAATTTGAAGCAAATAAAATATTTTAAATGTATAAATTATTTTGTTTTGAAAACCTTTAATAAATAGGCAATATGTATACATTTGTATGGGACACAATCCACTATTTCAACATGTACACACAACATATCACAATGGAACCAGGCAACTAGGCTTTCCATTTCCTTACCTTTCTTTGGAGTATATCAGTTCTTCTCTTTCAGTTTCTTATACAAGAATATACTACACTGTTGTGAGCCATCATTATCCCACTATGCTATTGAACAGTAGACCTTGTTACTTCTATCTGACTATGTACCAGTTCATCTTTTCTCTATCCACCTCCCTCCCTACTCCTTCTGTCCCCGTCTCTGTAGCCTCCCAACCTTCAGTGATCACTGTTCTAAGTTCAGATCTACTGGCCTTTTCTGTTTGTTTTTAATTCTATCATACTGCTCTCCCTAATGGCTATGGTAATTTGCATTCTCTACATCTTCACCAACATTTATCATTTTTGTTCTTTTTGACAGTAGGCATTCCTAATGAAGCAAGATACTTAATTGTGGTTTTAATCTTCATTTTCCAGATGTCTGGTGATAGTGAGCATTTTTTTGAGTACTGGTTAACCATTTGTAGTTCCTCTTCTGAGAAATAGCTACTCAGATCCTTGATAGTTTGATTTTATTTTTTTGCTGTCTTGAGGTTTTTTTGTTTGTTTGTTTTGTTTTAGTTACTTGTGTATTCTTGGTGGCCTAGATGGCAAAAAAAAAAAAAACTATAGTTTATAAATGTTTTCTTGCATCTGTCAATTGTTTACTCTGGTTGATTGTTTCTTTTGTTGTGAAGAAGCTTCTTAGTTTGATATAATCCAATTTGTCTATATATTTTTTTGCATTTGTTGCCTTTGCCTGTAGGTCTTTTCTAAAAATAATTGCTTATTCTAATGCCTTGAACTGTTTCTCCTGTGTTTTCTTCTAATACTTTCATAGTTTCAGTTCTTACATTTATGTCTCATCTATTTTGAATTGATTTTTCTGTAGGATGAAAAGTAGGGTTCAAGTTTCAGTGTTTTTCAAATCCATGTCCAGCTTTCTCAGCACCAGTTTTTGAAGGGACTGTCTTTTCTCCACTATAGATTTTTGGCATCCTTGTCAAAGATCCATTGTCTGGAGTCCAGCACTGTGGCATAGCAGGTAAAGCTGCAGCCTGCAGTGCTACATCCCACATGGCCACCAGTTTGAATCCCAGCTGCTCCACTTCCAATCCAATTCTCTACTGTGGCCTGGGAAAGCAGTAAGAAGATTGTCCAAGTCCTTGGGCTCCTGCACCTAGGTGGCAGACCCAGAGGAGCCTCCTGGCTCCTGGCTTTGGATCAGCCCTGCTCCAGCCATTATCGTTATTTGGGAGTCAACCAGCAGATGGAAGACCTCTCTCTCTCTCTCTCTCTCTGCTTCTCTGCAACTCCGCCTTTCAAATAAATAAAAAATAAATCTTAAAAGAAAGATCAATTGGCTATAGTCATGGATTAATTCCTGGAATCTTTACTCTGTTTAATTTGTCTACATTTGTTTTTATGCAGGTGTAATAAAAAAAAACTCTGTGGTATGTTTTATTTATTTATTTTTAAAAGATTTATTTATTTATTTGAAAGTCAGAGTTACACAGAAAGAGAAGGAGAGGCAGAGAGAGAGAGGGAGATATCTTCCATCTGCTGATTCACTCCCCAAATGGCCACAATGGCGGAAGCTGCGCTGATCTGAACCTAGGAGCTAGGAGCTTCTTCCGGGTCTCCCACATGGGTGCAAGGGCCCAAGGTCTGTTCATTTACTCCACCCCAACCCCTCCCAAGCAGGAAGTGCCTTCTTTGTGCTGCGCAATTTGAAGCTGGTGGAGGAGGAGTGATGCAATTGCTCTTTTTTTCCAGCCTTCTCCACTGAGTCTTTTCTTATTAGTATATTAAAAGCAGGCACTGTGGTCTCACCTGGCTTTCTTGGCTCTTGAGGAGGTGATTTGGTACATGAATAGCTGTTCACATTGTGGTCTCTGGCTAGATTGCTGGGGCAGCTTATTTAGCCACTATCTTGCTCACCTCTTGTATTTCTGAGCTCTGGCTGCAGTTCTAGCCACATTTACCAGACCTCAGTCCAAGAGAAAAAGCGTTTCCATACGTCAAAGTCTTCTTAACTGTGAGGGTGAGGAGTAGCCACCTTAACTTCAACTGCTGTGAGCAATCTGAAACGTAATGCGATGCTAACTAGCAAGTCTCAAGGGAAGAATCTAATGTTATTTCATAAATTTCTCTCAAGCAATGACTATTCTCAGTAAGGGTATATACTCATGGCTTTGTATCAGTATTTGACAGTACCTGTCTGTGTGAAAAGATATTTTCCATGATGAGATATAAAGGTGCTTCAAAAAGTCCATGGAAATGGAATTGAACAATATTTATTTGAGTGCAAAATATTTTTTGAAGTCCATCCATTGTTTTTTTTTTAAATGCACCTTTTCCATGATCTTTTTGAAGACTCCCTCATAGATAACATCTCATTATGGATCAGTATTAGCATAGGGAATTTGCCATTGATTTCAATAATTTAACCATCAAATCAGCAGAATGTTATTCCACAATGGCTTATATTATTCTTATTGGCTTATATTATTCTTACTAATTAATAAAACTGTGTTACCAAAAAAATGCTCAATTATCATTATATTTTAAATTTTTTTTCAATACAAATTTTGTAGAAATCTCTTTTCTCTCTTGTAATCTAAGGGCCCACATCATGTTCTCAATTTTTTACCTCTTGGCCTACAAATCCTAAAATATTTCCTTTCCAGTTCTTTTAATAAAAAGTCTGCCAACAATTTTTCAAGAAGAGAGAGAATTTTTACTGCTCATTTAACTTAGAAAAGTGAAGTTTTGCCATGCTGTGGTCATGAGCCTGTTCCTAAATCCATTGCTGTGGTCAACAGGATTAGGAATTATGATTGGAGTGGCCTGGGCCACATACCAATCCCTGTAGCCAGGGAGATGTGACTCCAAGATTGACCAACCCAACATTTACTAGTGGAATGAAAAAGTCTAGTGTATCCTTAAGAATTGGGAAAATTTTTTGTTGGACAGTCTGATAAGGTGTATGCTTGTATGAGTTTAAAAAACATGGACAAGTAAATTAGGACCTCATTATAAATTATACTGGTGTCATAGCAGTCACTTCCCAATAGAGATAGTTTAGAAATCAAAAATATGTAGATATTATAGTCTTTAAAGACCTTCATTGGATTTTGAGTTGATGAGAGCTGAAGTTGAGAATATAAAAAAAATAAGCAGAGGTATGGAAAATATTAAATAGACAATAAATCATGTGGAATAGGCCGGCGCCGTGGCTCACTAGGCTAATCCTCCGCCTTGCGGCGCCGGCACACCGGGTTCTAGTCCCGGTTGGGGCACCGATCCTGTCCCGGTTGCCCCTCTTCCAGGCCAGCTCTCTGCTGTGGCCAGGGAGTGCAGTGGAGGATGGCCCAAGTGCTTGGGTCCTGCACCCCATGGGAGACTAGGAGAAGCACCTGGCTCCTGCCATCGGATCAGCGCGGTGCGCTGGCCGCAGCGCGCCTACCACGGCGGCCATTGGAGGGTGAACCAACGGCAAAAGGAAGACCTTTCTCTCTGTCTCTCTCTCTCACTGTCCACTCTGCCTGTCAAAAAATAAATAAATAAATAAATAAATCATGTGGAATAAAGTGGGAAATCCAATATATGACTAACAGTCCCTGAAAGAAGAACAGAGAGAAATGGATAGAGAAAAAAATTTGGATAATATCTCGTAATTTTTCAGAATGGAAAAAAGAATGAATTTCATATATAAGCAAAAATAAAAATAAAACCAACATTAATATATTTTTACTGTAGAAACTACAAAATACCACATTTAAAGAGAAACCCCTGGAGGATACCAAAGGAAAAAGTCCTGTCAACTTTGAAAGAATAAAAACTAGGATGTAAGTAAAAAATTCACCATGAAATATAAAAGCTAGAAAATAAAGGGTCAGCTTCAAAGAACTAGGAGGAAAAAGTAGTCAACCTTGACTATTCTGGATCTCGTTAAATTGTGCTCATTAGTAACAGCTGTAGCACCACAGGAGTCAGGAGGGCATGACAAGTCTCTTGGATTTCATCACTAAGTCTATTCTAATAGAGTTCCCATCATATTTTGTCTGTTCTTAAACATTTTAGTGAGGCCGGCACCGCAGCTCACTTGGCTAATCCTCTGCCTGCGGCACTGACACCCCGGGTTCTAGTCCCGGTTGGGGTGCTGGGTTCTAGTCCCGGTTGGGGTGCCAGGTTCTGTCCCGGTTGCTCCTCTTCCAGTACAGCTCTCTGCTGTGGCCCGGGAAGGCAGTGGAAGATGGCTCAAGTGCTTGGGCCCCTGCACCCATGTGGGAGACCAGGAAGAAGCACCTGGCTCCTGGCTTCGGACCGGCGCAGCAGAAACTGGAAGAATCATGAGCCCATCTGAACTGGGACTGAAGAAAGAGATGCAAATACATATGATCGGAAGCAGAGCAGCCAGGACTCAAACTGTCACCCATGTGAGATGCCAGCTTTACAGGCAGTGGCATAACCCACTGAGGTACAACACTGGCAGAGATGCCAAGACTTGAGCCCCTGGGCATTTGATTTATTCTTTCTCTATTTCTCTTACTACCAATCACTTCCTACCAATCACTTACTATCAATTCACTTACTACCAATCAAACAGATCTACTGTCCCCAGGAGTCCCTCTCAGCATGGACTCACATAATTCTGAGTTTAACTCTCTGGTCTTTTCTTTTCCCTTTGAAAGCTCTTGTTATCTACAATACCCAGCTCAAGTGCCAGTTCCAATGACAGTGTTCCTGGGCTCTAGTTAGAAGTCATCCCTCTCTGCTTTGAATTCTCATATTCTGTTTCTAGATCTCTTAAGGTACTTGCCGACAGAGGCTTCATTGTGATTATTATGTCCACGTGTGTCCATTCTCTCTCCTAGTTGGCTGAGAGTCTGGAGGACGGAACACGGCAGTCTTTCTGCTGTTTCCCCTGGTGACTCAATCATTGAAATCATTCCATGAATGTTTGCCAGGTGGCAGAATAAGCTTAGGTAAGGAGGACAGTCATTTGTATGGGTTAAAATGACACCACAAGTTAAAAGTAAAGAGACAATGTGTGCTATAAGAAGGGGGGAAGTGTTTTACATGGAAACACCCTGACTGTATAAATGGGAGACTCTGGACCCTCTTTTCCTCCCTAAAGACAACGTTTCTGCCCCTCTGATTGTCTTCTGGTGTCTCTGTCTTCTACTGTGATGGCTTTTCCTTCGCTTCAATCCGTGATTTACTATTTGCTTCAGTTAAAGAGACGCTGCTGCTGCTGCTGCTGCGGGTGTTAGTGATAAGGGTTTATCAATGTATTATTTAGACTTATTTACAAAGATGCTAGATTTTAGAACTCTGCTGTGATAGTATACATGCAATTTTGTTTACTTCTTGTTTCAATCCTACCAGACTGGTGTAAGTATTGCAATTTTATGGATAAGTAGAAAGAGCTTAACTAAGTCTCCTGGAGTCAGGGAGCTGACAAGAGGCAAAGCTCTAGTGCAGGAGCTCTAGTTTTAGTCAGTGTTCTCAACCTCTACAAAATATGATTAGGTTCTGAAGTCACCATCCCTCCAGCCACAGGAGTACTGCTCAGAGAATTTTATGTCTGGAAGATTACTTAAATCCATTACATTGCCCATTTAAGAGTTGCCTGTGATTTGAATAGTTGTCCTCCAAATTCAGGATTTTAGTCCCTACGGACTTACGTTAAAGGGTGCAAATGTAACTGAATTGTCGTGTTTGAAGCTGGGGCCTCTGGGAAGCGATTACATTGAATTATGTCGTTAGCGTGGAGCCCACATGACTGAATCTTGGTAGCTTTATAAGAGATCACGTGAGACAGAGAAATATGTTCCTTGTCCTGTGCTGTCTCAGGACTCTGCCACCAAGAATGCCATCACCAGAGAGAAACCCGATCACAGACGGTGACTCTCCAAAGCCATGAGCCAAAGTGAATCTCTTGTCTTTATAAAGTTGGGCTGTCTCAGGTGTTTCACTGTAGTAATGCAAAGCTAACTAGCACAGAGGGGTTTATCTGATTTGGGGTACAGCACACTCAGTGTGGCTCCTCTGGGCACCAACTTGAGAACTGTCCATCTTGTTAGAGGCTTCTCAATTTGCTGGCACATTAGAAACCCAGGGGCAGGCGTTTTGAGAAGATGCCACATTCTAAGAGACCTGGATTACTTTGATCTGGATTATGGAATATGCAGTCAGGGTTGAGGACCACTGAAATTCTAGACTTTTTAAGCAGGAACAAAATATATGTTCTCTTGATTTGTCTAGCTTGTATGTACAAGTTAGGAAGTCCATGTCTCCTTGCCAATTACATAATGCCTCAGTCTCCTTTCATTTTAAATGGGATCAGCAGTAATACTGGCATGTAGAATTGTTTTATGGATTAAGTGAGTTAATGAATGAAAAACATGTCATAAAGGGCCTGTGCTCCATAATATTAGACACCATTCAGATCCTCTGGCCTTCTGATAGCTGTGAACTCCCTAACAAGGATTAGGGTTTATTCCATTCTGTTATAAGGTTTAACTTCTGTAACCTTAATAGAGTCTAATAATCATTGTGATGATTAAAAAAGATCATATGTCATGTATTCCCTAATACAAGGCAAAAGGGTTTTCCTCCTCTAAAGTGTATCCCTCAGGAAAGAGTCACCTTATGTTGAAGTTGTTACAGAGACTCGTGATATGAGATGTGATCCCAATTACTATATTTTGAACAAAGTCTAAGACTCAGAGGACCTTAAACAATGCCAGTTGGGTGCTTATAGAGTTCCCTGAGAAAGCATTCATGAGGAAGAAAAAAGAACAAAGCTATATGGTAAAGATTCAGTGTGTGTTGAAGGCCTGACTTCAACTTGCAACTGTAGTTTGGCATTTCACAAAGGGTTTTCTTGTTTATTTGTTTTTTTGTTTTGTTTTTTTTTTTAAGAAGCAACCGGGACAAGAACCTGGCACCCATATGGGATACTGGCACCACAGGTGGAGGATTAGCCAAGTGAGCCATGGCACAGGGCCCTCACAAAGGGTTTTTAAAGATTTAGGTTAAGAGGGCCGATGCTGTGGTGAAGTAGGTTAATTCTCTACCTGTGGCACCAGCATCCCATATGGGCACTGGTTCTAGTCCTGGCTGCTCCTCTTCTGATCCAGCTCTCTGCTATGGCCTGGGAAAGCAGTGGAAGATGGCTTAAGTGCTTGAGCCCCTGCACCCACATGGGAGATCCAGAAGAAGCTCCTGGCTTCAGATTGACTCAACTCTGGCCGTCGCGGCCTTTTGAGGAGTGAACCAGTGGATGGAAGACCTTTCTCTCTGTCTCTCCCTCTCACTATCTGTAACTCTACCTGTCAAATAAATTAAATTAAAAATGATTTAAAAATCAATTAAGAAAAGAATAATCATTCAAATTATGATGATCATGTGCAGCATGAATAAAGAAAATCTACTATCCTATTTATTAGACTGGATACTTTTGGTTTGGGCTCCATTTGCCATTGGCAGTGTAACAGACTGATTCAGAGAGTACTATATTACAGTGTATTCAAGAACTAAAAGTTGGAGCTGGCAGTGTGGCATGGTGAATAAACCCACTGCCTGCAATGTCAGCATCGGTTGTTCTACTTCCCATCCAGCTCCCTGCTAATGTGCCTGGGAAAGCAGCGGAGGATGGCTCAAGTCCTTGGGACCCTTGCACCATGTAAGGGACCTGGAAGAAACTCCTGGCTCCTGCTTCAGCCTGGCTCTGCCTTGGTCTTTGTGGCCACTTGGGAAATGAACCAGTGGATGGAAGACCTCTCTCTGTCTCCCCCAATCTCTCTGTAACTCTGCCTCTCAAATAAATAAATCCTTTTTAAAAAAACCTAAAAATTCTATGCTCTAGAAAACTGTGTCAGAAGCTCAAAATTGGCTCTAGTAGTGTTGTATATAACCATTACTCACATGCAAATTAAAACAGGAATTAAAAGGGTGACAATACTATTTCTAAATTTATATATTGTTACATGTGTTTTAAACATGAATTGTAGTAAAATTAAAAAATTAAATATTACAAACAGATATTTGATCCAATCTACATTCACACATCTAAGTTTCTTTACTCAAGTTGTCTATAAAATGAAACAGAAGACCCTTGGGAAATAGTGAAATCAGTGGGGATAGAATCTGACTCTTGGCAGGTGACAATAAGCGTTTTCTCAGTTTTGAGTGGAAATCTTGCTTTGTTGGACCCACATACGCCTTGGCTTTTGAAGAGAGGAAGAGCTGGGTACCTGTGTGCAGCCTATGGCTGTCCTCTGAGCAGTACTCTTGTGGCTGGAGGGATGGTGCCTGACAACTCACAGAGAGGGCAGGGAGGTTCTCGGGTTTGTAAAACAGACCTGTCAGTTAGATGCCCGTGTGATGTCCCTTCCCCAGAGGGCCTCCCCTGAAATGAAAGAAAGAACCGGGTAAAAACACAGAATACAGAGGATTTTCTCACCTCTTGATTTCTGTCTTCTTTTCCCCAAGGCAACTTCTCTCTAAGCAGAGACCCATCCAGAGTCTTAAGTCAGGGGACTGTGATGGAGGGTCCGGGGTGGGCAGGAGGCAGCAGGAGAATCCAGCAACATTGTTGGGCTCTCTGTGCGCCTCTCTGGCTGAGGACAGGATGGGCCTGACAGGTATGGGGAAGAGTATGTAATCACATTGTATTCAGAGTGTTGTGGGTATACATTTGTTCCAGAAGAGGGTAGTTCCAGGGACCCCAAAAATACCAAAATCCACAGATGCTCTAGGCCCTTGTATAAAACGCATAGAATTCATGCACATCCCTCCCTAGTTGACCCTTAAAACCTAACACAAGTTACGTGCTGTGTAAATACTTGTTGCACTGTATTCTTTAAGGTATAATGACAAGGAAATAAATCTGTACATATTCAGTTCAGATGCAGTTTTTTCAAATGTTTTTAATCCACAGTTGTTTGAATTCCTGGATATGGAACCCATGGATAGGGAGGGCTGACTGTATTATCTTTGGACAACCAGAGAGATGACATCAAGGAGTGAAAGAATACCTTTCCTCCCCACAGATGCCCACACGTGACTGGGGGTGAGCATCCGTAGTGCTAGTGTTGATTGTGAGGCAGTGTTTTACTCAGCACAATAGGGACACATCAAATAACTGATGGACTGAGGGAGCTGAAAGCCTACAGCATATGTGGGACCCCCACAGGCCAACTGGAATTCCAAGGGATGATCCCAGGAGTGAAAGGGACTAAGCGAGAAAACTGGTGACAGAGCCCAGGGGTGCTGGGCCAGAGATGACCAACCCCATGATGGTGTTGTGGGATGTGTGAGAGAGTTGTTGCTGTTGCCCTCTATTTCCTACTAGGGTTTGGGTTTTTTTCCCTAAGTGGTCGGAAACCAGGAGCCAGGAACTTGAAACGCCATCCAGGTCTCCCAGGTGGGTGGCAGGAATTCAATTATTTGAGCCATCCTTGCTGCCTATCAGGGTCTGCCTTAGGAAATTAGGATTGGGAGCTGGTACTCCATTGTGGGGCACAAGATCCTAACCTTTAGGCTAAGTGCCGGCTTCCTGAGTTAGTTCTTTATCAACAAACCTCATCAACCAGGTGGTGTGGATTTGAGGCCTTTCAAGGCCATTACTGACCTCGCAGCAGCTTTCCTAAACCAAACCTTCCTGCCTATCTTGCTGGCAAAACCCAGAGCATCAAACAAGGATTTCGCTGGCAGTGGATGAAAACCACTGGAGGGTATCACTCTTGTGTGACTACTGATTTTTGAAATGGTTAGTTCCAAGCTCTGTAGAACTTGAAATATTTACAAGAGGATCATACAAAGACCTCTGTGCCAAACTACATGTTTGTTAGTGAGGAGTAGAGCAGAGGCAGCATCAATATGCTGGGGGTACATTCTCTGTTGGGACAAGGTTCCCAGGGAGCAGATAATCAATTCTGGTCTGTAGTGTACATGCCAACTGCAGCTGTGCATGCTCAATGAATACTTACTGGCCATCTGACACCAGAAAAGTGCGTAGCACAGGCAAATCACTTTCAATTTGTCTGTGAAATTTTCATTAAGCAGTGTGATTTCTCTAGGCCGTGTTGATAGTTCAGTTTGTTTTAGTGAAGAAAAAAGCAACATCACACATCCAACAGTGTGATTTATAAAGTCTGCTTTTGAAATGGTGATTAATAAGTTTAGAGGCAGATTCTTTGCTTTGAATCATCATCATCTGCTAAAAATCTGTTATTAGAAGTTCTATTAATTTTTGTAAAGTTTTGTCTATTTGAGAGGCAGAGTTATGGTGGGGGGAGACACACACACACATCCACACACACATCCACACACACACACAAGATCTTCCATCTGCTAGTTCACTTTCCAAATGGTTGCAACAGCCAGGGCTGAAGACAGGAGCCAGGAGCTTCTTCTGGGATTCTCGCATTGGTGCAGAGCCCTAAGTACTTGGGCCATCTTCTGTTGCTTTCTCAGGCCATTAGCAGGGAGCTGGATCAGAAGTGGAGCAGCCAGGACACAAACTGGCACCCATATGGGATGCCAGCTTTGCAGGCAACGCCTTTACCTGCCATGCCACAGTGCCAGCCTCAGAAGCCTAATTTATTTTAAGCCCTGTAATTAATTACATGGTTGCCTAGTGATACCAATTTTAAAAGTGAAAACTCTAAAGGCTTGCAAAAACATTGTTGATAACCAATCTTTGGTAGTCTCTTTGGAAAGGATGCTTTGTTTGCTAGCTACTGTCATTGGTGCTTCAATCGTTACTCAGTGTTATCTACTTCCCTTTACTTGGGAGGCAGCCTCATACAATGAGTTTGGTTATGCAGGTTGGCATAATATCCTGCTCTGCTCTTTCCTTTAGCCCAAGTATCCAAGATGTTCAGAATAGGCTACTGAAAATGTGCTTCTGAACCTAGCTTTCACGCACCTGGAAAAAATTATTCAATTAAAAATGGCAAATCTCTAGATAAAGGAAACCTGGTGGCAGTCTACTGTGCATTGTGCAATACTCTCCTTGGGATTAGCTAGAAAGAACATCTTGGTTTTCTTCAGTGAGAATTTTTCTCTCTCTCTTTTTTTAAAGATTTATTTATTTGAAAGAGTTACAGAGAGAGGTAGAGACAGAGAGAGAGGTCTTCCATCCATTGGTTCACTCCCCAGATGGCTGCAATGGCTGGAGCTGCGTTATTCCAAAGCCAGGATCTAGGAGCTTCTTCTGGATCTCCCACACAGGTACAGGGTCTCAAGGACTTGGGGCATCTTCTACTGCTTTTCCAGGCTATAGCAGAGAGCTGGATCAGAAGTGGAGCAGCCGGGTCTCGAACAGTGCCCATATGGGATGCCGGCACTTCAGGCCAGGGAGTTAACCTGCTGCTCCACAGCGCCAGCCCCAAGCTTATCTTTTAATTCCATCTCTCCACAACCCTTTTGAAGTACCCAAATACATCCAACTCATTACTCCATATTTCTTTTTTTTTTTGGTAAATATTTATTTATTTGGAAGACAGAATTACAGAGAGAGGTAGAGACAGAGAGAGAAGTCTTCCATCCATTGGTTAACTCCCCAGATAGCTGCAATGGCCAGAGCTGCACTGATTGGAAGCCAGGAGCCAGGAGCTTCTTCTGGGTCTCCCATATGGGTGCAGGGGCCCAAGCACTCGGGCCATCTTCTACTGCTTTCCCAGGCCATAGCAGAGAGCTGGATTGGAAGAGGAGCAGCCAGGACTAGAACCGGTGCCCATATGGGATGCCAGCGCTTCAGGCCAGGGCTTTAACTTGCTGCACCACAGTGCTGGCCCCAGAATTTTGCTCTTTGTAAGCGACATCTAACATGTTATTTTTTAAAAAACTTAAATACGGCCTGTGCCGTGGCTCACTAGGCCAATCCTCCGCCTGCGGTGCCGGCACCCAGGGTTATAGTCCCGGTTGGGGCGCCAGATTCTGTCCCGGTTGCTCTTCTTCCAGTCCAGCTCTCTGCTGTGGCCTGGGAGTGAGTGCAGTGGAGGATGGCCCAAGTGCTTGGGCCCTGCACCCGCATGGGAGACCAGGAGGAATCACCTGGCTCCTGGCTTCAGACTGGCACGGCGCGCTGGCCGCAGTGCCGGCCGTAGCGGCCATTTGAGGGGTGAACCAACGGAAAGAAGACCTTTCTGTCTCTCTCTCTCTCTCACTGTCTAAGTCTGCCTGTCCAAAAAAAAAAAAAAAAAACTTAAATACAAAAACGTTTTTGTTTCTAAAAAGTTTATTTATCTTTTCAAAGATACATACATTCATATTTCTCCCCAAGAGGTTGGGTGTGTCAGCAAGGTTCTAGGGCCTGGGCTATGTGGTTTTGGAACAAAGGAAGAAAGGGAGAAAGGGATGTTTGAGAAAAAGAACTAAGACACTATTTTAAAGTATGGCCCATGAATTTGGGCTTTCTAATGTAGACAAGGGGTGTTGTCACCTACAGCAGGGCCTACAAAGGGAGAAAACAGCAGAGGGACAAGGCCTTTGTTTCCCCTGGGTCCCATCCTCCTGGGAAGACTCAGGAGTCAGCACCAGTAGCTGGAAAGTGGTACTGCTTCCACATTCAACCAGCGTGGCTCTGGAAAAGTCGCAACAGTTAAGTCAGGCGCTACCAGCATGCCACCACTTACACAATCCATCCTCCACACTCCCAAGGGCAGTAATGGGAGCACCAAGTAACACAGCAGAAGGCCTGCAGCATCCCTAAGAGGGAGATACTCTGCTGAGGCCACTGGGTAGGTGGGGGAGGAGGCAGTGGACAGCAGCAGGGGGTGGCTTGCCTTCTCTGGTAGTTTCTCTCTCCCAGAGTGAGGTGTCTCATCCCTGGATGTGTCAGGCTGACAGTCTTGAGCCCACCATGCTTTGTAGGGGGCCAGACTGACAGAGAAGGAGGGAGCTGACACACTGGATGTGACCTGGCAGGAGGAAATAGGTCAGTAGGAGCAGCACCCACTGAGGTCTCCAAGGCAAAGCTGGACTCAGGATCATCTTTAAAGGAATAAATCCTGTAAGGGGACAAAGCAACCAGGAATGGGGAGACACAGTCCCCTAAAGGGACGGGGGGGGGGGGGACCAGTTCTTGTAGCCAGGCCATGCAAAGTCAAGCTTTTGGAATAATCTGTTCCCCCAGTCCCATCCAAAGCTCATGGAGATCCCAGTGGGCTGTGTCTCATGCCCTCCCACGAAGATGACCATCAGGGATAAAGGTAGTTGGTTACACACCAAACAAGAGTGAGGGATAAATAAAAAATAAATACGGATTTCTTTTGGCTCCCCAGCTCACCAGTGCAACTATTCAAATAAAAGCACCACGCTTCTGCCCTGCTACCTCCTGCCTGCCCCTCTCCCAGAGGTATCTGCCTCCAGCAGGAGGGGAAGGGACCCCAGGGCTGTCACTACTACCTTGGTGGTCAACATCAGAGATCTGGGATAGGTTTAGTTTATGGAACTCCAAGGGTCAAAGGGTCTTCCTAGTTGGGGACAAGGTCTAGATTTGGGCAAGGGGTGGGGGTGCAGGGTCAGGGGCAGAGGCAAGGGACAAAGACTATTTCTTGCGAGGCTGCTGCCGTCGAGCCTGCAGTCGCTGCCGAGCCCCTGGGGTCTTGGGTGCTGCACCAATGGAGAAGGAAGGGGCTTCTGACCCGAAAGATCCAATTCTAGCAAGACCATGGGTAGACGTTGAGGACACCCCAAAGGAAAGGCTGCCACCCACTGTGCCTAGTGCTGGGGCAGGGGTGTTCTGAGCAAAGGTGAGTGTAGAAGTGCCTCCAACTACAGGCTTGCTCCCGTGGGCGCTGGCCATGTTGAGGACCCCTGGGTCCTGGCTGGGTGCAGCCAGGCTCTTCTGACTCAAGGTCCCCCCAGAGGAGGAGGCATTACCTGTGGTCCCACTCTGTCTAGACCTGAAGCTAAACATTTCAGCAGTGGAGGTGGCGACTTGGGTGGCCCCCCGGGGCTTGGGGCCTCCACTGCCAACCCAGGCCGCTGGTCCCCCAAACGTGAAGGGGGTGCTGCTGGTCCCACTGCTGGTGCTTTGGGTGACTGCACCCAGGGAGGAGCCCGCTGTGGTACTTCTACAGGCTGGCTTGGTGTTTGCAGGGGTACTAAAGGCAGCTGTTGTGGATTTCAAACCACCCAAAGACAACTGGGGGGCACTACCCAAAGCTGGCTGAGTGCGAGCCAGCGCCTGTGTTGCTGTTGGAGCCGGGGCTGCAATGTTCCCCAAAGTGAGAGAGCTGCCAAAGCTGGGGGCAAGGGCTAGCTTGGCAGCCTTCTGCTGCTGCCTATCCATGGCCCCACACTTGGCCTGGGGGTTGGCCCCTGGGTACGATGGGAGAGGGGGCTTGGTGCTTGAGCCACAGGGCTTGTTGAATGCTGCAGGGGCTGTTTTAGGGACCATCAGTGGAGGCTGGCTGGGGGTGACCGGAGCTGAGGTTGTGAGGGTGCTGCCCAAACCACCAAAGTGGGCAGTGTTGCTAGTGGCCAACTGGGCAGCTCTGGAGGAGGACTGGCCAAAGGTGGTGACTGTGGCTGAGGCTGGCATGGCAGGAGGCTTGCCAAACTGGACTGTGGAGCCCTCAGTTGGGGCAAAGCTGGCTCCTGAGGCAGGGGGAGCCCCGAAGAGGAAAGGCTTTGCTGTAGTGGAGGCAGTGGTGCCAGTCGCATTGCTCTGGGTGCTGGGCACACCCCTGCCACCAAAGCCAAAAGCAGGCTTCAAAGCCGAGTCTGTGGTGGTACTGGCTGTGGTGACACAAGCCACAGAGGAGGTGGCAGAGGCTTGCCCAGCAAAGACAGGGTGGGTTGGGGCTGGAGCAATGTTGTGCTTGAAGGAGTGGGGAGTGGCCAAGGGCATGACAGGTGCAGGTGGCCCTGGGATGCCACAGTTGGGCGTGACAGTTAGGGAGGACGTTCCAGTGGTCCTGGAAGACACTGTGGTTGCACGGCCAGACAGCAAGGGGCCTTCACTCCCACTTTCAGGGGAGGCTACCACTTTGGACTTGAACTTGGAGGATGCTGAGGTCCCAGCTGGAGCTGCAGAGGAGAGGGAGAGAGAGAGAGAGAAGGCAGTGCTCAGTAGCACCCCCCCCCCCCCCAGGTTGCTTGGCAGGGTGGCCGGGGCTGGGGCAGGCGGAGATGGGGCTTTTGGCAGATGTCTCTGCCTGAGAAGCTGGAGGGGACTTTCCTGGTACCAGGGACTAGTGTCATGGCAGAAGCGGGGATCAGCCCCGGGAAAGGGGCTGGGGCTTTGGAGTCTGAAAATGTACCTGGAAAGATCGCTGGCTGAGATGCGCCGACAGGAGCTAGAAGGTCAGGTGTCTTTGCAGGCGAAGGGGCCACGGCCTTCGCCACTCCTGCCGATTCCAGGAAGGCTGGGGGGCCCGAAGACTTCTGTGTCTTCTTGGTGCTGGAAGCCGACAGAGTGGCGGTTGGGAAAGCACTCCCAGCAGCAGACAGGGTCGACTTAACCCGCGGCTGGGCGGCAGGCAGCTTCTTGGCGACGGAGCTCAGGGCAGCATCTGTCTTGTCTTCCAAGAGCCTGTTGAGCCGTTGGAACGCCGCTCTCTTTTCCTTGTCGTATTCTTCCGCACTGATGGGGTAGCCGAGCTGCGGCGCAGGAGGCAAGGTCAGCGGCTCCCCTCGCCTGCAGGGCAGCAGCTGAATCTTGCGTTTGCGCCTACTGGAAACGTCAGGGGGAGATGGGCACTTCCATCCCTTTTCTGTCTTACTCTTGGGTGGCTCTGCAACCCTTCCCCCCTGAGAAGCCTTGGGAGGCGCCAAACCGCAAGGAGCGCGCAGCTGCTGTTGCCTTGTTTTCTTCTCGGGCCTCTTTGGCATCTGCGGGTGGGAGGAGGCAGAGCTGGAGGAGGAGGATGAAGAGGGCCCACTCCTCTTGTGCGGCTGCGAGAGGCCTTGGGTGGAACTGTAGGAGCTGGTGATGGCGTTGCGGCGGGAGCTGGGGATGCCTCCCGTGTACGTGGTTGCCAAGGCAGAGGGGCAAGGTCTTTTTATCGAGGGGTCATGCGAGTTTTGGGAACTGAGACCTCTCTTCAGAGACCCAGGCTTAGGCACCCCAGCAGCAAGGGCTCCATTGGCCACCTGGGGCGCCGCTGTGGGGTGTCCACTGCCATTGCTGTCATGGCACCTTCTCTTATTCTGCAGGCCATCCAGGAATACCGGGTCTTCCTTGCCCACGGCTCTTTTCTTCCTCTCTTGGAGGACATTCAGTCCACTGGCCTTCGGGTCTGCAGCCTTAGCTGACGGCAAGGGCAGCACTGAGTGGGTGACCTGCGCTGGCACTGGAGAACGCATCACTTTGCTGTCAGGAGGCGCGATTCTCACGGTGCCTGGACCGCCGCACACCATCTTGGAATTTCGAGCAGAGAGCACAGCCTTCTTGGGACAACCATCCCAGCACACGGTGGGAAGCACGCCCACGAGCGAGTACTGGGCCTGCTGGGTCGGATAGCGCCTTCGAGGTGTTATTACGAAGCAGTCTGGCAGAGCCCCAGGGTCCCGGGAGGAAGGCCTCCTGGGGCGCCTGCGAAGAGGAGGAGCGGGGAGAGCAGGGTGAACGTGTTGCACGCGATGGGCAGGGGCAGTAGGCGGCGGGGAGCAGGCAGCTGGGCGGCGGCTGGGCTTCTCCCGCAGGTCCCGGCTCTCTTGGGTGCGGGCCGGCTGCGGCGGGCCAGGCTTGCTCAGGTAACTGCCCATGAGGCGCAATTGAGCGCGGTAAGGTCCGAGGCTCTAGGAGCTTTCGGTTCACTGCCAACTTGGCCAGAGGCGAAGCGAGCAATGTTCGTTAAAGTGCACGTTCCCAACGAGCGAGATTGCGAGACGCGAACCCCGGGGCTCGCGGCTCGGTTCCCACCGCGGTTCCCGGGGACATCTCGAGGACCTGCAGCCCCTGCCCTGGCCGCGGCCGGCCTTGGCCCTCACTGTGGACCACCGCTGGCCTCCGTCTGGCACTTTGCTGAACTGGTTTCGGCACTGCCTTCCTGTGGCGCCCTAGGTCATGTGTCCTGGACACTGTGGAGGTGATCCTAAGGAGAGAATCCTAGGGAGGAATGATTCACCTCGTTGGACAGGTGCAACCAGAGAAACAGAATCTCAAGAGATCAGGTCAGGAGTTTGAGAACTGGATGCAACCGTCCCAAGTCTTCCCACGGAGGGCATGAATTTGGAAGGATTCACGGGAAAAGACTTTCTCAGGAGATGAGTTTAGAGTTTTTTAATTAAAGGACATGATCTGGCTAAAATAAGGGGATGAAAGTGGGGGCGCTGTAGCAGTGTGACACAAGTCGCGCGCACTAAAGCACAGGTAGCTTCCCACCCCCCCCCCCACCCCGAATATGTTTCTAAAAGCAGCAGTCACTCTGCATCTAACTCCCTGCTGTTTCCTTTTACACAGAGGCTCCTGGTCACATGCAGGTGCTGGGGCTGTTTGAGAGTCTCCTCCTCCTCTGTATTTGGCCGCCTTGCCTCTCGTTTTGTTGTAAATGCTTTCTGTAGGGTTTTGTTTGTTTTATAGTTAGTTGCTATGTTTTATAAGCAGATTTGGAAAGATCCCCGAATTATACTGTTATTGCCACTACAGTCTTCCCAGGTTTATCATAAATGTGCCTGCACATGTGTGTGTTCACCAATGACTTTTTAAAAATAACTTTATTGAGATATAGTTCATATGCCATAAAATTTGCCCACTGACCAACATGGCTTTGAATTAAGGAGTTTTTCCCCCCACTTGTCCAATAAAGTGATTTAGCCCAGGTGAAGACATATTTATCTCTTGGTGTGGTCTCCATAGATCAGATGATCTTGCTGACTGAGATCTTCTTGATTCCAGGACTTTCACTAGTGACCTGTCTTCATTTATTTTGGCAATTCATCAGAATCTGGATGTTCAAAGCAGGCTTAAGAATTTCCATGTCTTATACTTTGCCTGGTTCCTGTACCAGACACAATCAAATTCTGTCCAGACATACAATATTAGCATCTATCTTGGCTTCATTTGGCTTTTCTTTGTCTAAGGCATGTGTACATTGCATCGCAAGACCACATTAAAATTATATGAACTCCTACTTTGGTGTGTAGATGTCCATCTTCTAAACATTTCCCTGGGGGTGGGGGGCAGCTCTGTGGCGAAGCGGGTTAATGCCCTGGCCTGAAGCACCGGCATCCTGTATGGGCATTGGTTCGAGACCCGGCTGCTCCACTTCTGATCCAGCTCTCTGCTAAACATTTCCCTGAGGATGTAGAAACTGTTGCTGGTGCTCCACTGCACAGGGAAGCTGCTGGTAGGATGTTAAGGAAGCCCTAATTTTACCTAATGCTTTCAGTACTTCTTGCAACCAAAGCTATCTTTTGGAGGTAGGAGAAAATAAATTGGGTTTGACATTCCGGTTGGGAGTTGAAATTTGGAGCGATCTTATCCTTCCCTTGTATAGAAAAGTCAAAAAGTCAATTTCAGGCTGACATGAGGGGGTTACAGTTCAGAGTGAGAAAGAGTGATGCTACTTATGTATCTTCATTAGGGATAGATCTGTAGTGTTCTTTGTGAATCTTCTGTTCCAGTTCCCTAGAATAGTTCAAAATTTAGCAATTCTGTGCCCCCTTCTAGTGTCAAATTACTTTTACTTATTTGTTTATTCATTAGTGCAGTGATTCTACCCAAAGGCTTGGTTTTGTTGTAGCTTATGTTTGCTATGTATTGTGTTAACTATGACAATCTATGGGGCAAAACCCCTGTTACCCCTAAAACCCAAACATGGTTTGCATGAGAAAATAACCAGCTGCTGGGGCTGGCGCTGTGGCGCAGCAGGTTAACGCCCTTGCCTGAAGCGCCAGCATCCCATATGGGTGCCGGTTCAAGACCTAGCTGCTCCACTTCTGATCCAGTTCTCTGCTATGGCCTGGGAAAGCAGTAGAAGATGGCCCAAGTCCTTGGGCCCCTATACCCATGTGGGAGACCCAGAAGAAGCTCCTGGCTCCTTGCTTCGGATCAGCGCCATTGCGGCCAACTGGGGAGTGAACCATTGGATGGAAGACCTCTCTTCTCTCTCTCTCTCTCTCTCTCTCTCTCTCTGCCTCTCCTTTCTCTGTGTAACTCTGACTTTCAAATAAACAAATAAACCTTTTAAAAAAAGAGAAAATAACCAGCTGACACGTGTGCACAATGGTCCTTAGAACTTTGGTTCTTTTTATCCCCTCAGTATAGCTTCTATGGCTTTAAGGAGAAAAATGTTGACTTCAACATAGAAAGCCTGAGTTCAAACCCTGTCAGTGCTATGGCTTTGGCAAATTTATTGTATGTTTCTGAGCCTTCGAAGAACTGTTGAGAATATTAAGGAGTATATGTCTGTGAGGGTGCCCAGAGCCCCCTGCACAGGAAGTGCTCAGGACAAGGACAAGCAGCAAAAGTGCTTTGTTCTATGTCCTGACTCATTCCCTGTGGAGCAGACACACCAGATAACATCCCTGCAACCCTCAGATTGCCTAGCTTGGTGCCTGACATGCAGAGCAGATACTCATGAACAGTTGTTGAAAGGACACAGCCATAAACCTAGGTGTTGGATGCAGTTGACCACCTAGCAGTGTTACTATTTGTGAAGAGCAATTTGTTTTCAGCCCCGATTTGTTTTCTGCCCACTATGGCACAGCTGTCATAGTACACCCCCAGGGATGTAGCAGCCATGCCTTCCATATGTAGGAAATTTGCAAAGCATTTTCATGGATCATATTATGGGATGAATCATATTCCCCCAAATTCACATACCAAAGACCTAATCTCCAACTCCTTAGAATGTGACTGTATTTGGAGATAGGATGTAAAGAGGTAACTATTGTGTAATGAGGCCATGATGGTAGGAACCCAATTCAATATGACTGGTGATCTTATAGAAAGGAAATCTGAACACATAAGAAGATACCCACTTACAGAAAGAAAAGACCATGGGAGATCATAGTAAGAAGAAGATGGTTGTGTGCACACCAAGTGGAGCCCTCAGACCTCTAGCCTCTAGGAGTGTTGTTTAAGTCCCCCACAACCACACCTAGCCTGTGCTACTTGTTGTGGTAGCCCTAGAAAACTAATACAGATATTTTTTAATTTAATCCCTACAACCATCCAATGAAGCCAGTATGGTGTTCCAAATTTACATAGAGAGAAATTGGGATGTATGCATGTTATATGACCAGCTTAAGACCTCATATTTGCTCAGAGCTCTGGCCCCAAATCTGCTGTTCTTCCTTCTGCATATGAGTTCTCCCTTCTATCCAATGCTTAACTTCCATTACTGTCCCAGTTGGCTTTCTCACAGGTAGGTTCTATGCCCATTAGTAGAGAAATAATCTATCTAATTCATATCTGATTCTAAACAGTTCTGGTTCTATTCTAAGGCACTGCCATCATTAGAACATGTCTCTATAGATCAGTAATTTTTGCTGCCATTTTTCTTTGCTTTGAATATCTAATAAATAAAGAGTTTAACTTTTTTACTTTCAAGAAGTTGGTCAATGATAATTTCTCTACAATACTAACAAAAATACAAAAAATGAAACCCAAAGCCCCTCTCACTTCGAGTGTTATTCAAGTGTCTAGACTCAAAGATTTTAGAGCTGGAGACTTAAAGTTTTACAGACAAATAGGAAACCTATGACGCTAAGGTAGGGCAAGTATATTGCTCAATGTCAGAACATAGTTGTAAGATTTAAAGAGCCCTATATCTCAGCTAATAGACAACCGGAAATAAAAAATTATATAGAGAGATAGAAATGGGGCTGGTGTAGTGACATATTATGTTACCACTTTCAGTGCCTGTATCCCACTTTCAGGGCCTGTATCCCATATCAGGGTACTGGTTCAAGTCCCTGTTGTTCTGTTTCCAATCCAGTTTCCTGCTAAAGCACCTGCTAAGGCCCAAGTACTTGAGTCTGCCTGAAATGTGGGAGACCTAGATGGAATCCTCAGATTCTGGCTTCAGCCTGGAATAGCCCTGGCTGTTGTGAGTGTTTGAGGAGTGAAGCAGTAGATGGAAGATATTCCTCTCCCTCCACCTCTGCTGCTTGTTATGCAACCATATTGACAACTTTGCGAAATGACAGTTTGACAGCATGGGGAAGGGCATGGGGAACCGCCAGGTTGACCAGCAGCCTCAGCATTAACCATGCCTTGCATTTGGGGGCTTTTTAATGCAGGAACAAACAACCCAATGTTTCTAGTCATTGCCACTTTCAAAATATCCCTAGGCTCATAGCTCCATTAAATAATTGATATTTATGATGAACATTGGCCTTTGAGAGTAATAAAATTATACTCCATTTACTCTGATTTCTAAGGCAGGGCCTTACTAATACACTTTATGGACAAATACAAAATAACTAACATTTATTGAGTGCTACATGCTTTATAGGGATTATCTCATTTTCAAAATATTTCCATCTAAAATGATTTTAACTGAAAATGTTTTGGAACCTAAGCTGCAGTTGGCTGAAATTATCTCACTTATATGGAAAAACTCTTGCACCAAATAAGATTTGGCTCATTGATGACTTCCTCCCCACATCCCATGTGCATATATATTCAAGGGTACTTCAAAGAACTTATGGAAATACTGGTGTGCGTGTGTGTGTGTGTGTGTATTATATATGTGTCTGTATATATATATATATATATATATATATGTATGCATGTATATATGTATTTGTACGTGTGTGTATACATGAGGGTGCTTCAAAATGTCCCTAGAGAATGTTTACTTTGGTGCTAAAAATTTTTGAAATTCACGCATAGTTTTCTCACAATGTACATTTAATTTGATCTTTTGGAGAACCCCCCATGTGTTTGCAGGTGTGTGTATTCAAAAACACAAACTAAAACCTTAGGCTAATTATGCTTCTGAGTCAGACTTCGTGTGCTTGCTCATTCCTCATTCTTTTTGTCTTGCATCTGATCTGTGTAGCATACCTTCTTCAAGGGCCAATTGAATGTGACTCCTTGGGGCCACCTTCTTCACCTGCCTTAGCCCCTGGTGCTCCCTTCACTGAGCGCCTTCAGTTTTCACTTTCTTTCTAGTTCATTTAGTATCCCCATGTGTGATCTGGCTTGTCCACTCATCTTTTCCTGTGTTTGGATATAGCCACTGAGTCAGTGCCTAACTCCTTTGAACATTCAGTGCTTACAGCTCTGCATACTGGTTTCTTCAATGTTTGCAGCTACAGGGAATCACTCACACCATGAGAAGTCATTCATTCATCCATCCCCTGAGAGCTTCACGTTCTCATCTGTGCAGCAGAAGATTATATCGACCACCTTGTGGGGGTTATTGCAGTCACTAATGATAATAACACGTGAAAATAGTTTTTAACATAAATACAGCTATATGTGTATTAATTATTGTAGTGCATTTTAAATAAAACTCAATGTGCTTACATGTGATTTGTTAACAGCTTTTTAGTAACATACATGTATTGGGCAATTATGGCAGAGTCAGGCCAACTTGGGCCTTGAGCTGGGCTCCACCTGCTGCCATTGATTTTATGGAATTACTTGCGTGATTTTCTGACTCAATGTAGGCTGCTCAGATTTTCTCCCTTGAACTAAGGATTGATGTCTTCAAGTGCAAGTAATCATCTGCAGTAGACTGAATGCTTGTGTTTTCCTGAAATACAAATGTTGAAGTCTAATCTCCAATGTGATGGTATCAGGGCATGCAGCCTTGAACGAAGACTGATGTATGACAGTGGATAAGGGATTTCATAAGGGATTAGTGCCCTTATGACAGAGACTTCAGAGAGTTCCCTCATCCCTTCCACCAGGAGAACAGAGCAAGAAGACAGCTATCTGTGAATCAGGATCGTCACCAGACAACTCATCTGCCAGCGTCTTGATCTTGGGCTTCTAGTCTCCAGACCAGTTTATTCTAACAGACCGGATGGACTAAGACTCTTTCTATAAGGTGCTTGAAGTAGAAAGAACGTGAACCCTGAGCCATCTTTGGACAGCACTAAACTAAAGTAGAGAAAGCAGCTTCAATACAGTGAGTGTGGAGCTGACAGGATGGGCAGCCAGGCTCAGACCCCACGTGCTCCTGCAGGGTTGGACTCAGCATCTGCAGCTCCACCTTCCCCACTTCTGTTTCTTCCTTTAGGAGGCCCAGGTGTTTGTCTTGCTGCTGGCTCCCAGCAGGTGCCATTTTTCTATGTTATCAATTATCAATATTTTGGCCAAACTATTTGGGATGACTTTGTTTTTTTTTTAAACCCCAAGAGCTTCCATGAAGACAATCCATAATGTTAGGTACACCCATCCTCTATTTTCTATTCAAGTCCGATATTCTGAATTCAAAAAGAACAATAAACATCGGGAAAGAGTTATGAGACTGTTTTATTAAACAAATGCCTTTTCATTATGTAAGTGCCTTGTAGGACCTAAAACATGGCCACAGTATGTTTGTCCAGAAATTTCTTTCCTGAGTTTGAAATGCCAAGGAAATGAATTTAATTTTTCAAAGCATACATTTTTCAAAACATACTCCTGCATTTTAGAAGCACTAGTAATTAGTGCTCATAAAATACAGAAATGCAAGCCTGTTCCAAGAAGTGGGTAGGGCCTGGAACAAGTTACACTCTGATCTTTCCATCCTCAAATACAAACTCTGCTTTTAATTTTTGAGCTTTGACCCCTCTATAACCCTTGACACTGCCTATTAATTGTTTTCATTCATTCATTTGGGCTACCCTGACTTGAAAGGCTTTCCATTCAAACAAATGGTTTTCCCCCCCGATTTCAATGGCTTCTCCTTTGTGGAATCCTTTAGTATAGGTTTTATTAGGACTTGATTTTTTATTCCTCCTCCAACCTTTCTGTTCTTATTCCCTTCTTCTCCTAAGTCCTCTCCTAGCAGAAGAGGGAACAAATCATATTCTCAGGCTCAAGAAATTTTAATGACAACCAGGGGCCTAAAAATAGAAATCCGCTTTTGTTCACCATAGAGTTCAAGGCTCTTCAAAATTGGTTTTTCAACTTTCCTAGCACATTTTCCATTCCATGCTCCGTCCGTGCTGGCTGCATGCCCTGCCCAGAGCAGTGGGATATTGTTATTCCCAGCCCCAACTACCTCCTCTCTTCTTCCTGGATTGCTTTTCCCTTCCTGTGGCACATTGGACTATCTGGGAAGTCTTCCCATCCTCTCTGTTGCATTGAATTGCCCTCCCCTGGCCTTCTACTTAGGTACTTGTGCTACTCAAGTGGTGTTTGTTTCCTTCTGCCTCATCTTAGAGCTGCTCATCCTTGCCTTACTCTGAGGCTGCCAGGACTTACTGGGGAAAGCAGACAACACAGGTTTGGGAACCAGCAAACAGAACAACTGTTCTGTGTTCAGTTTGTGATCTTAACAACATACATTTGTGAAATGAGACTGATAAGAATATTGCTGTTCTAGGTTGTTATGAGGACTAAATGAGATAATAGGATTTATTTATTTGAAAGGCAGAGTTATTGGGGGAGGCAGGGGGAAACAGAGAAAATGAGCAGGCTTCCATCCTCTGGCTCACTGAAAAAATGGCCACAGTGGTTGGGGATGGCTCAGGTCAAAAATAGGAGCCTGGAACTTCATCTGGGTCTCCCACATGGGTGCCAGGAGCCCAAACACTTGGGATTATTTCTACTGTGTTCCTAGGCATATTATCAGGGTAGAAGGGGATTAAGAAGTAGGGCAACGGGAATACCTACTGGCACATGGGATTTTGGCATTGCAGGCAGTGGCTTCACCTGCTACGCCACAACACTGGCCCCTGATTCCCTCCTTGAGTCAGAAACCATCTACCTTCACAAAGGTTCTTCACCTTGAATGAGTGTCAGGATCCTGATGGCTGGGTACCACTGCCCAGTAGTTCTGGGGCAGGAGTTGAGACTGAGCCTCTCTAACAGCTTCCCAGGTGACCTAGAGTGGTTTAGGGACCACACTCTGAGAACCACTGCACTATTAGGACTCAGCTCCTCCACCCCAGGGCCTCTTCTGTAGCCTTTCAGATGTGGGTGTTCTGGAAAACATGTTGTATAACTTCAAATAGAGGAAAGATTAGTAGGCAATAGCTGATCTTTTGATCTCCACACTTGACTGAATGACCATGTTAATAATTTGTAGGTCATTAACTCTTTGGTCCCTAAAAATCTTTGAATTATTCAAGTTGGCATCTCAGGTGGAAATGTTTCAATGTCACGTTGGACAGGAGCTGACTGAGGGTTCTCATGTTACTGCATCTCATTAGGTTGATGCTGTGATGTTGCCTTTGTCGGCCAGGCTATGACAACAGTGTATATCCTCCTGTTGTAGATGCTGGCAGCCCCTACTAAGCATGGCCCTGGCTTTGTTGTTGGCATGGCTCCTCTACCAGGAAATAGCTTGCTCAAGCCAGGAGGATTGAAGGCGTATCATTGCAGTAGATATTGAACCTGCCTCCTCTGGGATGGACACAGCATCACAGCATAGGTGAGAGAGCCTGCTTGTTGGAATGCAGGACTTCTTGAATCTGAGATTATTTCCATAGTATTGTGTGTATGTGTGTGTGTGTGTGTGTAGGCTTAGGGAGCATACATTAGCTCATTTAATTGTCCCAGCTATCCTCAGCAAGACTCTTATTGAATGTATGATGAAACTGAGCTTTGTTGAAGATGTTCATCAACATCCCCAAGATTTCACAACTGGTAAGTGTCAGAGCTGGGCTATAAGCCCAGATTGACCCCCAACTGAAGGGCAATAGTACTATGGATGTAGTAGACTTGCATCTTTACTGCCAGGGCTCTACGTGACCAGATAGTGTATGGCTTCATTCATTCATTCATTCATACATTTCATTACATACCTACTATGTGCAAGTCATTTGGTAAAACATTCTGAGTGATAAGAAGATGACTAGGTAAAAAGATGTCACTTCAATAAATCAGCATAGTCTCTTTTTTGCCAAACAAAAGATCCCACATATTTATTACTGAACCAGACCTATTTATGTGGAAGCATAAGAACAAGGGAAATAATTAGCATTTTGTCAAAAAAAATTTCCAGGTATTTAGATGGGATTGGGATTTTCTATTTAATATGGGAAGAACTCAATGACCTTGATCCAATATAAGTAAGTCTGCTATCATATTTTCAATTGACTATGGACTCATCTTTGTTCTTTTCCAAGTTCTCCTCTTGGAATTGAACTTAATTCTATTTCCATACTCCATTTATATCTGTTGAGAATGAATTTAAGCTAGTAATGAATCATAACATGACAGAGTAGAAATAATAGCCATCACTATTGTTTAATAGAGGAACAAAGAACAGAATATTCAAGTGTGATGGAAAATCCAGGGTTTAATATAGCATAGTGCTATAACCATCATTAAATTTTATTAGAATTGTGACCAACATTCACAATGAAGGAATTTTAGAAAGAATAGTTATCAAATAAGCTGATTTTATTTATTTATTTGAAAGGCAGAGTGACAGAGAGAGAGAGAGAGAGAGAGAGAGAGAGAGATCCATATGCTGGTTCACTCCTCCAAATGGCTGCAATAATTGGGGCTGGTCTGGGTTGGATCCAGAAGCCCAGAACTCCATCCATATCTCCCACATTGGGCAGCAGGGTCCCAAGTACATGGGCCATTTGGGTCTCCTTCTGCTGCCTTTCCAGGTGCATTAGCATTGAGCTGGATTGGAATTGGAATGGCTGAGGCTTGAACTGCCACTCTGATTTGGGATGGTGGTGTGGCTTATTGCAACTTCATCCTATATACCACAATACCAACCCCACATAATATGAGTTTGGATGCAAAGATCACAAACAAGGTACACTGGGTGTCAAAAGTTCCTGGAAGTCCAGAGAAAGGACAGAGCACAGCGATGGTTTGTATTGGTCAGGCTGTGTCTTCTTACTGCGCTACCCTCAAGTTGGGCTTTGTTTCAGGGTGTCTCCCAGCATGACCTCAGGATGATTGCAGGCAGCACTCCAGATGTGGCAAAATCTGGCTGGGGAAGACGAACTGATTTCCCAAGTGTCCCTTTTTATGACCCTGAGGAAGAAAAACCTTCCCAATAAACTCAAAAGTGAGTCTTTCAAGACTCATTTGGCCATGCTTAAAATAATTCCTGATAAGTGATTGTCAGGTTAAGCTTAAATCGATCACAGTCGACCTGAGTCTCAGAGCAAACCCGGAGCTTTGCTAATATGGAAGTTGGAAAGTGCTATTGTAGGCAATAAATGTGTCTGCTTCAGTGTTGGGACACTTTAGCTGCTCCAAAGACATATAACTGTGAAAATGACATGTACAGCAAATGGACCTGAGGGGAAGCCCTTGGCGCATTTCCTACCTTAAATGAAAATAATGAGTGAAATATATTGCCTTTCCTTGCCCTGCAAATCACTATGATAGGCATTTACGATCATCTACACGTAGCTGACAGCCTGCTTTTTGTGATCCATTTGAATAGATGCCCATCAATTTGTTGGAATCCATTTCTGATCAACTGAAAAGAAAAATGATGTTAATTAACAGGAATTATGGTTACCCTTTCAGAAATTATTAGGAGCAGTTTCTCCCAGGTTTATTCTCAATGTGAGGAATTGTGTGGACTTAAATATGTGATAACATGGATAAGGAGAACGTCCAATCTTCCCATCTTCAAACCATGTCAACATACTGTACATTATTTAAAAAAAAGTGTAACTCCATGCTTGGATTGCTGTGGTCAAGTTAGTACTGTCCCATCAGAAGTCAGGGACTATTCCTTGCCTCAGCTAGACTTAGCTAAAGGGAAAAATTTATGTGATTGAGGAGGTAAAATGTATCAGAAGCCATCACTCTTAAGTTGTTGTGGTCAGATACAGTAGGTTCACGGATCTCACCAGAATCCATCTTTCGGGACACAGTAGCTTTCCCGCCTTTCTAGGCATTTCTGTTTTGTAGAAGTAGACTCTGATACCCACCCACTATTAACTTCTTTGACCTTAGGGGCAGCTTCCCTGGCATCCACTCCCTTGGCAATAGTCACGAAGCTCCCAAGTTTGTCTTAAATGCTTTTTACATCTAGAGTGTGTAGATTAGCTACTGCATTCCTCATCAAGCCCTAGCAAATTCTCTTGTTTCCCTTTTTTTTTTCTTTTCTTTTCTTTCTTTCTTTATTTTCTGACAGGCAGAGTGGACAGTGAGAGAGACAGAGAGAAAGGTCTTCCTTTTGCCGTTGGTTCACCCCCCAATGGTCGCTGCGGCCGGCGTGTTGTGGCTGGCACACCCCGCTGATCCGAAGGCAGGAGCCAGGTGCTTATCCTGGTCTCCCATGGGGTGCAGGGCCCAAGTATTTGAGCCATCCTCCACTGCATTCACTCCTGGGCCACAGGAGAGAGCTGGCCTGGAAGAGGAGCAACCGGGACAGAATCTAGCGCCCCAACCGGGACTAGAACCTGGTGTGCCGGCGCCGCAGGCAGAGGATTAGCCTATTGTGCCACGACGCTGGCCCCCTTTCTTCTTTTTCTAAGAGATTTATTTATTTTTATTTGAAAGGCAGAGTCACAGAGAGAGAGGGAGGGGGAGAGAGATCTTCCATCCACAGCCCCACTCCCCAAATGGCTGCCAACAGCCAGTGCTGAGCCAAGTCGAAGCCAGGAGCCAGCTGCTTCATCCAGGTCTCCAATGGAGGTAACAGGGGCCCAAGCACTTGGGCCATCAGCTGCTGCTTTCCCAGGTGCATTAGCAAAGAGCTGGATTAGAAGTGGAGAAGCTGGGACACAAACTGGCACCCATACGGTATGCATTACAGGTGGTGTCTTAAACTGCTGTACCACAATGCCAGCCTACTCCTCCCCCAGTTTTTTAAAGATTTATTTATTTTTGCTTCTCTTTCTGATTCAGCTCTATCCACACACACACACACACACACATGCACAGACATGTTTTATTAACTCATTTTTTCCCCAGAGTTAACCGTTATGGTGAATATCATTCATTTATAAAAACATAAAACATCTTACATATGTGATATTAAAAGTACAAATGAATCGTAGTACATATTGTGTTAGTAAATTTTTCATTATTGTATCAAAGTACCCCAAGCAGGCTAGCTTTGTAAAGGAGAGAGGTTAGGTTCTGGAGACTCCAGGGAATGGCGCTGGCATTGGCTTGGATCTGGTGAGGAGCTCATGGAGGATGGCAGGAGCATGTGTGAGAGGGAGATATCATGTCCCTCACATGAAGCAAGAGAGTGATTCAGGCTCAGGCTCAGGCTTTTATAACATCGCCTCTCTTGAGAACTCACTCAGGAACCTGGTATTCCCTCTTGAGGGCAGTGACCCACTGATGTCTGGGATTCCTGTGAGGCTCTACCTCTTTAAGGTCCTGCCACCTGCCAGTAATGCTGCCCTGGTAACAAGCCTCCAACACACAAAACTCTAGGCTACACACTGAAATCATGCCCAAACCATAGTACACATGCTTCAGCAGTGTTATTCTTTGCTTTTTATGGAGCTTGGATATATTTTTGTGATATAGATGTTGACTTTGCTATTTTGAAGAGATCTATAGTATTTTGTTGTGTAGTTATAATACAGTTTGTGTAACTATCCCCATATGTGTTGATGAATATTTAGGCTGTTTGCAGTATTTTGCTATCATTCATAATGTTTTAGTGAACTTCTTTGTAAAGTTATGTATGTGTGCACGACAAATATTTTGCATCATAGAGGTACAACTGCCATTGCAGAGGGCATTCACTTCTGATACTTTGGTGTGTATTGCAAATTTCCCTATAACAGTTGCTATAGGGACAATTTTTATGTCTTCAGCATCATGACATGATTACAAATTCCTTATTTTCTGTATAAAAAAGCTAAGCCAAGGTTCGTTTAATTCTTCTCAGAACTTTTATACTTCTTCTAATCCCTGGTTTATGTCATCATGTTTATGAAACTATTTTAGGATAGATATAAAACCTAGGGGTGAAAGAGGTTGTGATGAAAAAGTTCCCGAGCAGTACAGTGAGAAAGAAAATCTGGATTCTTGATTTCTAGTCCTAAGTATTCAATTTATTCATATAATTCTACATTCCTGGCTTTCAGTCTAGAACTTTTTCACAAAGATATTTTAGCCATTTGTTAAAAAGAAAACCGAGAGCGGCAAGATGGCGGAATAGGAAGGGAGCACACTGATAGTCCGGGAAGACACAGTTTAATAAAAGTGGAGATACTGCAGGGTCAAGGAAGAGTAGGGGAAGAAACAGCAGAGGAAACTCTTCCGGAACTAGTGATTCACAGTGGACCTGCGTGGAGAGCGTGGGAGCCCAAGTTCGGGACACCAGCGGCAGACTCAACACACCAGTGCTGGAACACGAGGTGAGCCGAACCTCAATAGCCCAAGACACCAGTGGGCAAGCGGAAAGAGGAGACTAGTGGAACAAGGCTTGAAACTCCGTGGGGAAAAGTTCACCAGGCTAACTAGAAGAGAGAGAGGAAAAAAAAAAAGTGACCGATACGGACACGAGTTTCTCTCTCTCCGCTCACTCCTCAAAGGCTAGCAAGACAAAGAGCAGGCGCCATTTTGGACATACGTCATAAGCAGGGCGACCTCAGGTCTGCACCGGCCCTGAGCCTAGCAGAAAAACCTGATTCTGGGGGGAGGGGTGAAATAACAGGAGATTAGGATCTAACTTGGCAACCCAGTGGGAGACTGCAGGAGAATTGGAGCCCACACTGAGGGCAGCAGAGATTCCCTGTGTGGTCCTTGGGAAAGAGCTTCTGATCTCTGGCTCCTGTTGGTATATCATTTGCCTGCTAACTACCTCCAATTACATTCAGCTGTGCAGAATTACTTCCCTTTTGAATTAAAAAGAAAGAAAGAAAGAAAGAAAGAAAGAAAGAAAGAAAGAAAGAAAGAAAGAAAGAAAGAGATTTACCACGCCTAACCTGGGAGTGTCACCTTTGGCACACCCTCAACCCTGAGGAACCAAACAGAGCTCTCAGGCCACATCCATCTCAAGCCTCTAAGGCTCCATCGAAAGCAGACAGTCCACTTAATATAGAGCCATAGGGTAACAAGAAAAAACACCACGGTGAAGAAACCAAATATCTCCAACATGCCAAACAACAAACGTAGAAGCCGAGGTAACAAGAACAAGGAAGACACTATGACGCCCCCAAATGAAAAAGACACACCAATTCAAGATTATGAAGATGATGAGATCGAAGCAATGCAAGAAGCAGATCTCAAAAAATTGATAAGAACATTAAGAAGTTCTCAAAAACAAATTCTTGGACTACAGAAATCCTTAATGGACAAGATAGAAAATCTCTCTCATGAAAATGAAATATTAAGGAGGAATCAAAATGAAATGAAACAACTAGTAGAACAAGAAATTGTGATAGTGACGAGAAATCATAATGAAATGAAGAATTCAATAGATCAAATGACAAACACATTAGAGAGCCTTAAAAACAGAATGGGCGAAGCAGAAGAGAGAATATCGGACATAGAAGACAGAGAAGAGGAAAGGAAACCGGCAAACCAAAGAAAAGAAGAGGAAATTAGAAATCTAAAAAATAGTCGGGAATCTACAGGATACTATTAAAAAACCCAACATTTGGGTTCTAGGAGTTCCTGAAGGCATGGCGAGGGAGAAAGGATTAGAAGGCATTTTCAGTGAGAATCTAGCAGAACATTTCCCAGGTTTGGAGAAGGAAAGAGACATCTTAGTACAGGAAGCTTATAGAACCCCTAATAAACATGACCAAAAGAGATCCTCACCACGACAGGTTGTAATCAAACTCACCACAGTGAAACATAAAGAAAGGATTTTAAAATGTGCAAGAGAGAAACGTCAGATTACTCTCAGAGGATCTCCAATTAGACTCACAGCAGACTTCTCATCAGAAAGCCTACAAGCTAGAAGGGAATGGCGAGACATAGCCCAGGTTCTAAGAGAGAAAAACTGCCAGCCCAGAATATTATATCCTGCAGAGCTCTCATTTGTGAATGAAGGTGAAATAAAAGACTTTTCATAGCAAACAGAAATTGAAAGAATTTGTTGCCACTCGTCCTGCCCTGCAAAAGATGCTTAAAGATGTGTTACACACAGAAACACAGTCATCAATATGAAAGAAGGTAAAGGAAGGAAACTTCACAGCATAAGATCACAGGAAGCTCAATTTCTCTTTGACATAGAATTAAACTCTGATGCTCTGTTAAAGCAATGTGTTAAAGTAATCTATTATGTTCTCTTGATGTCTGTTAAATTCTAATTGTTCAAAAACAGCTGAATTTTTATTAAGAGCTATGGGTTATTTAAATATGTGCTTATTATCAAAGATTTGAATAATCACCTTGTAACAATGATCAGATTTGGTCTATGTTATGTCATGATTTTAAGGAATGTTATTTCAACCAGATATTTTGGATTTTGAGCCTTCTTGGCATTCATGACAGGCATTCAAAAAATCAAAGTTTCAAACAATCTGGACTCTAAAATTTCCAGTAAATCTTGGACTTTGGTTTTTCCAGTTTGGGCCCAACTGAAAAAATCGAAGGACCTATGTCTCTCATCTTATAGAGACACCAGCTAATCAGGCTATTTGGATTATACTAGAAGTACTGTCAAGATGTGACGTGGTACCAAATTTTAAGTTTCTATAATGGAAAATGCTATTAATACAAATGTTTGAGAATTAAAAAGTCTAATGATCTTGTGTTACTAGACATGATAGTTATCTTAATGAGAAAGCCCCAAAGGCCTGAAGGGTTAAATACTTGTAAAATCCTACAGGTGCTTTCAAAAATACTGTGAAGTAAGCAAGTGCCTCTTGTTGGTTGATGAGTTTATAATTTTAAACATGGCGACTTAAAGTCTTTTGTCATCCACAGTTACATATGATTTGCTGCTCATAAAACTAAAGCGTTGTTGGTTCTGTGTTTAGCTGTCCTCCTATAGATTCCTATGGACTTTTTCCAGCCACTTCTATTGTATTCAGTACTTTGGGATGGCTCTGTAAACAGATGAAGCCAATAATGTATTAACAGTACCAACTGAGAGAAAGTATGGTTAACTGAGGTTACTAAAAACAAAAAGCAATTCAAATCAATTGGCAATCTACAAAAAGAGTTAAAGATTTTAAAAGCTATTATTAAAATTGCTATGTTGGTCTATTATGTTATGTTATATGTGTGTACATATTGTATGTCCACATGGGAAAATTTTATTAAGAGTTTTATTTTAATTGGCTTATAGATAAGATTGTCCATAAATTTAAGCTGCTAAAATTAATAAAAGATACATTTTAATTCGTGTGACCTGAATCTGTGTATCATATGTTTTAAACTTGTTGGTAGAAAGAAACTAAAAATATTTTATATGATTGTGCTTAAGTTTAATGGTTAAACAAACTACACCATGTTAGATATTTAAGAAGTGTTTCGAAATACATGATTCTTAAAATTTATAGAAGGCATTGGACCTTCTGGTAAATGTTTTCTTAAGTTGTTCTCTAATGGTTGAAACTATTTGTTAAGTATCCATGTAATATTGCTACTGTCAGCAAGCGATCTAGGACTTGCTCCCTCATTTCTCTATTCTAAGCCCAACTTGTTCTTTCATTTCTCTATTCTCCTTAAGGTAGGAAACTAATTCTATTATAAAGGAATCTGTAGGACACACAATTTAATCTTTAGACCTTATAAAAGAGATGGCTAACATTTTTCTGTAATAGCATAGCCAAAATAAGAGCTTAAATTATAATCTCATAGCTAGATTTACTTCGCCATCAGCGAAGTAAACAGTAAGTAGAAAAAACCTCCCTTTCAGACCAAAGGGAAAGAAAGTTTTAAAGTGAGAATATAATTTTCCTCATGGGCATTGTCTACCTTAGAAAAACTACCTACAGAACATGCCTGTGACTATAGACTTGTAGTTCAGGCCACTGAAGATTAGAGATGGGACTTGGGCACTCCCTTGACTTGCATCCTCTGGTCTTCTTTAACACAAACCAGGAGGAAAAGAAAGCTAGGCATCAGAAGCAATGGGTGGCAGGCCTATTAATGGCTGATCTGTACAGTGATCTGCCCTCAAGGAGACCCAACAGGCCAGTCCACTGCAGTGGCTTTCAATGTGGTAAGCCTGGGCTTCAGCAGAAGTCAACTTGTGAAGAGCCCTGGCAGCTCTGCCAAGAGTTGGATCACTGGAAATGGACCTGCCCTGGAGTCGAAGGATGCCCAGGTCAGAGCCACAGATCTTATTGGCTCTAAGCTGAAAAGCCCTTCACTCAGCCCAACTTCCAAAGTGACCACTGCAGCTGAGAGGATGGCCAAGTAGGGTCAGCAACATTGCAGGCAGAACTGTAAATTTCTTGTTAGAGATGCCACCTGCCTTTACCTGACCAGCTCTCCTCCCAGACCAGCTAAATAATGAAAATCAACAGAGTGCCTTCCCCTAGGAGGTTCACACCTCCCTTAGGATATACCCCATGTGAAGAGATAGATAGGTCTGGGCCTCTTTACTTACAAGGCCTAAAGCCCACCAGATTATTATCAAGCCCCTTCTATCAGGTTCTATTTGCCTCTCAATCAGAAAACTTAATTGTAGCTTAGACAGCACCTTTCTTAGCTCCTCTAATAATGACTCTGTCCTTTGTTCTAGACCCTGTCTAGTGCACTTGGGCCTCATTCCTTCGTAATCATAACTTCTACTCTACCACCAATGGCTCTACTCCCAACCTGTGTGTACTGATGGTCCTCTTCCCCACTTAATCTGTATAATTGTTCAAACCTGGTAAATGCCACTCTTAGGATCATTGGTTACTATCCTCACCCTGTCTTTTATGACCTTGTCTAAATATGATCAGAGTCGGCAAACTTGGAAGGCTTCCATAGCCTTGGCAACTCATGACGAGAGCCTAGCGTGGTTACTGGCACCATAAACTAGAGTGTCAATTTGTTGGGTCAACAACAGGAGCCACTGTGCACTTGCTCCTCATGTGGGATCTCTGTCCTTAATGTGCTGTACATTGTGATTTAATGCTATAACTAGTACTCCAACAGTATGTTTCACTTTGTGTTTCTATGTGGGTGCAAACTGTTGAAATCTTTATACTTAATTGATCTTCTGTATATAAAGAGAATTGAAAATGAATCTTGATGCAAGTGAAAGGGGAGAGGGAGCGGGAGAGGGGAGGGTTACGGGTGGGAGGGAAGTTATGGGAGGGGGAAGCCATTGTAATCCATAAGCTGTACATTGAAAATTTATATTCATTAAATAAAAGTTTAAAAAAAATAAACAAAAAGTAAAAATAAAAAATAAAAAAAGATATTTTAAATAATTATTGCCAGCTTAGATCGAGCCACATAAAATTACTGTTTTTAGAGTTAAAGATGGTCCGATATCTACAGTTTCATGTGGCTCATACTAATGCCAAGTATGGGGAACCCTGTACAGATCAGTTTATCATTTAATATTTAATATTTTTCGATGGAGTTATTGGGTGTCACTAAGGCACTATATATGATTCAAAGATAATATCAGGAATAATATAATGATGATATTAAGCACAAAGAATTCACGATGCTAAGAGTGAATGAATGATTCCTTGGGTCTCTGTGATTTGAGATTTGAGTCCCACTTTTCTTAGAGTCACAATACTTTGAGGTAGGCATCCAGTGTGTCACTTCTTTTATCTATATGCTCTGCACATAGTAGGCCACACAAATAACTTTTTCAAAGTGTTTTTGTGGGTATTAACTTCACAGCTTGCAGCAGGAGCATTGACATAGATGTCTCAATTCTCCTACCCCAAGTCCCATTGATGCCATAGGCCTAGATGAGTGCGACACATGTACCCTTGGGTACCTTGGGCAGTGAGCAGTAGATAAGCTGGCCTCCCTTCTCTGAGGGAGCAAGAAGTTATATGTTAGTCATATCCTAGTTAGCTGAATGTCTTTGAGAAACTTGTTGGTGGGTTCATCACAGTCAAGGAAAGAATGACAGTACTTGAAGATAGATAAATAGAAATTTGTAGTTTGAAACACAAACGGAATAAAAGAGTGAAAAAGGGCAGGACAGAGAGCCCAAGAGCCAGGAGACAATATCCGTTAGTCTAATGTACATGCATAGGAATCCTAGACGGAGAAAACAAACAGAAAGGAACAAAGAAACATTTGAATAAGCAATTGCTGAGCATTTTTTAAAATCAATGACAGATACCAAACCACATCACCAAAAAAATTCAGAGTACAAAGCAAGATAAATACAACAGAGAACAAAATTAAATGGAAAACTAACTAATCAGAACAATGACAGCGATGACAAGAATCTGCCAAAAAAAGCTAAACTCTGAGGCATGTTTTTATGGTTTGAATGTTGACCGTCTCCCAAAGGCCCATGTGGTAAAGGTGTGGTCGGGAGGAGGGAACTCCTAGGAGGTGAGGCCTAGTGGGAGGTCCTTAGGTCATGGTGGCTGCCCTTGGGAGGCTGTTGTTGTGAGAGAAAGGGTTGTCATGACAGTGTAAGTTAGGGCCTAATCTCTCACTCTGCTTCCTGACTTACCCTGGGATTCATCCTCCACACATGCTCTGCCATTGCCCATCTGCCCCCCTTACCAGATGCCGTCCCATACTGGGGATGCTTGATGATGAACTTTGTAAACTGTGAGCTGCATAGAGCTTCTGTTTGTTTCCTTCTTTCTTTTGACTTTATTTATTTATTTTTATTTTATTTCAAAGGCAGAGAGAGAGACAGACAGACAGACAAGAAAACAATCCTGCATCTGCTGATTCAGTCCCCAGATGTCCATAACAGACAGGGATGGTTCAGGCTGAAGCCAAGTGCCCAGAACTTCATTTGAGCCTTCCACTTGGGTGGCGGGGACCCAAGCACTTGGGCCACTACTGCTACTTCCCAGGGTGTGCGTTAGCAGGGAGCTGGACTGGAGGCAGGGGACTTGAAGCAGGAACTCTTACATGGGGTGCTGGTGCCCCACATAGCATCTTAACTGCTGTGCCAAGCACCTGCCTGTAAACCTTTTCTTTTGATACATTTGGTTGCCTCTGGTATTTCAATGTAGTAATGAAAAGCTGACTAACACAAATCATAATTAAATTTCTGAGGAAAGACAAAGGAAATTTTGAAAGCAGGAGTTGGTTTTTTTTTTTTTTTTTTTTTTTTTTTTTTTTTTTAAAGACACATTAAGGGCCAGTGCTGTGGCGTAGCAGGTAAAGCTGCCACCTGCAGTGCTGGCATTCCATATGGCTGCCGATTCAGATCCTGGCTGCTCCACTTACGATCCAGCTCTCTGCTATGGCCTGGGAAAGCAGTAGAAGATGGGTCAACTCCTTGGGCCTCTGCACCCACATGAGAGATCCAGAAGAAGATCCTGGATCCTGGCTTCAGATTGGCCCAGCTCCGGCCATTGCGGCCATTTGCAAAGTGAACCAGCAGATGGAAGACCTCTCTCTCTCTCTCTGTGCCTTTCTGTAACTCTGACTTTCTAATAAATAAATAAATTTTTAAAAAAAGACACAGGGATCAAATATAAAAATTATAGTTAATTTCATATCAGAAGTTATGTGAGTCAGAACACATCCTTTATATGCTTAACACACACACACACATGCATTATGCTTACAGAATATACAAAAGCAAAATATATGACAAAAATAGCATAAAGGATTTCGTGTTGTAAGGTCTTTAGCAGTGTGGTATTTTTTTTTTAATTTTATTTAATGAACATAACTTTCCAAAGTACAGCTTATGGATTACAATAGCTTCCCCCACCCCCGCCATAACTTCCCTCCCACCCACAACACTCCCATCTCCCACCCCCTCTCCTCTTCCATTCACATCAAGATTAATGTTCAATCATCTTTATATACAGAAGATCAATTTAGCATATTTTAAGTAGCAGTGTGGTATTATTTGAAGGTAGACGCTGATTACAGAAGTCAACACCTGGGAGGCCATTGTCATTTTTGAGAAACAGTTATGCCCTTTCATCCTGGCCACCAACCTGCCATCCTGACTGCGGAAGAGCTGGACTATTTGAGCCACAGGAGCCTCGGCTGCATTGACAAGCCTGGAAATCACCGGGAGGCCAGCTAGTGCCGGCGGCACCGACATCATAGGATGAGCTTTGACAAGTATCACCCTAGTGACTTAGGGAAGTTCGGTAGGAGAACCAGAGCTTCTGACCCACTGTGAACTTGGATAAATTATGGTTCTTGGTCAGTGAGCTGACACAGGTAAATGCTGCCAAGAGCAAGACTGGAGCTGTTGTTCTCCTTGATGTGGTGAGCTCGAGCCACTGCAGAGTTCTAGGGGAAGAGAAAACTCCCACAGCAGCCTGCTACTGGGAAGTCCAAGTTCTTTAGAATGTGAGTGTGTGTGTGCGTGTGTGTGTACGTACCTGGGGGTGTTGCGTTCTGTGTTCTGGTGGCTGGAAGCCGCGTGGAGAGAGCTTCATTAAATGTTAAAAATAATTTTCAAAGGAGAAAAAAGCAGGTTCAAGTAATAACTCAGTAATGGAGATCAAATGGCTAATAAAAATATTTCATTGACCTGAAAGAAAGAGCAGGAAAGGGAAAGGAACAATGAAAAAAAATAAAACAAATCAGAAATATGATTGATAATCGCATTAAATGTGAATGATTTAAGTACACAGTGAAAGACAGGATCCAATTGGATAAAAGTATGAGACTGAAGTTTATGCTGTCAGTATAAAGTTATGATAGGTTAAAAGTAAAAGGCTAAATATATATGTGATGCAAACATTAACCAAAAGAAAGTTGGGGTAGCTAAACATATCAGACAAAGTAGATTTCAGGACAAGTAATATCAGGGATAAGAAAGTACATTATGTAGATATGAAGGGATCAATTCTTTAAGAATTCATAGCAGTCCTAAAAGGTATGCTCCAAATAAGAGAGTTTAAAAACATATGGAAAAAAAAAAAACTGGTAGAACTGAAAAGAAAATAGACAAATCCACCATTGGATTGCAATTTCAACACTCTTTTCTCAGCAAGTGAGAGAACAAGTAAGCAAAAAGGCAGCATGGATAATGAAGACCTTAGCAACACTCTTTTTTTTGAAGATTTTATGTATTTATTTGAGAGGCAGAGTTACAGACAGAGGGAAGAGGAGACAGAGAGATCTTCCATCCGCTGGTTCACTCCTCAAGTGGCTGCAATGGCTGGAGCTGCGCCAATCTGAAGCCAGGAGCCAGGAGCTTCTTCTGGGTCTCCCATGCGGGTGCAGGGGCCCAAGGACTTGGGCCATCTTCCACTGCTTTCCTAGGCCATAGCAAATGACCAGGTGCTTTTGCAAATTTTAGGATGTACTCTTTCAGTTGTACTTTTGTAAGTTTGACTATCATGTGTTGTGATCAAAGGCTTGTTTTTGAAAAGATGAATGGCACTGATTCAGAGACAATGGAAACAAATGGTCAACATCAGGAATGGAAGGGGATGCGTGACTGTGGACACTAAGAATTAATAGCAATATGTGAACAACACTCTATTTAATCAGCAACTAAGGTGAAATGGACCAACTTTACCAAAGACAGAAACTACCAAAACTCAGTCAATAAGAAGCATATCATCTGAATAGTCCTAATCTACTACTAAAGAAACTCAATTTGCTGTTAAAACACTTCCAGCAAAGAAAATTCCAGGCCCATATGGTTTCACTGGTGAATTCTACCAAACTTTTATGGAAGAAATAGTGCTAATTCTACACCATCTCTTCCAGAAAATAGAATACTTACCAGCATTCACTCTAATTCCAAAACCGGAAAACAATACATCAAAGTTAGAGACAGACATCCCTCTTTATCATAGATGCAGAAATCCTTACCAAGATATCAGCAGCTCGAATCCAGTAATATATAAACAGAAGAACACAGCAGGATCACAGGGGTCTCACCCAGGAATGCAGCACTGTATGAGACACTCCTTGTGCTCAGACTAGAGGAAAAGATTGATGTGAAGACTTACATATGAGGGAAGGGGCTAGAATGACTGTGGTCATTCAGCTGCTAAGTAGCCATGCTTCCTGGAAACACACATACCTGATCAGAGCACTTATGGGTCCCTACCCTCGCCCAGCACATGCGGATGACTGGCTAGGTGGCAGAGTTTTGGGGCAGAGATGCGGCATCCAGGATGTGCACTGTACCCCCGGGGCATCACTAACTGAGAGCTGTGTTGCCCACTTACAGGTGATGATGTTTCTTCCAGGGCACGTCTGCCTGGGGCTGCTGACTCCAGCAGATCAGATCCTGAGAGGACTGGCGTTCTTTGGAGCTGACTTCGGCCCCAGGACTCCTCAGGTGGATGTCCTGCCCAGTGCTGCTACCCAATCTGCCCTCCTCTCTCCTTTAGCTGAGGGCTGATCCCCCAGCTTTCCCTGCCTCCCTCTTTCTGCCTCTTTTCACACAGGACCTTTTCCTAATGAAATCCTTGCTCACTTAATCCCATCTTGACACCTGCTATGCAGGTTAGCCCGCTGAACAGTGTCACAGGCACAACTGTTCCAGCATACAGTGATCTGGGCTTGGTGATGATTTCCAAGGTGCCTTGGGGAGAGATTTTCTCAAAGGGCTTTCTGGAAGGAATCAGCTTGCCAATGATAACGGCCATTCGGTGATGCAGGAGTGAGTGGAGTCCTGCATGCCAATTCAGGTCATGCCAGCATAGACTCCAGCAGGCAGCCCTGGGCCCTGGGGGATGTTTGAAGCTATGTCATGTGAAGTAGGGCATAGCAAATCCCTGGGGAAAGGTAGGAGAAGGCTTGGAAAACACCCTGGTATGTTTCTGGGTGCCAGGTGGTCCTTGCAGTCAGCCCACTTTGGGGTGCAGTGGCGACTCTGCCTCTTTATACACAGCTAGTCCCCTGCCTGCTGCAGGATGCTTCTCTCTATCCCTTGGGGTCTCATATCTCTCAATTCTAAGTTGGTTCAGCCAAGGACAGGCACAGGGTTAAGAGTGGGAGGAGAGAACATGCAGGTATTTATGCTCCTTCTTTAAAAATATTTGTTTATTTGAAAGACAGAGTCTTAGAAAGAGAGATCTTAACATCTGATGTTTTCCTCCCCAAGTGGCTCCTATGGATGAGACTGGACCAGGTCAGAGCCAGGAGCCAGGAAGGCCATCCAAGTCTCCCACATGGGAGCTAGGGGTCCAAGCCCTTGGGTCATCGTCCACTGCCTCTCAAGATCATTCAATGGGAGCTGGTTCAGAAGTAGAGCAGCTTAGAGTCAAGCTGGCACTCCAAAATGGGATGCCAGTGTTGCAAGCAGCCCCTTAACCCACTGTGCCGTGACACCAGCCCTATTCTGTTTCTTTTCACCCCTCTGGACAGGTGGCTTCCCTTTCAGGCCCAGCCCTCTCAGCACCTCCCTTTTAGGAGCTCCCTACTGGTCCTAAGTCCTGGGTGCTACAGGATTGCCTCTCAGTTCCCTTTGACCTTCTCCCATCTCTGTAAATAGGTGGCCACCTTTGTGAACAGCCCCTTGGATGTGTCCTCTGTTTCCTGCTTGGACTTGGCCCAAACCATTGTTTAGAAGTTCGGATCAGATAAGAAAGGCAAAATGACACAGGTGGCCCGGCACCACCTGGGTACCATGTGGCTTTATTATCTGTTTACTGAATTAACATCGCACAGATTGTTTCATGCAACGTCTCTGAGCAGGTTCCATGTCTGTAATTCAGGGAAAATCAAAAGCTCTGGCAAGACGCTGTCCTAGGCACAAAGCTAGAGGGTGTGAGAATATACTCCATCTTTTTATTACACATCCAGAGCTGTTTCATCACATCACACTGCTTTAGGCAACAGAAGATAGAATATTACCCAAAGTGAAGCATCTGGGACAGAGACAAACGAGCTAAGAGATCGGGATCTCTTCCTGGTGCTGCTCTGTCACTCATGTCTCACCCACTGCAGGCTTCCTTCTGCCAATCTTGGCTTCCAGTACTGGCTCCCGTAGGTCTTCTTTTATGCTGTTTTAAGACACAGTGTAAATGTTTCCTGCAGTCCCGTTCTTTGTTTCAGGGTTGTGTTTGATGCATGGTTCACAGGTGTATATTTGTACTAATGAAGCTCTGAAATATTTGTTCCAGCAGAGCCCTGCCAGGTTACTTCTCTGGGAAAAAGGGGCTTTTGTTGTTTTCTCTGTGAATGAAGGGCTTGTCCACACCTATCTAATTCAGTCCACTGGAACTGCCCTCCTGCCGGAGCTGAGCATTTGGAAGAAAAGGGAATGATAAGTAAATTAATACTTTGAAGAGTCTCGTTAATGATACCAACACTGCTTATAAACCAAATAAATCCAATTGCTTTGCAACAGCTCCTGATGAAAGGTTACGTGTTTTTAAAATAACTCTGACAATCAAAAGCATTAAAATGCAAAGAAATTGAATTTTACTCTTTAACTAGAAATCTATAATTTAGTCATCAACAGATAATTGTTGGTAGTAGGAACAGGGTTTTAATGTGTGCCAATTTGTTTGGTTAATCACTAAGCCATCCATCCTATAATCTGAATGCATTATGAAGGGGAAACCAATCTTAAAATCGATTGCTAGTGTAATACTCCATTGAATCCTTAATGACATCTATAATTGGAAGAGGGTGTTCTCAAACCTGAAGGCCACAAGTCGTGAAGCAATGGTTTTAGGAGCACAGACTGTAGTTTTCCCTGGAAGAGACATTCCAGGCAGATGCTTCTTTGACTGGGTTACAGTTTTCTGCTGTTTGATGCATGAGTTTTTCTGATGTGAGGGCCCTTGTGTGTTTCTTTTCGTATTCAGGCTCATTCCATGCGGAACAATTTGATGATGGTCAACTCTTGTGAAGAGCTTAGTTTTAAAAACCTGCCAGAATGGTTGAGCTCAGAGGATTGTGCTTGAGCCATGGGATGTTTGTGGTGGCCGTGACTCAGGAGGGGGTACGGTGGGCATCTGTCCCTGGGGACACCAAGGATGCTGATCGGCATTGTAACTTGCATGGGGCAGCCCTTGACAGCCGCTGCAGAATGATATGGGCCAAAATATCACTAGTGCTGCTGCTGATGTCAGAAATAACGAAGGCTCTGTGCTTTCCTCCATTGCATGGAATTTTTTTAAAAGATTAATTTATTATTTGAAAGGCAGAGTTACAGGGAGAAAGAGAGAGAGAAAGAGAAGGTTCTTCCATCTATTGGTTCACTCCCCAAATGATCACGATGCCTGGGGTGGGGCCAGGCCAAAGTCAGGAGCTAGGAGCTTCTTCTAGATCTTTCATGTGAGTGGCATGGTCCCAAACACTCGGACTATCCCTTGCTGCTTTCCCAGGCAAATGAGTGGGGAGCTGGATTGGAAGTGGAGCAGCTGAGTCTTGAACTGGGGCCCATATGGGAGCCAGTGTTGCAGGCGGTGGGTTTACCTGTTACACCACAACGTCGGTCCTGCATGGGATTCTTGGACCAAGTCTGACTGGGTCTCCTGGAGAAATCAGATTACAATTGAACTGAAGCTCTGTGTGAAGGTATCCCTTCTTCCTGGCTGTTCATCCCCAAAGCTGGCCACACTCAGACATTCTTACTGATCTATATTCCAGTTTCAATAAAACTCAATTTTTAGGCCTTTTTTTTCTTTTCTTTTGTTCTCAAAGGTCAAAATGAATATATATATATATATATATATATTTATATATATTTGAAAGTGACTAAAGCCAAGGAAGTATTTCCTTTGGGATTTCTATGAAACTTCTTTTCCTCTTTCTTCCTTCCCTCTCTCTCTCTTTAAACCTGTGCACCAGGCCTTGACATTTGCCACTGTCCGTTATGTCAGAGAGACAAAGAAAGCAGGTTGAATAGTAAGAAATTTTCTAGATAGAGAAATCCATAACCAACCATAACCCTTCAAAGGAAGCAACAACCATTTAAAAATGGCTTGGGGTACTGAACAAACTGAAGGCATTTAGAATTCCTGCGCGGTTTAATGAATGTCAGCTTCTAATTGGCCAAGTCTCGAGTTGTTTAGGAGCAAGAGGGTCCACATCATGCCCAGGGTGGGGCTAATCCACTTCAGCGGTGCCAGGTGAACTTGGTCTCTCCACTGACTTTGGATCACTTCCTTCTGGGGCTTTCAAACCACCGCATCGGGGATGTGAGAAATCGATGAGAAGCACTTTAGGCTCCTGGGAGGAAGAGTCTTGCAGACGGAAGCCGTATCGTTATTCGCATTAGACGCGGTGCAGTCATAAAACAGAAAGGCACGCATTCAGCAGAGTGCTCTGCGGTGACGTCATCTGCTTTCCGGTGAGAGCCGTGAATAGCTGCTGTAGCTGCTGGTGGAGAGCTTGTCACACAGCTCACGTTGCCAGCCAGCTTTCGTCCGGCTTCCTCTTTCTGAAGCTCCAGTAGAAAAGACAGGCAAAACAGTTTTACAAAAGCACACCTTAAGCCCTCTATGAATTTCTCGTCAGTTTTCAATTTGATATACTTTGATATTTAGGGTTTGTCTCATTGGCAATATCTTAATAAAGAAGTCATCAGTATGGGAAAGTGCCTGACACTGCAAGGACAGAGATGAGCTCAGAACAGAGCACCAGAATATTTTAACATCTCACCCTGTTTGCCCTTAACGTATTAGTTATTGAGTATTTATTAAGCATCTTCTTTCATATGGAAGTGATCAAAACAGATGATTAGACACAGGTTAAACCCAACAAAGGTAAAGACAACACACAGTAATCACAGATAAGAGAAAATACAGCAATACTTACACAGAGCAATTTTATAGCAAGGGATGTATCTGTCTGGAACATAGCAATTGTGTTTGGAGGGGTTCTCCTTTGAATAAAAAGATTTAAACATGAACAGTAAAGAAACTGTGCAGTTGTCCTCAGAGGACACTGGGCTTTAGTAGAAAGTGCCAGAGACAAAGTTACAACCTTCTGATCTTCAAGGGGCAGAAAGTGGGTCGCAGTCCTAGGGCCCAACAGGTGAAGTTGGGCAAAGCAGCTGCCCCTGGCTCACGGTGGGGAGTTGGGGACTTCAAGATGCATCAGCAAGGCCACCTGAGGGAGCAGGGATTACTGCAAGTCACTGGGGCCGAGGATGAGGTCATGGGAAGCACTGCCTGCAAGAGGCCATAGCTATTCATCACAGGGTTCAAGAAAGGAGCACAGTCAAGTTTATAAATCATCCACAGAAGTTATTGTGACGCCAGCTCAGGTCAGGGCGAGCGTTCCTGGGAGGCCAGTAGGTCAGCCATTGGAGATGTCTATCATTGTTTGGTATAACTTTTCAATTTTTTTTTTTTTCTGCCAAGGAAGCTACTGTGTCGTTCTCTGACCTTCCATCTCTAAATTAAACTTCTCTTCCACATACACAATGACTTGAAAGATAATGTAAGTGGAACTTACAGTCACTCCATGGTGCACCGCAGTGTTAAAGAACAGGTTTCTAGTACAAGAAGGTTTTCATGTGAATTCTGAATTTGCCACTGGAAAGCTGTGTGTTCTTGGGCAGATTACTTAACATCTCTAAGTCCTCCTACTTTTCTCATCCTCCTTACAGTATGGTAGTCAGAATTAGAGGACAACAATTTTAGTAGAACTAACTGGGCACCTGAGATACAGGAGGAACTTAAAAAATGTTAGCTGTAATTAATTTGGAATATAGTAGGGGAGTCTTCAAAAAGGTCGTGGAAAATGTGTATTAAGAAAAATCTAAGCATGGAAAATAAACTTATTTTTAATTCCGTTTTTCATTAACTTTATGAATACCCTTATATTGATCAAATATCAGTTTGAAAGAATTTAATGCTCCTTTAAATGTGTAACCCACCCAAGACTCCCAGAATGACTTAGCACCTGAGAAAGAACTTAGGAGCTACAGAATGTTTTTTAGAAACTTACCAAGCTCCCAGCACTTGAGTGTTTGCAGAACTGAACCTGGCTGTTTATTTAGAGGCGGTACCCAAGAGAACCACAGGCTTTTAAACAAATGCAGGTAGCGTTCCCGGTGCCATCAATACTCCAGCTCACAAATGTCAGATTCTCAAATTCATTTTAGACAAAAAAAGAAGCACAGAGTGGAGGCTCAGTTCTCCCTGGAGGCAGGCTTACTTATTATCTCATCAGCTGTCAGAATGTGTAGTGGACTTGGACATCGCCATCATACTTTATGGAAGTAGAAACTGTCCAGGAGACGTGCATACCCTTTGGGTCACAGAGCAGGATGGCAGTGAGGCTGGTCCCCAGCTCAGTAATAATTCAGGCAGATAAAGAGCTTCCTTAAGGTAGCAAGTGTCTCAAATCATCTCACTGTTTCTCAGCCTGAGGAATTGGTACCAAGTTATCTCCTTAAGCTGACCCTTAATTTATAATCTGGGACTGTGGCTAAGACTTACCTGTGGTCAACCCCATAAGGACAGCATTTAGGCTAGAAATGTCTCCATTTTCCCTACATTTGTATTTTGAGCATTAAGAACAGTAGATTTTAAAACAGCTTCTGGGGGCCGGCTCTGTGGTGCAGCAGGTTAAAGCCCTGGCATGAACTGCTGGCATCCCATATGGGATATAGTGCTGGTTCTAGTCCTGGCTTCTCCTCTTCTGATCCAGCTCTCTGCTGTGGTCTGGGAAAGCAGTAGAAAATAGCCCAAGTGCTTGGGCCCCTTCACCCACATGGGAGACCCGGAAGAAGCTCCTGTCTTCGGATCAGCTCAGCTCCAGCTGTTGTGGCCATTTGGAAAGTGAACCAATGGATGGTTCTCTCTCTATGTCTCCACCTCTCTCTTTAACTCTGTCTTTCAAATAAATAAAAAGAAAATCTTAAAACAAACAGCTTCTACCAGTCATTGAAGTTGAATGCAGCTGAAAGCAGAATGTGGAATTTTTACAGCCTGAGAAAGGGGTCAAGGGAGCTCACTTTCCTGCAGGGGAAGGTCAAGTGCAAATGCAAAAGGTGAAAGCAAATGGTTCGCTTGTGAGGGTGGGCTTCACAAAGTTCAGGGAAAATGCGGTCTTTCAATTTTATTTTTCATGAACTTTTTGAAGCCACCTGCTATATGCATGAAAGAAAGTTAAGAAAACAGCAAGCGAAAGGATAGATTAGAAAACCAATGTGGAGGAAAACAAAACTCAGTAACCAGAGACTGTTTATCCACAAATACTTCAAGCAAAAGCAGAACATAACAATGAATCCAATGAAATAGGAGCTCAAAGGTGAAATGAAATAAGAGAATGGAAAGAAAAGGGAGAGATGGCAGAACTAAGAAAGCCATCGTAACATTTTTATAGAGGTGAGCAGAAAAATTATCTTTAAAGATTTATTTGATTTATTTGAAAGGCAGACAGCTAGAGAGAGGGAGATACATACAGACACACACACACAAACAGATATTGTCCATTAGTTCACTCCCCAAATGGCTGCAGCAGCTGGGGTTGGTCCAGGCCAAAGCCAGGAGCCAGGAACTCCATCTGGGTCTCCCACAAGCCCTAGGGCCATTTTCTGCTGCTTTCCCAAGCACATTAGCATGGATTTGCATCAGAAGCAGAGCAGCCAGGATATGAGATGCCAGTGTTAAATGCTGACCCAAGGCAGAAATTTTGAAAATCAAAAGGTAAGCAATGAACAGGCAGCAGAGATAGGAGAGGGATGAGTCCCCTAAGATGAGAGCAAAAGAATGGAACAGAGAAAGTGATTAGAGTTATAATGCAGGAAAGTTTCTCTGAAACACGGGAATAATAGATTTAACACTGAACCACACACACGTACACAATGTATGAGTATCATAGAAAGAAGTAACACAGAGCTATGACTATAAAGGCACATTTACCAAATTTCAAGAATAAAAAATGGGGAGCCAGCATTGTGGCACAGTGGGTTAAGCAGCTGCCTAGGACTCCCAGCTGCTCCTCTTTCAATCCAGCTTCCTGCCAATGTGCCTGGAAAAACATGGAGGATGGTCCAAGTTTTGGGTGCCCTGCCACTTATGTTGGAGACCCAGAAAGAGTTCCAAGCTCCTGGCCTCAGTTTGGCCCCACTCCAGCCACTGTAGTCATCTGGGGAGTGAACCTGCAGGTATAAAATATCTTTCTCTCTATCTCTCCCTCACTTGCCTTTCAAATAAATATAATACATCATTTTAAAAAGGGAATAAAGAAAGAATTTCAGGTACCCAAGCAGAAAAATCGAGATACCATCAAAGACAGAGAAGTCTAGAGAGTTTTGGGTATCTACATGGTAATGCTAAGAGTTAATATACCAATGCCCACAATGTCCCGAGGGAAATAAGTGATGACCCAAAAATATTATGGAAGGGGAGCTTGTTCACACAAAAAGACAGAAGGTATAAGTGAAAGCATTCTAGGGATGTAGCCCCATAAGCACTATTGTTTGGGAAAGCATTTTCTTAAAACACAATATAACAGTTAAGCACATAAATCCTAGGCATCATTTTCAAAAAGTTTTACAAAATGAGCACACGTGGGTAGCACTTGAGGACCAAGATATAGACCAATGTTGTTACCCCAAAGCCCCATTAAATCTCCTTCAAGTCATTAGCACCTTCCCAAAGTCAACCACTGTCTGTTTTCAACACCATGCACTCATTTTTGACTGTTTTTGAACTTCATACAATTGCAGTCATGTTGTACTCACTTTTGTTGTCTAGCTTCTCTTCCTCAGTGTAACATTTACCTGTACTGCATCAGACAGAAGCTTGTCATGGAATTTTGGTTTGCAGTCTGTGCATTTTGAATATTATAATATGAAATTTGGGATCCTGTTAAAATCTGCTGAAGAATGTTGGTTTTTTTAGTTTTTGTTTAAGTAGCAATCATTCCAGAAACCCTTTTTAAAAGATTTATTTGTTTATTTGAGAGGCAGAATTACAGAGAGGTAGAGACAGAGAGAGATAGGTCTTCCATCTGATGGTTCACTCCCCAATTGGCTGCAATGGCTGGAGCTGGCTTGATCCAAAGCCAGGAGTCAGGAGCTTCTTCCAGGTCTCCCACATGGGTGCAGGGGCCCAAGGACTTGGACCATCTTCTACTGCTTTCCTAAGTCATAGCAGAGAGCTGACCTGGAAGTGGAGCCACTGAGACTTGAACTGGTGTCCATATGGGATGCCAGCACTGCAGGCGGCTGCTTTACCCGCTATGCTACAATGCTGGCCCCTCATTCCACAAGTCTTGGCTCCCTTCCATAGTCCCAAGTCACTTTAATATTGAAAATCCTTGCATTGCTGTCTTCCAGGTCTGCCTAGGACCTGGGAGGTGGTGACAACTGGAGGACTCTTGTCGCACAATGATTCTATCCCAACTTCCATGCTAAGAGGCGACCAAACTTGAGCATGGCTTCTAGCAGCAAAAGGTTATATCCCTCGGGTGGCCCTGAAACATCTCCATGCTACCGTGAGAATTCACTGCTTGTTCTGGCTAACACCTGACTACGAGACCTTGACCTCCCTTTCTGAGAGTATCCACTAGAAAGGGCTTGCCGTTGAGAATACTCCTACAACTCCGAAGTGTCTTTTTTTAAGGACCTGAAAGCAAATTCCTTTGAAATACAATCATCAAGAAGGGCAAGACCTCGGTCTCTCAGCTTCTGTGAAAGGACAGAATCCTAACTTTGGCAATTTACAGCTAACAGAGACAGCTGGACTCCCTGCGTTTACAGGGACCCACCCTTGGTGACTGTCATTTGTCTCACTCCCCTGAGCCCCTGCTCTCTCCCCTGCCTACTCTTGTCTTTCCCTTTAAATCACCCCAACACCTCAGCACACATTGGAACCGAAATAGAGCTCAGTTCTTTCCCTTACTCTGAGTAGGAGAAATCTGTGAATGAAGTCCATTTTTGCTGCTTGAACTGAAGTCGGGCTTTGTTTCTCTTTGGCAGTGGCCTAGAGCAGAGTTGAGCTCTCAAAGCCTTTGTTGTGTGAATTCCAGTCTGATCAGTGCATGTGCAGCTCTGTAGCAAGTCCAGTACTTCTCACATAGGCCTAAAGGGTCCCTTCAGCTCTCTTTTCCCCATAATCTTCCCACATTTTCTGGCTTCCTGTGGCCCTCTTCCTGGGCCTCCAGCTACAAACCATTGCTTTCATTTTCTTCATGCTGTCAGGTGCTGCCTGTAGCAAATGCCACATGGTGACAAAGCAGTGAGACAGAAACTTATGACAGCCACCACCCCTGTAGGTCATAGCTCCTTTCTGAAGGCTTACGAAGTACAGGGCCAAAGTGTTAAGAGAACTCTGTCCTGAATCAGTACCAGTTCTCCTTTTGGGTCCCCTGACCAGGGAGACTTGGTTTTCCTGGGAGCTTGTCCAGTCTCTACTCATTAACAATTTTGGGAAATATGGCATTTTAAGCTTGGCTGTTGTTAAACTGAAGTAAGTTTGACCTAAATTTACTCTGTATGTGGATAATGAAGTTTAGCCCAAAGCAGCCTCCATATTTAGAGCAAACTGTACCTTAGCTTGATGTCCTTAGCTTGATGTTGTAACCTAAGAGCACACTCTTGTAACCAAGCAACTAAACCCAGCCAATCACAGCAGCTGCAGTTCAACCAATCACAGGCTGCCATCTGATCAACCATGCCCTTATAGGGCAAATGCTAATTGCAGCCAATCAGGTTATCTCTGAAAGTCATTTGCCCTTCTCTGGCTATAATACAATCTGTACACATGTTGGGGCAGGGCATTTTGAACCATCCTTGGTGTGGAATGCTGCTTGGTTTTAGAACCTTTGTCTTGTCCCAGAAAACCTAAAAGGTCTCATTTCCTCTTTTCCCAATATATTAAGAATAAAAACTAAACCAAAGCAAAGAAACTGGAAGCTTACCTATGGTGATTGCTTCTTTTTCTTTTTTAAAGATTTTATTTATTTCTTTGAGAGGCAGTGTTACAGAGAGAGGGAGAGATAGAGAGAGAGTTCTTTCATCCGCTGGTTCAATCCCTAAATGGCTGCAATGGCCAGAGCTGGGCCAATTCAAAGCTGGGAGCCAGGAACTTTTTGAGGGTTTCCCCTGTGGGTGCAGAGGCCTAGCCACTTGGGCCATCTTCCATTGCTTTACCAGCTATAGCAGGGAGTTAGATCAGGAGAGAAGCAGCTGGGACACAAACTTGTGCCCATATAGGTTGCCAGTGCTGCAGGTGGAGGCTCAACCCACTCCACCACAGTGCCAGTCCCGATGATTGCTTCTTGGGGTTGGATTCTTTACCCTCTTTGTCCTTAGTTAATTTCCAGAGCCCTCTGTTCGTTGCTTTATGTCTTCTGTGCAATGTTTGTTATCTTCATTGCAGTCAGTAGGAGAAATAATGTGGAACATGATTCCTCCATCTTAACCAGAAGCAGACCTCTTCTATTTGTAAAAAAAAAAAAAAAAAAAAAAAAAGATTTATTTATTTGAAAAGCAGAGAGAGATAGAGATAGAGATAGAGAGAGAGAGAGAGAGAGAGAGAGAGAGAGAGAGAAAATAGAACTTTTACTTGCTGGTTTATCCCTCCAAAGGCCAGGGCTAGGTCCAGATGAAACCAGGAGCCTGGAGCTCCATCTGGGTCTCTCATATGGGTGCAGAGGCCCAAGTATTCAGGCCATCTTCTGCTTTCCTAGACACATTAGTGGGGAGCTGGATTGGAAGGAGAGAAGCCAGCACCTGTAGGATGCTGACGTCATAGGTGACGGCTTAATCTGCTGTGTCACAGTGCCAGCCCCACAGACCTCTTGTATACATATACTTTTAAATATTTAACTTGGAATCATACTGAGATGGTTTTTGTTTTTTAAAATATCATGTATCTTATTAGTCTTCTAAAATAATTTACTGGCTATGTTGTGCATCTATCTTAATTGATTTAATTAATTTCCTAATGTTTAGGTGCTTTAAATTTTTAGCAATATAAATAATACCAGTGTGAATATCTGTTAGTATGACTAATTAATTTCTGAAAATATGACAAAGAATGTGAATATTAAGTCCCATTTTTGCTTCTTTAAAGAAATACAATTTTGCTATAGAAACTGCAGTTTGGTTTTCTGTTCTCATGTTTTCACTGTTTGTTTTGAAATAATTTCAAATTTATAGAAAAGTTCTAAGCACAGCATTGAGATCCCTGACACTGTGAACCTTTTGTCACATTTGCCTTATCTTTCTTCATGCATGAACATCTAAACATTTTTTTTTCTGAACCATTTGGGAGCAGGTAGTGACCCCAGGACTCTCACTTTGGTGTGTGTTTATATCACCTAAGAACAGTGATATTAGCCTTATTGTGGGCTGGATGAAATGGGTTCCCATGAGAATAGCAACTGATCTGCCTTTCCACCTTTCCCAAACATATACAGAGTGAGACAAGTGTAACGAATCCCTCTCCCTCATGTAACCATCTCCATGCTCCACTGATTTTCAACTGTGCCAATCTGATCTCTATTCTTCTTCCTGCCCCCTCTCCCATGCTGGATTGTATTAATGCGAATTCCAGCTGTTTTATCATTTCATTCACAAGTACTTCAGCATGTCTAAGAGAGGAACATTCATTTAAAAAAATGTAGCTCCAATGCCATGATCCTGGTAATATCTATATTGAGAAACTCTGATTCAGTCTACTGATCCTTGGGTTGGCTTCAATGCATCTCTCTGACAGAACTGATTCTAAAATACTTTGAACTTGGGAGAAGCTCCCCAGAAAAGGAGAGGAGGAGAAGCATAATCCCAATAGTTTTCCTGGGAGACTCAGCACCAGTTGTGCTGAGTTCCTCAGCTCTAACCCTTCGAGTTCTGCCTGAGTGTGAGTGACCTCCTTTGGGCTGGCAGAGCTGAGTCGCTGGCTGTTTCCTTTTATGCCGTTATTTGATGTTTGCTGATCTTTCCTGAAAGAGCCCCACTTTGGTGTCTTCAATTCAGGTCTCACAGCTTCCACCCTACAGCAGCTGAGAAGCTGTTCGTTTGTCTTACATCACTCCCCTGAGATGAGGAGTAAGGGAGAAGTCAGATCTGAGGGAAAGTGGGAAGAGATCAAATGTTACACAACATGCTATTTTTCCTCTTCTGAGTCTCCCAGACAGTAGCAGCTGTCTCTTAATGCATTATTAAAGACAATTATCTAAGAGGAGTGGATTGTTACTCCACTGCTGATTCAAGGAGTGAAGCAAATGTTTGCTTTTTTGTGTTTGAATCAGTGATGCAATCAGGACGATTTGGTGGTGCCTCAGCTGCATGGGGCATTCCCTGCACGCATCTCAGCACAGGACATGGAGGTGGAGCAAGCAGAGTAGGATACTACTGTTATTGGACCCAAAGCAAGAAGTGTCAAGCAGCCTGTATTTCAGATCTTTACACATTCTTTTCACCTAGTGCATATGGAAAAATATATACTAGAAGTTTCTACAGAGGTGTAATCCACACTAGAGAAGCAAGGGCTGGGATTGAGCTGAGATTTTCCCAAGACCAGGGACCCTGTCTTGCCCTCCTCCCCCAACAATACCTCCACCTTGTCAACTGAGTGCTGCTAACTGGCAATGTGGGGCCGACGCCACAGCTCAATAGGCTAATCCTCTGTCTGTGGCGCCGGCACACCAGGTTCTAGTCCCGGTCGGGGTGCCGGATTTTGTCTCGGTTGCCCCTCTTCCAGTCCAGCTCTCTGCTGTGGCCCGGGAGTGCAGTGGAGGATGGCCCAAGTGCTTGGGGCCCTGCACCCCATGGGAGACCAGGAGGAGCACTTGGCTCCTGGCTTCAGATCAGCGCGGTGCGCCGGCCGCAGCGCACTGGCCGCAGCAGCCATTGAAGGGTGAACCAACGGCAAAGGAAGACCTTTCTCTCTGTCTCTCTCTCTCCCTGTCCACTCTGCCTGTCCGGGAAAAAAAAAAAAAACAATAACAACAACAAAAAACAAAAACAAACAAACAAACAAAAAAACTGGCAACGTGGAGCTGTGTTGGCAACGTGGAGCTGTGGTGACTGACCTGCAGGAGCGAGGACAATCATGGAGTTTACACAGGCAGCAGCTTCCCAGTGGTCTTCACCAGGGCCGGGCCGGGCAGGAGCCTAAATCTTCCTGTGATCTCTCTTGAAACCAAGACAAGGGGGCTGGCATTGTGGCCAGTGAGATAAGCTGCCACTTGTAAAGCTGGCATCCCATATTGGAGTGCTGGTTCGAGTCTCAGCTATTCTGCTTCTGATCCAGCTCCCTGCTAATATGGCTGGGAAAGCAGCAGAGGATGGCCCAAGTACTTGGGTCCCTGCCATGCAAGTGGGAGACCCAGATGGAGTTCCTGGATCTTGGCTCTGGCCTGGCACAGCCCCTGATGTTGCAGCCATTTGGGAATGAACCAAGGATAGAGAATCTTCTGTCTCTCCTCTCTCTATCACTCTGCCCTTCAAATAAATAAATCTTAAATTAAAAAAAAAACCTAGATAATATTTGTTCAGTGATCAGAACTGTGCTCTTTAGCTTCTACATCATGACATTATATCATGAAGTCAGAATAATTAAAGCAGTTTTGTGCTGGCAAAAGAAGAGAAACATTGCTGGGCTAGTTTAGAAAGTGCTCAAGGAGTCCCAAATTCTTAAGGGAATTTAATGCATGACAATTCCAAAGCAGTAGGGGAGGAGAGCGATGACTTAAAAAATGGCTAAGGCAACAGAAAAAGAAAGTTATAACTGGGCAGAAAAATTCATACCAGATGACTTAGAGATTTAAGTGTAAAACATTGCTATCAGCATGGGAGAATTTTTGTCAAAGAATATTTAGATTATTCAAAGGTGAGACGGTCCTTTTGAACAATACTTAAAAACAGGACTCCAGAAAATTTAATATATGTGACTACACTAAAAAAATTCTACAAAGCAGACAATGCAAAAAGTTAGTTTGAAAAATTAAAATTCAAATCACAAACTGGAGAAAGACACTTGCAGTGCATATAAAAGGACCTAATCATTCAGTATAAGATTACCATCTCGCCAATAAGAAAAAGATAAGACAAAATGTGCAAAGGACCAGAATAAGCAATGTATTGAAAAACAAATCCAAGTGATTATGAGGTTTACTGCCATAAAAGGATACTCAGTCTCAATGAAAATGAAACACATGTAAATTAAAATAATGAGATGCCACTTTTCATCTGTCAAAGCAGATGACCTAGGCAGATCAGTAAGTTCAGTAATAAACAAGCAATGGGAAAAAGACATTTCCAGAATTCCCATACATTGCTGGCGAGACAAGTCAGCAGACAGCCCTCAAAAATACAAATGATTTTAAGCCATTTACTTGAACATTTAAGAATTATTTTTTACTTCGGAGAGTGAGAATTCCCATCTGCTGGTTTGCTTCCCAAAAGCCCAAGTTGCGAACTCAATCCAGGTCTTCCACGTAGCTGACCTTGAACCATCATGGCTGCCTCCCTGGGTCTGCCTGGGGAGGAAGCTAGAGTCAGGATTTGGTGCCTGGAATCACATCCAGACATCCAGGCATCTTAACTGCTAACCACCTGCTTACCCCCAAGCACATACACTTTTGAATCTGGTAGTTCAATGTTTAGAAGTTTGTTCTATCAGTATGCATATAGGTGGACAATGAAACATGAATAAGTGTTGTGCTATTGCCTGCAGAAACCTAACACTAGACAAAAACTAAATGTTTATCAAATGGAGGTAGAGGGGGAGGGGTATCTGGTTAAATAGATTATTAAATAGCTTATTTAGGGGCTGGCACTGTGGCATAGTGGGTAAATCTGCTTCCTGCAGTGCTGGCATCCCATAAGGGTACTGGTTTGAATCCTGGCTATTCTACTTCCTATCCAGCTCTATGCTATGGCCTGGGAAGGCAGTAGAAGATGCCCCAAGTCCTTGGGCCCTTGCACCTGTGTGGGAGACCTGGAAGAAGCTTCTGGCTCCTGGCTTTGGATCTGCCGGGCTTCAGCTGTTGTGGCCAATTAGGGAGTGAACCAGTGGGTGGAAGACTCTCTCTTTCTGGCTCTCTTCCTACCTCTGCCTCTCTGTAACCCTGCCTTTCAAATAAATAAATAAATAAATAAATAAATAAATAAATGTTTCAAATAGCTCATTTATTAATGGGATTACTAATATCACTGTTATAAATCAGGTAGATACATGTGCAAACATGAAATAATCTTCCAGCTATACTGTTTAGTTAAAAAATGCACAGGAAATCAGGCTTTTTTTTGTGAAATTTTAAATAAATGAGCGAATGTTGAAATACTCCAAAAATCAAGTCAGTTAACTGATGATAAAAATACCTGAAAAACATAATTTAGTTCCAGAAACAGAGAAGAATTAAACATAATACTAATATCACATAAGTGTTATAAGAAAATATAGAAAATAACATATTTTATAGACTTGACTTGAGAAAGATTTCCTAAGGAACTAGAAAATCCAGTTGCCTAAAGTTAGATAAACCGAAAGGTTCTACTACAGGAAGATTTTAAAACTTCTGAATATCAAAAGGCAGTGTAAGCAAGTTTTCAGAAAGGAAGTTAATGGGAGAAAATACTTTATAGAAGAGATGCATGAATAAATCCAACATATACAAAAAGCTCCTACAAATCACTAAGAACAAAAGATCAACAACCCAGTAGAAAAGCATTGCATAACCTAGTGCCTACAGAGACCAGGTAGGTCACTGGATTTTGGTGGCCTTTTGTTAGAAGGCAAGGCTAGGGGGCTAGCGCTGTGGTACAGTGGGTTAACACACTGGCCTGAAGTGCCGGCATCCCATATGGGCGCCGGTTCTAGTCCCGGCTACTCCTCTTCCGTTCCAGCTCTCTGCTATGGCCCAGGATAGCAGTAGAAGATGGCCCAAGTCCTTGGGCCCGTGCACCCATGTAGGAGACCTGGAAGAAGCTCCTGGCTCCTGGCTTTGGATCGGCACAGCTCTGGCCATTGCAGCCATCTAGGGAGTGAAACAGCAGATGGAAGAACACTGCCTTCCTCTGCCACAGCAGAGAGCTGGACTGGAAGAGGAGCAACCGGCACTAGAACCCGGCGCCCATATAGGATACAGGTGCCACAGGTGGAGGATTAACCAAATGAGCCATGGCTCTGGCCCCCAGGGATTGGGTCTTTCTTTTATCTCAGCCTTCTGTTGCTGGTTCTGGTGTTTAAAAGTGTCATGTATCTGGATTTCTAAATATTGGCTTAATTCTACAAAGCACTGTCCAATTGAGCAAGGCTTGTGTCTTCAAACTTTGTTACAGAAAAAAGATCAAAGACTGTAACTAGGCCACTTACAGGAGCATAAATGGCCAAAAGAAATGTGTAAGTACAGTGTAATGGTTTAAATATGATGTGACCCCAAAACACTTGCAGGAAGCTGCACCCAAAAGTCTTGTATGAATGATACAAAGAGGGTGGAAGTGTAAGCCAGTTGTGGTGTTCAGAGGTGGGACATTTGGGGAGTGATCAGATTGGATATGGTTGTTAGAGTGGAGTCCCCTACGTTCAAATCTTGGTGGCTTTAAAAGGAGATAGTCATAAAGACAGACATAGACTATAGAATGGTGACTAAAATGGAATAATACCCAAGCATGTTAACGACGGTGACGTGAGGGGCCTGGGACTCAGGGAAGCTTTGCTTCCCATCCTTTCTGTACCCTTATTTTTTTCTGTAGTCAAGATGCATAACCATGGGTAGTGAGAAACAGTTTCTCTTAGACCTGCCCCCTGTCCCCCTTAGGGTCACAGTGGTGGCTGAGCAAAGTTTAATGCACCTGAAATGATGCCCAAGTAGGGCAGACAGCAGGGATATTCACAAGGAGGCCTGGCTCCACAAAGAAGAGGGCAGACTGAGTTGCTGGCTGAGTGGGAACCAGGGCCTTGACCCAAAGGGGTATCCAGGCCGAAGAGTGCCAGGGGACAGAGAGAGAGGATGGCTGGGTGCAGATGTCTCCCAGGGGTGACCCCAGCAAAGGGTTGCACACCTCTTGGAAAATTTTCCCTCCTATTGTTCTAACCTTGTGTTTACTTTGGCGACATTTATTTAAGGCAACATTGATTTTGCTCTGCGATTTCTGCTATTCTTCCCTTTTCTTAAACTTCTTGCTCAACCTTGGTGCCTGAGTCCTGCTGTCCTGTGGGCCAGGTTAACCCTAAGAGAGTCGTGTTTAAGGGGCCCTTGCCTTGGCAGGGCTGATGGATGAGATGAGTTTTGTGTTCCCTTCCAACTCCAGGGCTCTGTTGCATTAGGCGGTGGAGACCCAAGGCTTCAGCACAGGATGAAGATGTCTGAGAGGGGCTGAGTCAAAATTGTTTGTGTTGAGCCTCACCTGCTGCATTCTTTGCGATACTCACAGCCCCTTTGGTTGTGGGCCCCTCTGGATGGAGCACACATGCGTTGTGCAGGTCAGAGACTTGAGTTTCCTAAACGCCCCAGGATGATCTCTTCCTGAAACAGGATTCCCTTGGAGAAAGCTTTCTAACTGCTTTACAACGTTCTCCTCCATGGAACCCGACTGAGTTGAAAAGCAGCCCATTCAATGTAATGTATGTCCATGGAGATAAGGGTTTGAGGGCACCTGTCTGTGGATCACCACTTTGAGGTCTCTTGGAAGAAGGGGCAGCATGCAAGCCACATTTTTTCCTCTACTTTGAAGGGCTACATGAAAATCATTTCTTATTCTGTTCTGATCCTTGATCCCTGTACTGTTCCAGAAAAAACTAAGATCCAAATGGATATATTGATTTTTTTTAAAGTGTGTCTATTGGTTTTTTTCATAATGACACTGGGTAGGCTTTTCATGTCTCCAAGTTAGAACGGTCCTTCTTAGACCATAGCTTTCTGAAGAATGCAATCAGATTTATGTGGTTTGGAGCATTCTGGAACTGGGTTGAATTCTGGTTCATGAACTACAGAACTCCTGTAATCTGCCTTATAATACCTTGGAGTTTTTGGTACCAGTTATTGACAATGGCTCTTTATAGGCCTGAAGCTTTAAGGCCAAATCTGAATTAGTCCCTACCTGCTTTTCAACTTTCACCTCCAATGCCCTCCAAAGAACTCCAGCTAATGTGGCCAACATGCTCTGTTCTGTGAAGAGGTCTTGGCATTCACAAATTCATCCATTCATTCGCTCATTTATTTATTTAACAAATATTTATCCAGTGCTTACTGTTGCTATGAACATGACTACATGGTACCAGAAACCCCTCTTGTCCAATCCAGATCAGCTCTCAGTCCTCACTCATCTGACCGCTCAGCATGATTAATCAATGAATTCCTTCTTTTCATTTTTCCTTTTTCCTCAGCTTCTTGGGTACCACGTCCTCCTAATCTTCCGCCTACATCTTTGGCTGCCTTTCCTTTGGGTCTTGGCTGGTTCCTCCTCTTCTCCATGACTTCTCTATAGTGCAGTGTGTTGGTTCCATCCTCTGCATTTTTCTTGTCTTTTCCAGTCCTGTGAACACTTAGAATACCATTTATATTCAGATAATGCCCAAGTGCATATCTTCAGCGCTGATTGTATTTCTCTGGCCTGCTTCCCCATTCCATTGCTTCTAGATCCAGATTCTTACACAGATGATATCAGACTTATGATGCTTTGACTTAAAACTTTTTGACTTTACAATGGTACAAAAATGATAAACTTTCAATAAAAAGCATGCTTTGACTTTTTTTTGGAAAAATTATTTTTATTTACTTGAAAGGCAGAGTTACAGAGAGAGAGAGGCTGAGAGAGAGAGAGAGACTGAGAGAGAGAGAGAGAGAGAGAGAGAGATCTTCCATTGTCTGGTTCACTCCCCAAGTGGATGCAATGGCCAGGGCTGGACTAGGTTGAAGCCAGGAGCCAGGAGCTTCATCCAGGTCTCTATATGGGTGCAGGGTCCCAAGCATTTGGGCCATTCTCTGCTGCTTTCCCAGACACATTAGCAGGGAGTGGGATTGGAAGTGGAGTGGCCAAGACTCAAACCAGTACCCATGTGAGATGCCAGTGTCTCAGGTGGTGACTTCACCCACTATGCCACAGCACTGGCCCTTTTTCAATGCAGATCCTTTCACAAATGTAGTACCGTACTCTATTGCGATGTCAGGCAGCTTCCCAATCAACCTTGTGCTCACAAGAGAAAGCAACCCATGCTCCATAGTGTATTGTGTTGCTGAATTAGGATGTTTGGAAGGTGAGGTCTACCAAGTGCCTTTCCAACTCATGGTATTTTCTTTTTTAAAAAACTTTTATTTAATAAATATACATTTCCAAAGTACAACTTTTGGATTATAGTGGCTTTTCCCCCATAACCTCCCTCCCACCCACAACCATCTCCTCTGCCACTGCCTCTCCCATCCCATTCTTCATCAAGATTCATTTTCAATTATCTTTATATACAGAAGATCAACTTGGTATATACTAAGTAAAGATTTCAATAGACTGTACCTACACAGACACACAAAGTATAAAGTACTGTTTGAGTAGTAGTTTTACTGTTAATTCACATAGTGTAACATATTAAGGATAGAGATCCTACATGGGGAGTAGGTGCACAGTAACTCCTGCTTTTGATTTAACAATTGACACTCTTATTTATGACGTCAGTAATCACCCGAGGCTCTTGTCATGAGCTGCCAAGGCTATGGAAGCCTCTTGAGTTCACAAACTCCGACCTTATTTAGACAAAGCCTTAATCAAAGTGGAAGTTCTCTCCTCCCTTCAGAGAAAGGTACCTCCTTTCAACATCTGTTGGGTTTATGGGATGTAACCCCATTATAAGTCTAGGATCATCTGTATTTAGTTCTCCGTAGCACCTGGGGTAGTTTCTGTACAGCCTCCACCTAACTAGATGATGGAACCATACAAGATCTGTGGTGGCCTCACAGCATGTCCAGAGTGGAATCAAGTGCCTGCCTTCTCTGTTCTCTGCTTCAGTCACACAAGCTTCTTTGCAGTCCCTCCAACATACCACACTTGTTCTGTTTTCAGGGCATTGACAGGTGTAGCTCCTTCCACTGAGCACTTTTGTGCTCTCCCTCACTTTCTGTGGGTTTAGTCTCCTGTGTCACCTTCTCCGGGGGGGGGTTCTTGAACTACTCTGTCCAAAATGGGCCCCTCTCTGAACCCCCATCTGCACTTGTTTACCCATCCTGCCTTAGTTCTTACTGCACAAGCACCTGCTGTTGTCTGATAACACCTGTGTGTCTGTTCATGGTGTGTCTCCTGCCCTAGGGGGTGCATCCCAGGAGATCATGGACTCCGTCTTGTTTTCATCCTTCTATCCTTTGTACCTCAAACAGAAGTTGGCACTCAGTAATGGACTTGTTGTATGACTCTATGGATGTCCCAGGGATTAGTGATCTTACCTTTTTCCCAAAGAGCTGCTGCATTTTTTCATGGACATGCAGTTAACAGGAAGAACCCTGTGTTATTTCAGACATCCTGTGCCTGTTTTATTCTGCCAACTCAGCGGCAGATGGAGCAAGAGAGGGGCTATGATTTATGCTCTTGCCATGCTCTTGCCCAACATTTATTCTGTGCCAGGCTCTTCCAACTCTTTGAGGATGTGTATGTAGATGTGGTAGCAACTTAGGTTTTCCTTCTGAGGCAAGTATATCAGAGTGACTTAATCCAAATTCTAGTCTAAAGGAACACAAACCTAGCCATAAGTGGTAAGTGGAAGATAATTCTCAAAGCATTCACTGTCTAAGAGGGCTCTCCCAAGAGATAAAGCAGAGAAAAACATGAAACCAAATTCCAAGGCAATAGGCCCCTGCTCCCTCCTGAACATGGTGGAACACTCATTCAAAGTGGGATCCATGGATCCCAGGAAGCAGGTCTAGGATATAGAAATAATTTTCATAATAACGCTGTCAATATTTGATTTTGTCATTGTGTTGATGTTTACTCTGATGGTGCAAAATCAATGGTGGCTGTCTTAGTCCATTTCTTGTTGCTTGAACAGGATACCTGGGACTGAGCATTATAAAGAAAAGAGCTTTATTTTGACCCACAGTTCTAGAAGTCCAAGAGCATGGCTGTGGCATCTGCTTGGATTCTAGTGAGGGTCACATGGTGCTTCCCACATAGTGGAAAATAGAAAGAGCAAGCAAATACTTGCAGAAGAGAGGCCTAATGGTAAGAAAGGAAGAGAAATCAAGGAAGTTGAATTCATGTTATAACACTCCACTCTTATGATAATCAACCCACTATGTGGGAGCCACATTAACCCCTTAGTGAGGTGGATCCTTGAGGATCCAATACCTTTTAAAGATGCCACCATCTCTCAGCACCATCACATTGGAGACCAACCCTCAGCTTTAAATCTTGTTGAGGACAAATCATATTCAAACCATCACAGTGGATAGAACTGCTGATTCTTTAGTACAAATCACAGAAGTTAGCAAAATTCTAGCCAGCGGTCACTTGGACAAACAATTAAGTGATTGAATTATAAGCAAAGGGGCATTTTTTTTTAAACAAGACATCATTATTACTTGAATGAACAACGGACAAATGATGGCTTTTCAAAATGTACTATCTGTCAGACATTGAGGACATATTGTATTGCAAGTTTGGTCCCTGGTGTGGTGGTTTTGAGGTGGTGGAACCTTTAAGAGATGGTTTTAGAGGGAAGTGAATAGGCCATTGGGGGCACTACCCTTAGAAGGCATTAATGAAGCTCTTCAGGGGCCCTAGTTAATTCCTGTGGGAGTGGATGGTTATAACAAAATCAAGCCTGGCCCCAGAATTTCTCTGGCTTCCTGGCTTATCCTGCAGTCTCTTCTGCATGTGCTCCCACCATTGTGGTTACATCACCCCATGAAAACATCACCAGAAACTGAACAGATCGGGCCATGGGGTCCTGGACTTTGATCCACCAGAATCGTGAGCTAAATAAACTTCTTTTCTTTATAAAGTATCCAGGATTATGTATGTTGTTATAGTAACAGTCTGGTTAGTGGACTAAATATACAGCAGGGTTAGGCATTTGCCTAGGTTTTTTTGTTTCAAAGTTGAGAAGATGAATTTAAAATACTGTCCACCTTGAGCTTTTGTTCTCTGAGCGATAAAAAATGATGAAGAATGTAAAACAAGAGACAGAGCGGGACTGAGAAACTCTAATGTCTCTCTCCTTGCTTTCAACCAATGAGATTTATGCATTTGTTCCAGAAATATGTATTGATCGCTGTGCCCATGTGCCACTTTGGATGTTTGCAGGGTAATCAGATCATACAGATACTCACCCTCTCAGGGCTCAGTGTCCTTGCCAAAGTTAGAAAGGATGCTCGTCAAGAAACGTTCAAGGTTGAGACAGCTGTGATTTTGATCAACCGAGGAAACAATTCCCTGCTTCCTTTTCATATATCTATAAAGATTTTAAATAAGCAAATCTAAAAATTTCTTCCATTTTACCAATATTGAAGTCCTTCAAAGCTTCAGTCTTTCTCGGAAGATGAATAATGGGATCTTTTTTTTTTTTTAATAGTTTTTTTAATTTAATGACAGATAGACAGTGAGAGAGAGAGAGAGAGAGAAAGGTCTTCCTTCCTTTCCCCAAATGGCCACTACAGCCGGAGCTATGCCAATCTGAAGCCAGGAGCCAGGTGCTTCCTCCCAGTCTTCCATGCGAGTGCAGGGGCCCAAGCACTTGGGCTATCCTCTACGGCCTTCCCGGGCCACAGCAGAGAGCTAGACTGGAAGAGGAGCAAACGGGACTAGAACCTGGTGCCCATATGGGATGCTGGCACTGCAGGTGGAGGATTAACCAAGTGAGCCACGGCGCCGGCCTCAATAATGGGATCTTTCAATGACAGGGGAAGAGGAACAAACACCCTGGGAACTTGGAAGATGCATCTGTGCATGCTCAACTCTCCTCCTCTTAGCAGCAGCTACCTCTGAGTGGCACCCCTCATATGTACTCTGCTCATCTCTGAACCTCAGCTCAGTTCAATCCAGCTTCATCAGAGGGACTGATTGATTTTTCGGGTGTGACTCAGCCCCATGTGGTGATACGATTGGACTGCCCACCCATCAGTTCCAATAGCGAAGCAGAAAAAGCTCTGATGTTCTCAAGGGCTCTTTTCTCCCCTTTCTTTTCAGATGGCTTTGCCGTGTTCTATCCTTCTTAGCATGGTCAATAAAACCCAAGGTCAATCATTTTTGAAATAGCAAAGGGATTTACGAGTCATGACAAAACAGTGAAGGGCTCTTGATTTGATGAAACCCAGGAAAGAATCTAGTTGCAAAAAATGGGTTAACACCATCTCAAAAGTCAAATGTTTAATACCAGAAAGGTTGATTCCTGGACTTTAAAGTCTCAACAGGGAAGAGAACTCTGTAGACCCGACCCATGTTATTCTGATTTGAAAGGAGGATGCAAACCCCTGGGGCTGGCACTTGTCACAGAAACATCTCTGCTTTGAAAAGAGAACAGTTTTCTCTTTAAAAATGACTGTGTGATACTCTTGAGGTCTCAGTTCCCTTAGTGCAATACCAACATTTTCTAACTGTTCTGTCTCTTACGTTTAGAATATAACACTTGCTTGCAAAAGACATACATTCTGCCTTATCAATTTTTGTGCATCCTGTTATTTTTTTTAAAGGTTTGTTTATTTACTTGAAAGGAAGAGTTACAGAGAGGCAGAGGCAGAGAAAGAATGAGAGGGAAAGAGAGGTCTTCCATCCGCTGGTTCACTCCCCAAATGGCTTAATGGCCAGAGCTGGGCTCAATCTGAAGCCAGGAGCTAGGAGCTTCTTCTAGGTCTCCCACACAGGTGCAGGGGCCCAAGCACTTGGGCCATCTTCTACTGCTTTCCCAGGCCATAAGAGAGAGCTGGATTAAAAGTAGAGCAGCTGGGACTCAAACCAGCTTCAATATGGGGTGCTGACATTGCAGGCGGTGGCTTCAACTGCTATATCACTATATCACTGTTCTTAGCCCAGTACATGGTAGAAAGAAAGCTCCTTAACAATGTTGAATGGGGAGTGGGCCTTTGGTACAGTGCTTAAGACACCGCTTGAGGTACCTGTGTCTTGTAATGGAATACATGGTTTCCAGTCCCAGCTGTGCTTCTGATTCTAGCTCCTGATGCACTCTGGGAGCCAGCAGATTATGGCTTAAGTAAGTACTCAAGTCCCTGTTACCCGTGGGGGAGACCTGTACTGAGTTCCAGGCTCTTGGTTTCAGCCTGGGCCAGCCCTGGCTATTGCAGGCATCTGGGGAGTAAATCAGTGGATTGTAGACTTTCTCTCTCTCTCTAAATGCCTTTCAAATAAAAAAAATTAAGAGTTGAATTGATGTCTGGCTCTGTCTTCTAATATGGTAGCCTGTATCATGCTGCAAGGCAATGCTCACTTTTCTAGTGTGAACTTAGGCATCTTGTTCCTGGTAATTATCAGGCATGAACCAAAGAGCAAAAGCTCCCTGCTCATGCCAACACATTCTGCAGATGAAGCTGAGTCGTCCTGACAACCAAGCCAGGAAGCTCAGTGGCGGCTCACAGGTGGGCGGCAGTATCTTTCATGGAAGTGTTCCTTCTTCAATCATTTATCCAAGACAGACCAATGGTGTATTGTAAGCTAGGAACTCTGGGCTGGGCTCCAGGAATATAAAGTTAGGGTAGGATTGTATGATTTATAAAAAAAAAGAAAAATATAGAATTTCCCAATTAGATTTGTATTTCAAATAATTTATGAATGATTTTTTATTATATCTGAAATACAAGTGATGCACCACTTAGAATGGTTTGTCTTATGGGTTTTGAACTTTATGCTGGTGTGAAAGTGGTGCACATTTGGTGGGAACTTTAGTTTCATTTTGAATTTTGCTCTTTCTGGGCTAGTGAGAGGTAGTAGAATGTTGTCTTGAGATGCTGGGCAGTGGCTGTGAGCCACCGCTCCCAGTCAGAAGCTGATGACCTTGTTGCTATAGCATCCTCATCAAGCAGTGGTTGATTTTAGTTCAATGCTTCAAATATTCCTCACCCCAGTGTGCTTTCAGCTGTGAATGCTGGTGGCCAAGACCTGTACAACTATTCTGTTGTTCACATTAAGTACAGTGTTCAATAAATAACATGGGATAATCAACACCACTCTATAGAGTGGGTTTTGTGTTAGATGATTTTGCCCACCTGTAGGTTAATGTAAGCACTCTGACCATGTTTAAGGTAGGCTAGGCTAAGTCATGATGTTTGGTAGGTTGGCTGTAGTAAATGTATTTGAAAAATGTATTTGAAAGGCAGAGAGACAGAGAACTTCCATCTGCTGATTCACTCCCCAACGCCTGCAATAGCTGGGTCTGGGTCAGGCCAAAGCCAGGAGCTGGGAACTCAATACAGGTACCCCCACGTGGATGGCAGGGGTCCAACTACTTGAGCCATCACTGCTGCCTCCCAGAGTGTGCATTGCTGGAAGCCGGAATTGGAAGAGGAGTGGAACTGGAACTCAGGCACTCTAAAATGAGACGAGAGTATCCCAAGTAGTATCTCAACTGCTGAGCCAAACATTTGCCCTTCTTTTTTTAATTTGATTTCTATTTATTTATTTATTTTAAGATTTATTTAATTATTTGAAAGAGTTACATAGAGAAAATTGAGAAGTCTTCCATCTGATGGTTCACTCCCCAGTTGGCTGCAACGGCCAGAGCTGCGCCAATCCAAAGCCAGGAGCTTCTTCCAGGTCTCCCGCATGGGTGCAGGGGCCCAAGGACTTGGGCCATCTTCTACTGCTTTCCCAGGCCATAGCAGAGAGCCTGATCAGAAGTGGAGCAGCCGGGTCTCAAACTGGCGATGCCGGTGCTTCAGGCCAGGGCGTTAACCCGCTGCACCACAGCACTAGCCCCTCTTTTTATTTATTTGAGAGGGAGAGAGAGAGGGATGGGGAGAGAGAGAGAGAATAGAGAGACTGATTTCTGATTTGCTGGTTCGCTTCCCAAATGTCTGCAACAGCTGGGTGTTGGCTAAGCCAAAGCCGGGAGCCAGGAGCTCAATCCAGGTGTCCCATGAGGATTCTAGGAACACAACTACATCACTTACTACCTCCCAGGGTCTGCATTGACAGGAAGCAGGAATGGGGAGCTGGAGTTGGGAACAAACCCCATGCAGGCACTGTAGTATGGGATATGGGCATCTTAACTTGTGTCTTAAATGGCTAGCCCAAACCTCCACCTTTCATTTTTTTACTTCTATGTTTTCAGTATTTATCATGACATTAACTCCATCATTATTCAAAGAGCATCTGTATAAGAACATCCCAAGCAGTACATGGGATATACTACAAGAAATTACTAGATTATTTTATTGCATACTCAATCTCTATGCTATACTTACAATATTGTTCCCAGTAATGCATCATAATAATCTAAGTGGTTTGCTGTTCAAAGAGTTTTCAGGTGTCTTTGCTTAAATCTTTCGTATGATGGATAACAGGGCTGAGAAATCCAATACCCAGCCTCGCTTACCTTCATTCAATGAGATTTATGTATTTACTCAGCAAATAGTTATTGAGCAATCTGGCTCCCAGCAGGATTGTGAGGTCTGTTGTCATCTGTCCCTGGTATAAATTGAGACAGAGAGATTAGCTAAGTTGTCTTTAACAACAAATCTGTCATCTGAGGCAGACCTGGAACTCCCTGAGCAGGTCCCTAGCTTACAATACAGTTCTGTGTGGTGAGTGATTATTCTTAAAGTGAGGGAAAATAGAAGTAAATTCAGATAATGACACAAAGATCCTATTTTTCACATGAAATGTCGAATTATCTTCCTTGCAGGGTTTTACAAATGAAGTGGCCTGCTATCAGAAAATGCACTGGCAAGTCTCACCCCCAAGTGGCTGCCAGAGTGTCCCGGGGGATTGTTTAAACCCCCAGTTTCTGGTGCAGCAGGACTGGGGTGGCTCTTTCCCAGTGGTGCCTGCAGCTGCTGCCTGTCCAGGGACCACATGTGGGGACGACTCGCTCAGTGTGATGACGGGGGCAAGGAGGAAGTCCCCAGCCCATGTCCAGCTTCCAGTGTGTGAACTTGGCCCAGTTACAGAGCTGGATTGAGTCTGTTTTTTTCATGTATAAATTTAGGTTTTTGGAGCTCTTCTGAAGATTAAAGAGCACAAAGTAAAAATGGTTCTTTCTTTTTTATTTTTCCTTCATTTAATTTTTTAAAACATTTGTATAAAGAGAAAAAATTTCATATTTTTCATATATACAGTTTAAGAGCATATTGATACTTCCCTCTCTCGCTCTCTCTCCCATCCATCTACCTGCTTCCTTTCTTATTTTTTCTTTTAATTTTTACAATGACATATTTTGAATTTACTTCATAATCACAAGCTTAACTCACTGCCAAATAAAGAAGTAGTAGGTAGAAAACCCACTGTTCCTCAGGGGTATAGACAAGGGCAATAAACAATCGAATCTCAGTGTGCCTTTCTCCTTTGCAGATCACACAGTGTCTCCTATGGATCCACACAGAGAGTAGATTGCTGGTCCTGACTGCCAGCGCCTGCTACAGCTGAAAGAGATCCAGCCGTGCTGTTAAGGACGCTGATGGACAACAGGTGGGGGAAGTGGAGGAGTCATACTTGGCTGAGGCTTAGTCTGGGATATGTCCCATGGTGGGCTGGGGCGTGCCCTGAGGTATGTGCAGGATGCCCCTGGGCGGGAGGACACTGCGCTCTTGTCTCTGTTTGGGTTTCCTGGGAAGCAGATCCCAAGACAGGTGCAAATTGTTTGTTTAATAAATGATCCCAGGAAACACTAGCAGGAGAAGAGGAACAAAGAGGAAGAGGAGGGATGGTGGCCACCCTCCTGCAGCCCGTTTCCCTGGGGGCTCTGGGGTCTCATCCTGCTAGGGGAAATGCTCATTCCTTAGACACTTTTCCCTGAAGGTCACCTGTTACATCCTACTGTCTGGTGGTGAGAGATTGGCTAGTATGAAAGCCTGGAGGCCTGGGTCACAGTCAGGGCCAGGTACTTAGGGCCACACAGTCCTCTTGCCAAAGTTCTGAGATGCTCACAGTTGGTGGCTGCAAGCCTTAGCCTTCAGGTTCACTGAGCAGAGCTCAGGAGCCACTCATTGCCGGGGGTCCTGGGGAATGTCCCTGGCCTGTGACCGTGTGTGGCAGGCAGACTGAGAGAGCCCCTTTCTTGGGAGGTATAGTACTCTGAGAATGGCCAGTGCTGGCTCAAGGCCCCCCTTTCAGCCTGGCCAAACTTTCAGGGAACACGGTCATATAGGACTCTTCCACTCATACTTTCTCCTTCACCCAGGGTCTGTAGTAGCCTACAGGGGTTTCCAAAACAGTTCCATGGCCCTGCCTCCTGGAATGCACACACACATGTCACTCCCTTCCACATGTGCCTGAGTTGATTTCTTATGTAAGCAGATCAACTGCGTGACTAGAGTAAGTGTTTTCCTCTCTTTCTCAGGAATATAGTCACGCACCAATTGACACTTCAGCCAATAACAGGGAGCTCAACATGCCCTAGTCCCCATAAAATGGTATCATCTAGTGATGCGGAGCCACACTAGTGTGTGTCAGGGCACCCCATGATGCTCGGACAACAAAACCATGCAACAGTGCCTTTCTCAGAACATGTCCTTGGCATTCAGTCACGTGTGACTGTATTACTAGTCTTCACCCAAAAGGCACAATGTCATTACCCTTTGCTTATCTCCTCCCCTCTCTCCTCCCTCCTCTACTACCAATTCACCAATAGTATTATCTTTCTTAGTGTTGATGTTATTGAGTCCAAGAGGGGTGTTCAAAAGATTCATGGAAAATGCTTACTATGAAAATATGTATTAAGAGGAAACTATGCATGCATTTCAAATTTTTTATACCAAAATAAACTTATTTTAAATTTCACCTTTCCATGAACATTTTGAGGAACAATTTGTATGCTCAAATTTTTATTACATAGTTTATTGGCCTTCAATGAAATCCTCGGACTCTTGGCTTCACCTACGAGTTAAGCAGTGAAGTTCTTTCTCCTGCTTCAAAAGCATGAAAAGCTTTTCCAAGGCTTTATTCCAGGTGGACAATATGTGCAGATTATTCGTCACCCAGTCTCCAGTCCCCAGTCGGGTTGAGCCTTAACCCTGCGTTTGACCACACCCCACATTGATTGCCTGTCCTTTTGCTTCCCCATCCAGTCTCCTGGAAGTGACTCCAGGAAGGCTCATGGGAATGATATTGAGATTTTTGGGGTTTAAAAAATAAATGGAGCTGTAGCTTCCATTTCTGAAGGGAGCCTGGATGAGTCTTGGGCCACACTATTTTCCTTTGCATATCTAGCACATATTGTGTTAGTAGCATGTAGCATTACATCTTTCTCTGGCCAAATTTTTTTGGCTGTCACTATGATATGCCTCTGTTGTCTATTCTGGATTAAATATTTCTTAGCTAACCATGAACCTTACATAGATGTAATCTTTAATTTCAGAAACATTTTATGAATAACTTATTTTCATTTTTTTGTGTTTCATCATTTTGATTTTCTTCTTTGGGAAGCAATAACAAATTTATTTATCTTCTTTGTCCATCTCCAACTATTCTATTTCTCTCATCCTTTTTATTTTTCATATCAATTTCATAGTTTTCTTATTTCTAGATATACTTTTTTAAAAAAATGTTTTACTAGGAGGTTTGATCTATTTAAGCATCTTCCAATTTTGTGTTCAAATTTGGAGGATCTTTTCTTGTGCTTCTTTCTGAATTCTGCCAAACTCGCACTTCATCTATATTTGCTTCATAGCCTCTTCCCTGAATTCTTGCATCTCTTTTTGTGTGTCTGTTCGTTCTTATTAAAGTCTGTTGCTTTGATGTGTTTCTTATTTATTTACTTATGAACCTCTTCTGGGTCTCCCAATGTGGATGGCCGGGACCCAGGAACCTGAGCCATCACTGCTGCCTCCCAGGATGTGTTGTGAGGAAGCTGAATTGGAAGCAGAGGACCTGGGACTCAGACTGGAGCTCCAGTATGGGATGCTGGTGTCTCAAGCAGCAGCTTATCCCGCTGTGCCAGGAAGCCCACTCCCAGCAGCTTCTTTTTTACATTTGTTTCTGTAGTATCTTTATATCAGTATCTTACAGAAATATTTTATTATGTATTATTGTAGTAATTGACTTCTAAGGAGTCAGATATTTGCAGATTTCTATGTGTGTGGGGAGAGGAGTGGTGAGAACTGGAGGAAGGGAGGGGTGGGATGAGGTTGGTTTTCCAAGGTTCACAATCCACATGTTCTCCCCTTTCTGCCACCACAGAGAGTCTGTTTCCCGAAAAGATGCATCCTTGGTGTGAGTCTTTGGAATCCTGGATTCTCTGCTTCTCTGATCCAGAGTCTAAGGATGCATCTACTGCTGGCCCTGCACACTCCAATTTTCTCAACCATTCCTCCAAAGAAAGGATATGGTCTTCCCCTCCAAAGGGAACCCAGCAGATTCACAGCACAGCCTATTTCCTTAATGGTGCATTCTGAGTTATGTCTCTGCAAGGTCTTTTTCCACTTGCTCATGGCTTTTCTATATCTTTCCTTCCACATGACATCCACTTCAAGTATTTCTTTCAGATATTTTAGAAGCTGAGAATTATTTGTATGTCCTAGTTCACTAAAAATTGAGTTTGTAGCACCTTCTCCTTCCTTCTTCTTTTGCATTTGTTGATTTCCAGGAAGAGAAGAGAAAAATGCAGATTGATACAGACACTCCATAGACACTATAGACACTCACTGACATGGTCTTGACTGGTGACCAACAACAGAGGCTTGCAAGACACCTGCTTGAGGTGAGACAAAGGGACAATCTCTGCCTCTCATTTAGTTGCTCATGACCCAATAACTGGTCAACAGAAACAATGTGACTAGCAAAACTGAGCAACTTGGTAAACTGGCCTGGCAGAATTGTTAAACCATGCACATTCTACAGGCTTAAAGATTTTGTTAATCTTTGCAAAACACCCAACTCTTCATTTCTCTTATCTTTTAGAATTTTTGTTTCCATTTCATTTACCTCTGCTTTAACTTTTTTTAAAAATTTTTATTTAGCAAATATAAATTTCCAAAGTAGAGTTATGGATTATAATGGCTTTTTTCCCCCCATAACTTCCCTCCCACCAGCACCCCTCCCATCTCCCACTCCCTCTCCCATTCCATTCACATCAAGATTCATTTTCAATTATCTTCATATACAGAAGATCAATTCAGTATATATTAAGTAAAGATTTCAACAGTTTGCACCACACAGAACATAAAGTATAAAATACTGTTTGAGTACTAGTTATAGCATTAATTCACATTGGACAGCACATTAAGGACAGAGATCCCACATGAGAAGTAAGTACACAGTGACTCCTGTTGTTGACTTAACAAATTGACACTCTTGTTTATGGGGTCAGAAATCTCCCTAGGCTCTAGTCATGAATTTCCAAGGCTATGGAAGCCTCTTGAGTTCACTGACTTCGATCTTATTTAGACAAGGTCATAGTCAAAGTGGAAGTTCTTTCCTCCCTTCAGAGAAAGGTACCTCCTCGTTTGATGGCCCCATTCTTTCTACTGGGATCTCACTTGCAGAGATCTTTCATTTAGGTCCTCTTTTTTTTATCATTTATTTTCTCCTACTAACTTTCGATTTGGTTTGTTCTTGTTTTCCAAGGTCTCTGATATGCCACTATGTTGTGTATTTGATATTTTTCTCTTTTCTTGATGTAGCCACTTACTATTATAAACTTCCTTCTATGTGCTGTTTGTGCTATATCTCACGCATTTTGTGGCATGTTTTTGTCTCCATTTTCATTGGTTTTAAGGAATTTTTAAATTTCCCTTGATTTATTGAACCTGTTGTTCATTCAGAAGAAGGCTGCTCCGTCTCCATGGATTTGTATAATTTTTAGTATTTCTTTAGCTGTTAATTTCTAGTTTATTCTGGGTGTTTAGAGAAGATGTACAGTATGATTTCAAGTGTTTCCGATCGTTGAGACTTGTTTTGTGGTGTAATGTATGGTCTATCCTAGAGAACGTTCCATGTTCAAAGGAAAGAATACATGCTCTGCAGTGTCACGGGCAGTGTTCTGTGAATTTCTGTGTGCTCACTTTGGAGTGGCTTTGTAGTTTGACTTTGATGTTTGTTGATTTTTTTTTTTTTGGCCTGGATGATATTCCCATTGGTGAGAGTGGGCTGTTGCAGTTTCCCGGACATTCTGCTGGAGTTTTTCTCTCCTTTTAGATACAATCGTGCTTGTTTTGCAGGATGCCGTGGCATGGGTGCGTGCATATACCTTTACTCTCTTCACATCTTCTTGTTGAATTGGCCCTTTGATCATTACATAGGCATCTTATTTGTCACTTTTTGCAGGTTTTATCTAAAAATATATGTTTTCTACTATTAGTATAACTATTCCTGTTCAAATTTGGTTTCTGACTGCATGGAATATCTTTACCCATCCTTTCACTTTCAATCTATGTATGTCTTTACTGGTGAAGTGAGTTTCTTGTGCCATTCTAACTAATCCATTCAGTGAGTCTGTTTCCTTTGATTAGGGCATTTAATCTGTTTACATTCAATGTTATTGGTAAATAATGCCTCAGACTGTATCATTTAAACACTTTTTCTACTTATTATGAGTATCTTTTATTCTTCTAGCAGGCTTCATACTTTCAAATGTTTTCATGTTATTAGTTATATTTCTTTGTTTCTATCTCTTAAGTTTCTTTTGTAAAGATGATCTGGTGGTGATGAATTTTGTCCATTTTTGCTAGCCTTGAATGGTTTCATTTCTCCTTTATTTATGAGAGGCAATTTTGTTGGCAAAGTATTCTGGGTTGCCATTCATTTCCTCTAAGAACTTGGACTATGCAATTCCATTCTCTCCTGGCCTGTAAGATTTCTGTTGAAAAATCTGCTCTTAAAATAGGATTTCCCTTAAAACTGACATGTTCTGTAAATTTCTGTTGCATATTTTAAAATTCTCTCTGTGTGTTATGCTTTTGAGAGTTTGAATACAATGTGCAGTTTTCAAAACCTTTTCTGGTTTTGTCTATTTGGGTCCTATGGGCCTCCTGTACTTGGATGTCCATATCATTCTTTTTTTAAAAAAATTTTTTTTTGACAGGCAGAGTGGACAGCGAGAGAGAGAGACAGAGAGAAAGGTCTTCCTTTTCCGTTGGTTCACCCCTCAATGGCCACTGTGGCTGGTGCGCTGTGGCTGGCGCACCGCGCTGATCTGAAGCCAGGAGCCGGGTGCTTCCTCATGGTCTCCCATGCAGGTGCAGGGCCCAAGCACTTGGGCCATTCTCCACTGCATTCCCTGGCCATACCAGAGAGCTGTACTGGAAGAAGAGCGACCAGGACAGAATCCGGCACCCCGACCGGGACTAGAACCCGGGGTGCCAGCGCCACAGGTGGAGGATTAGCCTAGTGAGTCGTGGTGCCGGCCCCCCCCAAAAATTATTTATTTATTTGAGAGGTAGAGTTACAGAAAGTGAGAGGGAGAGATAGAAAGAAAGGTCTTATTTCCATTGGTTCACTCCCCAAATGGCCACAATGGCCGGAGCTGCGCCGATCAGAAGCCAGGAGCCTAGTGCTTCTTCCCTGTCTCCCATGTTGGTGCAGGGGCCCAAGCACTTTGGCCATCTTCTACTGCTTTCCCAGGCCACAGCAGAGAGCTGGATTGGAAGAGGAGCAGCCTGGACTAGAACCGGCACCCATATGGGATGCTGCACTGCAGGCAGAGGATTAATCTACTGCGCCATGGCAATGGCCCCATATTGTTCTTAAGGTCAGAAAAGGGGCCGGTGCTGTGGTGCAGTGGGTTAATCCTCTACCTGTGGCGCCAGCATCCCATATGGGTGCCGGTTCCAGTGCAGGCTGCTCCTCTTCCAGTCCAGCTCTCTGCTGTGGCCTGGGAAAGCAGTACAAGATGGCCCAAGTGCTTGGGCCCCTGCACTCATGTGGGAGACCGGAAAGACGATCCTGGCTCCTGGCTTCAGATCGGCACAGCTCCAGACATTGCTGCTACCTGGGGAGTGAACCAATGACGGAAAATCTTTCTGTTTCTCCCTCTCACTGTCTGTAACTCTATCGCTCAAATAAATAAATAAATAAATATCTAAAAATAAAAAGATCAGAAAAGTTTTCATCTATTACTTCATTGAATGAATAAATTTTCTATGCCATCAGTCCTCTGTTCTTTCTCAGTGATTCCCAGGGTTTGAATATATGCTCAGTTAATTGTGTCCCAAAGGTCTTGAAGGCTATTTTTACTAGCTTTATTTATTGTTTGTTTGTTTGTTTTCTGGAATATTTCAAATGAGCTGTCTTCAAGTTCAGTTATCCTGGTAATGGAAGCGGTAGCACCTGGGTTGGGATGGATATTTCTTCTGGCACTCTCGGGGCACACTCATGTCAGAGATTCTCTGGGATTGGCAGCCTCACTGGAAAGGGGTTTTTGTAACACTCACCGTCAGCTTCTAAAGCTGGATGGGCACAGAAGCAGGTGGCCTGGAGGGCGGTGTGTGGGGGGGAACATAGGAGCACGGCTCCCATTCTCAATCCCAGCCATGGTGAAGATGCATGAACAGCTGGTTGCCAGGGGAGGTGGCAGGTGAGATGGCAGCAACCTCTTGGCAGCTGCCCTCGGTCCCAGCAGGGTCAGTGGAAAAGCTACTAGTAGATGTTGAGAGCACATTTGCCCTGAGGAATAATGGCACATGGGCAATCCAGGTGGTGGTCCCACTCCACAGGGAGCCATCTGTGAGAAGCAGTGGCATGAAGCCAAGAAAGACAGACCCTCAGTCTCAGGGGACAGGTGCCCTGGACTCTCAGAACTCAAGGTTAGCATCTCCACCCCAATTCAAACCCTCTGACTCCTATGGTACTAAGCATTTTACTGGCTTAGATGCTGGGATCATAGTCGGTCCATTGTGTCTGGTTGGGACTGCAAAGTTACAGCCCCACTAGGGTAATGTGGTGATGTGTCTCTGGGGGTCCCACAGGTGAGGGCACATGTAGGCATCTGGTTCTTAGTTTCTTAGAGAAGTAGATATATTGCCCATATCTTCTTTCTCAAGATGGCCCTAAACTATGACAGCTTGGGCTCTGGACTCTGGGGGAGGCAATATGGGTTTCTTCCCTGAAGCAAAGCTATTGTGTGGGCTCCAGGCAGCTCTCATAGTGGAGATGCAAGCCTGCAGCCACCATGGAGCTCAATTAAATCTGGGTTTGCCAATATATGCCAGGATGGAGTCTTCTGGGCACTCCCGTCAACTCTCGCCTGCACTGGGGAATCCCCCTTGGCTAGGGAGCCAGGGTCATCCTTGCCAATATACTCTATTCCTCTTTCCTTCCTTTCTTTATTTTTAAAACTTTATTTGAAAGAGGGAGAGAGAGATGTCAATCTTCCATCTGTTGGTTCACACCCCAGATGTCAATAGTCAGGGCTGGGCCAGGCTGAAACTAGGAGCCAGAAACTCCACTGAGTCTCTCACATGAGTGGCAGAGACCTAGGAACTTGAGCCGTCACCTGCTGGCTCTCAGTGTGCATTATCAGGAGGCTGGAATCAGAAGCAGAGCCAGGACTTGAACTTGGGCACTCTAATATGGGATGCAGGCATCCCAAGCAGTGGCTTAGCCACTGTGCTGCAACACCCCCTCAGTTCCTCATTCTCTGTTGCTGTGGCAGGTGCTATGTTTCATAAAATTCCAGGCTCTCCCTAGCTGAGTTCCAGGGCTCTCTCTCAGACTCCCACTTCAAAATGCAGCTGTCCTCCTCCTTTGTCTTTCTTTGTGTACGAAAAAATGAGTGGAGAGCATCTCTAACTGGACGTCTTGACATTTTTATGCTTTTGTAAACTTTGTAGCTTAAAAAAATGTCACCTAATAGCTTAGAAGAAATGAAATTGATTTTTGTATGTTTTATATCATTGATTAAAATGATTTCATTCATTTTTGGTTTTTCTGTGGATTTTTTTTTTTTTGGTTTCTGCATACACAATCATGTCTATGTCAACAATGATGATTTTATTTATTTTCTCAAATCTTTTGTATTTTATTCACTTATTTCTGTGCTTTATTGCTCTGCCACTCTCATTACAATGTTATACAGACATGGTAGTACTGGAGATCCTTGTCTCAAAGCAGAGCTTTCTATATTTATCCATTAAGTGTATTTGAAATAACACTTATTAAAATCAGCTACAGATAACACAACTCACTTTTTAAAAGTATATGATTAAGTAGTTTTAGGTTGGACAATCATCACCACTATTTAACTTTAGAGCATTTTCATTACTCTAAATATAAATCCTTTATCTTTCAGTAGTCACTCCTTATTTTCCTCTCCTGCAACTACTAATCTTTCTGTTACCATGGATTTGCCTATTGTGGGCCATTTCTGTAAATGAAATAACATAATATGCAACCTGTAGAGTCTGGGCTTGTTTCATTTAGAATAAGGTTTTCAATGTTGCAGCATGGGTAAGTACGACATTCCTTTTAGGCCTGAGTAACATTGTGTGACTTTACCATATAATATTAGTTAGTAGACATTTGGACCAGTTCCACGTTTGGATATTATAAGGAATGCTATTGTGAGCAGACATGTGCAATTCCTTTGTGTGTGGGCATAGGACTGGAATTGCGGGGTCACATGCTAACTCTATTTTTAACATTTTGAGGAAATGACAAACTGTTTTCCAAAGCCACTGCACCATTCTTTAGATTCCTACTACCAAGTCATAAATTCTAGTTTTTTTTTTTTTTAGTTGTGTTTCAGGTTAATCAGTTTTGGAAAAATACATGAGGACAGCAGTGTCTACAGATTTAAATATGTGATTACTTCTTTGCCCATTCTCCTCTCTCTTTTCTTTCCCGAATAACCTCTTTCAGATATGGTTCAAGATAGAATTTATTGCCTCATATTTTGTCCACTGCTTTTTTTTTTTTTGGGACAGGCAGAGTGGACAGTGAGAGAGAGAGAGAGAGACAGAGAGAAAGGTCTTCCTTTGCCGTTGGTTCACCCTCCAATGGCCGCTGCGGCCGGCGCACCGCGCTGATCCGAAGGCAGGAGCCAGGTGCTTCTCCTGTCTCCCATGGGGTGCAGGGCCCAAGCACTTGGGCCATCCTCCACTGCACTCTCGGGCCATAGCAGAGAGCTGGCCTGGAAGAGGGGCAACCAGGACAGAATCCGGTGCCCCAACTGGGACTAGAACCCGGGGTGCCAGTGCCGCAGGCCGAGGATTACCCTATTGAGCCGCGGCGCCAGCGTCCACTGCTCTTTAAGCAAGATCTGATACCTCATGGTCAGGTCCAGTGCTCTCTTAATGTGAAACACCCTGTCATTATAAAGTTTCTCAGGAAGCCTTCTTTTGGCTTCTTTTACATCTCATCTTCATCCTCGTGTATTGTATCATCTCGCATTAATCCCAGTTTATTGATCCTGGAGCATTGTAATACCACTTTCCAATACCATCCAGCCACCAGCCTGAAGCTGCAACAGCAGGCCTCTCCGCCATCTTGACCTGAGAGCAAAGCGTTGCCTTCTCATAAATTCTAGTTTTTCTACACTTCTTATCCTCTGTCCTTTTTTTTTTTTTTTTTTTTTGACAGGCAGAGTGGACAGTGAGAGAGAGAGAGATAGAGAGAAAGGTCTTCCTTTGCCGTTGGTTCACCCTCCAATGGCCGCCGCGGTAGGCGCGCTGCGGCCGGCGCACTGCGCCGGTCCGATGGCAGGAGCCAGGTGCTTCTCCTGGTCTCCCATGGGGTGCAGGGCCCAAGAACTTGGGCCATCCTCCACTGCCTTCCCGGGCCATAGCAGAGAGCTGGCCTGGAAGAGGGGCAACCGGGATAGGATCGGTGCCCTGACCGGGACTAGAACCCGGTGTGCCGGCGCCGCAAGGCGGAGGATTAGCCTATTGAGCCACGGCGCCGGCCCCTCTGTCCTTTTTGATTGTAGTCATCACTGTCGGAATGAAGTCATGTCCCATTATGGCTTTTATTTGCATTTCTCTAATCACAAATGATGTGGAATATCTTTTCATGTGCTGAATGGCACTTAAAATCTTTGGGGAAATGTCTTTCCAAACCCTTAGCCCAATTATTTTTTTATTTTCATTTCACTTCTTTCTTTCTTTATTTATTTTGGCAGGGGCAGGGCCAGGCTGAAGCTAGGACACTGGAAATCCATCAGGGTCTCCCATGTGAGTGGCAGGAGCCCAAGTACTTGGGCCATCTTCCACTGCTTTCCCACATGCATTAGCAGGGATGGGAAACAGAGCAGCTGGGACTTGAACCAGCACTCCTATGAGATGCCAGTATCACAGGCAGCAGCTTAACTCACACTGCACCATAATGCCAACCCCTTAACCCAATTTTGAATTGGATTGTCATGTGTTTCTGAGTAGTAAGAGCTCATTATGTGTATAGATACAAGTACTTTGTCAAATATACAATTTGCACATATTTTCTCCCAGTATTTGGGTTAGCTTACACTTTCTTACTAGTGTTATTTAAAGTACAAAAGTTTTTATTTTTGATCAAGTCTATTTTATTTATTTTTTAAAATTTTGCAGTTCTTGCTGGCACTGTAGCAAAGAAAGTTAAGCATCCACCTGCAGTACCAGCATCCCATATGGGGCCTGGTTCGAGACTCAGCTGCTCCACTTCTGATCCAGCTCCCTGCTATGGCCTTGGAAAGCAGTAGAAGATGGTCCTAGTGCTTGGGCCCCTACACCCACATGGGAGACCCGGAAGAAGCTCCTGGCTCCTGGCTTTATATTGGCCCAGCTCCATCTGTTGTGGCCATCTAGGGAGTGAACCAGCAGATGGAAGACCTCTGTCTCTGTCTCTCTATCTCTCTGTCTGTAAACCTTTGCCTTCCAAATAAATAAATAAATAAGAAGTCTTTAAAAAATTTTTTGCAGCCAGTACTTTTGGTATTATAACAAAGTTTTGCCTAAACCAAGGTCATGAGTATTTCTCTCTCTCTCTCTCTCTCTCTCTCTCTCTCTCTATATATATATATATATATATATATATATATATATTTGACAGGCAGAGTTAGACAGTGAGAGAGAGAGAGACAGAGAGAAAGGTCTTCCTTTACCGATGGTTCACCCCCCACATGGCCGCTACGGCCGGCGCATTGGGCCGATCCGAAGCCAGGAGCTGGGTGCTTCCTCCTGGTCTCCCATGTGAGTACAGGGCCCCAAGCACTTAGGCCATCTTCTACTGCCCTCCCGGGCCACAGCAGAGAGCTGGACTGGAAGAGGAGCAACCGGGACAGAATCCGGCGCCCCAACTGGGACTAGAACCCGGGGTGCCGGCGCCGCAGGCAGAGGATTAGCCTAGTGTGCTGCGGCGCTGGCTTCTATATTTTCTTCTAGAGCTTATTTATAGTATATTGTTGTTACATTTATGTCTTTGATCCATTTTGAGTTAATTTTTGTGTACAGTTGAGGTCAGGATCTAACTTTGTTCTTTTGCATATGGAAATTGATGGTCTAGTGCCTTTTTTTAAATCACATTCTTTTAAAGATTTTATTTGAAAGGCAGAGAAAGAGAGAAAGAGAGAGAGGGAGGTCTTCCATCCGCTGGTTAATTCCTCACATGGCTGCAACAGCCGGAGCTGTGCCAGTCCGAAGCCAGGAGTGTCTTCCAGGTCTCCCACATGGGTGCAGGGGCCAGTAGGTCATCCTCTCCTGCTTTCCCAGGCTTTAGCAGAGAGATGGATTGGAAGTGGAGCAGCTGGGACTCGAACCCGTGCCCATATGGGATGTCAGTGTTGCAGGGAGTGGCTTTATTCCCTATGCTACAGCACCAGCCCCAGTGCCTTTTGTTGAATAGACTGTTATTTCTCCATTAAATTGCCTTACTGGATTTGTAAAAATCAATTGACTATAAATTCAAGGGTTTATTTCAGGATCTTTGTATCTCTTTTTATTCTAATTTCACATTCTTTTGATACTGCAGTCTTGTAAGTTTTGAGATTGGGAAGTGAGAGTCCTCTAACTTCGGTTGTTTTTCACAACTGTTCTAGCTATTTTGGGTCTCTTAAAGGTCCATATCAATTTTAAAATCAGTTGTCAATTTCTACTGAAAAAAAGCTATGAGATCTTTTCTAGGATTGTGCTCAATCTATAAAATCAATGTGAGGAATATTACCATCTTAGCAATATATCTTCTAATTATGTTTCTAATCCATATGGAATGTCTTTCCATTTATTTTTCCTCTTTAATTTCTTGCAGCAATGTTTTGTAGTTTGCAAGGTACAAGTCTTGCACTTTTGTTAAATTATGTGAATATTTTTAATCTTTTTGGTGCTATTGTAAATTAAATTATTTTCTTCATTTTTTGCTTAATAACTATGGATTTTTCTAAACATGCTTTTAAAAGGTTAAGAAATTTTGTGGTTTTTTTTGAGTTTTCTAATACTTTTTTAAGATCTATTTTATTTATTTGAAAGACAGAGTTACAGAGAGAGGTAGAGACAGAGAGAAAGGTCTTCCATCCACTGGTTCACTCCCCAAATGGCTGCAATGGCTGGAGCTGAGCTGATCCGAAGCCAGGATCCAGGAGGTTCTTCCAGGTCTCCCATCTGGGTACAGGGGCCCAAGGGTTTGGGCCATCTTCTACTGCTTTCCCAGGCCATAGCAGAGAGCTGGATGGGAAGTGGAGCAGCCGGTACTAGAACCGGCGCCCATATGGGATGCCGGTGCTTCAAGCCAGGGCTTTAATCCACTGTGCCACAGCGCTGGCCCCTAATACATTCTTATAGAAGTAAATAGGTGTTGGCTTTTTAAAAAAATTTTTTTAAAGTTTTATTTTATTTATTTGATAGAGTTACAGAGAGAAGTAGAAAGAGAGAGAGAGAGAGAGAGAGAGAGAGAGAGGGAGAGAGAGAGGTTTTCTTTTTAACTTTCTTTCTTTTTTTTGACAGGCAGAGTGGACAGTGAGAGAGACAGAGAGAAAGGTCTTCCTTTGCCATTGGTTCACCCTCCAATGGCTGCTGCGGCCGGTGCACCGCACTGATTCGAAGCCAAGAGCCAGGTGCTTCTCCTGGTCTCCCATGGGGTGCAGGGCCCAAGCACTTGGGCCATCCTCCACTGCATTCCCTGGCCACAGCAGAGAGCTGGCCTGGAAGAGGGGCAACCGGGACTAGAACCTGGTGTGCCGGCGCCGCTAGGCGGAGGATTAGCCTAGTGAGCTAGGTGCTGGCCGAGAAGTTTTCCATTGCTGGTTCACTCCCCAAATGGCTGCAGTGGTTGGGCCAGGCAGAAGCCAGGAGTCAGAAGCTTTTTCTATGTCTTGCATGTGGGTGCAGGGGCCCAAACACTTGGGCTATCTTCTGCTGCTTTCCCAGGCACATTAGCGGGGAGCTGGATTGGAAGTGGAGCAGCTGGGACACCAACTAGCAGTCATATGGGATGTCAGTGTCACAGGAGACGGCTTTACCCACTACACCACAAAGCCAGCCCCATATTTTTTCCAACTTTGGTCTGCCATTAACCTATCTATGGATTCAGGTAATGTAATTTTTAGTTTTAGAATTTCACATGTTTTATTATTTCTGGCTTTTCTTAGAATTATGTTTTCCCTTATTTAATTTCTTCCAAAATTAGAGTTTAAGTGTATGATTCATAGATGTCATTCTCTGGGTTCCTTGAGAATGTTTCCGGTGTCTGCTTTTTCTTGGAGTCCTGTGATTGTCTGCCACTTTATTTCCCTGGTTATTTTTGCATAAATGCCATATGTTCTGCATGTATAACTGCTTGTATAAAAGCTGTCCTACTCAAGAGAAGATTCCCTTTTGCTTGGTGTAGAACAGTAGATTCTTTAATACACTGAAAGACTGAGATGATTTGAATCTGGGCCTCACTCTTTGGGAGAACAGTCTAAAGAGGCCTTCAATATATTCATGGTGTGGTGGTGTTGCAACACCAGCATCCTATATCAGAGTGACAGCTGGAACCCCAGCTGCTCCACTTCCTAGCCAGATCCCTGCCAAAATACCTAGGAAAGCAGCGAAGTATAGCCCAAGTACCTGGATCTCTGTCACCATGTGGGAGACCTGGGTGGAGTTCCTGTCTCCTGGTTTTGCCCTGGCCCAACCCTGGCCATTGAAGCCCTTTAAGGAGTGAACCAGCTCTTTCTCTGTCTTTTCCTTTCTTTCTGTCACTTTGCCTTCCAAATAAGTAAAGCAAATCTTTTTTTTTTTAAAAAAAAAGCTTATGGAAAATTTAATTAAGAGTTGTTATTTTCATGCAAAATAATCTTTGAGAGCCATGCCACAAGGCTGGACTTCATAAGCAGTAGCCTGGAAAAGCATCCAAACTCAAAATTTGAATTGCAGCTTCTACGGAATGCTCACACCATCAGAGGGTTAAAAAAATCGTAGGTCCAACTCTTTTAAGTTGGAGACTGTCTTATATCTTGTTACTTTTTCACGCAAGACCAAGAATCTTAGGGAAATATAGGTTTGAGTACTACAGTTTCAGGTTTCACCTTGGGCAATAGATACTATACACAAGAATAATACCACCTGCTAATACAACATGATGAATGGAGATTACTCACTGCTTTCTGTTTTTTTTTTTTTTTTAAGATTTATTTTACTTGAAAAGCAGAGTTACAGAGAGAGGTAGAGACAGAGAGAGAGGTCTTCCATCCGATGGTTCACTCCCCAGATGGCCGCAATGGCTGGAGCTCTGCCAGTCTGAAGCCAGGAGCCAGGAGCTTCTGCTGGGTCTCCCATGTGGGTGCAGGGGCCCAAGGACCTGGGCCATCTTTTACTTACTGCTTTCTAATGTGATGAGCAGTGATTGCTGATCTATTGGAGAGGAACAACAAGTTGATATTAAGCACTCTACTTATTATTTCCTCATTATTTTTGAAGACTTTTATTTTTCAAAATGTACCCTGGAACAGTTGGAGCACAAGTCCAAACAAAGCTAAAAATATTCGTGTGAAAAATGAACCATCACCAGTTTAGTTGCTATGTTTTGCTTGACAGGAATCTGATGGCGTATATTGAGGTTTAATTTTCTAAATTATGATGTGACTTATTTCAATATAAAGATAATGTCACCAGACAACAGCTTTAAAGCGTCAACATTTGGCTGCTCCCAGCAGTACTAAGAACTTTCTTTTTCTCGTCTGCCCTTGCTGTACCCTTTCTGCAGAGTCCTGCCTCAATCTTGCGTTTATGGGATGCTTCCTAGTGTTACACATTGAGTCTGTGGCCTCAAGCAGCTGTCTTAGATCCCCAAACAAAGCATTTTACGTAAATCCAGATACTTTGTGCTAACAGTAAAACTTGAAATGTGGAAGATAAATTGTTCATGATGGATAATGCAAAGATTCAATTCAATGTTGCTGAAACTGGTTGTAAAGGTGTAGCTACCTTGAGTCAAGGTGATTGGGACATCTTTTTTTATTATTTTAAAATTTTATTTATTTATTTTTTAACAGGCAGAGTTAGACAGTGAGAGAGAGAAAGAGATAGAGAGAAAGGTCTTCCTTTTTCCGTTGGTTCACCCCCTAAATGGCCGCTAAGGCACACCGCGCTGATCCAAAGGCAGGAACCAGGTGCTTATCCTGGTCTCCCATGGGGTGCAGGGCCCAAGCACTTGGGCCATCCTCCTCTGCACTCCCGGGCCACAGCAGAGAGCTGGCCTGGAAGAGGAGCAACCAGGACAGAATCCGGCGCCCCAGCCACAGGCGGAGGATTAGCCTATTGAGCCGTGGCGCCGGCCGCATGGGACGTCTTTTTAGCACTTAGAGTTTCCTTCACAGAATGAACTAGAGTAGGAGGGGGAAAAAAGGAGCTTAACTCACACTCTAGTGAATTAAACAAACTGATTTTCAACTGGTGAAACCCCACACTGGTTTAAAGGGAGACAAATCATGCTGGATATAGCTCTTTAAGTGTTGTAAATAAACAGACGAGTGGCGGTGATTCTGAAGTTAAATGTAAATCAAATATAACATTTCTTAATGATATTTACATGTTGAGGCATTATGAATGATGTCAGCAAAGTGTTTAAGAGAAAGAGAAGTACCCTTTTTGAACTGGGCTCTCTGGTACAGCAGGAAATTGTCACATGGGAGTGACTACCAAGCCCTCAGATTCTTGCAGTCTGGAGGATTCCCTCCTCAGCAGGCTCGGGGTATAAATGTCACCCTGGATTCCAAAGAGGGGATGAAAGAGTGACACCGTATATAGATTAAACACAGAATACTACATATTTCTTCTTGTTTTTTAATGCGGCTCCTAGACAATTTTAAATTCCACATCCAGGGGCCAGCGCTGTGGCGCAGCGGGTTAACACCCTGGCCTGAAGTGCTGGCATTCCATATGGGAGCCGGTTCTAGTCCTGGCTGCTCCACTTCCAATCCAGCTCTCTGCTATGGCCTGGGAAAGCAGTGGAAGATGGCCCAGGTCCTTGGGCCCCTGCACCCACGTGGGAGACCTGGAAGAAGCTCCTGGCTCCTGGCTTCAGATCAGTGCAGCTCCGGCCATTGTAGCCATCTGGGAAGTGAACCAGTGGATGGAAGACCTCTCTCTCTCTCTGTGTAACTATGTTTTTCAAATAAATAAAATAAATCTTTTTTGCCTGACAACAGCAAATTGGTGATAACTAAGGCAGGACACTGCACCTGTCCTCCTTGCCAGATATCTTCCCTTCCTTTCCCACTTCCGGTCTTTCCTCTCTCCTGCGTTCTCTTCTCTTCTCCATCCTCACTCTCTGAAGAGGTCATTGCTTCTGTCCCCATGGCCACCCCTCTCCTGATGTCACTGGACATCCCAGAATCAAGGTTTCTAGTGTTTTTTTTTAAAGATTTATTTATTTATTTGAAAGTCAGAATTACACAGAGAGAGGAGAGGGAGAGAGAGAGAGAGAGAGAGAGAGAGATCGATCTTCCATCTGATGGCTCACTCCCCAATTGGCCACAACAGCCGGAGCTGCGCTGATCCGAAGCCAGGAGCCAGGAGCTTCTTCCATGTCTCCCACGTGGGTGCAAGGGCCCAAGGGCTTGGGCCATCTTCTGCTTTCTCAGGCCATAGCAGAGAGCTGGTTTGGAAATGGAGCAGCCAGGACTAGAACCGGCACCCATATGGGATGCTGGCATTTCAGGCCAGGGCATTAACTCACTGTACTACAGCATCTGCCCCCAGGTTTCTTGTATCTTAAGCCTTCCCTTCTCTTGTATTCTCTTGCTCAATAGAGAGGTGCCCAGGCTACTAGTCACTGGTCAGACTTGGGGGCATCCTCAACTCCCCTCTTAGCTCTTGCCTTTTGCCACTGCACTGTCTTCTGACCACCAGCCTTGCCTGCCTTCTCCATGGGGCTACTGTGTTTACAGCCCTATGAGCAGTTGTCATCACCACTGTGCTCATGGTGATGACACACCATGTCATCGCCCTCTGTGACTGCCATTTTCTCTCTGCCTTGCCCCTCACAGGCCGAAGACTAAATTAAGGCTATTGGGAAGTTTCTTGCTTTCGGGTCTCTATTCATGCTAGCGTTTTTGACTCTATATGACTTCTTTAGTTATGGGTCCTGGAGCTTTCTACTGATCTGTAAGTCTCATCCTAAGCTTTATGCTTCCCAGAGAGCTGGTCCTTATCCAAAGTCTCCAGCTGGCAGAACTGAGGAGTTGTCTCTTCTGCTTTGGCTGTGCCTCTACAGACATCTCCTACAGCCCCAGTGCCTGGACTCATAATCACCAGCCTACCAGCTCCACTCTGCTGGGTGGCCATCTCTGCATACAATCTTCACTGCCCCTACTGGCTCCTGTGTATCCACCTTACAGTAGGATTACATCTGATTCCCATGCTCCTGGGGACTATGATGCACCTGTCCCAGGGAGCTGCTAAGTAGAAGATGAATGAAGTCATAGGAACCACTTATTACAGAGGCTGATCACCAAAGCAATGGAGAGTGCAGACAGAAAAATGATGCTTGCCTCCCATCATTAAATTCCGTGAGAAGTATTACAGCACATGAATAATAGCATGCATAGTTTTTATAGAGACATGTTGCTTTCTTCAAAGTGTGTCAGTTCAATGTGACTCCAAATGGCAAACCATAATCAATAAGAAAGTGACAGAAGCCAGATTATTAATCATTTTTCATAGACATCCACAAATGAATATTTCAGGGCAAGGTTTTTCTTCTTCATCAAGTTTCAAAAAAATGTATAGAAACGTGTGAACATAGACAAAAAGAAGAGTGAAATGACTCGCTGGGTTCTCACCTCTTTGCCTTAATAACTGCCAACAGTTTGCTGATTTTAATTAGCTTATTTTCACATCTTTTTTTTCTGGAATATTTTAAAGCAAATTCCATACGTGATATCACTTCACCTATCACAACATTTCAGAATGTTTTGTTAGCAAATATGACTTTTTCCTTAGCATAATTGCCTTTACCACACCCCAAAAAATCAGCATCAATTCCTTGATATGCAATATAGAGTTCATGTTTCATCTCTTCTGATTGTCTCAAAGATGTCTGGTAAGAGTTGGTTTGCTTCTTTTAGGGAAAAACAAAATCTATGTACCCCATTTAGTTGCTATTTCTCTAAAAGTGCTTCTCTTTTTTCAGGTTTCATTTTAAAATAATGTCAAACTCACTGAAAAGTTGCAAGACTAGTGCAACTCCCTATAACCTAGATTTATAAATTGTTAAACATTTTGCTACATTTGTTTTATCTTCTCTGTGTTTGTGCTATATTTCAGAACGATTAAAGAATAAGTTGTCCTTTTACTTCTAAATACTTCGTATGTTTCCAAAGAATAAGGGCATCATCTTATATAACCACAGTGTAGTTACCAAAATCACAAATTTTACCTTTTTTTATTTTTTATTTAAGATTTATTTATTTTATTTGAAAGAGTTACACAGAGAGAGGAGAGAGAGAGAGAGAGAGAGAGGTCTTCCATCCGATGGTTCACTCCCCAATTTGCTGCAACGGCTGGAGATGCGCCAATCCGAAGCCAGGAGCCAGGAGCTTCTTCCAGGTCTCCCATGTGGGTGCAGGGGCCCAAGAACTTGGGCCATCTTCCACTGCTTTCCCAGGCCATAGCAGAGAGCTGGATTGGAAGTGGAGCAGCCGGGTCTCAAACTGGCGCCCATATGGGATGCCGGAGCTTCAGGTCAGGGCATTAACCTACTGCGCCACAGTGTCAACCCCCAAATTTTACCTTTATGCAATAGTATAATTTAATCCACAGCTGATTTTTAAATTCTATTGACTGTCCCAAATATGTCCCTTACAGCTGTTAGTTTTCCAATTCAGGATCCAAACCAGAACCATGCATCACATCGTCTCTTTAGTCTTGTCATGTCTTTAGTCTTTGTTATCTGGAATAATAGTCTTCCTTTGAGTTTACTGAAGTTGACATTGTTTTTGAGCACAGAAAAGTTATTGGTAGAATATCCTGCAATTGGCGCCAGTTGGAAACATTCATAAAGTCAATGCAGGCTGTGCATTTCTGACAGGAACACCCGAGAAGTGACCTCATAACCTCAGAGCCCCTGATGCCAGTCTGTCCCAGTATCGGAACTGGAAATACTGGAAGCCAGTACTGGAAGCCAGATTTGGTCATTTGGTGAACATGACATCTACTAATCTTTTTCTACTATGGAATGACTGATTGTCACATTGGAACTCAAAAGTCATTTCTGGAAAGACTTTGAGACAATACCAATTCCTGTTTTCTCATTAAACTTCCTTTCATCTATCAGTTTTACATCCATTGGTGATGTTCTCATGCCATTCTTTCTTCTATATGTGTTAGTTGGCTTTCTTTCAGGAAGGCAAAGATTCCCTTCCACAATTGCATTCATTCTTTCTCTCCTCTCATCAGTCACTATGTCTGTCATCTCTAGCTGTCTCTAACGTTATCTCTATCTATCAATGTGCACCCCTCAATTCTTACTTTGTTGAGTGGATTATCATTATGCTTATCATTTATTTTAATGTTCTGCTCATCCCTGACCCTCCAGCTGGCTGCTGTGCCACCATTATCTGAATGCTGTCTTGTTTTCTGGCACAATGAGATATCCCAGGATCATTTTGTACTTCCTATGCACCAGCTTGCATTTGGCTATATCTGCTAGGAATCCTGGTTAAAGCCTTAATTTTCCAATCACTCCTGTGTTGAGATGTTATTTTTATAATTTTCAAAGCTTTATGTATTTAACTGATAGGTAGAGACAGGGAAACACACACACACATGCACACACACACACAGAGAGAGAGAGAGAGAGAGAGAGAGAGAGAGAGAGAGAGATCTTTTATCCTTTCACTCACTCTCCAAATGGCCATAATGGCCATGACTGTGCCAGGCCAAAGCCAGGAGCCAGGAGCTTCCTCCAAATCTCCCAAGGGGGTGTCAGGGGCCCAAGCACTTGAGCCATCTTCTGCTGCCCTCCCCGGGCTCATTAGCAGGGAACTAGATCAGACGTGGAGTAGCTGAAACTCGAACTGGCCACAATATGGGATGCCAGTATTACAGGTGGCAGCCTAACCCCCCATGCCACAGCACTGGCCTCAAGCTGTTATTATTATTGCTATTATTATTTTAAAGATTTATTTTATTTATTTGAAAGATAGAGTTACAGAGAGAGGTAGAGACAGAGAGAGGGGTCTTCCATCTGCTAGTTCACTCCCCAGTTGGCTGCAACGGCCAGAGCTACACCAATCTGAAGCCAGGAGCCAGGAGCTTTTTCCAGATCTCCCACATGGGTGTGGGGGCCCAAGGACTTGGGCCATCTTCTACTGCTATCTCAGGACAAAGCAGAGAGATGGATCGGAAGAGGAGCAGGTGTGACTCGAACTGGCGCCCATATGGGATGTCGGTGCTTCAGGCCTGGGCTTTAACCCGCTGTACCACAGCGCCGGCCCCCGAACTGTTATTATTTTAAAATTAATCAAGAGATTCCACTTCACAACGAAACCAGTCTATGTTGCATTAAAAAAAGAGAGAGAGAGAGATCTTCTATCCACTGGTTCACTCCCTAGATGGCCGCAACAACCAGAGCTATGCCGATCTGAAGCCAGGAGCCAGGAGCTTCTTCCAGGTCTCCCACGTGGGTGCAGGGGCCCAAGGACTTGGACCATCTTCTACTGTTTTCGCAGGCCATAGCAGAAAACTGGATTGGAAGTGGAGCAGCTAGGACTAGAACCGGTGCCCACACGGGATGCCGGCGCTTCAAGCCAGGTCTTTAACCTGCTGTGCCACAGCACCGGGCTCGCCATTCTCTTCTGAATAGCAGTCAGCTTATCAGGGTCTCAGTGGGAATATTCACTCCCCCAGGAAAATCTTGCACCCACCCCTGGAATCTGATTTTATTCTGTGGCACCAGTCAGATAATTAAGTCATGGCAGGACACTATAGAATGATTTAGTGTGCCCTTGGAACATTTTAGTTCTGAACACTTGTTAATGTGTGTTATTCTCATCTAAATATGGCTCTTCCTTGATTTTTACACTCTCACTTTTTAAAAATATTTATACACTGTGTGCTTGTTTACATTTTTCTGAGCTTTGACAAGATCAGGTGTGACTCGATAAATAAAATGAATTTTCTTCAATTTTACAACAGTGATAACACAAAGGAGTCAGTAGGTAGAGAGAAAAATGCAGTATTCATTACAGCTCAATCTCCCTAGAGGCCTCTGGATGTGGCCTAGAATGTGCCTCAGAGTTATGTCACCCTTGGAGTGAGGAAGCTTTTGTCAGGCATGGATAAGGATGCTCCCTGAAGTGGTTTTAATTAATTGAGCTTTCTGTCCACCTCTGAGTTTAGGCACAAGGCTTCAGATAGAAAGCCATGGTGGCTGGTTCTTAGAAACAGGGTTGACATGCAACAATGGCAAATGTTGAGGGGACATTTGTGGTGCACCAGTGGGCCTGGGTACATTCAAATACGTAGTATTACCTTGTAGCTCATAGCTGAGGATCAGACCCACACATGGCCAATGAGTAGACACAAAGCCTGCTTCTGTGGGTTTCTGAGAGTTGAATTACTTGCCTTCCTGGGGCTTTTACATGCAAGTTGGGATCCTTTTATTGAAGAGAGGAATCTAAAGAATTTGAATGATGACATTTGGTAGGAATCCAAGAGGTCATATTATCCCAAAGATTCCGGCACCATTGAGTCCTTGCTGCCAGGAGAATTAGACCCATTTTCAATGTAAAGTGACTGGCTTCTTCCTGCTGGAAGATTATTAGAGTGAATGGGAAATCAAGATCACCCTTGGGGAAGGATCTTTGTCAGCCCTTTGTCGTAAGAAAAATAAATATGTAGAAATTTCTAGAATGGTTGGATCCTGGCTTAGAGTCAAGGGACTCAGAGTCCATTATGGTCCACTGGTCAGAACAAGTCTTCTTAGGAGAGTCATGCAGTAAGATTTAGCCTGAAGCTCATCACACAATGAGCCTTTAATTCATCCTTTGTTCTCTGAACTTTGAGATGGGATAGACTTACCCAGATATGAGCAGAATCTCTATGCTAGCATCGTGACCAAGGAAGTGAAGGCTAGAATAGTAAGAAAAGTTCAATTCACCAAAAAGAACACTTCACAGAATACCACATCTCACCAAAAGTGCAAAGCAGGGAAATCGATGGGAGAAGCCCAGACTTCAAAGTCTTGAGAGATTCAGGGGTGGTGATTCATCTCAGCAGCTCAGTTAATGTGAGTTCTGTTGTGTAGATCCAGGATCCTGGAAACTGAGTGAGTTACCCTGAGCCTAATCCTGGTTCAAGGGTAGCAGCTGTGCCAGTGTGAGTGTTTTGTGAGAATCTATCTGCATGGCTCTTGGTATGGTAGCATTAACTTGTATATCCTCCTCATCCCCTTTCCCTTTCCCCCCATCCTTTTCCTGTCCCAATAATTGAGGAACACTAGAAGCAGTATCCTTCACTCTAGGAGGCAGAGGGACTTGGTTCTCTCACTATCCTGTAGAATATCATGCTGGTCCATTGCACTGATGGTTTCATGTTCACGTGATATGAAGCTATCTGGTGCTACTGACATAAGTTCTGAACAAAGCCATATCACCCTTTATAGTTAAACCATTCTCTTCTGAAAATACCTCTTGGCTTGTCATTGGGCCTGATAGAGAGTGATCATTGGATGCCAACTGGTCATTTAACATGAACTTCCCCTGGTGGATTGGGTATCATCTGAACTATAAAGCAATCAATTTTGATGTGCAGTTAGCATTTCATCATTGTTTGGAGGTGGTGTGGATATGGGACTGGGCTCAAGTGGATCTTATGGCAATAAATGAGTTGAACTTCAGTTCATACTCTCAAAGTGTTTTCTTGTGAAGTGTCATCTCACTCTCAATCTACAACTGAGCCTGAAGGGAAGTTCTCCATGCCCAGTGTGATCAAGGAAGAAAACCTTGAACTTGGCTTAGAAGTGTTGCCACAGACATGTTTATCCCAGTAAGAATTTGACTGCCATGGTTTATGGCTTTGATTCAGGTATGGCATTGAGGGAGTGTAGAGAATTTCTTCCACCTACTGGAATTACAAATTATAAATGTTTTCTGTGACAAAAAGATCTTGGGGACAGAGTGTGTATAGACTTCTCAAAATGTGTCTGTAGTGTGAGAATGATTGTGATCCATGTGTTTTTTTTAATATTTTATTTATTTACTTAAAGGCAGAGCAACAGAGAAGGGGAGAAGCACACACACACAGTGATTTTCCACCTGTTGGTTCATTCCCCAGATGACTGTACTGCTTGGGGCTGAGCTGAGTCTTTCCTAGGCATGTTAACAGAAGTTTAGATGGGAAGCAGAGCAGCTGGAACTCTTGCCAGTCCGAACCTATTGTGCCACAATGCCAACCCTGGCCATGTGATACTCAGGAGCCCTCACTGTAGAGGAAACCCCTTACCATCAGATGGACAAATGATGTGCCTTGTGAATGTCAATCTGTCCATCCCAGATGGGCTGGGGCTGAAGCCAGTCTATCACTACCTCCCAGTTATTCACTGGAGCACTGGTGGGCAAAGTGAATCAAAGATTAGAAGCGTGGGCTCAAGAGCAGGAACATCCCTCAAACAAGGCTGATCTACCACTGAAGCTGAGCGATCAAATCTCAGCCACTGGTACAGTACCAGACACTGGGGTAGGGGGAAGCCAGACAGCCTTTGAGAAGCAGTGAGGTTACATCTTTACCTTTCCAGCATGGAGGGACTAGTGATTCATGCTTCTCAGAATAGACATGAATATTGAATGCGATGCTCTTATAACTCCAAGAGGGAACTTACTGAAGGCCTTATTCATGGTCGTGGCACGCCACAAAACATTGCTTCCGACCAAGCAAATTACTTTACAACCTCCTTCTCCCTGCCATTCTCAGAGGATGAAGTAGTATTTGAAAGGGACCTTCTCACTCATTTAATATTGACCTTTAAGAGTGGTGGGAAATAACCTATTGGAGACTCAGTTTTGGTACCAGCCAACACGTTGAGACATTGAGAAGAGGTCTTACAGAATATAGCAAGTATTGTTTTAAAATTATTTATTTATTTATTTGAAATGTAGGAGAAAGAGGGGATAGAGAAGGAGTAAGAGAGAGAGGGAGGGAGGCAGGGGGAAAGAGAGAGAGAGAGAGAACGAATGCACTCCCACTCTCTGGTTCATTCCTCCAGTATCCAAAACTAATGGAGCTGGGCTGGAGCTGAAGCCAGGAGCTAGGAATGCATCCAGACCTCCCTCATGGGTGGCAGGATCCCAATTACTTGTGCCTTCACTGCTGCCACCCACAGTTTGCATTTACAGGTAGCTGGAGTCAGGCATTGGGGCTAGGTATTGAACCCAGGTACTCTGTTATAGGGTACAAACATCTTAACCACTAGGCAAAAGGTTCAACCCAATATAGATCATGTCATTTCTCCATAGCCAAAAAGAAAAAAGAAAAGTATCCAGAAACCAATGGTAGATGTGGAAGTGGAGCCTCCCACTATTGCACCTAGTGACGTGCTTGTACGTTGTTTGTTTCCTATGCCCCTAGTTTTGGTCTTCAATGGTAGGTTGCTGTTCTTGAGGGAAGACTGTTTACATAAAGGGGCGTGGACATGGTGCCACTGAACTGGGAGGGAAGACTGCCACCTGGCTCCACTCATCACTGGATAAACAGACCAAGAAGAGGGCTATCATGATGGCTGGCGTGGCTGATCCTGATTACAAGGGAGATCTATCTTTGCCATCATCCCTGTGGACAGGACTGAATATTTCAGGGATTCTGGGATCTTTGGTGTGCTTTTAATTACTGCAAGCCTGGTGATCAAAGTTTGTAAGAAGAAATTATAGCAACACCGTGTAAATGAGTCCATGCTGTGGTTTGAACATGAACTCTTGACTTGGCTCCTGAACTCATGCAGAGTTTCAAACCACCAAATCATAAGTTAATGGTTAAGTGTAGACATTTAGTCCAGTCATGGTGTTCAAGAAGTGGGCAGAGTGGAATGTTCTTAAAGCATGGGGCCATGCTCTTGGGAGGTAGTTCTCATGACAGAGTTGCTGATAAAAATCTGAGTTGGGCCCAGCTGTTCTCTCTGCTTCCTGCTCACCATGTGATCCTGCCCCCCTGGCCGTGCTCGATCTCCGCCACTGCTGGCCTCAGAGGCCGAACCGAGGATGCCTGTGAACTTCCAAAATCATGGGCCAAAATAAATTTCTCATTCCCTCCTAAGAAGCTAGACTCAGATATTTCATTGTAGTAATGAAAATATGACTAGTAGGGGTCACTAAGAGCTCGTATCCTTTGGCAATGTTGCTTCAGGTCACCTCACTACAAAGAGAAATTTCATCAGCTGGGAAAGCAAATATGACTGGAATGGGTGGTGGGGAAGGAAGACAGTGAATACGCTCCTGACCTTGCTGCTCGTGCGAGGACCAGCGTGTTACAGCGTCCTCATTGTACTACGTGTACCTTTTGGTATTGTAACTAAGTGACTCTACCACGAAGCTGGGACTCCTTACCCCATGCTCCCACCCCAAGCCAAGAGAATCCAACAGTCACAGAAATCTTATGGAGGGCTTTGAAATTCCACAGGCCCTGAAAATGAAGCACTTTAGCCAATGCTACTTAAATTTTGAGTAACAGGGAGGTTCTGCCTACCGGTAAAGAGGCCAACTAGCAGCTCAGACCAGGAGAGGTTTCAGGGTCACCCAGGAAGTGATTTAATTCCTGGGACTCAAATATAAGAGATGTTGCCACCTATACCCCAAAAGATACTCTAAGTGGCAAGTCGCCTTCTTGACAGAAGGGGAAACAGGATGTAGCCACTTGCTTTTCCTTGGCAGATATGACAATATGTCCCAAATTCTGGAACAACAGACACCGAGCAGGCAGGCACCTCCTGTTGTCATACTTATCCTCTCTCCTCTATCACATGGGTGTCTATCCAAGAACCTGCCACTTTGTGCTCTCAGGTCCTAACCACGATGCTGTCCACGCAGGGGCCAGTGTGATGTCTTGCAGGCTGGATCCCTAGGCTGGTACAGGCCCCTGAAGTCTGGTAGGGCATGGGACGGGTGATGTCCATGGTACACTCTGAGCGTGCCCCACCTGCTTACCCTCTGATGTTCACTGCTGCCATGCCTGCATCCGCCTCTCTTCCATGTGGTCCTGAAGCCGGTTCCATTGCCACCCTCCCACGGGCATTCCAGTTCAGTGAGAACAGCCAGCGTGCGTCCTTCAGAACATTCTGCCCTTCCCTCGCCCATCTCTTTCTGATGACCAGGATGAAGGGAACCACTCTGGGGAGCAGAGTGTGGGTGGAGGTGGGTAGAACAAACAAGTCAAGTCCAGCCTGGTGTTCCTGTCTCCTGAGGTCTTTGATTTCCTCATTTTCATTACAGTAAGGAATGCATCGCCTTTGATGTCATTTGCCACTGGCTGGCTTTCAGTCCAGGTCTGGATCAGCCATCCTAGCAAACTGTCAGATCTCCAGCCAACTGTGTGCACCTCGGACCGAACCTCTTTGATAAACATAGATGCATCCTATATTCATCCTCATCTGAAACCGTGTTCCACCCTCTTTGGATGAGCATTCCCAAGAGCCACTTCCACAAACGTCTCCCAGACTCTGAATAACTAAAAGGCTCATTTCCGTGCCTCCTCTCAGATGGTCTGTCTCTGGAATTTGAATCAGGCGTAGGGGCCCATCAGGAAAGTTGCTGAAGCTGAGCTTCCAACAGCCTTGGGCTTGAGAGAGAGCCTGGGGGATCCGATTTCTCATTTGTTTGAACCCAACTGTCTGATTCTATAAGCCACACAGTCTCTTCCTTATACATTTGTTTCTTCCAAACTGACCTAAAATCCTAATGAGTAAATTGGCACCAGCGAATAAGCTAGCAGACTCTTGTCTCACAGAAACAAGGCGTGACTTGGAACTAGACATTGAGCCAAGATGCAAAGAAGGGCAGTAAGACTCTTAATCCTTCTCCAGGATCCGAAGCCAGCCTACCTGGGGAAAGGCGGCGGAGCAGCTAAGTAGATGTTTGCCTGTGGTCCTGTGGGACAAGGAACCCACAAGAGGCAAAGCCATGGCAGAATCTATCTTGCGATTTCCAGTGACTAAGGCTGAGGTCACCTCAGCAGTGCTTGCCCCAACGTCGTGGGGAAACAACCGTTTTACAGAGCAGGGTGAACCTCAGAACTGCTACGTCGCCGCTTTGAAAGGGTCTCTTGCTGCCTGCCTTGGCTGGTTTCTGCTGCTGAGACTGAAAACCTGAGTCTGGGTCATTTATACTGAAAAGAGGTTTATTGTGGCTCCTGGTTCTGGAGGCTTGGGAGTCCGAGGTTAGGTGACTACAGCCAGAGTGGACCCTGTGCTGCTTCAACCCATGGTGGCAAGCAGAAAGGTCAGCAGGATGTGCAGAAGAGGGGAAGCCACTCTCATGATAGCTAATCCAGCCCCCCTGAGAGAAAGATTTCCTCACTCCAGAGCTAACTCACTGAGAAAGGCACTCATCCACTCATGAGGGCTCACTTCTATGACCCAAACACCTCCCCATGGGCCCCACCTCCCCACAGTAGGGACCAAGAATCCACATGAGTTTGGGTGAGGACATTTTCACACCATAGTACTGCCTGTTGATGGGGAGCAGAGGCAGATTATAAACTAAGTATGCGGATCGATTCCGAATTTTCAAACCAAATGAGGTCTCAGTTACATCCAGTTATTACTTTTTTTATCATAGTTTGCACTGATTAGGAATGAGTAGAACTGTGAACTCCCAACTCTTGTCCCATGTGGTTCTCCTGCCTTGATTTTCAGGCCTTTATTTCATTGTTGCACACCTGAGAATGAGGAACTGAGCTCAGCTTGGCCACACAGGGTAAGGGACCAGGGGTAAAGAAGCAAAATGCTGAAAGAGTGCATAAAAAAAGAAGAGTTAAAGCTGGAAAGGAAATATAGGGTATTCTCTTTGCTCATGGGATGTCTGATTGGCTTAGCCAGGGTAACATCACATCCTACTGGTAAAGGAGGCGGTGCTATGTAGATAGCTCACCTGAGATCCTAAAGAAGGACCACAGGAGCTTCCCCAAAGGGAGTGTTCCTGAGTCGGGGACAGAGACAATGGCCTGCTATGGCAACCAGTACCAGGATGTTGGCCACAGGCTTGCTGAAGACCCATAATTAAGACTAAGAAGCTGCAGCAAATCTTAAGTGAGAACTTAGTATGAACCAAGCCTCCTACTACTCCTTTCTTTTTTTAAAATTTATTTGAAAGACAGAGTGACAGAGGGAGGTAGAGCCAGAGAGAGAGGCCTTCCATCCGCTAGTTCACTCCCCAAATGGCTGCAACGGCAAGAGCTGAGCTTCTTCATGGTCTCCCATGTGGGTGCAGGGGCCCAAGGACTTGGGCCATCCTCTACTGCTTTCCTAGGCCATAGCAGAGAGCTGGATCGGAAGAGGAGCAGCCAGGACTAGAACCAGTGCCTGTATGGGATTCCGGTGCTGCAGGCCAGGGCTTCAACCTGCTGCACCGCAGCACCGGTCCCTCTAATACCTTCCTTGAAAACTGTCCCATCTCCAAAATAAGTCTGGGACGTAGGTACAGTTATAAATCCAAATTTACAGAGCAGGAACCTGTGAGGTGGAGCGAGGCCCAGACAGTGTGACCATAGCACCCCAACCGTGTGTGAAGGAAGGTCACTCTCACATGCCTTCCCAGGAGCATGATGGAAGGATGTAGAAACCAGTGATTAGAGGGAAGCCCAGTGGAGGTGGAGAAAGAAGCAGAGGAAGTGGGGGGAGGGAGAGCCAACTTAAGGGCCTTAGAAGAGCTGAATCCTGGGGCCAGCACTTGTGGCGCAGTGGGTTAAAGCCCTGGCCTAAGCACTGGCATCCCATATGGGCACTAGTTTGAGTCTCAGCTGCTCCACTTCCAATCCAGCTCTCTGCTATGGCCTGGGAAAGCAGTCCTTGGGCCCCTGCACCCATGTGGGAGATCTTGAAGAAGGTCCTGGCTTTGGATTGACACAGCTTCGGCCATTGTGGCCATCTGGGGATTGAATCAGCGGATTCTCTCTGTCTCTACAAGCACAAAGGGGATATAGAAATAGTAGTTTAAAACTCTTGATGAGAATATGTATACACACACACACACACACACACATATATATATATAATTTTTTTCAATCCTGAATCTTGTTTGAGATGTGATGTCTTTCATATGATGTCCCCCGGGTACCTCTTGTGAAAATACACTGCACCTGCTGCTTTTTCTGTTTGTATTATTCACAGTATGCAGACATTTCTCTAGGGGCAGTTTCTTAGGGGACATGTGTCAGACTCTGTCACACCAGCACATTTAAAATGTAGACTTTCAGGCTGCTGACACGCATTCCAACCCAGAGGCCAGGGACAGGCGGCCCTGTTGGTTTTTTCTGAGGGTCAGAATGTCATCACCCTAGAGAAAAGACTTGTATTAAAAATGTGGAGTTAAGGCTAAACTGAAACAGTCTCCTTTCCAAGAAAGTCTTTGTGTTGGAAATTGAAGGGGACTGACCAAGCGATAGATTTTTCAAAATTAACACAAGTGTTTAAAAGAGGAAAAATTCCAGCCATTCTATTACTGAAATAAAATGTTTAAATTCTTGTGTTCTTTTGTTCCTCTATGCACAGTTGTACTCTTTACATAGTTATATAAAGTAGTTCTGTGTTTCCCTTCTCAACAGGGGAGCTGAACAATTTTTTTCATGCTTACAAAATTTTTTATTTATTGATTTTCATTTTATTTGAAAGGCAGAAAGAGAGAGAGAGAGAGAGAGAGAGAGAGAAAGGCAGAGAGAGAGAGAGAGAGAGATCTTCTATCCATTGGTTCACTTCCCAAGTGCCTACAACAGAGAGGTTTGGGCCAGGCTGAAGCCAGGAGCTAGGAACTCAATCTGGGTCTCCCACGAGAATGGCAGCAACACAAATACTTGTGCCATCACTTGCTGCCTCCTAGGGTGTGAATTAGCAAGGATTTGGAATCAGAAGTGGAGACGGAACAGAGACCCTTTGGGCTTCTCAAGTGGTATCTTAACTGCTGCACAAAACACCTGCTGGACATTCTTCCATGTTGCCACTTGATGACTATCAGTCTTAAAAATTAATATTATGAAAAAAAACTATGCCTGGATTTCATTTTTTTGCAACAAGTAAAAAGCTTTTAATTCCACTTTTTATGAATTTTTGAAGTCCCCTCATATCTTAATCTCAGTTCTCACATTCTAAATCTTGTAAGAGATTTTGCTTATAAGAGATTCTAGTTAGATTCTGTGAAATGGCTTAGGGTTAGTTGGATGGGAGCTAGTTCCTAAGACTTATCTCAAGGAAGTTTCCAATATGGTGGAATAGGCAGGGAGCTTACTGCTGTAGTCTAGGGGAAGATAGTTAAAAAAAAAAAGTGGAGAGATTGCAATCTCAGAAAAGAGATAGGGAAAAAACTGCAGAGGAAATGCCATGCAAATTAGAGGGATACTGTGGACCTATGTGGAGGGTGTGGATGTGTACAACTCAGGACCCCAGCAGCTAAGAGCCTCAGCACCAGCCTTGGAGAGTGAGGTGAGACCAGACTGCAGCCCAAATCACTGGCAATAAAACTATGGGAAGAGCCTGACCTGAGTCTGGCTTGGAGCCCTGGGGGAGATGTTGTAAGTCCAACCTAAAGGGAAAAAAGGGGGCACGCTTATTTCTCCCTGAGCACCTGGCACTGGTGTCCTGTAACTAGCTGAGAGAGGGTGGGCACCATTTGGACATATATAACACCTGCACCAGCTCGTGTCCATGTGCCCAGCAACCAGCTGAGTGGAGATGCCTGAGTCTGGTTGGGAGAATTGACAGGGGGCTGGGGTGCTCGTGACTGTGGGAGCCTTGTGTGCTGGGACTGTGAAAACACTATGGCTGCATGGGAGGGTGCAGGGTGTGGCTGGGTCTTTGAGCAGTCACTATGGGCAGCTCCACATGCTTGGGGTGCCCTGATTCCCTAATGAGAGTCACTACTGTGAGATCCATGCTTAAACAGAGGACCACATGGATCCTCTCTTTGGTTCTTGGGACAGTGTGGATGAAAATTGTACCCACTGTGGCTAGTGCCCAGGCAATGGGTTTCTTGGAGGACAGGAGGTGAGTGTGAGACTACACAACAGGGCATGATCAAACCCCCGTCTGATAAAAAAAAGAGAGATTTATCACAGCCAACTTAGGTGTCACCTTGAACACTCCCCTCACCCTGGAGCACTGAACAGAGCTCCCTGGCCACACCCAACACATACTTCTGGGTATTCACTGACACTCCACTAACCCACAGAGGCATAGCCCAAAGATAAAAACCATCAGAGGGGAAAAAAATAACCCAACAAGTATCTCCACAAATGCCTAAAAATAAACACAGCAATTCAAGAAACAAAAATAAGGAAGACAACAGGATGCCCCCAAAAGAACACAACAACACTTCAATACTGGAATGTGAAGATGAAGAGATTGAAGAAATGCCAGAAATGGAATTCAAAAACTTGATTGTAGGATTACTTAGAAGTAATCAGAAGCAAATCCACAAATTAAAGAAATCCATATAAATGACACAAATGAACATTTTTCCCATGAAATTGAGATTTTAAAGAAATCAAAATGAAATATTAGAAATGAATTTGATTCACATTCATCAAAAAATGCAGTGGAAAGCCTTAACAACAGACTTAGTGAGGCAGAAGGAAGAATATCTAAGTTAGAAGATAAATCTCTGGAAGTTTTACAGTCAGGCCAAAAAAAAAAAAGTATGAAGAAATTAGAAAACTAAAAAACAGAGTTGGAGATTTATGGGATACTATCAAATGACCCAACATATGGGTCTTAGGAATTCCCGAAGGCGTGGAAAGAAAGAATGGGTTGGACAGCCTTTTTAGAGAAATACTTAAAGAAAACTCCCCCAATTTGAGAAAGAAGGGGACATCCAAGTACAGGAAGCACATAGAACTCCTAATAGACATGACCAGAAAAGATCTTTACCACGACACATTGTGGTAAACCTCTCCTCAGCAAAACATAAAGAAAAGATCCTAAAATGTGCATGGGAGAAATGCCAAATTACTTTCTTTTTTTTTTTATCTTTTTATTTTAACAGGAAGAGTGGATAGTGAGAAAGAGAGAGAGAGAGAGAGAGAGAGAGAGAGAGAGAGAGAGAAAGGTATTCCTTTTTGCTGTTGGTTCACCCTCCAATGGCCGCTGCGGCTGGCACATCTCACTGATCCGAAGCCAGGAGCCAGGTGCTTCTCCTGGTCTCCCATGTGGGTGCAGGGCCCAAAGACTTGGGCCATCCTCCACTGCCTTCCCGGGCCATAGCAGAGAGCTGGCCTGGAAGAGGAGCAACCGGGATAGAATCCGGTGCCCCAACCGGGACTAGAACCCAGTGTGCTGGCACCGCAAGGTGGAGGATTAGCCTGTTGAGCCACGGCGCTGGCCGCCAAATTACTTTCATAGGATCTCCAGTTAGACTCACAGCTGACTTCTCATCAGTAACACTAGAGATTGCCTTGGATGGCCACAAGCTGGGACTTCAATGAGAGACAGATAATTCAATGCCACAATGATGTAACACTTCATTTAAAAACAGTTTATCTGGCTTAATTGTATGCCCAAATGAGGTTAAGAAGACAATGTGGGCACCCTTTGCACAGATGTCTTTGCAGAGTTCATGTTTGCTTAACATTTCTTCCTCTAGGAGCACTTGGTTCTAGGGCTTTCTAAACGCCCCAGGAGGCGACCAGTGATGCTAAGAGTGTGGCTATCCTGTGGCAGTGAAGTGGCTCTCCAAAGGCTGCACACAAGGTTTCTCTTGCTGTCACCTCTAATTAGGATGGCTGGGATTCCGCTGAATAGCTTCTGAAGCTGAAGCCGGCACACTGACAAAGCACCTGCCGAGTTAGCCGCTGGGAGGATGTCGTGCTGGCTGGTGGCTTAGCTGGCTTCAGGCACTTCACTTGGGAAATCAGCAGGATAAGTGGATGTAAAGTAAATGAGAACTCTCTGTAAGGCTTCTCTGATCTTCACAGAGGGCTGATGGGTGCACCTCAGGCACTGGGTGATCTTGGAGTTCTGCCTATCTCATTTCCTAAGTGTGTGCAAGGACCTGAGTGTGCTCAACCAGCACTGCTGGTTCCAGCCAGGTGTGTGTCATTGCCCGACCACCAAAGGCCTTGCCAGCTCCCTTGTGGTGGCAGAGAACCAACCAACAGAACCTCATTCCTCAATAATGATGAACAACCCAGCTGAGCCCAGGAAACACGGTATAGACTGGATGGTTGGCCAAGGGGGCTCAGGGCTCCAGCAAGTTTGGGCTGGGAAATGGAAACTGAGATGGAGCCTCCAGGCTGTGCATAAGGGGACTTCAAAAGCTGTGCGTAAAAATGCAATTGAAAGATGAATTTACTGGAGCTGGCGCTGTGCCATAGTAGGCTAAGCCTCAGCCTGCAGCGCCAGCATCCCATATGGCTGCCGGTTCAAATCCCAACTGCTCCTCTTCCGATCCAGCTCTCTGCTGATGGCTTGGGAAAGCAGAAGAAGATGGCCCAAGTCCTTGGACCCCTGCACTTGTGTGGGGGACCCATAATAAGTTCCTGGCTTCAGATTGGCCCAGCTCCAGCTGTTACGACTATTTGAGGAGTGAACCAGTAGATGGAAGACACCACTGTCTCTCTGTCTCTCCCTCTCTCTGTCTGTAACTCTGCCTCTCAAATAAACACACATTTATTTTGTATAAAGACACATTTTAAAAAAAGACACATTTACTTTGTACAAAAATATTTGGAAACTCATTCGTAGTTTTTTCATAGATGTATTTTTCATGAAATTTTTGAAGTTTCCTGCCACAGTCTGTATCAACAAAACAGTTTGTCTTGCTGCATTTTGCTTTAAATGGTCCTGCTCTCTCCATATCTTTTCTTTGGCCTTGGCATTGATCAGAAGTTGTTTTCTTGGCTTATTTCTCAAGGTACTTAGGACTTGAGCACCTACTGTGTGTGTGTGTGTGTGTGTGGTGGGTAAAATTCCAATGTGTCCGATAACCGTGACTGGTGCATCTGCATGGCGCTCACTACCTCACCACATGCTTTTACATTTGGAAAACTGACCTCACAGTAGCCAGCGCTAAGCTGTGTGCGAGTAGGAATTCTTGTTTAGAACACCCCACCCCCATCCCTCATCTCCAAATTTCCATCCAGTTATAGCTGGCTTGTGTCTAGGTTCTCCTGGGTCTTGACCACATATTTTCTTTTTTTTTTTTAAGATTTATTTTTATTTATTTGAAAGACAGAATTACACAGAGAGGTAGAGTCAAAGAAAGAGGTCTTCCATCCGCTGGTTCACTCCCCAGCTGGCTGAAACAGCTGGAGTAATGCCGATCCAAAGCCAGGAGCCAGGAGCTTCTTCTGGTCTCCCATGCGGATGCAGGAGCCCAAGGACTTGGGCCATCTTCTTCTGCTTTCCCAGGCCATAGCAGAGAGCTGGATTGGAAGAGGAGCAGCCGGGACTAGAACCGGTGCCCATAAGGGATGCTGGCACTGCAGGCCACTGCTTTAACCCGCTGCACCACAGCGCTGGTCCCATTGACCACATATTTTCAAAGACCAGTTCTCTGCCTCTGTGCTGAACCAAGATCCGCCCACCCTCTGTTCATTTCACCCGCTGCACATGTCCACCCTCTGTTCCCACCTGCCCCAGGGGTTCCCTCTGCCCCTATTCCATCAGGCTGGGCCCTCCACGAACAGATCAGGTACTCCCATCTGCAAGCATCTCACACCCAGTGCATCTCCCTCCCAGTGCATGGACTGTGCATGTGTGATCCATAGCAACTAGAGACGGGCTCCAGAGGCAGGTGTGTGGGACAGAACTCTGGCTCTGCCTTGTCACCCCAGAAACAAACACACACCTGCTTCTGCATTCTGGCCACACTTGGTTCAAGGTCAGGGTGCATCCTGCCCTTTGGAGCCACTGTGATGATGAGTGAGCCACACTCAGCACCTGCCTGACTCCCCTCCCAAAACACTTAGGGCCCCTTAGAAACTGATTATTTGTGGGGCCATGGGGACCTCCCTTGCGTGTTAGTACCTCCTACACCTGTTCACAGCAGGTACCAAAGCATCTGGCACCTGGCAGGCAGCTTATAAATATTTGTTGATTAAATAAATTGAAGGGGAAAAAAATTGGTCCTAAAGGGTAAACTCACTACTAAAACTTAGACAACCTGATTTATGGAACTGGAAAAAAAAAAGGACGTTCCCTCTTTTGGGGCAGCAGAGTGTGACTGATATTGGTATCCGTGCCACAATACCATGCACACAGCTCTCCCATCCATTATTTAGAAATAATGTGAATGCACACCTTACAAGGTTGTGTGGTTGAGTAGAGGAGGGGCCACCTGGGGCTGTGAGTTCCAGGGATCAGTCCCTGCTTGGCACCTGTCTGCAGGATGTCCCCCAAACCCCAGCCACTTTTCAAAGACCGGCCGGATCTTACACATCGTTGTGCCCCCCTTGCTTGGGTCAGGGCATCACACTTGAGGAGAAGGACTTGCTGGAGTTGGTGCTATGGTGCAGTGGGTTAAAGCCCTGGCCTGCAGCACCGGCATCCCATATGAGTGCTGCTTCGAGTCCCAGATGCTCCACTTCCGATCCAGTTCTCTGCTGTGGCCTAGGAAAGCAATGGAAGATGGCCCAAGTCCTTGGGCCCCTGCACCTGCGTGGGAGACCCAGAAGAAACTCCTGGCTTCAGATCAGCTCAGCTCTGGCTGTTGCAGTCATTTGGGGAGTGAATCAGCAGATGGAAGTCCTTTATCTCTCTCTCTCTCTCTCTCTCTCTCTCTCTCTCTCTACCTTCCTCTGTAACTGTATCTTTCAAATAAATAAAACACATCTTTAAAAAGAAAATAAAAGAAGGACTTGAAGTCATATTTCTTGGAGGATACAAGGCTTAGGAAGGAGACTAATTTGATAAATGAGAACAGGTTCTGACACTGCAAGAATTAATTAAGCTTTGTCACATGGGAGAGGAAAAAGCACTTGTTCTATACCTGTGAATATCCTGACTCACTTAATGATTGCTCTGCACTGTGACTCTCCCTTTGTTTGCCCTGGGGCTCCCTGATTTTTAGTTTATTTCTTGGTAAACACAATAGAATGTTGGTTTTTTGTCTGCCTTGTTTGCATCAAGAGCTAATGTTGAGTGGAAATTATATGCTTAATATTATGCAGATTAAGTTAGGTTGAATGTAATATTCTGATAATTTTATAGTTCAAGGGAAATCCAGCTTGCTGTACTTATTGTTCTGCAAATGATGAAAAAGAGAAAGTGACAGCTTCAATTAGCAAAGAAAGAACTATGAAGAAAATGGTCTGTGTAGATTTCTCAAATTAAAAAGAAATCCAAGTATTATTGTTTCTTAATTATGCAGTCTCAAGATAAATTTTGGAACAATTCCTTTGTTAGAAACTCAGCCTTCCTGAGAAACTCCTATTTTCATTATTTTATTTGAAAAGCTTTTAAACATCTCTTACTCAACAGAAGTGATAATTTGCCCTGCGTGACCAGCCCAGCGAGAGCACATTAATGTCAATCTCTAAATCCAAAAATAGGGCGCTGATGAGGTTCCCTGGCTGTGGCCACTCAGAGGCTCTGCTGGTCTCAGGGCTGTTCTGGCTGAGCAGACCAGACAAGGCCCCTGCTCTCTTGAAGTTCCCAGTCTTGGGAAGGGAAGAGAAATAAGCAGACAGTCACCAATGCCCACGTCACCTACCTCAGTATTGTCTTCAGAGTGACAATCGGAAGGCATCTTGAGAGCATGTGAGGGGAGAAGTTGGGGTGGTCTCTTGGGGGGAAGTGATGTTTGAGAAGAGCCCGTATGGTACCCAGGACTTCGGTAGGAGAGAGAGGGAGGAAGAGCATTTCTTGCAGAGGGGACTGCATGTTCAAAGGTCCTGAGGTTAGGGACAAACTGAGAGGACTTGAGCAAGTGTGGCTTGGCGGTGGACCAGGGAGAGGCCAACACGTGTATGTATGACAGGGCACAAGAGGTGAGACCACACACCTGTGCAAGTAGGGCTTCATGCTTCCGAATCCGAGGCTAATTTTCCTCTTGTGAAAAAGCTGGACTATTTTCTGTAGTGAGCACATTGTGTGTGTTGGGGGGGGGGGGTCAGTTTTGCACGCCAGGGGATGTTTCCCTGGGCACATTATGGGTGCTCAGAGCTCGAGAGGAAGATGGCACCGCCATCTAATGGGTATGTTGTTTAACACACAGGACAATCCCGGGAACCAAGAATCATCTGACTGCCAATATCAGCAGTGTGAGGCTGGGTAACTGTTTTCAAATAGCATTTTTCAAACCATGAATTGCAACCACTAGTGCACTATCAGATCCCATTCTATGAAAAATACAGACTAGAAAAGAGCAGAGTGTTTGATATACAGTGTTTAAGCATGCATTTAAAAATGTTTTAGGGGCCGGTGCTGTGGCTGCAGCCTCCAGTGCCGGTATCCCATATGGACACCAGTTCGAGTCCCTGCTGCTCTACTTCCAATCCAGCTCTCTGCTATGGCCTGGGAAAGCAGTGGAAGATGGCCCAAGTCCTCGGGCCCCTACACCCTCATGGGAGACCTGGAAGAAGCTTCTGGCTCCTGGCTTCTGATCAGCCCAGCTCCGGTCATTGCTGCCAATTGGGAAGTGAACCAGCTGATGGAAGACCTCTCTCTCTGTCTGCCTCTCCTTCTCTCTCTGTGTAACTGACTTTGAAATAAATGAATAAATTTAACAAAAATGTTTTATTTGAGGGGCAGAGAGACAGAGTCTGAAAGAAAGATAGAAAGAGAGAGCCCCATCTGCTAGTTCACTCCTCAAGCAAGCACCCAGTGGCCAGGGCCTGAAGCTGGGAGCCAGGTTTCCCATATCAGTGATAGGGACCCAACCACTTGAGCTGCCTCTCAGAGCCGGCATTAGCAGGAAGCTGGAGCCTGGAGCAGAGCCAAGACTTGGACGCAGGTATGTTGATGTGGTATGATGCGAGGTTTGCTAGTGACTTAACCACTAGGCCAAATGACAGCAAGGGAGTGTGAGTGTCGTGAATACACACATCATACACACAAATGTTCCTGTGTATTGCATTATGAAGTGCATTCCTTACTACAGGGAGCAGTTAAAACCTGCACAGAGAACCCATCATCAACACATGCCAACCAGCCTGGTAGTCCAGCTCCTCCACGAATCTGTTCCCACCTGGCACAGCTGTGACCCAAGCCTGAGCTCATAGCTTGGTGGTGAAGCCCACTTGCTATCAACAATCACTCTACATCCCAGCTCCAGCCAACGTCGCCTTCCAGCTCACCCTGAACTTGGTCTTGATTTTTCCCTCTCCCTAAAGCTTCCTTCACTGTTCAGTTCCCACTTAACCTCTGCAGACCTGTCTCACGTCCTCTGTGGAGACTTCTTGTACTGTGCTTTTGCTGTTGTTGTTGTTTTGAATTTGAGAGTTAGAGCTGCAGACACAGAGAGAGAAGTCTTCCATCCACTGGTTCACTCCCCAAATGGCCATAATAACCAGAGTTCGGATGATCTGAAGCCGGGAGCCAGGAGCTTCTAACAGGTCTCCCCATGTGGGTGCAGGGTCCCAAGCACTTAGGCCACCTTGCACTATTTTCCCAGGCCATAGCAGAGAGCTGGATTGGAAGAGGAGCAGTCAGGATAGGAATTGGCACCCATATGGGATGCCGGCGAGTAGGCAGAGGCTTAGCCCACGATGCCACAGTGCCGGCCCCCACAGCGTTTTGTTCTTTCCTTGGCTGTAACTGTCACCAGCTATGTTCCATGGCTGCTGAGCTCCCTGAGGGCACTGACTCCGGCTGACTCCTCTTGTTGCCTGCAGAACCTTGCCCATGTATGAGGTGCTCAGAAGAGAGCTAATAAATCCATCAGTGATGAGCACTACCTAGAGTCTTTATCTTGCTAACTGTTTAATAAACTGAAATATCATCTGTGATATCCAACATACATGTTGTTTCTTCATAGAATGCGAATTTCTCTTCCATTATTAAGTTGGCTGCTACTAACTTTTTCCTGATTATTTAGCAAGCACATGAACTTCAGATCATACGGAAAGTTGTCAGGAAGCTGTCTCTGCAAATAATGTACATTATATATTGAATATGTAAGATAGATCATATAATTAAACACATAGACTTATGCATTATATATTACAAAGTAGGTATATATATCATATATATATGTACTTCAAAAAGTTTCTGAAAAACGGAATTAAAAGCATAAGTTTATTTTGGTGTAAACGTATTTTTTGAAACCCAGGCAAGCTTTTTCACAATATGTATTTCCCACATATTCTTGCAAAAAAAAATTGTGCTAAAATAAACACACGTTTTTGATTCAGTTATTTTCCAGGAACTTCATATATACGGGTCTATTTATGCATCCGAGGGTCTCCACCGACTGTGAGTGCGGTGAATCATCGCCCCTTTGCTACTTAACGTAGCGCCTATGTTATGTGGCCAGGGCCTGGTGCATTTGCTTTCCCGTCCCGGGGAGACGACGGCGCTCCGGGCCAGGCTGCGCTCTTCTGCCCCCTCGTGGTCCCGCGCAGAACTGCAGAAGGTGGGAAGCTGTCCCGCAGCGCAGGTGTTGGGGGTCTGCCTTAGTGTTGCTTTGTTTTCGAGCTTCAGCAACAAGGGGGCCGGAGACTCTGTTAACAGTCTGAAGGAAGCTGGAAACCTGCAAGGGGTCAAGGTTCCAGGATCCCTCTTGGAGTCGGGAAGCTTGTTTTCGTGTTTCTCGTTGTCTGCAACTGCCTGGCACAGCCAGTTTGCCAAGTCGAAAGGATGCATCTTGCCAGCCAGCCGGCTTTGGCCTTCTGGAACGAGATACCCAAAGCCTGCCAGTCAATGTGGTGCATATCATTCCTGCTGGGCTGGCACTGCAGCTCCTACTGGAGACCTGGCCTGAGCAGGTTGCACCTCCTCTCTTTCTGGTCTGTGTATCAGCTTCACAATGCCCCTGAGTCTGGATGGCTTCTCGAGGATTTAGCACACCGATGCGAGCCCGGTGCTGAGATCATGTTGCTTGCCCATCTGACCAGAGTGCCTTCTCTTCTTCCTCACCCATCAGAGGCCAACTTTTCTTCCACCTGGAGCTCTTGGGCAGCCTTCCCAAGCTTGTCAGTGCACACCCAGCACTGTACCCTCCTGCCTAACCTGATGCACTGACTGCAGCACATCGATCACCCGTCGTGGTCTTTTGATGAGTTGGCAGAATTCAGCATGACAGTTAGGCTGAATGTGTCTCAGAGGGGTGCCATTACTTAAGCCATCACTGCTGCCTCCCCACCGCCCCAGATACACACCGGCAGGAAGCTAGAGGGGGTAGCCAGAGCGGGATCTGGAACCCAACACTGCACTGTGACACACAGGCATCTTGGCTGAGTGCCTGCCCCTCACTTGCTGTGTTTTGCACAGTTGCACTGATTACTGTTCTACACTAGATCTTAGCCAAGAGGCCGAGAAGCAGTTGTGATTGTGTGTCCCCAAGCAAGCCACTCTGGCTTTTCGGAGTCCCCAGACCCCCTTGTGCAGTGAGAAGCTTGCTGGACAATCTTGGGGACCTATTTGGCTCAGAGCTTCTGGATCCTAACTTGGGGGGCAGAAGGCGGTGGGGAGCCCATGAGAAGTGGGCGGAGGGGTCGTGTGGATGCTGGGTGTTTCCCCTGGCTCTCTGAAGGTGCCTGAAGATGGGGTGAGCACCTGTGGTAGTCGCTTTACCCCTGGGGAGGGTTTCTGGGTGTGGACTGCAGGAGGCTTCCTTGAGAGTGGACCAAATCTGGAGCTGGGGCCAGCCGTGATGCCTCTAGGAGGCTGGCCCCTCAGTGAACACAGGCACTGAACCAACCCCGGGAGCAAGGGTGCCCGGTGCCTGCGGGTGACGATGGGCTCCTCACTCTTGGGTGCTGCTTTCACGCCACATGGCTGGGCAGTCAGCGCGCTGTCAGAGAATTTGCCGTGCCATCCTTTGCATGACATAACCGCCCCTATTCTGCCTGTTTGTGTCTGGTGCACACCAGCAGTGCACGGACAGTCAGCGTGTCCCATCACAGACGTGCTCAGTCTGTGCCTGTGTCTGCCGCTGGCTTCCACCCCACCCCTGCAGCCCTGTGCAGCCGGGGAGACAGACCTTAGAGATCTTGGGCTGAGATCATTACACATCATCCTTTCCATAAGAATTCTGGGGGTAGGCACAGGCTCCACACCCTTGATTTCACTGTCGATTGTACAAGGAATTGAGACTCATGGGCAGACGGGTGCAGGCCACGCTGTAAATGATGCGATGACTTCTCAGTGGTCATCGGTGCAAGTGGCTACTGTATCAGGCCTCTCTTCTTGGAGTCGAAAGAGTTGCATGTTGTTGTCTACTCCCCCTTCGTTGCTGCGACAATCCTGTTTTCCCACACAGTCTGTCTCTACGTGGCAGAATTCTCCTCCTGCAGGCATCCCTTACATGTAAAATGCAAACAAAACCAGTTCCAACAATAGCGCTTAGGATGCTTTACAACCCATTGCCACGACTCTGGGGGAGGCACAGCTTGCCCCAGATTTCTTGTTCTCTGATGCACCATCCATCCGCAGGCCCTTCCTTCCACTGCATTTACAGTGATTATGAATAATGCAACTTCGGAGCGTGTCTCTTTCTGGCCTCAGCCACTTGCATGCCTCCTAACTGCCATAGGAAAAAGTCTAAGCCTTTTTGGATGCTCACAGAGAAATCCCTGGTCTCTTTGAAGAGCTGAATAAGGGAGTTGGAAAACGATGAATGACTTGATCTGCACAGTAAGAACGGCTCGTGAGTGAACTTCAAGAGGTGCCTGTTGAAGCGGGTGACAGAGTTGGAGGAGCTGCTGCTGTATTTGAATATCAAATTTCTTTCAGTGGTATTTCCTTTACTTTTCACAATAATCCTTCAAGTGAGGTATATCTCTTACTGTATTATTATCTTCGTCTTTTTTTATAAAGTCGGAAATGTCAGTCCAGAGAGGATCAGGTGAACTGAGCAGTCACACGGGTGGTAGGTGGCAGAGGTGGGATTAGAACCCAGACTGGTGACCACTGGGAATCTGTACACTTCACCTCCTCCCTTGGTCCTGGGAGGTAGGAAGGGTGATTGTCGAGCAGTGAACAAATTGGAAATTTAATCATTTTGGGGCCACATTTAATTTGTTAAACAGACGTGCTCTCTTACATAAGGAAAAGCAGGGCATTTTCTTATCAAAGTCAGTATAACTTATCCTCAATGGAGAAGTCATTAAGAGAGCGACAAAGCAGGAGCACCTGCCTTTATTTGCCAGGTTATGCAAGGTAAACAGAAACCCTGCTGCCTCCTGGTTCCTACCCTGCCAAGGCTGCAGCCCAGGAACTCTAATGTCATTTTCAGCTCTGAAGTTCTGCGGCTTTCTGGTAACTGAAAAGGCAAATGGTTTTCTAAGGCAAATACCTGCAAAATTAGAAGAGCATACTTTTGGTTTTAACTTGGAAGTTTTAAAATATAGATATGGATTCCATGTTAAATAACTACCTCCATCTGTCACTGGTAACAGCCGTTCAAAGCATCAAACATTGTGTTTTCATTGGATGTGACAATGTTAGTCTCTGTTGGGGCTGGGCTTTTGCCCATCTACTGTCGAGTGACCAAATACCCCAAAGCTGAGTCTATGGCCTCAAACAATGGCAATGCAATTTGAGGAGAGCTCATCAAGGAGAGCTTGTATCAGCTCCACTCAATGAGAGGCTGTTTGGAGGTTCAAGTTGGAGCCAGCAGAGGGCTCTCTCACGTGTGCATCGGTCCATGACAGCTGGTGGCCGGGATCTTCACTGGGGCTGCTGGCTGGAACCTCTGGCCTCTTCATGTGGCCAAGGCTCTCACCAGGTTGACAATAGGCTCTGAAGAAAAGCGTGTGGAGATAGAGACAGAGATAGAGAGACATAAAGATAGAGAGATGATAGAGATCTATATAGAGAGAAATAGATAGATACATAGATAATAGAGAGAAATGATATATATATATAGAGAGAGAGCTAGACATGATAGAGATATATAGAGAGAAATAGAGATAGACATAGACATAAAGATATAGGGATCATATATAGAGAGATGATATATATATATAGAGAGAAATAGAGATATAGATGATAGAGAGATAGAAATGATATATATATATAGAGAGAGAGAGATGGAGATTATATATATAGAAATAGAGATAGAGATGATGGAGATATATATATATATATATATATATATATATAGAGAGAGAGAGAGAGAGAGAGAGAGATGATTGAGTGCTCAGGTTTGCTTATTCACTTCCCAAATTTCCCCAACAGCAGGGAGTGGGCTGAGGCTGGAGCCAGTAGATAGAAATGCAATCCAGCTCTCCCCCATGGAGTGTAGGAATCCAATTACTTGAACCATCACTGTTGTCTCCTAGGGTATGCATGAGCAGGAGGCTGGAGTCAGGAGCTAGGAACCAAACCCAGGCTCTGAGATGGGACAGAGGCATCTTAACTGGTAAGCTAAGAGCCACTCCCCAAGCGAGTCTTATCAGGCCAAACTGCAGGTGTCAGCAGAGCTGGTTCCTTCTAGAGGATTCAAGGGAAGAATCTGCTCCTGTATCTTTTAGGAGCTAGAGGCTACCAGCCTTCTTTGGCCCAAGGCTGCCTCACACCTGTCTCCACTGCCATTGTCATATTTCCTCCCCTCTCTTATGAGGATCCTTGTGATGACATTGTGACTTCCTCCCCACCCAAATAATCCAGGCTCATTTCCTCATTGCCAAATCCTTACTCACATCTGCAAAGTCCCTTTACCATGTAAGATAACACAGTTGCAGTTTCTAGAAATTAGGATGTGGCCATCTTTGGAGGCCATTAGTGAGCCTATGAGAGTGGCAATCTTTCATATATACATATGTTCATGTACACATACTTATGTATAATGTCAAAATGTATTGAACTGTATTCTTTCTGTGCAATTTAGTGTGGATTATACCAAAACAAAGCTGGTTTCAAGAAGGAGATAAATGCACCAGCTGTGATGGAGCTGACTTTCGGTGCAGTAGTTAAGATGCCATTCAGAGTGCACACATCTCATATTGGAGTGCCTGGGCTCAGGTCCCAGCTCTGCCCCCAACTACAGTTTCCTGCTGGTGTGCACCCTGGGAGGCAGCAGTGAGCGCTCAAGCAGCTGGGTCCCTGTGGCCCTCATGGGAGACCTGCATTGAGTTCCTGACTCCTGGCTTTACCAGTTGGTTTTGGGCATTTGGGGAGCAAGCCAATCTGACTGTCTGTCTCTCTTATTGTCTCTCTGCCTTTAAAATAAATAAGATCAATTAAAATTTAAAAAAAGAAAAATCACTATACATGAAATCAATAATTTCTGATTAATTATATAAATTTGGATTTCATAAAACATATTCCATGATCGGTGCACATTAGATAGCATTTAAACATTCCAACTGCCACTGTGGGGGCTGGCCTCACTTTGGTTTCTGGAATATACTATGAGATTGTTTTATACAAGCATACTTCAAAAAGTTCATGGAAAATGGAATTAAAAGCTAATATGCATTTTCTGTGAGCTTTCTGGAGCTCAGATATTTTGTATGTGAAGGTGTCTGTCCTTTGGTATCCAAAGGAGGCTTGTTCTAGGACCACAGAGAGCTCCACACCAAGGTCTGTGGATGCTCAGGTCCCTTATTTAAAGTGGCAGAGATACATGCACACACCTACACACTCCTCTCTTATGCTTTAAATTGCCCCTAGGTTACTTATAATACCTAATACAATGTGAATGCTATGGAAATAGGTGTTGTGCTGGATTGTGTAGGGAATCATGGCAAGAGAAAAGCCTATGCGTGCTCAGTACGGAGGAAATGCTTTTTTTTTTTTTTTTTTTTTTTTTTTTGACAGGCAGAGTGGATAGTGAGAGAGAGAGACAGAGAGAAAGGTCTTCCTTTACCGTTGGTTCACCCTCCAATGGCCGCCGCGGCCGGCGCACCGCGCTGATCTGAAGGCAGGAGCTGGGTGCTTCTCCTGGTCTCCCATGGGGTGCAGGGCCCAAGCACCTGGGCCATCCTCCACTGCACTCCCGGGCCACAGCAGAGAGCTGGCCTGGAAGAGGGGCAACCGGGACAGAATCCGGCACCCCGACCGGGACTAGAACCCGGTGTGCCGGCGCCGCAAGGCGGAGGATTAGCCTGTTGAGCCACGGCGCCGGCCAAGGTCTTCCTTTTTGCAGTTGGTTCACCCTCCAATGGCCGCCGCGGTAGGCACGCTGCGGCCGGCGCACCGCGCTGTTCCAATGGCAGGAGCCAGGTGCTTCTCCTGGTCTCCCATGGGGTGCAGGGCCCAAGAACTTGGGCCATCCTCCACTGCACTCCCTGGCCACAGCAGAGAGCTGGCCTGGAAGAGGGGCAACCGGGACAGGATCGGTGCCCTGACCGGGACTAGAACCTGGTGTGCCGGCGCTGCAAGGCGGAGGATTAGCCTAGTGAGCCGCGGCGCCGGCCTGGGAAATGCTTTTTCCAACTGTTTTCCATCCATGGCTGACTGAATCCAAGGTGTATAAGCCCTGGCTATGGAGGGCTGGCTGCATTTTACACACACACACACACACTGTCACACACATGCTCTCACGTACATATACACACACTGTCACATACATGCTCTCATACATACATACACATTCTCACAGTCATACACATGCTCTCACATACATACACACATTCTCACACAGTCATACATATACTCTCACATACATACACACACATTCTCACACAGTCACATACATGCTCTCACATACATAAACTGTCATACACATGCTCTCACGTACATACACTCACACACACTGTCACACACACACTGTCGCACACATATATACACATACTCACACATACTGTCGCACACAGTGTGTGCTCTCACATACACACACACGCACACACACAGTGTCACACAATGCTCTCACATATATACATACACAAATTGTCGCACACACATGCTCTCACATACATACACACATGCACACACATACCCACAACTACTGGCTGCTGTATCTTTTAGTGGCTCCCTTACCTCGCATCTGTATGTAACCTGCACATCAGAGAGGAAGACACAGTTCTCAGTATTGTGCTTGCTCTATTGCTCCTGAAACCTCATATTCTGTGATATACTGGCTTCACTCACCTTTTAGGAAGACCACAGTTTTTACTCTTGCAAGATTTATTTTTACAGTCCCACTGACTGAATGCCATTTAGGACATTTGTCCAGTGGTTGTGATGGATTTTCTGTGGTCTACAATCCAGCATTTGAAATAATTTTGCATAAAGTCATGCCTGAGATACACATTTGGAGGTGTGACGGTAAGTCACATGTTTGGACAGGCCTCTCTCAGACCTGGGGGTGATTCAGCTGGCTCTCCAACTTTCCTTTGCAGCTGCTCTCAGAGACAGCTGGGTGGACCCTGATGATGAGGTCCCCAGCTCCTAGGCCCACTGTACTGGGGGCAGATGTCTTTAGGGAGACCTGCCTGGATCAAGATAAAGAAGCGTGCTGAGCCTGTGAGATAAGGGTGTGCACAGCTCCTCCCTCCTGCTTGGCACACAGCCTGTGCAATCAAGAAGGGACCAATTTCTTCAAGGAGGCCCTTGGTGTTGAAATACTCAACATTCCTGTGGGGCCATGCCTTGGACCCTGGTCCTTGGAAGGGGGCTTGAAAAGTCACTCCAGGACATCAGTAGGGCCACAGGCTCATTCAGCCCCAGGTAAAGAAACATGTGTTATCCCTTAACATTTCGTTTCTTTGTGCCAGTCACATTTTGACTTGGAATCCCCAATAGGTGCAACTTGTCTCAAGGCCTCCTTGGCTTTACATTTCTTGTGGCTCTCATGGTACCAGCACCAACCACACCTCTCCCGTGCCATCCACTTCACAGTCCATCCCAGTGTCCTCAGAGTTCATCAACCATCTAGTCTGTTAGATAACTTCGAAAAACCCCATGCCAAGAGAGGGCAGACTACCTGGAGAAGCAATAGCCTGTTTGTCTGCAGAGACCCCCACCACCTAGAGCTCTCCAGGAAATGCATGCAGAGAAAGAAGGAAAATTCCTCACAGCATAGAGAGAGGGCATCCATGGTGGGTCAAGCCCTGGGTCAAGTAACTCAATAGCACCCCCCTGAGATGTCAGTGGACAGTTATTCTCCCAAGGGGCTTTGGATGTAGGAGCCCATGAGGGCCTGCTAGGGCATCAGAGCAGAGCCTTCATTTACGATTACAGAGGGTTTTTCGAGCCTGTTCCTTTGTCACACACCCCAAAGCTGTGGCCTGATGAGCCCTGGACTGCACTGTATTACTCTCTCCAGTTCTAGGTCTATGCTGTTTATCTTTGGTTGAAACTAATTAGAAAGGCTGATGCTTTTACCTGTACAGATAGTTCTTGATTAATGATGATACAACTTAGGATTTTTCAACTTGATGATGCAAGACTGTACCTATATAACCATTTTCTTTTCACTTTCAGTATGATAGTCAATATATTACAAGAGATAGTCAAAACTTTATTATCAAACAGGCTTTGTGTTGGATGGTTTTGCCCAGCTTTAGGTTATGTGAGAGTTCTGGGCAGGTTTCAGATAGGCCAGACTAAACTATGGTTTTCAAAGGTTGAGTGTGTTCAGTACATTTTTTTTTTATTCAAGAGGTGCAGGGGTAGAGAGGGGTGGAGAGAGAGAGGGAGAGAGAGTGCTCCCGTCCACTGGTTCACTCCTCAAATACAACAGCCAAGGACTGGCCCATGCTGAGGCCAAGAGCTGGGAACTTAGTCCAGGTTGCCTATGTATGTGTCAACTACATGAGCCACCATGTGCTGCCTCTCAGAGTCTGCATTGGCAAGAAGCTGGAGTTGGGGACCAGAACTGGAAATCAAACCCAAGCACTCTGATCTGGGAGTGGGTGTTATAACTGGTGTCTTAACTTGAGTATTTTCAATTTAGAATGGGCTTACAGGCACATAACCCCCCATAAATCCAGGAACATTTGTAATTGTGATTATTGCTTCTATCATTACTGATAGAAATATACAAATTAAACTCATTATGATATTGGATGACCTCTTCCAACGCCCCTAGTATCTTATGCTGTTTGGAAGTTCAGGACATTGCACTGGGTGTAGATTACAGGTGGACACTCCATTTCATTGCTTGTCTGGTATCTTTGGCTGGCTCTGCCCTGCTGTGTGGAGCATGCTTTACTATCTTTTCCCCTCTGTCCTCCAGAAACTTCCTCTGGAAAGCCTCTTTGGACCGCCCATCCCATTCTTCTTGATGGACCTGTCTCACCCCATCTTCCCAGCAATTTATCATGTCTTTTCTTCCTAACTTTTCATGCTCATCTTGCTCCTTGCGATGTGAATTGATTTGCAAATGCCCTGGGGGATGGGTCTACAGTGGGCCATAGAAAGCTTTGTTGTGGCTGCAGCTCAGGCTCCCTCACTTTCCTAATTTAAAACTCTTCTTCGTTTTGCTCGTATTTGACTCTTTGATTGATTTGCATTCCTATTTCCATCCGTTTCTGTTTCTTATCAGATGTTGGGAACATCAGTGCTGTTTCTCAATGAATTGCTTTTTGTCCTCTCTGATGACCCCATTAGCAATAGATACTAACAAAGAGCATCCCACATTCATGAAGTGTCTGTAATTTACAACTTAGGAATCCAAGCTGTGAAGATGAAGCCTGGCATCATCAGCAGAATCTCATGCAGAAGGAACTTCTGTGCTTCGTCATTTTTTTCTTCTGAAGGGTTAAACATTTTCCAGGTTTGTCATCATCAGTATGGGCTGGCTTATGCTATGACTTTTCCTCAGGAAGATTAATGCAGAATCATTTATCTGTGTAGGTACTTTTGAAGGGAAACAAATGAAAAGGTGGAATTTCCGTCCAATCCAGTCTAACAAGTTCAGTTTTATGCCGAAATAACATGGGGAAGGATACGTGCTGCACAGATGCATGAATCATCTGAAATTGCAGATGGGATCAGACCGTAACAGCAGTCAAAACAAATCTAACTATAATGGCATTAAAAGATTATATTTATCCTCTATGTGTGTCTAATTCACAAGATTCCAAGGCTCATGCATCTTTTCTGTTCTTCTTGGGCTCTGAAAGACAACGAATTCAGTGTTCCTTCCAGGTGAGAACTTGAACTGTCAATTGGTTGGCACAGTTATTTAACTGCTGCTCACACAGTTCATGGAGCATAGAAAATGCAGGGAGTATTAGTTCCACTCTTCTTTCACATGTGTTTTGGTCTTCTGACAGCTGGAAGTCCAGGATGCATTAATCCCTCTTAATGACCCAGTCACCTCTTAAAGCCCTTCTTCTTGATGCTGCCACAATGACAATGGAATTTCAACTTAAATTTTGTAGGGGACAAACTATCTTCAAACTACAGTACCTCATAATAGACCAAGAGACAGAGTCCAGCCTAGAGCCCATGGCCAAGTTGGCCAGGGCCCAAGTCTTCTGACGAGTGCTCTCTGCAGTAGCTTTTCATGTAGGAAGGCATGTGGGAGCACCAGGCTCTCCTAGCAGGACTGGACTGGCTCTTGATCACTAGACACTGAATTCCCACCAGGGTAATGGAGCATTTCCAGGCATTGACGCTGCTGGTGTTTTCTGGAGGTGGCTACATTTGCCACTCAATTCAGAACACTTCGTCTTTGTTTCTTTTTTTAAAGATTTATTTATTTTTATTGAAAGGCAGAGCTACAGAGAGGGAGGGAGGTAGGGAGAGAATAGGGAGAGAGAGAGAGAGAGAGAGAGAGAGAGAGAGAGAGAGATCCTCCATCCACTGGTTCACTCCCCAAATGGCTGCAATGGCCAAAGCTGTGCTGATCTGAAGCCAGGAGCCAGGAGCTTCCTCTGGTCTCCCATGCAGATGCAGGGGCCCAAACACTTGGGCCATCTTCTGCTTTCTCAGGCCATATCAGAGAGCTGGATTGGAAGTGGAGTAGCCAGGTCTCAAACCAGCACCCATATGGGATGCTGGCACTGCAGGCGATGGCTTTACCCTCAATACCACAGCAACGGCCCCAGAACACTTCCTCTTAAGATGCCTTCCTTCTTTCTATCCCTCTCCCTACGCTTTCTCACTATTCAGCTTGCCTACTGCTCAACTCCCTTCAACTCTGACATAGAAAATAGACCAAGAGGACAGAAAATTAGTTTGATTATCTATCACAACCTGTTGTAAATAATTGATAGCAAATATGCTTTGGTGATGAGATGGAACTTCTTTTCTTTATTTCTGAAGGAACTCATTTGGAGACTAGACTTGCAAATTCCACAAGAGTTGGAATGTAGCTGCAGCGCATGCTCCCAATTTTACCGAACTAGAACCCACTGATTTGCTATTTTTCATTAATTTCCATTCCTTCTCTCTCCTTCTTCTGTTTCTTATCAGATTTTGGGAACAGCAAAACTTTGTTTCTTGACATATTACCTTTTTCCCTGGCTGAAAATTAAATATATTTTCTAACATTGAATGTGGAAACACAGATTTAGGGCAATTTTTTCAGAGATATTTGGCTTGAAGAGTCATCTTTTCCAATTGACAACACAAAAGCAGAATGTATTTACGGTCATCCCTCAGTACGTATGCATGATTGGTTTCAGAACTCCCCAAAGGTACCAAAATCTGTGGATGTGCAAATCTCTTATGGTAAACATCAGAACATTTGAATGAGACAAGAGAATAGTCAGCAAAAGCTTAGTACAGGTGCAAAATTTTATTCAAATATTTTTGATCTGTGATTGTTTGAACCTGAAAATATTGAGCGATGACTGTATTGACTATTTTTATAAGATTTATTTATTTATTTGAAAGTCAGAATTACATAGAGAGAGGAGAGCCAGAAAGAGAGAGAGAGAGGTCTTCTATCCAATGGTTCACTTCTCAATGGGCCACAATGGCCGGAGCTGTGCTGATCTGAAGCCAGGAGCCAGGAGCTTCTTCCCAGTCTCCCACGTGGGTGCAGGGACCCAAGGACTTGGGCCATCTTCTACTGCTTTCCCAGGCCATAGCAGAGAGCTGGATCAGAAGTGGAGCAGCTGGGTCTTGAAACGGCGCCCATATGGGATGCCAGTGCTTCAGGCAGGGCGTTAACCCACTGCACCACAGCACCTGCCCTGTATTGACTATTGCTACTTCTAGCTATTCATATAGTATAATAACTTATGAGTAACATGGTAATGAGAGCATTAAAAGTAATGCTACCAATTTCATAAGAAGGAAAGTGCAATCATTGATCTTTCTAAGATAAAATGTAATACCAGCTTATGTAGTGGCAAGCACATGGTCAACATTCAATAAATATCTCCCAAACTAAATTGAATGTAATAAGGAAAATTTTAAAAAAATGAAAAATATAAATTTATCATTCCTATGAAATAACACTTATACACCTTTTTATGAATACCCTTAAACTCTTACCCTTACACTTGTGTGTACGTCTCTATCTCCATCTCTGTCATTTCTATCTGTCTCTGTCATATCTATTCCTAGCCCCATAATCTGCATCTTTAGCTGTAGCTATCACTCTTTCTTACTCTGGCATCTCTATCTCTAATTATATTTCTATCTCTATCTGGATCTCCAACTACATCTCCATCCTGACATCTCTGTATAATCTCTATCATCTCTGGTTCTATCTCTGCTTTACGTGTATCTCTGTCTCCATCTCAATCTGTAACTTTCTCTTTCACTCTCTCTCTATTTTTTTCTGATCCCATCTCTGCCTGTAGCTCCAACTCTATCTTGACTTCTAGTTCCATCTCCATCTCTACCTCTGTCTCTATGTCCAACCCTATCTTTATCATCTATATCCTTATCTTCATCTCCTTCTCATTCTCCATCTCTAGCTCTAGTTCTACATCTATTATGTTTATCTACACACATGTGCACACACAAATACATATACATATGTAAGCACACACATATGTGATTAAACAACCTGGAATAATAGTTTAGGAAACATGTAGTATTAAAATTTTTATAAATGTTATAGTATAGTATAGTATTGCAATTCTAGCATGGTTTTAGACAAACCTGGATATAACATTGGATAGTTTATTTGTTTCTCAGTTTCTGTGCTCTTGTTGAAATGGGGATAATTATATCCACTACACATTTTTGTGATAATTAAGTCAGATAATATGAGAAAAGTGCTTAACACAGAGTTTGGCACTTAGATAAATTTTCTGTATTATTAAAAACTCAGCAGTGTACTTTGTTGTATATCTTCGGGCTTATCTATTATTTATTTGTTGGCTTGTTTCTTAAGCATTAATTTCTGGAAGTAGAATTAGTGAATTAGAAGAGATGAATATTTTCTCCAGAAAACTTGTACCAATTTCTAATGCTGAAAAGTAACATTTACTTATTTATTTATTTATTTTGACAGTTAGGCAGTGAGAGAGAGACAGAGAGAAGGTCTTCCTTCTGTTGGTTCACCCCCCAAATGGCTGCTACAGCCGGTGGGCTGCGCCGATCCGAAGCCAGGAGCCAGGTGCTTCTTTCTGGTCTCCCATGCGGGTGCAGGGCCCAAGCACTTGGGCCATCCTCCACTGCCCTCCCGGGCCACAGCAGAGAGCTGGACTGGAAGAGGAGCAACCAGGACAGAACTGGCACCCCAACCAGGACTAGAACCCGGAGTACCGGCGCCGCAGGCAGAGGATTAGCCTAGTGAGCCACAGCGCCGGCCACGTTTATTTATTTTTTAAAGATTTATTTATTTATTTGAAAGTCATAGCTATAGAGAGATTGGGAGAGACACAGAGAGTGAGAGAGAAATCTTCCATCCACTGGTTCATTACCCAGATGTCAGCAATGGCCAGGGCTGGCTAGGCTGAAGCCAGGAGTCAGGAACTTCATTCAGGTCTCCTCCATGGGTGTCAGGGGCCCAAACACATGGGCCATCTTCCACTGCTTTTCCCAGGTCATTAGCAGGGAGCTGGATTGGAAGTGGAGCAGCCAGGACACCAACAAGCACCCATATGGGATGCCAGTGTCCCAGGTGACAGCTTTACTTGCTACACCACAATGCCAGTAACACTTCCTGAACACTGACTATGGGCCAGGCCCTATTCTAAGCACTTGATATGTTTTAACCCATTAGTCCCAGTGATAAAGAAGTAGGTCGTGTTGTCTGTCACATTTTGCTGATGAGAGAACTGGTGCTTGTGGAGCCTGAGTGATTTACGCAGTCACACTGTGAGGAAGTGATAGAGCCCTGACCTGAGTGCCACAGCCTGACCTGTGGAGCCGTGTTCCCGTCCAAGGCTGACCTGTGGAGCCGTGTTCCTCTCCGAGGCGGACCTGTGCTCTTGAGAGGACTTCCGGGTGTTAACTCCCTAGGGGAGGAAGCACACTGGAGAAGTCCTCAGTGCAGAGAGGGAAGTGTGAAGGAGAGCTGCAGCTTTCAGGTGAGATAAGGAGCTAATGTCAACTGCAAGCCATTAAAATAAAACTAAAGAGATGGATTTGGGGATGGAGTGGGCTGAGGGTGAAGCTGTGATTTTTGGTGTATTAGGATTGTCCAGAGAGAGAGAACAAATAAGATGGGTGGATGGATGGATTGATGATCGATAGATACAAAGACAGATTGATATAGTATGGATACATAGGTAGATGAAAGAGACGCTGGCTCACAAGATTATGGAAGCAGAGAAGGCCTATGGCAGGCCACCTACAAGCTGGAGACCCAGGGATGCTAATAGCATGACTCAATCCAAGCCCAAAGCCTCAGAACCCGAGTAGCTGCTGGTGAGAATCTCATCTGAACCTGAAAGCTGGAGAACTCCGGGGCCACCAGTGTTAGTCCTGGAGCCTGAAGCCCCAGGGACCACAGGCAGGAGGAGGAGTGTGGCCCAGCACCAGGGCAGGGGAAGGAGATCCTGCCCTCTGCTTTTCCTCCTAGGAGAGCGCTCGGCAGGCTGAATGGTGTCCTCCCACACCGAGAGCAGAACTTCCCACTCACTCCACAGACTCACCTGCCAGTCTCTCTGGAAGCAGGGCCTCACCACAACCCTTTGTTCCATAAGCCAGTCGGGTTGACACCTAAAATTACACCCTGCAGTGGTGGTATCTATTAATTCCCTCTTTGGTAAAATTAAATGAACAAATTTATTTTTTAGGGATCATGTTACATCCTGAGAATCTTATCTTGGCCTCAAAATAAGCCTTGTTCTTTTCACTCCCAAGTCTCGTGTGAGGAGAAAGAGTCCTCTCCCCTTGTCCAAGGCAGTCTGTTTGGGATGTTTGGCACTCCAGGCCAGCTCCTTTTATAAAAATCAATTTTTATTTATTTGAGAAGGGAAGAGAGGGGGTGGGAGCACTTCCACATGCTGGCTCACTTCCCAGCTGCTTACACCTGCTGTGACCACACCAGATCAAAGTTAGGAGCTGGAAACTCAGTGCAGACTTTTCATGTGGGTGGCAGGAAACCGATTACTTGACCCATCACTGCTGCCTCTCATGGGTCTGCAGAAGTTGGGACATAGCAAACCCAGGTATTCCAATATGGGACACAGACATCTTCACCAGTATCTTAACTGCTAGGCCAAACACCTGCCCAGGCCAACTCCTCTTTTTTTTTTTTTTTTTAATTTTGCCAACATGACAACTCAATTGAAAGCAAGAGTTGGAAGCATTTCTAATAGGAGCGCTGCACTTGGTTTTACCAAACTCCTCTCTTGGTTCATCAAATTGCCAGGAGCTTTCTAGAAAAATCACAAGGTCTGCAGATTCAACTTCAAGTAGGATATCTTGCCCTCACATTCACTGATCAACATTGTAATGCTAGCTTTACAGAATCTTACAGCTGAAGGGAGAATTCCATAAACTTACTCCCAAGAACTGTGAAGAATCCATTGCAGATTCAGTCTGGATTTTGTCCTACTTGCAAGCTAAAAGGATGGCCTGCCACAGGGGTGCCACAATCGTGGATGTGGGTAGAATTTCCCAGTTTGGAAATGAAGGGCAGCTTGTGGCTCATGACCACAAGAGTAGGCAGGGTTCCAGCATTTCTGAGCCCCAGTTCCCATGGGGACAAGAGAAGACGACATTTGTACTTGCACTAGGTTGTGTTATGGGAGAGTGACTCCAAGTCTGTGCACCTGGAACAGTGGTCAGGAAGCAAGTCTGCCCTTGCCCCTTTCTCTTCTCTAGGGCTTGTCAATCATATAGGCATCCTGGAAAATAACCAGGAGAAAAGGCAGTCAGTGCCTAGCTCACAGCATATGCAGGGTCCTGAGAGAACATGGGGAATGTTCTCCCTGCAGTGCCCACTCCTCACTACTGCACCGTCTTGACCATGCAATGTCTCCATGAGCACACCACTCCACCTGCCTCTCTGATGAATCCCTCAATTTCTCTCATACAATCTCTGAGTTTTTCAACTTTTTGATAAGGTCAGATTTGCACAACATAAAAATCACCATTTTGAAGTGAACAACTCAGTGGTATTTTGATATAATCACAACATTGTACAACCATCACCTATATCTAGTCCCCCAAATTTCCTACCCATTAAACAGTTGCACCCCTCTCTCTCCTTGCTCCTCACTCCTGGTAGCCCCTCACCTGCCGTCTGTCTCAATGGAGTTGTCTGCTCTGACCATTTCATGTAAATGGGATCATACAGTAAGTGCCTTTTGTGTCTAGCTTCTTTTACTCAGCATGATGTGTTCAAGATTCATCTGTGCTGTAGCCTGCATCACTAATTTATTCCTTTATCTTGGCAGAGCCATATTCTGTTGTTTGGACCCATCATGCTGTTGAGTTTTGCTGTTACAACTCTATCTCACTTAATAAGACTATGAACCAATCCCCCACAAAACTCTTTTTCTTTTTTTTTTTTTTAGATTTCTTTTTTATTTAGTGAATATAAATTTCCAAAGTACAGCTTATGGATTACAATGGCTTCCCCCCCATAACTTCCCTCCCACCCGCAACCCTTCCCTTTCCCACTCGCTCTCCCCTTCCATTCCTGTCAAGATTCATTTTCAATTCTCTTTATATACAGAAAATCAGTTTAGTATATATAAAGATTTCAACAGTTTGCCCTCATATAGCAACACAAAGTGAAAAAATACTGTTGGAGTACTAGTTATAGCATTAAATAACAGTGTACATCACATTAATGACAGAGATTCTGAAAGATTTTTTTTTAAAGATTATTTTTCTATGTAATTTCCAATTTAAAACCAAGGGTTTTTTTTTTTTCATTTTCAATTATCTTTATATACAGAAGATCGCTTTAGTATATACTAAGTAAAGATTTCATCAGTTTGCACCCACACAGAAACACAAAGTGTAAAAATACTGTTTCAGTACTAGCTATATCATTACTTCACCTTCGACAACCTATTAAGGACAGATCCCACATGGGACGTAAGTACACAGTGACTCCTGATGTTGATTTAACAATTTAACACTCTTGTTTATGGCGCCAGTAATCTCCCTAGGCTCTAGCCATGAGTTGCCGAGGCTATGGAAGCCTTTAGGGTTCGCCGACTTCGATCCTATTCCGACAAGGCCATAGTCAAAGTGGAAGTTCTCTCCTCCCTTCAGAGAAAGGTACCTCCTACTCTGATGGCCCTGTTCTTTCCACTGGGATCACACTCACTGAGATCCTTCATTTAGGTCTTCTTCTTCTTCTTCATCTTTTTTTTTTTTTTCCCCCAGCGTGTCTTGGCTTTCCATGCCTAAAATACTCTCATAGGCTCTTCAGCCAGATCCAAATGCCTTAAGGGCTGATTCTGAAAACTCTTTTTCTTAAAAATTTATTTATTTATTTATTTGAAAGGCAGAATGAGAAAGGAGAGAAGGAGAGGAAGAGAGGAAAGGAGGGAGAGATATATCGCGACAGAGAGAAAGAGGTCTTCACTCTGTTGCTTCGCTCCCCATGTGGCTGCAACAGCCAGGGCTGGGCCAGGCTGAAGCCAGGAGCCAGGAGATTCAGGTTGGGCTCCTACATGGATGGCAGAGGCCCAAGGACTGGAGATGTCATCCATTGCCTTCCCAGGTGCAGTAGCAGGAAGCTGGGTCAGAAGTGGAGCAACTGGTACTCGGATATGGGATGCTGGTGTCGCAAGTGGCGGCTTCACCTGCTGTACCACAACGCTGGCCCCCTTCTCACATTCTTGATTCTGTGGGTTAGGAATTTGGACAGGACCTCTTGCAAACAACTGGCCCTGCTCCGCAGGGACCAGGAAGACTTGAAGGCTGGGAGTGTCTTGATGTCTTGGGCATGGAGTCGTCTGAGGTGATTTCAGTCCCTTGTCTCCGCCCCCCTGCCCCGCCCCGCCTCTCTCTCAGATCCCAGGTGATGAAAATACCCTTGGGGTCATCTCAAACCTAAGCAGGTGTCAGAATCCCTTGGAGGAGCTTGTTCAAGCACAGGTGCTGGGCACCTTAGCAGGAGCTCCTGATTCAAGAGGTCTGGGGTAGGGACTGAAAGTTTTCCACTCTGCCAGGTCCCTGGGGGTTGCTGATGGGGGACCCCACTTTAAGGACCCCTGGAATAGGAGGGGTCCTTAAAGTGTGATCTGTGGGGAAGGCTGAGGTGGGAGCTGCAGTGCCATCACCTTTCTAGCAGTTTCTACCACGGATGCCTCTGGCCCCAAGGATGTCGAGAAGGATGCTGGCTCCCCGTGCACCTCCTGGGACTATAGCACTCTGTAATATGGAGTGGTCCAGGGTCAGGTGTCACTCCAAAGATCTCACACACAGTAATGACAACCTGGGACAGATCCTGCTGCCTGATTCCCCTCCGTTATCCCACAGAAGTTCAGCTCATCCTGAGCACAGGACTAATTCAAAAGGAGAATGCAATCCTAGGTGTGAGCAGATATAAGCAGGGTCTTGCCAGAGTTCACAGAAAATGCACGTGATGGAGAAACTGTGGATTTCAGAAAACCTTTGCGACAAAGTAGCTAGCTTTTAACTCCATTTTCTATCAACTTGTGGAAGTGTCCTCTAACGTTTGTCTGTGGCAGCTTCCAGAAAGGTTCAGGGCAGTCTGTAGGAATGGGAACCCACTCCCTCACAGCCCAGCGGGGGCCAGGCAGGCGGAGGGTCCCTGCAGCAGACAGGAAGGGGTGGGGAAGACGGCGAGCCTTTGCAGCAGGGGGGAGAGGAGGAGGGAGGAAGTAGAAGGAGGTAGGGAGCCCATGCAATCTGCAGGGGGAAGGATTTGGGCTAGCTTCTGGGTCAGTCCCACGTGTGCCCTAGGGGCATGGTGTTCGGTTGCCCAGTACCCTGACCTTGTCAGTTGCGTGCATCTGTGCCTGTGTGCAAAACTGGCCCTGGTTGGAGGGGTGTGTCCTGGTAGCCTGTCGTGTTGGAAGAGATCTGTCGGGGAGAGCCAGCCTGGCATCTACAACAAGCGCCTTTGGCCTCCTCGGTCAGCCTGTCGGTCAAGGCTGGTGAGCCATGAAACCCAGCCCCGCCCATCCTGGCTGCTGGCCCAATGCTGGAGCAGACCTCGTCCTATTTCTTTGCTTTTCTAGTTTGCTCATCTTGTTCTGTTTCATGAGGCCTTGTGAGTTGCAGGTCTCATCCTCTCAACCCTACCCACTCACCTCCACCAAAGAGGTGCCTGTTGGGCTATGGTTGTTTTCAGAGGGCTGTGCCAAGATCTCAACTTCCTGCGGGATTCTTCTGTGGGGGTGGGAAACCAGCACCTCCACAAAGAACCGTGGTGAAGGGAGCATTTGGAGTAGCTCTTGAAGGCTGGTGCACAGGTTTCTATGGGTAATTAGCGTCGGTTAGAGCCGCACAGTTTGGTATGCCATATTGTTTGACACATTGAGGCTGCGTTTGGACTACACACGGTAGCATTTGTTCATCTTTCTAAATCAGTGGGTCTCAACAGGAGGCCATTTCGCTTCCACCGTGTATTTGCCAATGTCTGGAGCTATTTTTGATTGTCATAATCTGAGGGAGAGGGCTGCCTCTGGCATCCAGTGGGGTAGAGGCTGGAGATGCGGCTAAAGCCCCTGCCAAGGCTGAAGATGGTCCCCAGGGCAAAGAATTCTCCCCTGAGAAACCCCGTCAGAGAGTCCTGCATTTGATTTCTAAGTTGTGAATGCAGAGATATGTTTAGCTTTTAAGCTGCTGTTTGTGGGGAGTCTATAATGTAACCTCCTATGTATGACTGTGTCCTATTAAGTAAAGTGCAGGAGCTGACAAACCATGGCCTGTAGGCAGAATCTGGCCTGCTACCTCCTATGTAAATAAAGTTTTATTGGAATAAATCCATGGTCATCAGTCTATGTATGGTTAGGGCCTCTTTGTATTATAATCTCAGTGTTGAATCACTTCAATAGAAACCAGATGGCCCATGAAGCCTAAAATATTTGCTGTCTCAACCTTTCCAGGAAACATTGCCAACCCCTGGGTAAAAGGATATACGAAATTGCTTACTGCCGGTCAAAACACAGCTATAAAGGAGCGATCTTCCATTATGGCGAAATGCACGAGTTCTCGGGATTTTTTAAAGATTTTCTTTTAGATTTTCAAAATTGCCTTCTATTTTCTCTGCCTTCCTTTCACCGATTATTTGAAAATGAATGCTTGCGTGTTTCATCTTTCTCAGCTCAGGGAGACTAACAACTTAATACATCTCTCCTACCAGCTCTGCATAGCACAGCGCTGTACCCAGCCTGAGGGAGGGAACAGGCAAGCGGCAAGCGAGGGCACGAACCAACAGGCCAAACTGGGAAACTGGCTTCTCACTGTCAGCTGACAAGTGTTAATCTCTGACTTCTCAGCACCCAAAGGTCTTTACAATTTTGTATTTATTTGAGAGTCAGAAGGACAGGGAGAGAGAGAGGGAGAGGGAGAGGAAGAGGAAGGGGGAGAGACTGCACTCTCATCTACCAGTTCACTCTCCAAATGCTGCAAAGGTCCATTGCTGGGGCCCAACAGGGGCAAGGAATTCACTCCAGGTCCCCCACATGGGTGGCAGGGACCCGATTTCTTTAGCCATCACTGCTGCCTCCTGTGGTCTGTATTAGCAGGAAGCTGGAATCAAGAGCTGGCGGCAAATAGGGAACCGAGGCACTCTGATATGGGATGCAGGCATCTTAACCACTAGGCTAAATGCTCACCCCACAAAAGTGGTCCTTAATATTAGGATTTAAGAGTATCGATCACACAAATCTCAGCTATGCCTGTCAGGCTTCTCAACATCTTAGATCCTGGAACTAATTGGATAATGGGCAATACGTGGATCTAATTGGGGACAAATATCAACTTGGGAGACTGGTCAGTCTTCATGGGGAGAGAGTTTCAATTATACAATTTTATTGGGAGCAATACACGGATACAGTTTCTTAAGATCCTTAGAGTTAAATGATTATAAAGAATTCATTCTCTCACAAATTAATTTTAAATGCACTTAGGGCTGGAGGATCAGAGAGGCAAAGGGTAGAGAAGCTTCTGCAATGTGGTGGTTCTGTTGGTAGCCTTGAGGGGAGAGGATGCAGTGAGGCAAAGGGAGGAGGTGAGAAGCTGCCAGGGAGGCAGCAGAAGGCTGAGGGAGGAGGCCAGGCCTGAGCTAGGCCCTTGGGGAAGGGTTGAGTTGCTGCGCAAGTCTGCAAGGTGCTCTTAGAAAGAAGGAAAGGAGCAGCCAGGAGATTCCTACCATACTGAATCTACACTGGCCTTGGTCCTTCACTCTCCCATCCTAGGTTCCTTGGCACTTGAGGTGGATCAATTCTTGGTGGGGCAGGAGCTCATAGGAAATAGGTCTCAAATCAGAATTATAGATGCTTATGCAGATTAAAAAAATACAGCTGCTACGAGATCTGGCTATCTCGACGCTACATTCTCACCAAAGCCAAATTATGCCAAATCTATCAGAAATTTGCTTCCTGATAGTACCACCAGTCATAATTTGTGAAGAGTACTAAAAGTAGGAGCTGCCACAAAGATCCACTCTGAGCACTGAGAAAGGCAAGTCCCACGCTTATATCGTTAAAAACGATGAGGTTACTTAATTCTCTGTCTTCTTGCCACACTATGAGCACCTTGCCTTGGCTGGATTTGTCCTGCTTGTTATGTAAGTATGTATGCTGGTAAGTGTTCTGTTGAAGGTAAATGCAGCAATTGGATAGTCTACACTTTGTGAGTAGAAAGAGGGGGTGTGGTTCATATTCTATGGACTGAGAGCTGTAGATTGACCACCGTCTCCCTTGCGCCATAAGGCTGCAACAGTAAGTGCTCTGCAGACATACTTCCCTGGGTGCCCCCTTATGACTTTGCTCCCAGACATGGTTTTTCAAAGGTTCCAGTTCTTCTTTCAATAAAGTTGTCCCCTCACTTCAGTGTCCTAAGTTTTGTTGTGAAAACATGATGCAGAAAATGACAGAAATGGTGAGTATATTTTAATGACCAATCATGAAGGGAAACACCCCCCAAACCCCTGCCTATCCGAGATAGAACCCTGCCCATGGCCGGCCTTCCCAGACTCTGGCCCCTATGTCCCCCCCCCGCCCCCACCCCCATTGCTACCACCCCAACCCGGGTGACAGTCATTGCTTTTCTTTTCTTTATGTTGTCCACCTATTGATGCATCCCTAAGCTTCGTTGTTTGCTTTGAATTTTATATAATGGAATACACTGACACAAAGGTTTCTGTAGTTCTTTTCCATCTGCTTCTGGTCTCTTTGCCTCTTGTTGTATTTTCGAGGCCCATCTCATTGTTCAGCATTGTTGTGGAACTGCTGATGTGAACATTTTGTTTTTATTTTTTGTTTATTTATTTGAGAAGGATAAAGAAACAGGTGGAGGACTTCCATCCACTAGTTCTCTTCCTAAATGCCCACAACAGCCAGGGATGGGCACACTAGCCCAAAGCCAGGAGGCCCAGTATTCATCCTAGGTCTCTCCTGCGGGTGGTAGGAATCTAGCTATTGAGCCATCACCTGCTGCCTCCTGGAGTACATGTTAGCAGGAAGCTGGAATCAGGAGCAAAGCCAGGTCTTGAATCCAGGCATTCCAATAAGGGGTGTAGGCTTTCCTAGAAGCATGTAAATTGCTGGGCCAAACACTATCCCTTCCCCAGAAAGGAACATTCTTAAACACATACTCTAATATTTAAGTGCAAAAAACGTCTCCCAGAGTACATCTTGCATAGAGAAATTGTTGGATCATCAAGTGTGTGTATCTTTTACTTTATCAGGTACTGACAACCAGTTTCCAAGGTGGTGTGCTCCTACCAGCACTGCATGGGGGACTCTCTTTCTCCATAGGCTACCCACATCATGCTATTCTCCAGACTTTTGCGTGTGGCCCTCCATTGGGAGTATCATGGTATCCCACTGTGGTCTCATTTGCCATTCTCTGACTACTAATGAGGTTGGGTAATTTTCCTCTCTGTGTTAGATCAAACTTTTGCACATTTTTGGTTAGTATTTTGTGTTTTTTTTTTTTTACTGATTGATGAAAATTATTTATATATTCTGGAAAGAATTTGTTAAAAAACAAAGCACAAAGCACTCTCTATGGTAATCTTTGATGAAAATAAATTCTTAATTACATGTCCAATTTAACATTCTTTTCCTTTATTGTGATATTAAAAATATTTTAATAAGTCTTTTGAGCCATCATGATATAATTTTTTTGTTTTATTTTATGTCAGTATTTTTTATTTCATCAAGAACTATTATATAATGAAATAAATGAAAAATTTCATAATACCTCATCAGCAGTGTTCAGATTTTTAACTTAGGTTAAGACTGGAGTATTTATAGTTCAGTGCACAGTGTATTTTATTTTGAATTAACAAAATTCAAAAATATCTCTTAGCCATTAAAAGTAGAATAATAAAAGTTTACCATTTTCAGAAACACTTATGTTATCCCATGAACTCTTTCTACTATAAGCTTAAGTGAGGTTTTTGGGGCTGCCACTGTGGTATAGCAGGTTAAGCTGCTCCCTCAACTCCAGCATCTGGGCACTGGTTTGATTCCCGGCTGCTCCAATTCTGATCCAGCTCCCTGCTAATGTGAGTGGCAAACCTAAAGAAGATGGCTCAAGTGCTTGGGTCCCTGCACCCATGTGGGAGTCCTAGATGAAGCTCCTGGCTCCTGGCTTCAACCTGGCCCAGCCCTGGCCATTGCCGCCATATGGGGAGTGAACCAGTGGATGAAAGGTCTCTGTTTCTCTGTGTCTCTCCCTCTCTCTCTGTTAAAAAATGTTAAGTAATGTTTTTATTCATTACTCAAATAGCAAATTTATGTTTGATAAGTGCTCACTGAATGCCTGTGCGTGGCTGGGCTCTGTGTCAGGGTGGAGGAGGCCTGACGGCATGGATGTCATGACCTGTGCTCAGGAGCCATTGCCACAATGTTTGAGGAACACCTGACACTTCTAGGAGAAGCAGGATTCAAACCATAGGCCAAGCTACTCCACTTCTTCAAAATACACTTACTTATTTTTAAATTATTTGCTTATTTTATTTCGGGGGGGAGAGAAAGAGAGAGAGAGAGAGATGATATCTAATGATTCATTCCCCAAATGCCCACAGTGGCTGGGGTGGGGCCGGGCCAAAGCCAGGATTGATGAATTCAATCTGGGTCTCTTATGTGTGTGTCAGGGAACCAACCACCTGAGCCATCACCTGCTGCCTCTCGGGGTTCTCATTAGCAGAAGACTGGACTCGGGAGAGGAGCTGGGATGCAAACCCTTGCACTCAGATATGGGAGGAAGGTGTCCCAAATGGAGTTTTTTTAAAAAAAGATTTATTATTTATTATTTATTTGAAAGGAATTTAGAGGGAGAGAGAGAGAGAGAGGGAGAGAAGTCTTCCATGTGCTGGTTCACTCCCCAGTTGGCCGCAGTGGCCAGAGCTGCGCCAGTCTGAAGGCCAGGAGTCTGGAGCCTCCTCTGGATCTCCCATACAGGTGCAGAGGCCCAAAGACTTGGGCCATCCTCCACTGCTTTCCCAGGCCATAGCAGAGAGCTGGATCAGAAGTAGAGCAACTGGGACTAGAACTGGTACCCATATGGGATGCAGGCACTGCAGGCAGTGTCTTTACCTGCTATGCCACAGTGCTGGTCCCCCAAATGGAGTTTTAACTTCTGTGCCCATTGCCCAGCCCCAAAACCTCCACTTTGGAGTTGGAGTCTTGTCTCCTCTCTGTGCCATCTCTAACTCCTTGACACTCAAGCCAGAGAGCTGCCCTGGGACCCAGAGGGCTGCACACCCTTTGGGGGTGTTGAAGGACTTCACACTGTGAGGATTTAATTTATTCTGGGAGAAAGGACATTCATGGCAGCAGGATCTTGCTGAAGATTTCCTCTGTTTGTGTTCCTGACGATGCGCTTTCTTCCTTTTGAACAATGTGCTGGAATCCCGAGATTCAGATATCAGCACGGAACTTGGCTGTGAAGGGCGTCCGACTCAAAGCAAGAATTGTCCCTCGGTATTGGAAACGTCACCATGCTTTCTGCACCTGTGTCCCTTTTAGTCTTCTTTTCAAAAGCCACTCCGATTTTTCTTTTTCTTTTTTTTTTTTTTTTTTTTTTTTGACAGGCAGAGTGGATAGTGAGAGAGAGAGACAGAGAGAAAGGTCTTCCTTTTTGACGTTGGTTCACCCTCCAATGGCCAATGCGGCCGGCGCATCTCACTGATCCGAAGCCAGGAGCTAGGTGCTTCTCCTGGTCTCCCATGGGGTGCAGGGCCCAAGGACTTGGGCCATCCTCCACTGCCTTCCCGGGCCATAGCAGAGAGCTGGCCTTGGAGAGGGGCAACCAGGATAGAATCCGGCGCCCCAACCGGGATTAGAACCCGGTGTGCCTGCGCTGCAAGGCGGAGGATTAGCCTACTGAGCTGCGGCGCTGGCATTGTCTCTCTCTTCTTATAAAGCCACCAGGATTCAGCCATGGGGCCCCACCTGATGACCCAATCCAATCCTACTAACCCATCCCTGCTCCCCGCTCCCCTCAAAATAAAGCCTCACCTCCAAACACTACAGTTAGATCAAGTTTCCATCCTGTTAGTGCCTCACAGTGGGAAATAAACTCCCGAGGGGACAATCATTCTTCAATCACAGAAGAAGGTGAATTGGGGGAAGACACCTGAGCCTGTGGGTCTGTCTTTGCTCTGTCTGGACAAAGTTGACTCCAGGCACAGTAAGCCAGGGGAGATGCTGCCAATGAGAAATACGAGTAGAATGAAACCACCCACATCCTCTGCTGAGAATGTGGTCATTTCTAAAACCATGGATCTTGTTTCCTTTCGAATATCTCACCTGCTTTCATGTTCATTGTCAGAACTGGAGAGCCCTCATTCTCCTGCCTGCCGGGTGAGGGTTGTGGGCACCCCTCATTGGAGACTGCCAGCTACTTCCTTCCTCCCAAGTTCTCTCCTGAAGGAGGATAAACGGGAGGGAGTGCATTGGGGGTATGTGAGATCTTAGGAAGTGAATGTTTATGTTCCCCTGATTGACAGGTTGGGTTTAGATGAGAGTAAGGCCCCATGTTGGGATTCATGTCTTTAGAAAAAGAGACTAGGAAGATAATGCAAGAAGACAGCCACCTGTAAGTCAGGATGTGAGCCCTCACCAGACACCGGATCTGTCAGCGCCATCATCTGCCAACTTCTAGCTCTCAGGATTGTAAGAAATAAATGCCTATTGTTGAAGTCTATGATTTTTTTTGCAGCAGCAGCTCAAGCTGTCTAAGACATGGAGGAGAGCACTGAAGGTATAGGGACTTTGAGAACAGTGTTGTTCAGCGGGTGTAGAGAGCAGCTTAGAGCCCCACATTCATGGGCGTGTACCATGGAGAGTATGGTAGGATATGAATCAGAGAGGAAGGGGAAGCAGGTGGAAAAGACTGTGTAATCATGCAAGATGGGATCATTATAGCACCTTTGACTTCAGCTCTAGCAAGAGAGGAAGAAATCTTGGAGAGAGCAATGTGGTCTGACTTACACTGTAAAAAGATCATGGTTGTTGCTGCTTTGAGAGGAGCCCACTAGGGGATGACTGTGGTTAGGAAGAAGTGGGTGTCAGGCAGCTGTGATAAACTAGGATGTGATGGTTAGGGGAGAGGTCTTGCTGAAGACGTGGGCAGAAGTGGGTGGATACCTGGTGTACTTTGAGATAGAACTGCTAGTATTTGCTGGTGAGTTAATGAGACGAGAATGAGCCCAAGGGCAGTGCTAACCATTTACCAAGGTAGAAAAAACTCTAGAAGAGGTAGGTTTTTGGCTATGTAAATTGTGAGATGGTTTCTAGAGTGAGACCTCGTGGAGGAGGTTGGAGATGCATGGTAGAAGGGAGGGTCAGATAAAAGTGTCCATTTTGTTGCCATTATTAGTGAGATGGCGTTTAACACAACAGACAAAAGGTAGCACCCTGGAGAAAGAGTGAGTAGAAAAGAGAGCATGGACAAGGGATGCACTCTTGGGCTTGGGAGCACACAGGGGTTGAGGGCCAATGGGTGAAGGAACTTTCTAGGAGGTAAGAGGGGAGGCAAGAGTGAATATTGCTCCAGAAGAAAGGTATGTGAAGTGTTTCACTCAGAGGAGGCTCTCAGCCGCTCACGGTTCTGCAGGCAGCAAGTAAAATCAGGCGAGATTCAGTAATGGGAGGGCCAGTAATGACTTTGGAAAGAGTAGATTTTGTGGTCAAAGCAAAAACCTGAGGGGTGATTTCCAGAGAAAATGGGCAACACAGTGGTGGAAGTGACAAGGATAGAGAGCTCTTTGAGAAGTTTTTCTTTAAAGAAAACCAGAGATGGGGCAGAAATTGGAGGGAGGTGTACAGGTAGGAAAGCTTCTTTTCCTTACTCCCCCCCCACCCCAGGTAATTTACAAAGAAAACAGATTCATTTAGTTCACATTTCTGGAAGCCCAAGCACCTAGAACCAGGCCTGGTGAGACCCTTCTTGCTGCATCACCACGTGGTGGAAGGCATCACTCTCATGGCCTCTTCTAATCTCAGTGATGTCCCAAAGGCCCTGCCTCCAAATGCCATTAATATAGGAATTTGGGGATTAGATTTGCAATATAGAAACCTTTGGGGACACAGTCAAACCATTGGCTGCCCTCCCTTGCCCACTGTTCTCTCTTTCCTGTCTTTATTCCAAGGTGAGAGAAATAATTGCCTGTTTGTGTCCTGGTGGGACTGATACAGAAGATGGAAAATTCCATGGTACAGGAGAGGGTGAGGAAAAATCCTGGGGTCTTCCCTTGAGATGGCAGGAAGGGATGGGATTTAGTGACCCAGTGTGGAACTGGGCCTTGGCTGGGAGCCTGAGCCATTGATGTACAGTTAACAGGAGGGAATGCTGAGTGTGGGCCCAGACACAAGTAAGTGGGTAGAAGGGGACATCTCTTGATTGACATTCTCAGTACAAAAAGAAAGTGAGGTCATTGCATACGTGTGAGTTTGGAAGAAGAGGGATTGTAAGTGTGAGGAGAAAGGGAAAGGAATGACATGGTCTTCTAGGACAGAGGTTGCCCAGAAGAACATGAGATTGCCACACAGCTCCAGGAGGCCTCTAGAATGACAGTCCTGCCTTGCAGTGGGGCCGGTGCATCTGGGAAGGAAATTTCTCCAGTGTGTTCAGGTGCATAGAACAGGTAAGACACTGGCAGAGTTGGATCTCATTGAGTTTGGAGTGAGACTTTGGGAGAATGAGCAAATGCACTGAATGTTTATGGAAGGGAAAGATGACAGAAGTGGGTTCTAGAACCCAAGCCAGGCATGGAGGGAATCAAGCATTTTTTTTTTTTTTTTTTTAGATCTGAGAAGAATTGAATTGGTGTTTTGATTGGGATTGCACTGAATGTGTAAATTGATTTTGGGAGAATGGACATTTTGATTACATTGATTCTTCCAATCCATAAACATGGAAGATTTTTCCATTTTTTGTGTCTTCTTCTATTTCTTTCTTTAATGTTTTGTAATTCTCATTGTAGAGATCTTTGACATCCTTGGTTAAATTTATTCCAAGGTATTTAATTTTTTTGTAGCTATTAGGAATGGGATTTATCTTAAAAGTTCTTTCTCAGTGATGGTCTTGTCTGTGTATACAAAGGCTGCTGATTTTTGTGTGTTTATTTTATATCCTGCCACTTTAGCATACTCTTTTATGAGTTCCAATAGTCTCTTAGTGGAATCTCTTGGTTCCCCTATATATGGAATCATGTCATCTGCAAATAGGGATAGTTTGACTTTCTCCTTTCTGATTTGTAGCGCTTTTATTTCTTTTTCTTGCCTAATGGCTCTGGCTAAAACTTCCAGAACTATATTGAATAATAATGATAAAAGTGGACATCCTTGTCTGGTTCCAGATTTAGTGGAAATACTTCCAGATTTTCCCCATTCAATAACACACTGGCTGTAGGTTTGTCATAAATTCCCTTGATTGTGTTGAGGAATGTTCTTTCTATACACAATTTGCTTAAGGTTTTCACCATGAAAGGATGTTGTACTTTATCAAATGCTTTCTCTGAATCTATTGAAATAATTATGGGTTTTTTTTTGTTCTTCAGTTTATTAATGTGGTGTAATCATATTGATTGCTTTATGAATGTTAACCCATCCCTGCATATCATGGATAAATCCCACTTGGTTTAGGTGAATAATCTTTCCGATGTATTGTTGAATTTGACTAGCCGGTATTTTGTTGAGGATTTTTGCATCTATGTTCATCAGGGATATTGATCTGTAGTTCTTTTTCTTTGTTGTATGTTATTCTGGTTTAGGAATTAATGCGATGCTGGCTTCAGAGGAGGAATTTTGAAGGATTCCCTTCCATTCATTTGTTTTGAATAACTTCAGAAGAAGTGGAATTAGTTATTTAAATGTCTGGTAGAATTCAGCAATGAAGCCTTCTGGTTCTGGGCTTTTGTTGTTTTTGTTGGGAGGGTCTTCACTACTGATTCAATTTCTATCTTGATTATGGGTCTTTTTAGGTTTTCTCTGTCTTCATGGCTCAGTTTTGGTGGATTGTCTGTGTCCAGGGATCTACTCATTTCTTCTAG